>NC_133225.1:29504397-30704397 GCF_040436345.1 Pagrus major | reverse complement strand
GCAACAGGAAATTCAGAGACTGTTGTGACACCTGTCCACAACACAGTCCTGGATGAATGATGTTCATTCTGTAAATTATGGTTCATTTAGAGTAAAACTGATGATAAAGCAGGGTACGCTTTAGGGTGTGGCTACCTTGTAATTGAGAAGTCGCAACGATGGCTCCTCAGGTTCTCAGTCAGATCCAGTCAGGATATGTATGTATATACGTCTAAATGTGATCCCTTCTTGCTCCAAGATGGCGATGACCAAAATGGCAACCTGGAGGCTTCAACACCAATGGATGACATCACCGAGGCTTTACTCTTAATGTAAACACTCCTAACCTCCACGTTCCTGACTTTCTTATGATGGAACACTGTGCATTACTGCTTACTATACTCATGTTAACAAGAAAACCTATACTATAACTTATACTACACAGGGTCTCTAGCCGACCTTAAATTGAGACTGTACTCTACAAACCAATGCCTCTCTAAATCATAGACACATATTGCACGCTTGTGCAAGTGTTCAGTGCGTTCCTGGACCAATTTGTGCTTTGCTGAATAATCCTTTGTGGATATTGCATATAACTATAGCATCTTGGCAATGATTACTGATGGCACAAAATACCATCTAAGGTACAGTATATATTCTGTTGCAGCAACATCAGATGTAATTCTACAAATAAGAGCATGTAATTACAAACAAGCTCTTTGACGCATGTCTAAGTGCTTTGCTAAATAGCCAGAGAAATCTGAGCAAACACCGAATTAGCCGGTACACAGTGTTCACCCTCTGTTGGCTCACCCTAGGCTGCTGAATCATTCCAGAATCTGTATCAAATACATGACACCGTATTTAATTGCATCGAAGTGGAGCTTTAACGCAAGAGTCATGCATTAAGACGAGGTCAGTATTGTGAATATGCAGCTAAGGTAGCATCTGGTGATATGTCGAGAAGTATTCATGGTACCATGTGTTCAGCCTGTATTTAGTCAGATATTAAAGACACGCACATACTAAGTTGCACTAATGAACTTTTCACCCTAACTGCACAAATTTAAAATCAAGCTTCACAGAGTAATGTTTTTATGTTAACAATAAATCAAATGACTTCATGTAATGTGACCAGGTGATGAACCACCAGAGAATTATCACCAGACTCTGCAGCTCTACATTTACTGTATGGGTCGGTTTCAGCCCTCCATTTCCAGAAGTAGCGGGCAGTTGTTTATTTTTTTTAGCAAAACCCACAGTACGCTACCTGCTCAACACCAAGTCAGAGACAAGCTGGTGAAGAAAGTGGAACATCTAGCAGAGACAGATTTTTCTCAAGAGTTAATAAAAGAGTGAATTGACTTGTTTTTTATGATGACCTGGCAAATATAAGCAGTGATGGAATGTAACTAAGTACATTTAATCAAGTTCTGTACTTTACACCTTTTAAGTGACCTTTACTTTACTCAAGTATTTCCATTGTATTGGCAAGTATCACACTTTTTATTCCACCACATTTATTTGATAACTTTAGTGACTATTTACTTAAGAGATAATATGCTACATCAGAGCTAAAGTAGCATATTTTTATAGTAACTAATTTTATTTTATTTTTTATTTTATTTTTTTTAACCAGGGGAAAGAAAAAAGTGATTCCGATAACCAGAAAAACCCATATTCTGATGTATATTCATACTTTTCTCTGTACTCAAATACACTTATTGCTTGAAAATTAATTTAAATACTCAAGTAGATTTAATATCAGTTTCCTTCAGACTTTTACTCAAGTACTATTTGTGTGGGCAACACAAATTATTAAAGTAATATTTGAACACAATATCTTTACTTTTAGTCAAGTATAGCTTTGGGGTATTTGGAATCTAAGTCCAGTACTTCAGTACTCCTGAGGGAAATATCTGGCTCTTTACCTGCTAAATGCTCCACTACGTTCCTCATAGGCTCAACATTTGTCTGACTGCTGTTTGGTGCTGAGCAGGTGGTGTACAGTGGGTTTATAAACCTTTTGTTCCTGAGAAGAGCTGCTTGCTGCAGCCAATAACAACACTATGACTACAGCGATCACTTTCATGTTGTCATTTAGTACATTGTGATTGTAAAAATATTGATTATCTCTGCTTTAATGCACAGACAAGGTCTGATATTGATCTGCGAACACCTTTCCCAAAATGTTGAACTACTCCCTTTGTCTAGCTTAAAAGGCAAAGTAAGGCCGGAGTGGGTGACCAGTCAAACTTTGTTACCTCTGGCTTCGTCCAAGAACTCAGACGACTGAGGACAGCTCAGGGTTGGGATCAAGTTATATTTAATGTCCCATAAATTCATGTTCAGTACAGGTAAGCTGTTAGACCTTGACTTAACACTGACAACAACCATTGTTGTGGAACAAACATCTCATCGCATTGCATCTGTTTACTTCTCTCGTGCATTTTTTCCATAACACCACTTTATTCAGACTTGTGTTTTCCCAGCTGAGGCCTCCTGTGTCGCGGCTACCGCAGCCCAGCAGGCAGGCTTTAGAGGATACAGGCCTCTATTTGTTTTGTAATTGTAGGCCATGGTCCTGACGATTTATAACTGTTTAGCTGTGGGTTTGGGGCATTAGAGTCTCTTCCATGTGCCCCCTGAAGGACAAAGGTAAAGTAAGTTAAACAATGAGACACACACACACACACACACACACACACACACACACACACACACACACACACACACACACACACACACACACACACACACACACACACACACACACACACACACACACACACACACACACCGCCTTCAAAAGCTGGTAAGCTTTCATCTCACCCTCGTAAATAAGTCAGAATAACAATGATGAGATTTATGAAAGGTCAGATACCAAAAGCCCTCTCTCCTCCTGTAAGCTGTAACATTATGAACATGTTGACCAGAGAAGTGTGCCACCGTGGAATTGTAGGTCAGTTAAAGGCACAGTCTGTAAATCCAAAATGCAAAGTATAAGAATAGACTGAATAAGACGTCTTCAGTGTTTTGATTCTGTTTTCAAATGCAGTTAATGTTAATTGCGATTGACAGTCATATAATATCTTCTGTTGTTGTTGAGGAGCATTGAAAAAAATTACATCTAAAATCATATATTTCTCCTTAGTTTGGTGCTCTTTGGTCCTCAAAGTTTATAAGAAGGAAAAATGACTTTATATGGGTTTTTAAGTTAAACATTTAAAAAGATAACAATTATTTTCCGGTGGGTTTAACTTTTACAAATGGAGCATAAATTGTTTTGACTCTGAAAACTTGAATTTAACTTCAGCAGTGATCCCAAAGTTGGCACACGATATGTAGGGAACATTTCTTTTGATGCACTGGTGTGGCCATAAAAATGGGTTTATGTAATAATTCATTCAGTGTCATATCTTTAAAATTAAGTGTTGGAACAAGCAAATAGAGAATATACACAGTGACTTTGTCAAACATTGTGAATATTAGTGTTTTACTTGAAACCTACATAAAAGGAAATTTAAATATTTTAAAACCAAAATAACAACAAGTTTAAAATATCGATATATATCAGTGATATAAATCACCCTTGACAGAGTTTGTACGTCGGGTGGTTACATTTGAGATCCTGACACTACAGTTAAGGAACAAAAATAATATTCCTTAGCTGTGCAACAAGTAACTGTAGCATTTAGCTGCACATGCACTTTTCACGTGTATTGACATTGTCTTCAACCGCCTCAAGGCTGTCTTTGGTTCCATGTACAGTTTCGTCTTACGAATGACATGGCTCATATGTATGTGAACAGCTCGGGGCCTTGTGATGACGGACCATGTTGACAGGACGAAAAGATGCTGCTGCTAATGGAAATGCCAATGTCAACTTCAAGAACAGAACACCTCAGCGAGAGAGGGGGACTGAGACTGACGTGTGAGTTTTCCACTCACTCAGAGGGAAGTAAAGGGGAGGACAAGCTGGGTCCTCCCCAAAAATCTGTTTATCCACATGACACAGCCACTCTCAACATCAGGCTAACAAATTACAAATATTGTAAAGATGTTGTAAAGCATGTGTAAACGTCATTAACATATGTGAAATATAAGATACTTCACCCTTATGACCTTTATGGTACCTTTATATCCAATTATATCCAGTTCCATGCTTACTGTGGCAGTGTGAGATGATGCACTGATAGTTTTGTAATATTCAGATGCACAAAGTGTGTACTGAGGAGGAGACAACTCAAACACAACATCTTGCCTGTGACAGCACACCCCTCTTGCTACCTCGAGTGGAAGACAGATGTTAAATACTCTCCATATGTGCACTTCTTCAGGCTGATTTTTGGCCCCTGCAGCCAAGTACCCCTGACTGCAGTAGGCAGATGGGGGCGGGGCTCACGTTTGACACCACCCATTGCGCGGGCGCCATCTGGTGGCGGAGACCAGGCAGCACATTCTCAAACGTCAATGCAGCACCTACGGACAGTGGCGTAAAACCCATGTATTGATTGCATATACATATGCAGCCCCCAAAATTAGCACAAAACACCAAAATACTTTTTTCACTTATTTCAGACATTTGAATCATAATATTTAAAAAGAAAATGATAATTCATTTCAGTGTCATTTTCAATTTCTGCTTAAGCAATGAGTACACTTACACCTTGTTAAGACCAATTACAAATGTAAATGCTCTCTGTTCTCTGATCATTCTCTGATCATTCAGCTTTTTTACTATTCTTTTTCCAATTTCTGTTAGAAGAACCTGTATGCAGCATTGAGCACCAAAAAGTATCAAGTATTGCATATTGGCATCAGATCCTTGGTCAGATTTTTTAAGCTACGCATCGTAGCTCTTTGATTAAATATTTCCTGCTCTAATTTAGGAAACCTCTTCAACTTCAGTGTCGGGCTGCACAATATGGTAGAAGAAATGTGATTATTTTGACATATATTAAGAAATTATTACATTAGCAAGAATGATCATTTTTTTATTCTGAATTTGTGCCTGCTAAAAACTGGCAATTAGTTATGTAAAAGCTGCAATTTGTAAGAAGGCTGTTTTTTTGAGTGTCATTCCCAACTCATCAGTTGACACTTTGGGATTGTAGGTCGGGTCCCATCTTATAGCGTCAGTATTTGAGAAGTTGGGAATTCTTACAAATTTGAGCTTTAATGCACTAAGCAGTGTGTGTCATGGTCCTGTCATTTTGGTTTCATTGTGTGTGCGAGCGCGTGCGTGTGTGTGTGTTTTATATGTGTGTTCTGGTTTTGTGTGGTTTTGCATTTCTCTGCCTCACTCCACCTGCACCTTATCCCCTCATTGGGTTTGTTTGTATTTAAGCCTGTGTTGTTCCCTCACACTTGGTTGGTCTGTACCGTCAGATATGCAAAAGCAGGACCCAAATGCAGGCATAGGAGCAGGGAGCTTCAACACAAAAAGCGAGCTTTAATGAAAGCTGATAACCAGTCCAAATAACAATAATTTAAAAAAACACAAGAAGTGCAAAGTACAAACCATGACAAAATACAAGGAACAGAAAACCCAGAAACATACCACAGGGAGACACAGGAACAGGCTCAGGTGAACAAGACAGAATGAACTGGACAGATGTCCCTCATTAGGTTTGTCACAAACAAACCTAACGAGGGGACGGGGTGCAGGTGGAGTGAGGCAGAGAAACAAAGGTGAGGGAAATGAACGTAAAACCACTAGAAACAGGAAGGGGCTGATAGGCTTGAAAAGCTGGAAAACACTTGAAGGAGGGAAAGGCAAATAAGGGAGATGCAGTGCAGGAGTGGAGGGAGAGCAGACGGGGAAAGAACTTATGTAACAGGGCTGGGCTAATCAATCACATTCAAGACAGATGTGGAGTGAATATCAGGCTGGTGAGGAGCACAAGAGAACAGGAGAGAAGACAAAACACTGGAAAAGGGCAAAAGACAACACAAAACCAGAAAACACATATAAAACAAACACACAATGAAACCAAAATGACAGGACCATGACAGTATGGCATGATTTGTTAAATATAACATGTTTATATTTCATAAACTAAAGTGGGGACGAGTATTCATTTGGTAAAGATATGAAAAGCTCAAGCATCACATTGGTCATTGTAAAAAAAAATCAGGTGTAAGGAGGGAAGATAGGATAGTGGGATAGTTTCTATAGTGGGCCAGTCTATGGGAGGGTGGTAATGTAACAGAGAGTCCAAAGGTTACATAGAATCAGAAATGTTTATCGTGTGTCAGTGGTTGCCAAGGCTACACTGTAAGCCACTGTGACGGGTGGAGATGACATATAATCTCTACGCAGTAAATCATACAGACACACCTTTCTACACATGAAGTGTTTCAAAAGATCAACCTCTGATCTGTCATGGCTGAGGCGGCTTACATTTACCCTGCAAGCTTATGTGCTCTTTATGAAGAAATAATGCTTTTGTACCTTGAGCCAAAGTGAAAAGAAACACCTGCACTAACTGTCAGGTCTAGTGAGTGTAGGACTAAATGAGAAATCTGCAACACAGAAATCATGGAAAAAGAATAAATCATTGAGGAAAATAACTTTACAAACAAGTACAGATACTTGTAAAAAAAAAAAAACTGGTAGAAGCAGAAGTACTGATTCAACTTCTTTACTCAAGTAAAAGTAAAAAGTATCCCTCTGAAGGACATTTCTACCAGCCATTTCTGGTCAAAGCTAACTGAAGCTCACGTCATATTAATATAATTCAAAGACTATTAAACTTAAAGGTAGAATCAGTGGAATTTGTCCCAGCTGTTCCTAAACACATCACAAAGACAGTTGATTGTTGAGTCTCATTCCCAGGACGTCAAATAGCCACATTTGTGGTTGGAACATCCAGGCTGAGGGCTGCAGGGTCTCTGCAGATACAAGACACTAATACCCCTTTTCCACTGGTCAAAAATCCCACTTAAACCTGCAAAGATCAGGCTTTTGTGTGCAACTGGAATGTGTAAACGCTGCATTTACACCCGGGTCAATTGACTCTGCATAGACCCGGGTTTTTATCACCTCGGCTCGGCTCAGCTTTGATCTAAACGTAAGACCCGGGTGAACACTCTACATTCATCTGTGCGCAGTGATGGTGCGTTATCAACATCTGGTGAGTTATCAACATCAGTTCACAATGGCTCTATTGTTGTTTTCTCTTCTGTTACAACTGTTTCTGGCACATTCATGACGTGAAACATGACATCAGTGACGTACAACGTGCCGCTTCAGATAAAAAGCACAGATGGGCTGCCTTGCCTGCTGGAAGTGGGAATGGGGTCAATAGGTGATTTTTAGCGGGTTGACCCACTAATTTTGGTGGAAAAGTGGCATAACAGGCATTCTCTCCTCATTCCAGTCTCCCTCTCGTTCTGTTTCCGTCTTATTGCGTCTTTTACGTTGCTTCGTCTCACTACCTTTGCTGGCCGTGATATGCACTGATAGGTTAAAATCTGTCTTGTGATGTTGGGACATACAATGAAACAAAATAAAAAAATAATCCATAATTCCCCTCAAATGCATTCAAACTAAAGTAACGAAAATGTAAGGAGTAGAAAGAACAGATATTTGTATTCAAATTTAGGGAGTAAAAGTAAAAAGTTGGAAGAAAATAAATAAAATAAATACTTGAGTAAAGTACAAATACATGAAAACACCTACATAGGTACAGTAAAGTAACAGTGAATTAGTACTTTATTACTTCCCACCTCTGGTGATTTTTAAATACACTGAATTTTGTACAGCGGGGCTGCACAGACATGTCAGGTGGGTGGGGCTCTGCTGGGGGCAGTTTGGACCGATGACCTCACATTTGTAAAATCCTGTTTACGGCCCTGCCTTCATCCATGTGCAGTCATTTGAAGGCAAAAAAACACTATAACACCTTTATCATTTCGACATGAGAAGTTGGCCTATAGCAGGCAGAAATGAGTCACATGTTGCGCAAACCTTTCCTGTACGTGTTCATTTGTCTCCTCCTCAGTAAGCCATGATGCCATGTATTGTCATCAGTCAGTGCCTTATCGCCCAGTCACGCGTCCCTCCCACAGAACAACCAGTTCGTGTTCTGTATAAATGAGCAGCGGTGGGTTCCTGCCGTTATCCGCAAATTCTGTCCCGGTACACTGGCAGTTTTCAGCTCTCAGGGGAATTTTACGAACTTCCGCCTGCGTTTACATTTTGCTTTCACTCTTCCATTCGGTGAGTGTGTGCGGGCAGAGCGTGCTTCAGACGTTACAGGAGAAAAAGCAGGTGAGATCATTTTATCAGTCGGACTCCGTTCCACCCGCAAAGCACACGCACTGGGTAATATACAGCGAATCTAGACGGCCATGGTGCGTTCACGGCAGCATGTGTGCTATTTAAAGCTCGACTTGTTTATTTCCGGGTTTCTGAAAGCTGCTTCAAAGTTAACAGTGAACAGTGATACTGTTCAGACATTGGTAAATTGAACATATGAGGGCAATATTGTTTATAAATGTGTTTAAAAAATGTAAATAGGGAGGTTAAAAGTTAGATAAGTTCAACAAAGTACTGTAATGATCTTTGCAGACAACACCCACATTGGAAAATTGCTGAATTTCAAGGTTTTTTACCATCACTGTGTCTTGGTTGAGCATCCAAGTGACCATAATGCCCCTGGAATATTTGTGCAGTTACATATTAATAATAATAATAACAATAATAATACTAATAAGGGGATTAAAATGAATACAAAAGTCTCATTATCACCTGCGGTGGGTAAAATTGCAACACCAACCCTCAGGTAGATTTTGTTGTTACATTAACAAAAGTGGAAGAATAGATGAGATGAGCCTGCAGACTAGATAATGCTTCCAAGGATATATAGTGTGAATATTTAATGTATTACCTCCATCTGTCTGGGTCACTCCTCCTTCATATCATGGGTTGTATTGAAAAAAACAACAACTTATGTAATATCTTGTATCAAATTTATTGGAATTGGAAAATTGGTACCGAACATCCAAGAAACCCTCAGGATACTTGGCAACATGTGTTCTTTCAGAAGTTGTTGCAAAATGGTTACAAGTTTTAACATGATTTTGGGTGTGTTGGCATGGAACGAGCCATTTTTCTATTTTTCACCTGTGATTCTGTCCAGAACCTACAGTGTTCAATGTGTTTGGAAAAAGTGTTCTGGGGGGCATTTTTGCCTTTATTTGACAGCTGACAATAGAAATAGACAGAAAACAGGGAGGGAGAGAGCAAAACAGATGATATGCAAACATGGAAAAGAGGATTTACATTCTATTACCGCTTAATTCACATTTTTTAATGTGTGATGTTTTATGGCTTTTTAAGGAAAATATATTAAGTAAAAGTTTGTGTCATATAGGGTTGCAGCGGTGTGATATTTTAACTGTACGATAACCATCTCAGAAAATAGGTTCATGGTATCACCATATATGGTATTACACAGTATTAATATTTTCATAATATATCAGTTACAATGACATTTTAAAAGAAGGGAAACAGAAGCATTCATTTCACAATATATTATGTCCTGACAGTCATGAAACTCAATATAAACTTTAAATATATGTAGAATAGAATACTGTGGACAAATTTACACGTACGATTAATGTCAGTTTTTGTACCATGGCATAGGTAGAAAGACACGGTTTGTCACTGCAACCCTAGATATTGACACAATCAACTATTAAATACAATATAGGTGCATTTCTGTTTCCATTTAAATCTTTCTGAAATGTATTTTGCATTTGACATTATGTACTGATGCCATTTGCTTATTACAGGAAAGCTGTTCAATATCAGTCATGGCCGCCATCAGCAGCTCAAACACAGCCTTTGCCTTGAAGCTGTTCCACACTCTGAGCGAAGCGAATCCCACCGGAAATATCTTTGTTTCCCCGTTGAGTATCAGCTCAGCGCTTGCTATGGTTTACCTGGGTGCTAAAGGAGACACTGCTGCACAGATGGCACAGGTCAGCACACTGTCTATTTATTGTCATGCACTCACATCATCACATGACATCTCTGCTTAACTTATAGCACATATATAAAAAGTGTCCATAATAAAATGTAGTCACCCTGGCCTGTATCCATAAAAGATCGTATGAGTCCTGAGGTTCAGGCTATTGCCCCAGGTGTGTCTTCAGACAGGGAAAGTCTCATGCTACGTGTACTTTGTACTTCTCAAGAAATGCCTCTGAAACAAGTATCGCACTATGTCCTCAAAAGCAGGAAGTTGTACAGTCTGGCCAGTTCCACATTGGCACGATTTCAGTTCATGAAACTTGTTATTCTTTTGAAAGGGTGCATTAAATCCTCAGAGCTTAGTTCTTCATTTTATTTTGATTGATGACTTCTGTGTTGACAGCTGTAGTTGTAGAGTGATGATGAAGAATGACTGAGTAAATACAAGACACAGAGCAGCTTCGAGAATAAAGAGAATGCACTGTATTGTCAAAGTCATTCCAAAATAATAGCTGTAACAGCTTGATGCTGTCAAAAGAGCATTAGTGAGGTCCAACACTAAAGGTGGGACAAAGTTTCAGTACGACAGTATATTTTATTACTTCCTCTTGTGATACATTATTGATTTTACTGAGAGAGGAGAGCTCACAGGAACTGGGAAGAGCTGGTCTCTAAACTTCTGGCTTTGAGGCAGGAACCATTAGCTCCCTGGACAACCTACACTCACGCAACCAACCACACATGCAAACACACACACACACACAGGTAACAGAGGGGCATTAAAGCACATACAATAGAAATGTAGGGTCATAACAATTGATATTTGTATTAAAACATGCAGGTACTCTTAACAGATTCCCCTGGCAATTTGACTTACCAGAGTCACTAGTCCACAGCTCCTTGTAGTGTAAACATAATTTACACAGATTGTAAAGATTTAAGTGAGCCCTGTTGTATTCTTCCTTTAACCATTTCAACTTCACAGCTATTCTGCTTTCTGGCAGTTCAGCCTTTTGCCAGTTTATGACTGTGTTCCATTGGAATGATGACACACATGAACAAGCTGCAGTTGGTGTGTGTGTTATAGAGGCACTAAGCTAAGACTATATACACTTTTCATACCTTGTTTAATCTCACTTGTCAAATTCTGTGAAACTGAAACCCCAATGCAGCGAAGGTTGATCACGGAGGTGTTAGGTGGGTTTTGTTCATTGTAAACAGGAAGGAGCTTTGCCTAAGCTGTCGAAACAAAGTTGAAAGAATACTGTTGTCTAAAAAGTAATTATATACTGTAGCAGTTAGATTTCCCTTTATTGGAACAGAGGGGCCTAGCTCAAACAAAAGAAACCCTGCCCCAGTACCGAAGTACAGAAAAGTATCGGGACATGCCTATCTTCATACTTTTGTACAGTTTACAGAGCAGGCACATAAGTTAATAACATTAAAACATGAGACAAGGCTAAACAGTACAAAAGACAACCATTAAGTTGAAGAGTATTTAAAATTTCATTTTGCCACTGTCTAATAAACAGAGTGCCTGGCTCATGGCTCATGGCTCAAGAACAGTGTAATGTCCTTCTGGTGTGGTTTTTAGCTTCATTTTCACATTATATCTGTAACACAACTTTTTGATCCCAGAATAAAGTCTGTTGTTCCAAACTTTCTCACAGGCACTCTCATTCAGCTGTGGTGAAGGCATCCATGCAGATTTTGCGTCACTCAACGCTGACATCAACTCACCATCTGCATCATACATCCTGAAACTAGCCAACCGTCTCTATGGAGAAAATACTGCCAGCTTCCTCCCGGTGAGTTTTCCATTTACACTTATCACAGAAGATACAGGTGCTTTGATTGAATTTATATGACAGCATTGATAAGATGTTATATGCTTTCTGCAGGAATTCCTCGTTTCCACACAGAAGTATTACCAGGCAGACCTGAAAGCTGTTGATTTCATCGGGGCAGCAGAGGCGTGCAGAGGGGAGATCAACAGCTGGGTCGAGCAGCAGACAGAGAGTGAGAATCTTAATTAGATACAAAATCATTCCAAGACAAACTTGTAAAGCAATCATTCGATAGGGTGAGTCAGTGTTCAATGGTTGCTTTGTCTTTGTATTTCTTTTCAGATAAGATTAAAGATCTTCTAAAGCCAGGTACAGTCAGTGCTATGACAAGGCTGGCTCTGGTTAATGCCATCTACTTTAAGGGAAACTGGATGCACCGCTTTGATGAGGCAAACACCAAAGAGATGCCCTTCAAAGTCAAGAAGGTGAAAACTAACATCTAAATTTGCAGAGACATAAATTTTGAATGCCAGAAACAGCCAGATGTACAGATGATCACCTTCAGAAACTACATATAGGCTTTGATTTTCTGTATATCTTGCATGTCAGAATGAGATTAAGCCGGTCCAGATGATGTACCTGATGAAGAAGCTACCCTACAACTACATCCTTGAGCAGGGTCTGCAGATCCTGGAGCTGCCGTACGTGGACGAGGAGCTGAGCATGTTCATCTTGCTGCCTGACGTTTCCGAAGATGGCCCTGACCCTCTGCTGGTGGTAAATAACCTAGAAAACAACTACCTCCATAGAAAAGGCAGTTTTCAGGTTCACTTTGCTTGTAGAGTTTTCTTGCAAACAAACAAAAGTTATGTTTACATTCAGTGTTAATTTACCAAAACGAGGTGGTATCATTGAGCCTATTTTAAAGAATTTAAAATCCTGCATTATTTACATAAATGTTCATAACTTGCAGCCTACTTCTACAACGACTTATTTTGTACATTGCAGCATATGTATTTTGTGGTACCACCACCTGTAGATAAGTGGAATAGTGTGACACCATGGGCAGGGTTGTGAATTGGGTCACCCATATGCGCACACGTATTAAATGAAATTGCAAGTGCCCTCATTATTTTAAGTCACTGCTCAGGTTTCTCTTGTAAAAGAGATCATGATCTCAAAAAGACCACCTGATTAAAGAAAGGTTACATACCAACCCAATTGGCAGAATAAATGTTAGCAAAGTATGTTTATGCAAAACCACAGAGTTAAAACTGGACCTTTTTATATTGCAATTTTACGGTTGTTTAGATTGAATTTTCTATTTCTCTCTAGTCACAACACTGCGCTTATAATCTGCTTAGGTTAAGGCATCAAAACCATTTGGTTAGAATTAGGAAAGCATCAAAGTTTGGCTTAAAATACCTGCTTTGGTAGCTGCGATCATGGATGGAGATGGTCCGACTTCCCAAGAAAAATAAACAGTTTCGGTCACCACAGAAACAGCTGGACATGTCAGCAGGTCTCCTTAAAAACACACCTGCTTTTGATGCGACAAAAATGGATGGAAATATCACCAGGTCCTTTAAAGATATCCACTGGTGTGACTCGGTGTCAGCCTTGTTGGATGTAGTAACGTCACAACCGCCTCCTCCACCTCCTGATATGAAAGCCAGCTAATAAGCATTTAATACGAGTGTGATAAGCCACATTTGCTGCAAATTTCAATCTCCGACGTATCTGTGGTCTGCGGAAATGTTAACTGCTTACATTATATTCTGGTGACTGGACTGGTACGTACATACGTTACAAACAATAGTCCAGCTAGACAAAGACAAAGAGACAACAGCAACTCAGTCAGTTATTATAGGATTTCAGAAGAACCTACAAGCTGATGCATACAACCTCTTATCATGAGCTGGAGATTAAATACAGTGTATGGTTTTTGTTCCAGCTGGAGAAAGCGCTAACACGTGAGAAGCTGGATGAATGGACCAACAGGGAAAACATGGACGTCCACTCAGACGTCATCGTTCACCTGCCCAAGTTCAAGCTGGAGGAAGACTACGAGCTGAACGAGCCCCTGTCTAAAATGGGCATGACAGACGTGTTCTGTGGGGCGAAGGCAGATTTGTCTGGCATGAACGGTGAAGGAGGACTCTTCCTGTCTGCAGTGGTCCATAAGGCCTTTGTGGAGGTGAACGAGGAGGGGACCGAGGCAGCAGCAGCCACAGCAGGTATGGTGGCATTCTGTATGCTGAGGGAGGAATACTTCACAGCGGACCACCCCTTCCTCTTCTTCATCAGACACAACAAGACCAAGTCCATCCTCTTCCTCGGCAGGTTCTCGTCTCCTCAGTAGACAGAACCAGAAGAGGAAGACGTTGGGTCAATTCAAATAAAAAGAAATGAAAAATCCTTAAAATTGAATGCCTTATATTTTGGGCTGTTTTGTGAATTAAAAGGAACGGTTCAGCCCAAAATGAAAATTCAGTCATTTCCCACTAACTCCCATCCCGATGGGATGCAGCATTCTCCCAAACGTTTAAAACATAAAAACAGAACTGATAAAACACGTAAAATGGCTCCATACAGCTCCTCTGCTGTAATCCAAGTCTCCAGAAGCTCGATATCCCAAACTGCTTTGAAGAGACATTATTTACACCACTAATGCTTTTATCTTAGCAGCTACAGTAAAGATTTCATCTTAAAAAGGGTGTTAATAACGTCTTTTCAAACAAATTTGGGAACTTTTTTTTTGCATTTTAAATGTCAAAATGATTAATGGACTACACAACTTCACTTGCACCTTTATTGGCAGGGGGATGAGTTTGACTGAATTTTCATTTTTGCGTGAACTCTTCCTTCAAGAACGTGTTTGTTTTTTGGGTTTTTTTTTCTGCCTTTGCACTGAGATCATAGATGTAGCTATTCAAATAATTACTGAGTGAGTTGGAGTGGTTTTTGGTTGAATTAATGGGTTGTAATACTGGAATTAATTCAACTGATCATTCTATGTAAGTGAAAAATAAAGCTCCACACGTTTTAAAATGACTACAATGTAAAAATGGAGAGGACTGTTTCTGTTTGCTTCAGAGCACAGTAGTTCCAATGAAATGTGTTCACAGCAAAGTGTTTGGATTACCCACAGGATCTGGGACAACTTCTTGAAAAGCACATTGTTGAAATACCGTTTTCAATGATTTATGCATAACAACCAAAATTCTACTCACCACAGTTGTATTGGGGTAGCAAATAAAATCTCAGAGACATATTTCAAATCCTCAGTGCACAAAACGATACCTCTACTTGAGTTAAGATACCTGGAAGGTGGAAGGAGAAGAATGTTGATTTCTAATGTGGCCAAATTGATCCTTTGTTTTTGTATATTTTGGGCTTTACATTATTTCTGACTTATAGAATTATATCTGTTTTTTTGTTGAAGATATGTAAGCATATTAAAACTGAATGCTGGTAAGTGGTATAGTCTAGTATGTGTATCTGCTTTGATGATAAATCTAGACTTTTTTTGTTGTAATCTATTAATTCCTTTGCAGTTTGTTACTTGATTTACAATATTTTGGTGAATGTTAATGCATAACTCCAGTAAGCTGTGAGAAAACACTCTTGTCAAAGTAAAACACACAGCCAAAACCAATACAAATAAATGTCTGAGACATCATTCTAGCCAAAACAAGTAAAAAGTCAGCTGCTAACTATACAATGAGGTCAGTGATCTCTGCTGGATATCCTGTTAACTCTTGTTAGATCTGTGAGATTGAATCCTCTGTGGCTGTCTCTCTCCTTCTGTCCACTAGGTGGCAACAATTACTAACAATATGGTAATATGGTAACCAGTTTAAGTGGGCTTGTCTAGTATGCAAGTACGTGCCAGTGTTCTGGCCAAACTAAATTAAAAGTCAGCAGCAAACTAAGTATACAATGAGGTTCCGGTTCTCTGTTGTACAGTATGTCCTGTTAACCCTTGTAAAAACCTGTTAAATCAGGTTTGGTGAGATGTGAAAACACACAGAGGCTGTACCTCCCTTTCATTCTACCGAGGAGCAACAAGCTGTTGTCATAGGAAAATAAGGTCCCAAGAGCACTGTTTGAAGGTGGCAGGGTCCGCCAAATAAAAATAAAAAGTAAAACAGTATGAAATTGTGTTGTCCTTTAAGGTAAGTTTGTTTATTCAGTCATGGAAACAAAGAGAGTTTGTTCATTTTGTTTGTTTGGGCATAAAAGGTCAATGAAGATTGTAGAGCTGAAGTGCGCAATCTTCTTATTGCGTCAGGGCGATAAGTAAAACGTGGATGCCTCTTTAGCCATCTTTAGGCATATTTATTGAAGCATGCAGTCATGACATTACATGCTCAACCGACTGCTATCCAGTCTCACACTGAAGTGCGGAGAACAGACTGGCACGCTGCTCTGATGTGGAGCGTAATGACGTCACACCGTATAACACGTAACAGAACAATAGTAATGCTACTACCGTATTATAATGAGTAAGGGCGCCATCAAATAACAACAGTCAACAAAGATCTTTCTCTTCTGATTAACATTTCGTCCCCAAAACTACATAGTGCCCCTTTCACATAAATTGAAAAAAGAAGTTGGGAGTGTTGAGGTTGTGTCGTGTCCCTGTCCTGTTTTCTTGCTATGCGGAAGGGGTATTTTTTATTATAAAAAAATATCATATCATATCAAAATACTGTAAGAAAAACAATCATTGAGCGAAACTTAGGAGCGTGTGTTTTGTTCTTCCACTTTTATAATAATTAACGCCTTTTAGAATTTAAGACATTTTGCGTATATTTGAGACGTGAAAACGGAAAAGCTCTTTATTTTGAAGGGAATGACCGGAAGCCGAGTTTTACATTTCATGCCGTCTTCTTTCCTCCTACGTGTTAAGTTACAGCTAACGGCTGAGGACAGCGTTTGTCCGGCTCAGAGTTGTTTCACTGCACTAACGTGTCACTCAGAGGAAAAAGAAACACGGCTATATAATTTACCAGCGGTATCGTTGTCACAGTGTATCGAGCTATATTAATATAACACTCGCTGGGAGGAATTGAATTGAAAGCGGATGCCTGCTAGCTAACATTAACTTTGGCTAATAACGTTACCTGGCTGCAGTTCTGCGGAGACTGGTCACCTGTGATGAGAAGCAGGTAACAACCGTCAGACGAGCCTTGGGACGTTGTTGTTGTACATCAACCGAATAAAGAGGTAAGCTAACCGTTTTACTTTGGCCTGTCTCACATTTATGTAGTCATTCATCTTTTACTCAAGTGAACACAATTTCCAAAACAAGAAATACTAGCAAATAATAAATTGATAAATAATAAGAAGGATTACAATAACATGTTTGCACAGTTTTCTGGAGCCCAGATGATATTATCAGCTGATATTGGGCTTGGGGTATTTGTAATTATTAAATTCCCAGTCAGGTGAACAGTTTCAGTGCACTGGTTTGGGCTGTACAGTAGATACAATATTTATCGTGATATGAGACTATATATCGTCTTATAGTGTGGACATCATTAAGTCGTGGTATGTCTTTTCCTGGATTACTTTACTACAGTAAAGTGATGTCATTTTCTAAACTTACCAGACTGTTCTACAACTAATACTCTAATTCTTGCCTTTACCCAGTCATTATATCGCCATTTGTGATGATTATTGTTCAGGAGTCTCTGTAAAAACTGTCAAATATCCTGCCTCCATTACCAGTGTTGTCACAAGTGTAATATTGAATTACATAAAACCTTTTCTAAGAAATAACTAAATACTGTAAGTACCAACACAGCAGTGCCTGAATGTAGGTTGTGCAAAATGAAATAGGTTGAAAAATGAACAGATGAAACAAGAGTCAGTGCAAAGCTTGGTCATGTAAATTTGCATTACATGCTCAAGTGCTAAAAAGCTGTCTGTGAAAAGAGCAGGCAAACAGTTCCATATGACTAGATTTGGTTACACAGAAAATGTTGAGTGAATTGTCAGAACAATCAAATACAAAAGCACCTTGTCCGTTGCATGTTTGAAGCGCTTTATAACTGTTTTAAATGTGCTACATCAATAAAGCTTCACTTAATAAGATAGCAACAGTAAGTTAGTGTTAGTTATGTACTATTCATTCATCAAGGTAAGAAAATGTCATCTCTATCCACGGACCTGTATTGAACTGCTGAATGATGTAGCATTCTGTGATATTTATCTGTGCCTGAAATACCTGTACCTGCTGCCAGGGATCCAGCAGCACCAAAACCAATGTATCACTGACTTTTCAATGCGTCATTGTCTCTGAGACGTTCCAAAACCTCATTCGACAAAACAATATCCAATGTGAGTTTAGATCCCAAGGAAGTAGAAAAAATGGTAATCATAATTTGGCTAACCAGATCCTTTGCAATATTTATAAATTGAAATTGAAAATAAATAAAAGTAAAGCATTAGAAAAATGAATGATGACAATGGTCTAGTCTAGCATGTGATCCGGCTTTGATGATAAATCTACCAGACTGTGTTGTTGTAATGTCATAACAATCACTCATTTTTATGTAATGAAATATAGCCTGACTAGAGTTGTTAGGATTCCGATACCAGTATCAGAACTGCTGTCAATACTGCCGAAAATGCAGGTATCGGTGAGCACCAGCAACCACATTAAGCATTTGAAGATGCATCAAGCAAAAGCGAACGACGAAACTGCTCTCCCCAAACTTTACGAGACAGTGAGGGGACACATTTCATGTAGGCTGAAAGACGTGCAGGCAGTCAGCTTTATTAATGACATTTGGACCTCCAACGTGTGCCCCATGTCTTTGCTGAGTCTGCACACTGGGTGACACAGTATCGCCACCAAGATTTGCTCTTCACAGTGCGGTGCTGCAAGCAAACAAGTTCTGTGAGTAAGTTTAGGGAATAATTTATTCCTAGATTTATTTAAGTTGCTGTTGCACTACTGTTTTAAACTGTTCTATTTAAAAAGTGGCTGCACTTTAACAGTTTTTAAAGGAATTGTTATTTATTCCTAGTTTTCTTTATTTGTTCTTTTTCAGCTATGACTGACTGTCAAAATAGATGGTAAAAGAATGTTGTACGGCAGTCATTCTCTGCAAGGTTTTACCTGAGCCAGGCCAACAACAATGATAGCAATCATATCACATCCATACAGGGTTAGTTGTATATATTGTATATATTTACTTTTAAAATAAAAGAGATCTTTTTTTTGTTAACACGCACTGGTATTGGATCGGTAACAGGAAGGAAAAAATGGTATCAGAACATCTCTTATACCCTCTAACATGTCCTGTTTTGTTTGGATTATGTTTATTCCTAATGAAGTATTTGTCCGTCTTGCTTTTTCTAGATGAGCTGTCAGGCCAATCACACCGCTCCAATGAGGGTGCTGGTGACAGGAGGGTCCGGCTTGGTTGGCCGGGCCATACAGCGCGTGGTCAATGAGGAGGGGGGAGCCAAGGAAGGGGAAGAATGGATATTCCTCTCGTCCAAAGATGCCAACCTCTTGTGAGAACATCCTTCTTCTAGCTACAACTAATAAGCAAACCTGTTTTGGTAGCAACAGAAACAATTCAGTTCGTGTTTTTCTTGGGTTTTTGAGTGTTTTTTTTTTTTTTTTCCTCTTTTCAGGAACACGGAGGAGACGATGGCAGTGTTTGAAAAACATCGGCCAACCCATGTTATTCATCTGGCTGCTATGGTTGGGGGACTTTTCAAAAACATGAAGTCCAACCTGGACTTTTGGGTATGAGAAGGTTGTTTTTCTGTTATCACTGAAAATAAACTAGCACAGGTGTTATTTTCATATTTGTGTCTGTCCCCTCCAGAGGAACAACATCTACATCAATGATAACGTGCTGAAGGCTGCACATGCAGTTGATGTGGTCAAGGTGGTTTCCTGCCTATCCACCTGCATCTTTCCTGACAAGACCACCTACCCAATCGACGAGACCATGGTAAAAGGCATCAATGTGTTTGCTGTACGCTGGCATGTGTCTGTAAACTTGTGAATGGTGACTAACTTTACTTTGCTTCTTTACACAAGGTCCATAACGGTCCTCCTCATGACTCGAACTTTGGCTATTCCTATGCAAAGAGAATGCTTGATGTGTATAACAGGTTGGAACTCGTCAAACATCTATAGTAAATTCACACTATCATCATCCGAATAAGAATTGTGTGTAAAACTGTGTTTACGTCTCACAGGGCATATTTCGAGCAGCATGAGCGTCCTTACACGTCAGTGATTCCCACAAATGTGTTCGGTCCCCATGACAACTTCAACATTGAGGACGGTCATGTGCTGCCAGGCCTCATACACAAAACTTACATTGCCAAGAGTAAGTCACAGTCTCTTACATAAGATAGTACCGATGCACAGGTATTGTCGTTTCTCCCCTTAAATGATAAGTTCACCCACAAATCAAAATTTAGTTATTTCGATGGAAAGTCAGGTGAAGTTTCATAGTCCACAAAACATTTCTGGAGCTTCACAGCAAAACAGAGTTGCAGCATGCTCCTAAACAACTGAAGTAGCTCAGGACTCGTTTCTCTGGAAGCCCCAAGATCCCAAATTGAAAAGATGTTATTTATACCTTTTTTAAGCCAAAATCAGTGCTATAGCTGCTAAGCACTCTGTCTGAAGTGGGTGCATGAGCGTCAAGGGTGTAAATAACGTCTTTTCAAATCAAATTAGGATCTCGGGGGTTCCACAGACTTGAATTACAGCGGAGGAGCTGTATGGAGCCATTTTATGTTAGGGGGTTTTTTTGTTTGTTGTTTTGTTACCTTTTTAAAACAAGTCCCCATCTGCTTCAGTTGTTTAGGAGAATGCTGCCACGTATTGTTGTGAAGTTCCAGAAAGGTTTTGTTTACCACAAAGCTTTACCTGACTTTCAGCGTTGGGGGTGAGTAGATAATGACTGACATTTCATTTTTTCAGTGTTACTTTTTTCTTTTTTACTTTAAAATATATGTTTTTGTTTCATACATTCTCTTTTAACTGCAGATTTTAATTATTTTGTCATAGACATTTTATTTAGTTGTATTGTTCCCATTTATTTAATCACTGAAAAAGTATTTACTTTGGCTTGGTAAGTTCAGTAGTAGCACTGTTACCAATCCAACATATAAATCGTGTGCTCATTTGTTTCTGTCATTAGAGGAGGGGAAGCCACTGGTGGTCTGGGGCTCCGGCACTCCCAGAAGACAGTTCATTTACTCGCTGGACCTGGCCCGTCTCTTCATCTGGGTCCTGAGAGACTATCAAGAGGTCGATCCGATCATTCTCTCCGGTGAGTTGTCATACACAGCACATCAGTAGTCAAAGCTGAGTTAAGTTTATAGTAATGTCTATGTTGTGTTGGCTGTTTCAGTTGGAGAGGAAGATGAGGTGTCCATCAAAGAGGCTGCTGAAGCAGTAGTGCAAGCACTGGACTTTAAAGGAGAAGTGGTGGTATCCTTTTAATCATGCTAAGCCAGATGAGTGCATGCTTACCATAGAACAGGTTGTTCCAGGTTTACTGTGGTCCATGTTTCAGTTTGTTGTTCTTAAATATAATCTTCACTGTGATGCTACAAATTCTCTACAAATGTATTTTAATAAATTACTTTAATGAGCTCAAAGAACTGGATGTCTGGAAGGTTAAGACTTGCAGTTTTTCTTTTTAAATCTTTTGCACTTCAAAGACTTTTGAAAGAAAGAAATGTTTTGCCCTCATCTGGAGAGTTCCATGCAGTTTCCTTGACCTTTGACCTCTAGTATGATACCAGTAAATCAGACGGCCAGTTCAAAAAGACAGCCAACAATGCAAAGCTGCGCCGCTACCTGCCAGACTTCACCTTCACACCCTTTGACCAAGGTGGGACAGGCTTTTGGTTGTGTTTGTGTGTGTGTGTGCCTGTGGCTGGGAGTAGAAATCTTGAATACTTGATAAAAGGAGAAGACATGTGTATTAACTAAATCTGCTGTTGATCTTCACTGATTCTTCTCAATCTCACTTACAGCTTTGAAGGAAACCTGTGATTGGTTTGTTGCCAACTATGACTCAGCCCGGAAATGAAACCTCTGGCAAACAAGTCGGTATCAAGTGTGTCCATCCATGAAGCCCTTCTATAGGAAGAAAATGATGGTGATGGAGAGGACTGGAAGAAATGAAGGTGGTTCATCTGCACAGGCAGATAAATGACTGAATGAAGTCTGTCTGATTCTGTCACTCCTGTCTGTGCACTCTGTGAGATGGGGCCTGTTCCATAAAGCAAATTCCTCCTAGTTCAGGTTCAGCCACTAACCTGATACCTGGGGAGCATCCCAATTCCATTAAATTGCATTCATGTTTTCCTACATGGATGTTAAGACCTATTTTCCACAATTTTTAACTTGATTGTGAATCAGAAAACAAACTAAAGATAGAACTTGTGGGTGAAACAGTTCAGTTTCATCTGTTTTCTGTCTTCACTCCTGTATGACACTCCAGTGATGTTGTTATGTATGTACCAGATCATTCTGTCAACTGCAGCATCAAATCAATGACTAGTATCCAGGAACAGAGCCTGTCAAGCCTATTAAAAACTTGTGTGTCCTCACTCATCGCTCCTCAGAAATCCTGCATGCTTTATGGAACAAGCCCTGGACTAAACATCACTTTGAATTCAAGTCTGCAACACTGAACTGTATTAAAGGGAAATTCTGGTATTTTTAAACTTGGGCCCTATATTTACATGTTTGGGTGTGTAAATGATTCATACTTCAGAAAAGTTTTGCTTTAATCTTGGAATCCAGGTGTTGGTACAGCTGAATAATTTTAGTAATTGTCTAGTTAGTACAAATCTTTTCTAGCAGATCAACATTATTGAATTACTGTCACTGTTTGTTTGAAGGGTTTGGGATTGGGAATCTTAAACATGGGTTTCATTCTTTTTTCTGCTTTATAAATGAGGCACCTGGTCATTTAAGTGGTTATTTATAAAACCTCTGATTTGGAAATGATCTCATCTCGAACAAGTCTAGACTTGATGCAGTGCAATTTTCCTGCTGGTTATGTCGGGGTACTACAGGTTTATGAACACTGCAGTGGTGACACACACCCAAGTTGCATGTTGGGCTTGTTTATCAACCCATTCTTTAGACTGTATGATACGTGTTGCCTGGCTTCACTGTCCTCTACCATTGCTGTGATCTTGTCATCCAAAAAGTTAGATTTTCTCTTTTGGTCTGTGGCTGTTTCTGACTAAACCCTCATTTGTGCAGACGTTGTCAATTTAAGTTGATTTGTGATTTATATCATATGTGCGTAAATTGCTTAAAGAGGTTATATTATGCTTTTGGGGTTTTTGCCTTTCCTTTATTGTGCTATGTAACATTTTTGTCGATGTAAAAGGTCTGCAAAGTCCACGTCAAAGGGAGTTACTGTCTCCCACAGAAAACACTGCTCCTGCACTGCCTAAACGCCTAGTCAAGAGTCGAGCCTTTACTTCCTTAACTTATGTGCATCACTGTAACGGGCGTTATATAAATATATATATTTATATATGTATTATAAAATATATACACTCCAGTCAGTCAGCAGACATACAGTTGCTACTGTGATGTAGAGAAATTTACATTTAAAGACTGTTACAAAATAATAACTTGCCACTCTGAAACGTCCTGCTCCAGTCTTGGTTGTGAAGGTGTTTCGGTATCAGAATTGGGCTCAAACATGTACAGCTGTACTGCAGCCATGGTTACCAGTTGTAGCTGTGTCATTTTGGATCACACTACCTTGCTTGGCATGACCTGCCCTACTCTGCCTCTGATTGGCTACATCTAGCCTGTTAAGTAATGCACATGTACAACTCTCACCAAAGATATAACAGAGGCATGATGTCTCACTCTGTAGCTAAAACAGAATATTCAAGACAGTGTGAAAAGAGGTGATGCAGAAAAGAGAAAAATGTGTTTTTTGAAAATTAAAGTATGCAAACCTGTTCTACTAGGACCCCCAAATAAAAATATGAACCTGGAAATTAGTATATGACCTCTTTAAGCAAGTTTTTTTATTCTCAGTATCTTTTATGAATCAAACATAAGCACATCGTCGAAAATAAGGAATACATCCGAGAACGTTTTTACAAATGAGGTCCCTGGCTTTGATACTTTATTTAATGAAGAGTAAGATGGTTATGGTATGGGCTGTTTAACTGGTGGCTTGGATGTTTTTTATTCAGTCAAGTGAAATAAATGTTTTGTACCTATAAATTGTCTGAAGTGTCTGTGTGTATGTCACAGTTCTCTGATAACTTCTGGAGAGTTTATTTATCATACGCCAAAGAAAGATGAAGATGCCTTTTGAGACCACTACTACTGCTCTTAAAACATGTGCAGACAGTTTCATAGGTAAAGACATAATTTATTAACTTAAAAACATGACAATAAAAATATATAAAAAGATTTTTACAAAATCTAGCGCTCATATAGTAAACATAACATGCAAGCAAAGCAGGCACAATGACAACAGTTTTTTGCAGAGAACGCGCTGTTAAAGAAAAATAAAACAAAGGGAAAGTTGATGATTTCAGGAGTGAACATAGGAGGAGTGCCCTCCTTCGTGGACTCTGCAGTACTCCTGTCCTGGCACGGCTCTCTTCTTACAGGCCTTCCCCGTTTTCGTGATACCGTTGCACAGCTGACGGCCTGATAGAGAGCTGCCACAGGAAAGATGGAGTGAAAAAGTGTCACATGGGGAAAAAAAGGCCTCATCAAAATGTATTTTTAATGACATGTTTGAGTTTCCCCTGACCTGTTGCTGTATAGTGACGGGGTCGGACTCGCACTTCGTGAGTCGCTCAACAAATCCCGCGAGTTGTTCACTGCATCAAAGACACCACCCAGGTTCATTGGGGGGATGTCATCAACCAGAGCCTGAAAGATGAAGCCACAAAACCTATTAATAATTCAAAAGATACTGAAAATGCATCCTAAGTTCACCATCATATGATACTCTAGATTTGCTCACTGCTGACAGAAGTTGCTGTGGTATGAGCCTGGGAGTCGAGTGATTGGGTGTGCCAATAATCGGCATGAACCTGGACTCTGGCTTCCTGTGAGGGGGAGACACGACTGATACACCAAAGTCACCTGAATACAAAGACATAAGTGAGAAAAAATGAGGTCAATCTAAATCCACTAAGGATTTGAATAATCGGAAATACTTCTCAGATATCTATAGTTGTACATATTTCAAACCTGTTATGAAGCTGTCCTGATTCAACAGGTCGACCTGCTCCAGGAAACCGTTCTTTTCCTCTCTGAGGACAAAAAGGATAGGACCAACGACATCAAATAAAACAACTACAACAGAATTAGGAGCACTTATCTTCCACGATGCTGCTCAATTGTTGAAATGTGTTTTAATAAGAGAGGTAAAGTCATGCTCCTCCATTATTTTGGAAAGAATATGTATGGTGAAGAGCGAGAGAAATAATTCTTTGATCCTGTTTGAATTTTTAAACTCGAGACAACTGCAGTTTGTCATAAAACTGATCAAGTATAAGACTGAAAATACATCATTAGAGAGACTACACATCCAACAGGTGTGTTAGTAACATCACCTCATTTAACACTCACACATAACTGAAAGTTTGTAGAGCCAGTCCAAAATATTAGCTGGCTCACAGAACTGACTTACTCTTTTTATATAACTGCAGCTGTCAGTAGAACCAGACTTATTGTGATTTTCACCTTTTCTTGATACTTTTGCTGTGCTGAGTTGACGGCCATATGTTGATGTGGTGACATTACACAAAACTAAATGGTATTTTACTGTCTATATAACAAACTGCCACTTTCATGACTTGTTTAAATTATCTATTAAAATTGACAAACATTTGTATAAGTCATGGCACAATTCAAACAGGATTAAAAACACATTTTTGGACTCTTGGTTAGACAAAACACGCATTTTGAAGATGTTAGGTTGGGTTTTGGAAATGTATACTGGGCATTTTTTTAAAAAGGGACAGTTCACCACAAAATCCAAAAACACATTATTCCTCTAACCTGCAGAATAATTTATATAATTAGATTGTTTTGGTGTCAGTGACAGAGTTTTGGAGATATCTGCTGTAGAGATGTCTGCCTCCTCTCTGATTAAATGGAACTAGATGGTACTCACATTTGGAAAAACTCAACAGCAATGTCTCTTTACAGAAATTATGACCCGGTTACTCAAGATCATCCACACACCTTGTTGTAGGAAGTTTCATGTAGGAACTATTTTCTTTCTATGGAAATTCATCCTTCCTACCGAATCACACGCAGAAAGAAGCATGCATCTACTCGTGGATGAGAGAGGCTCATGAAAAACATTTGTTGCAGCCCTACTCTGCAGCGTAGATGGTAAATAATGAACTCTGCAGACTCACTTCTGCGGTGTAGAGGATGGTGGGTAGGAGTGACAGGATGAAACTGGCGGCTTCTGTGGCTCCACAATTTCACATGGGGCCAGAGGCAGCGGGGCAGCGGGCATTCCTCTGTGTTTTAAGTAGGCCCACAACTGATTCACAAACCAGTGACCTGCAGATATACATAAATAAAATAGCATTATGACAAATGTAAGAGAATACTGAAGTATTTGTCTTGTAAGCAGCTTTAAGCAGTTTGCACCCAGAGAGACAGCGAGCAGCAGCAGGCTGAGGCCGGTGAGATCCAGTGCTGGCTGCTGGTTGACCTCAGCCACAGCATTAAGAGGCACAGTGAGCAGCAGCACGGCTCGAGAGAAACCTGGACAACGCAGGAACGTCAGCAGGACGGCACACAGCACGAAGTAACCTGTGTGTGCAACACACGTCCACATGGCTGCCAGGCTCAAACCTGGAATCACAAGAAGCACAAAGGACACAGTTATCAGTACATGAAAAAAAATGTTAAATGCACATTATGTCACTATGGGTCTCTAAATCAAAACAAAACAAAATATTTAAATTGCATGGAATCAAGGGAGATCCTTCTTCATTGTTAAACAACCATCGATTTCTATTGAAGTCATGTGTGGTTGCATTGGCCGACTTCCTTCTTCAGTTCCGACTGGAAGTTTTAGCAACAGGCGACCAAACAAAACTCACCGTTACCTTGAACAAAATATTGATTTCTGAGTTTGAACATTGTAGGAAACGTTTGGAATAGTCTAAAGTACACAACTTGACAAAACATATAACAAAAGGTCTAGTCGAGTTAAGACATTCTTAATGCAGAAATGTAACATATTATGTCCTTTAGTAGCAAGGCAGCCCGTCTCATTTTTATCTGAAGTGTTACATTGTATGTCAGGTTTCACGTCACGAATGCGCCGAAAACAGTTGTAACAGAAGAGAAAACAACAATCGAGCCATTGTAAAAGAAGCGTCTGTAAAACGGTGAAAAATTCTTTTGAGCATCACAACCCCCGCGAAATGACTCATTTCACTATCATAATTTCAGCCATTTAGAAAGTCTAGAAGAGCTGCACGATTAAATTATTTTATCCCTCTTCAAGTTATAGCCTGCTCGGTCGGCGATGCAGGTATTTTCATAGCCGGGAAGCCAAGCTTTTTTGAACCTCCAACACTGTGTCCAGTAATAAAACTTCCTTAATAGACTGCATCCCAAATTCCTTCCTTATTTACGAGCTAGCACCAGATGTTGACACGGGTCTTATGTTTAGATCAAAGCCGAGCTGGGTTTGCACACAAAAGCCTGATCTTAGTGGGTATAAGTGGGATTTTTGAGCGGTGGGAAAGGGGTATCAAATTGAAGAGGGCGTCCTGCACATCTCTAAAATTACTCTATTTTAGTAACATTACAAAGCATGAGTTTGAGGGAGAGGGTGGGAGGGACTAGGGGGAGAGAGAGAGGGCCTTAATGTTCAGTTCAACAGTTCTGATAAAGTTAATACCAAAGATTGTTCAATTTCGACAGTGTTACATTTAAAACATGAATATAGATGACTATGCTGGACCTGTCTAGCTTTCACCAACAAAAAGTAATCCCTTTTTTTTCCTGAAACTGATTCCATCGTCCGATGACTTTATTCAACTGATCGAGAGAATAGTCCGTGAAATGTAATTTTGAAAATGAGTGGAAAATAAGCCCATGATCATTTCTCAAATTGCTTGTTTTTGTCCAACCAACAGTCCAAAACTCAAAGATAGTTTATTTTATGGGACATTTGAGATGCTGGGAACTGAGATATCAGACATTTTTACTTATGAAAATTTGAATAATGATTTTCTTTTTTCATTTTCTGTTGATCAACTGATAATTTCAGCTCTAGATTGGAAAACATGTGGATTTGCACTGTAGACACTGAATTCTTATCAATCTGGACAAACGTGGTCACTGCACTGTGGGTTTCATGTCTCACCTGCCCAGCCCAGGTAGCCCTGGATCATGTGAAGCTTTTCCTCGATCCGGCTCTGCATGTTATCAAGGTAGTGTAGCGTCAGTCCCAGCGTGCTGTTCATGCGCTCCAGTTTGTTCATCAGGTCTGTGTAGTACTGAGACGTCTGGTCCTGGTACTGCAGGAACTCCAACATACTGTGGTCTGATCAGCCACAGGGAAACAAAATACAGAAATCAAAGACAAAACAGTTTTTAAACAACACGTTTGTAATTCATTTGGGTTTGTGACATGTTTTGATTACCAATCTTTTGGTAGATGTCTTGGGCTTGGTGTCGGACGTCTGCGAGGTCTTTAACAATCCCCTTGTGGCTGTCCTGCATCTCCGAGCCTTGGATCTGTAGGTTTTCACTCACATTCTCTAAAAAGAAAAAAAAAAAGAAAAAAAGGACAGATTGTAAATATCATTTCATATTCATACAAGATGGAGGAACATTAGCTAGGTTATTAAAGTTTACTTTTGTTTTTAATTTGTGTTGTTAGATTCTGTTTAGATTCACTTTCTTTCCAGAACGGGTTTACTTATTTCAGATACAGTTTTTGATATGGATTTTATTCTTTTCACTATTAGTTTTAGTTTAGATGTTTATTATAATATGGGAGGTATTTGTCAGGGGCAAGATTGAAAAAGTGCAGTATAGGTATTAGTAAGTTACTAAATAACTTTATTCATATAACACCTTTCTAAACCCAGCTTACAAAGTGTTTTTCATCAGCAACAATAGAAAATAATGTAAAAGAGAAATCACAAATACCAAGTGCGAAGCATATTCAATACAAAAAAAGTAAACGTATGTGCAAAGACTCAAAGCATATAGGTCAAGCCTCATTTGAAATGTTTGAAGCAGTGAAGAGACTCGGGTGATCTGAGGAAAAAGAAAGCAGGCTGAGTGAAACCTGTTAGACCTGCTTTCTGAAACATTATCTATAGGGCCTCTTTGTGTCGCTCATCTCTAAACATTCCATGAAGCTGCTAATTTACTGTTGGGCTAAATAATGTATTTGGCTGGTTTTACTTTGACTGTTCAGGGCTCCATTATGCTCCATATGTTTAGATTAATTATTATGTTGTATCTCTGTGGGGACCCAATATTGTACTTGAAAAACATGTACAATATGTCTGTTCCACTGTGACATCACAGTTGGTTATGATTGTCACAATGGAAAAAAAACAGTACAACTGTGATGTCACAGTGGAACAAACACAACCAGCTGTGATGTCACATTGGATTAAACAGTACAACTTTGATGTCAGGGGAACAATCACATCCAACTGTGATGTCACAGTGGAACAATCACATCCAACTGTGATGTCACAGTGGAACAATCACAACCAAGCACGAGCTTGTGTTGAGGGTGAAAATAAAGTCTTTTAAAGTTCTCATTATTGGGTGAACCTATATGCACTGTGAGGAAAGAAGAGTAATTAAGTCCAATAAAAGTTCCTAATTTCTGATGAAAATAAATGTTTTATGTATCTGAATTTGGGGATGTTGAGATAAGAAGATGTGATATTAATTTTAAAAAGTGTTATTGCTTATTGCTTGCTTTTATTGTCTCATCTGTAAGCTCATAGAATCTACAAGAGTTAAAGCTTCAAATTTAAACATCGTACATATAGCATTTTTGAACATGTGCCATTCTCTCATCACCTTGTCCATTCATGAAAAAAAAGTACTTGGCACATACATATATATGTCACTGTGTTTGTTTTGTGGATTTAGTTAAGACTTACATGGGAAGAGGGATTGTGCTGGACTTTTTTCAAACTGCATATTCTTAGCTAAGAGCTATCCTTCACTTAACCTGTTGACAGACACATACATACAGTTAACCCAGGCTTAATCTAAAGCCCAGGGCTTAACGATTCACATTGCACTTCTTTTAATGTCTGTTAGCATATGTGACTAATGCTTACATTATAGAATGAGGTGAGACTACTCTGTTTACTTTAACCTGTTGGACACAAGCAGCTTTAATTCCTGTGTTGAGTTGATTTTCAAGGTGTAATGCCACAAACTCAGGGTGAAAGTCTGGGTTGGCACACTTTCAAATGTGCCAGGACTGTCAAAGCTCACTTGGCCTGAGGCAAATAAGGTTCTAATACCCCTTTGCAACTGGTCAAAAATCCCACTTAAACTGGCTAAAATCAGGCTTTTGTGTGCAATGGGAATGTGTACACTCTGCATTTACACCCGGGTCAATTGACTCTGCAGTAGACACAGGTTTTAATCACCTTGGCTCGGTTTGATCTAAACATAAGACCTGGGTAACCATGGACCTATAACTACAACAAAACTGTGAAGCTCCAGAAATCTTTTGTGGACTACAAAACTTCACCTGACTTTCCATCAACATGATAATGATTGAAATTTCATTTTTGGTGAAACTTTAAATACTCCCCATTCAGGAGGTGGATTCAAAATTGGTCTGGCACTACTTTAGCGCAACATACTGTTCTCAAGATTCCTTCACACTTTCAAACTCTGATGCGATGTTCCAGACGAAATCAGAGGGCGGCATTTTATTGTTGACATTTCAAACTTCCAACAACCAAAGCGTTCCAGGTGCACGATGCCAAAAGTTAACGTGGCTGTATGTAAATGTTCCATTCACTAGCCTCAGGCCGATACTGTAGTCTATAAATGGATAAATAAATAAAGTAGGAGGAGGGCACACATTTTCAACTTCTGAGGTGCAGCATTTTTGTTCAGCGATGCAAAACACAACTGCTGGCTGTCAACATGTGAAATGCAAGAACACATGCGAGCTCTCACCCATTCTCTGTGTGATGCCCTTGATGAGCTGAGCCACCAGTTCCTGTCCAGAGGCGATGAGCGCTTTCTCCTGGTTCAGACGCTGCAGGTTGTCCCTCAGTGAACTCTCCATCTGCCCCTGGCCTTCGTACAGTTTTCCCTGTTGGGCCTGCAGAGCATTGTGACCGTCCAGCAGCTTGTCCAAGGAGGTTGCAGTCAGTTCCCTCAGCTCCAGCTGGCCCTCCTGTTAGAAAACACAACTTGATCTTTTACTCCATACTGTACACATGAAGGTAAAAAAGGTAGAAGAAAACTAAGGCTGCACAAATTCATCAAAAATAATCATATTGCGATTGTTTTGACTGATACTGGCATATGATTCCGGATTAGTGAAAATGATCATTTTAGGGATGCACAATACACATTTTTCTCAGTCAATACTGATAATTACCTGCTTCTCATGGCCGATACCGGTAAGATCAGTTCTCTGATAACCTGCCTAACAAGTAATTTTTCTCCTGAAAAAAATATTTTTCCCCCTTGGCTTCAAATGTGGAAAAAAAAAAAAATCTCCTGAATTTTTTCCTCATGTTTTCACAGATGTAAAAATTATGGAACTTAAAAAGATTATCCTGGTAATCTCTTTTCCCCCACTACTTCAAGTCATAAACACAGGAGAAAAAACTATTTAGATCAGAATTAGAAAATAGATTACTAGAAAATAAAGTTTCCTCACTTGCACCTCAGGGCTTCTGTAAAATTGCTCAGGGCTTTTCTGAATTTCATTTGTCGTTTTCTGTGGTTGTATGTGGGATACAATTATATATTACATAAATCCTTTGTGTAGGTGAATGTGTGACACAACAGCTCTGTCAGGTTAACCCAGGCTGGCACCCAAAAGATTTAATATTCCATATCTCTAATCAGATTTGTTGTGTTACTTTTTTCCCCCTCACCCTGACATCATGAGCACAACGAGCTGCACTTCTTCCTCTCTTTGTTCCTCTTCTTGTAAATGCTGCCCTAATCAATAAAAGCAATTTGGCCTCATATTATCGGCTAGCCTTTCACTGACGCTGATAATATAAATTTCCCAATATTGCATCCATAATTCATCGGTCTGATATATATCGTGCATCCCTAATTAAAATTATGATGATGTGACATTTGTTTGGGTTCTGTAACAAACAAACAAACAAACAAACATGTTTTGTTACATCTGGAGATCAAGACTTGTAGTCCAGGACATCTCTGCAGCTCTAACGAACTTCATTATAATGCTGATTTGTCCCAAAAAAAAATGTCCACTTTCTGCAATTTGGATATTACACTTGGCCATATTGTGTTTTTTAAAATATATTTTTTAAATTTATTGCTCAGATCTGAAGATAACAGAACTCTACCTTTAGGTCCTTCATTGCATCCAGTTGGCTCGTGGCTGTTGAGATGAGAGCGTTGACGGTGTGCTCGGCTCGGCGTCTGAAGAGCTGCTGGCGAGTTGCGTAGCAGACAGAGCGCGCTCTGTTGCTCACTATGTGGTAGGCATTCCACGTGTCTGGGTCCATGCCTGCTGTGCACTCTTTTATTGTCTGAAACAGTAAAATTAGATTAAAAGGAGCTCCATAGAGACAAAAAAAAATATTACTTTTATCATGTTATATTCACCATTTCCTCTGTACAAGGGTAGATCGGGCGGCCCTCACTCTCTGATTGGCAGTTGAACAGAACGACTCCAAGTTTTGCGAGCTGCTCCTCTGAGAGGCTGCCACAGCTCGCCTTCAGCCGGGCAACCACCTACAATAGAGCACAGTGCTTTACTTATTTATTTATTCTTAATTATTTTTTAGGCCTTTGTCTGGCTTTATTGATAGGACAGCTTCAGAGATGACAGGAAAGGGGATGAGAGAGGGGGTGACACACAGCAAAGGGCCCCAGGCCGGGACTCGAACCCGTGTCTGCTGCAGCGAGGGCAAAGCCTCCGCACATGGGACACCCGCTCCACCAACCGAGCTAATGGGTGCCCGACAATGCTTTATTGAAGGGTTAAAGACACACCAGTGGGACTGTACCGATGTTACTGTGACAGTATTATAGTGAACAAAGTTCGTCCAAACCGATGAATATATCTGAAGCTAGAAGAGGTGTGACAGAAGTGTTTCTCAACTTTTTCAAGACTTAAGTCTCAAAATATTTCATGACATGTCTCAAGTGGTCATGTGATTTCAAGTTTACCCATGGACGTATGAAGTAGGGGTGCTGAGGGGGCTGCAGCACCCCATATAACGAGGCATTATACAAACCATCAATGATTTATAAATCTAAAATTAAAAAAAGTGTAATGCACATGATCTAAAAACTCATGAAGCCGAATGTAGCTCTACAATTCTGTGGTTTATCAATCAAGTGTATGAACTACACTGCAGACTGGAGTCCGTGTTACCACTGACAAACAGGCAGAGGCCTGAATAGTTGAGAATTTTTCAGAGACGGCATTTCATAAAGTTTATAAAGCTTCTCCTTAATCAACAACTCACAAAGTTAAGTGTTTATATAAAGGCAGTCTGGGGGATTTCTTTCCCCCTTCATCTCCTTGCTGTTGTTGACAGTTGCTGCAGCATGAATAACATCTGATGTTCAAGTTCACTGTCTGCTGTGATGAAAACTGTTCTCAAACTGTTAATAACTATTAGATACCTTTTCCTGTCTTTGTTTTCCTTTGTAAATATAATCTTTTTGGGTTTTGGACTGTTGGTTTGTATAAAATGTGATGACCTTTTATTCTATTTTCTGACATTTTGGAGCAGATCGAGCAGACAAGGATATAATTGTCGTTTGCAGCTTTACACATAATCATAAAAATAACTCAATTCTTGATTTGACCCCGTTTGCTTAAGTGACCTGAGTGAATTGTGAGTCAAAATGTGAAAAGACCTAAATATCAAGGACCACAGACGCTCAGTTTCACCTTATAATTGCAGCTGTCTAATGGGCTGATCTCCATATTTTTTGCCTCAGCTAAAAACTTCTCATCCGCAGTAGCCATCTCAAACTGAGCATCCCTTGCTAGAAGTGCTGGGACTTCAGCTGCTGCAGGTGGAGGTGGTGCAGCTGCTGCCGGAGGTGTCTCTGTCTGCCTCAGCCACTCAAACAGCCCGTTGACTGCAGGACACTGACAGGCCAGCACACTGATCAGCAGGAAACACAGGTGGTGGATCAGCAGATGGCCCATGTCTGGAACAGAATACAATGAAGCTGCAGAATGAGTTCATTCAGCATTCTTGTCACTTAAATCTTTGTTGGCAGGAGATCTGCATCATTATCATTACTACTACTACTACTAATAATAATAATAATAATAATAATAATAAACTCAGGAAAACATTCATATTTTCCCAGACATTCTTACAATTGTGTTCAGCCTGTTTTTCCATTCAGAAGATTTACGAAATAAAAACTTGCACCTGGTCCTGTGTTTTTAGAGCCATTTTAATTTTTATTTAGCTTTTTTACTTACTATTGCTAGTATCTTAACCAAATATATGTTGCTCTTTATTACTGAGAGAAATAACAGAGCCATTAAGTGCCACACAACTTTAGAGTACTCAGTGGTGGAATGTAACTAAGTACATTTATTCAAGTGCTGTACACAAGTACAATGTATATCATTCATCACGGTTCTTACACTTGATACTTTTTACCTACTTACTTGATTTTATATTTTGTGTGTTTGAGTCATCTGCAAATCAATTTGCTGTGTACTGGTGTTTTTATTTGTATGACCACTGAGGAGTTGCACTGCAATTTCATTGTATATTGTACACTTTTATTTTAGATTGCACTTTTATTTTTAGATTGCAAGTTCTTTTATTGGCAATCAAATTAATAAATAAATAAATAAATAAATTAATTAATTAATTAATTAATTAATAGTCTGACCAGTCTAGTCAGTCAACCCATAGTACACAGTATATACATACACATATGACTTACTTTTACTTGCACTTTTGGTACTTTAGTACACTTAATATCAGATATTCTAACAGGTTTACTGAATGACTTTTCATCAGGGTGACTTTCACTTTTACCAAAGAGAACCATACTACTTCCAAATACTGTTACTTTCTTACTTTCCAAAAAATATGTCAGTTCTTAAATGATCCACACTCTGTACATCAAATCTGACATCACTAGTATGGAACTGCTTACCTTTACCTTAGATGTAACAAAGATATGAATCAGATTATATGACATGGGAAATTCCCTTTATAACATCGCCCTGACATGGTGGATGTGAGGTGGTGCATCGTCCACATATCTTACTAATCACTATCTAAATTCCTAAGATGAAGATCTGTTTTAAACTGAGTAGGATATAGCTATAGACAGAGGGAGTAAGACAGACAACAAATAAGTGTGAGTACTGAAAGTGAATAAAGTTTGATTTATTTGACATTATAAAGAAGTCTGTTGTCTTGAACTGGACAGGACAGTTAATGTGGGCTTGACAAAGTGTGCAATAAGTTATAATTTATAATTAAGCCCATCTGTGTATACTGAGTGAAATGCCAGGATGTACACTGAAGAGGCCTTTTTCACAAGACATCCTAGTGCCAAGTATTAAAAAGTCTAATGTGATTATTGTCCTCATCTTTCTTTAAGGTCCAATTGTGATTTTAAGTGCAATAATTTGTTTAACATTTGTGTTGTGAACCCATAGCGTGATTTGGAACGCCAAACTGTGTCTCGACTTAATGACTACTATAATTAATTCTAACCAACTTCAGAGAATGATAAAAGCATGTCGATATGATCTGTGTCTGTCAACTATGTTTAATCACAGGTAGCCTACTGTCATCAGTTTAAATGCTTGTTTAATACTCTGTTTTACCATTTTTATATATCTTAAATAATCTTCAATTGTGCCAGCTGCCTGTTTACCCCCAAATTCTCTTTGCTCGTTGAAGCCTGATGGACTGGAAATAGTATTGTTAATTGTTTCTATCATTGTTAATTTTTGCTCATTGTTTTTTTGGATGTGTGCTTGTGCAATATATATATTTAATTTGCCCCTAGAGTCATCCTTGTGCCTTGCCTTTTTCTAACCTTCAAAATATCTGGTTGAGATCTAGTCAAGTTAATTTTATTTATATCACATCAAGTCATACTTTAGAGTGAGTGATGATAATTAACTAATTCTGCTAATTATACAAATTGCAAGTCTTGGCAACCAAGGTGAATTGCAAGTATTATTTGGATGGAATAAGTCTTTAAAACCATAAGTACTTGGAAGGAAGTAGTATTTGGGTGGAATCAGCCTTCAAAACTATAACAAAAAGTAGGGTTCTGAAACTGCGGTCCTGACACTGCCGCCTCTGGTGCTGCAGGAACGGATCGGGGGGTTTAAACCAGCAAGTGAGTGTGCAATATCCAGGCTGTCGCTAGATGGCGACAACAAAAGCCTATATTATTGAATTAATGTTTTTAAAATATACATACAGCCTTCTAAATCTGTCTTATATGAATGTATGGTGTCCTGTGAGCACATGCGGGATGGACATTACTGTATGCATGACACAATAATAACAACTTGTATTCATTTATCATTCATATGAATGAAAACCAGTGAGAGGCTTTGCCCAGGCATGTCTGCTCTGCTGCACAGCACATGCACTAAGTACCTACTACTGTGGACAACCACATCATCATTTATACACTTAAAATAAAACGTTTTGCTTCATAATTTTATTTGATTTTTTACTTTAGACGCAGCAATAGTTGATGAACGGGGGGTAAAAACTCACAATTTAAAATCTACCTGGCGGGTTATTTAAACCTATTTTCCGTCTGTTTTAAGCACTGAGAAGCAAAATGCACATGCCTTCTTCAGAGTGCAAAAAAAACCCAACAATGATATAAGAGAACACATTTAAAACTTCAACGCACTCAAAACACCAATTTCTTGCAGCAATATATGCGAGTAAAATAATACATAATAACTCGGGGTTAAACTCTACACGTAACTATTTTTAAATCATGTACCTGTTGTTAAATCCTGCAGGAGAGTCCTCGGCTCCCTCACACAGCTGATTGGAATGACAGTTGATTTTCTGCCCACCACCTCTCCGCCCTATACGACGAGGACGCAGCCAATGGTATTACTCGCATTTTTGGGGCCGGACGCGTGGTGTGTTTGATTTCCATCACGGCTGTAGCGGAATGTACCTATGCGGAGTCTTGTTTGGAATGTGTAGCTGATGTTAGAGAGGGTGCCGCCCACCTGGCGCAGCCACAGAGGAGTAAAAACAAACGCACCGATAGTTCAGTGCAGCTCAGCAGGTTGGTTTGTGGTTGTCAGTGCAGCTCAGCAGGTCGGGTTGTGGATGCTCCGGATGTTTCCGACCTGAGAGTTTATATTAAACTATAGTTTGAGCATTTTTAAGCGTCGGACATCAGCAAAACTGAAAAACATCAGGTGAATAAATATCCTAGAACAAACATTAGCCGGTGTTATTCACAACATCGCCTGACAGCGTGTTTATGTCACTCCGTGTTATTTTATGGTTGTCCAGTCAACAAACACGTGCATTGTATGTCTAATCTAATCTGTCTGGGATTATTTTCAAGATATCGCTAGCTAGATGCAGAAGCAGGGCTCGTATCAGCTATAAACAGGATTGTAACATTTTACCGGCGCGGTTTTCACAAACTGTATGCTAAACACAGCTAAGGTTTAAACTAGCAGCAGCGCAGCTCTGCCCCTGCTGCTCGCACTAGACATGCTAGCAGCTACTTAGCAACCTAGCCGTGTGAACATTCACCCGTTGGGCTAACGTTTACTAGCCGCGGAGCTAACGAGGCTGCGTCGCCACAACAATGGATGACTCTGGTATCAAGAAGCAGAACTGGGACGTGAAGGAGACGGAGTTATTTCTGGAAATCCTCAAGGAGCTGGACATCAATAAGTGCTTAGACGGTAGGAAAGTGAGGAATAACAAACTCTTCAAGGTGGCGCACAGGAGGATGACAGCGGCCGGTTATCACAGATCTGTGGACCAGTTAAAGTTTCGCTGGAAACTTCTCAAAAGTGCGTATTACAAGTGCAAGAGGGAGCCCGACTCCACGGCCCCCACCAAGATACAGGGCTGGTGGCGGTATGAAAAGACAATGACGGCTATCATGGAGTCCAGACACCCGCTGGTCGGAACTGGGGTCAACTCAGACAGGAACGATGAAGTGACAGAAGACTCTGATGGGGAAGCATCAGTGCTGCTCTGGCCGCAGCCCTGCCCGGACCTTTCCACTCAGAACCTGGATTTAATTGTAGGGGTGATGCCGTGGATGCGATGTGTCATTAGATCATAATCTGATTCCTCTCATGTGTTGTGTAGATGCATGCGTTCATCACTCAACTGTGTGCCTATTGTGAATATGTCTCTGGGTTGTTCATATTCACACTCATTCACTAGTTAAAGTCTTAATACAGCAGTTCTGCAGGGAATCCCATGTTTTAGAGAGGCGGTGATTTAGTTTTATGATTTAGGAGAAATGTGGTATACACTACTCAAAATGAGTTAGTGATAGTGGGATATTTTAGTGTTTCACTTGTTTATTCTGTGACATATCTGAATTTTTATTTTGTGTTTTGTGACTATTTTTGGTCCCCAAAATCCCTAACTAATTTTGAGTAGTGTAAATTGAGAAATGTTTCAAATATTCTGTCCCAGGGCTGCAATAAATGTAATTTTCATTAAGGTAAAATAAGATAACCCTTTATTAGTCCCACAACTGGGAAATTTGCATTATTACAGCAGCAAAGGGGATAGCAAAAATGGAGCGCATCATTTCAAACAATAATCATAAATAAGTAAAAAATAAAAGTAAAAAGCTGTAGGAAAGAATATAAACAATATAAATATGAAGCAAAATTTAAAAAATATTCACACCATTGCAAATTCAGATGCTGAAAATGCCCATCGGGATATTGAAATTGGGTCTACTGGGAGCAGCCAGAAGGAAGGACCTGTGATATAGCTCCTTCACACACTTAGGTGTCACTGTGTCAGAAAGAGTTCTCCAGTGCTGTCAGAGTGTCCTGCATGGGGTGGGAGTCATTCAACATCAGGGATGATGGCTTAGCTTTTGTCCTCCTTTCTCCCACCACCTGCACTGAGTCGAGGGGGCGTCCCAGGATACAGCTGGCCTTCTGAATCATTATGGATTATCGATAAATCTGCTGATCATTTTCAGGATTAAAGGTGCAATATGTAAATATATTCAACCTGTTGCATTAATACTAAAAACAAATGGAGGGCAGCACATCAGCAGAGTAACTGCTACTGTAATTGGTTGTAACTAGCTGCAGTTAGCTAGTTAGCTCAGTTAGCCATAACATTGCTTCTTTTTTCTAACCAACAATCCAAAACCCAAAGACTCTTCATTTACTGTCATAAATGAGGTAAGGTGATACAATTTTGTTCAATCCTTTATTCAAACAGATAGTCTCATTGAGATCAGTGTCTCTTTTTCAAGAGAGAATGTATGTACAAGAAAAACATTTATTGTACAGAACAACACAAAGTATATACTGATCAGTCACAACATCAAAACCACTGACAAGAGAAATTAATAGACCCCACCCCCCCCCACAGCAGGACAGTGGGTCCTGCCAAACTGCAAAGACTGCTCAGGAATGGCCTGAAGAAGGTGAAAAAAAGAGCTCAAGGCGTCGACCCAGCCTCCAAATTTTCCAAGTCCTAATCTGATTGAGCATCAGTGGGACGTCCTGGAACAATTCCCACTTTGAGTCCTGGGGGTTGCAATGTGGGGCCTCCATGGGTTGGACATGATCCAGGAAGTACCACAGATGCTTGATCGGATTGAGATCTGGGGAATTTGGAGGCTGGGTTGACGCCTTGAGCTCGTTCCTTAGACCATTTCTGTGCATTTTTTTGTACTGTGTTAGGGTGCATTGTTCTGTTGTGAGGGGTACTGTTGCCAATCAAGGGGTGTACTTGGTCTGCGACGAAGTTTGGGCAAGATGACCAATGTTTTCACTTCACCTGTCAGTGGTTTTAATGTTGTGGCTGATCAGTGTTGCACTACTCTGATATCCATATCTATTGGCCTGCTGTATTGTTTTCCACTATTGTTTCAAAGGTCCATTATTTTCTTTTAAAGATACAATATGTAAGAAATTTACATTTCAAATTAACTAAAATTAACAACAGAATGTGAAAAAAATGCAGTTTTGAGGTTATGTCAAGGATGTCTATGTATTGGGTTTCAGAGGTGTCTACTAAAGTTAGCATGCTAACCAGCTAGCCACGGGCCTATAACCTCATAGCAAGCTTAGTGCTGGCTGTGTAAACAGCCTGTCTTCCTGGTTTCTTGGCTGCAGACACCAGCTTTCTCAGCCCTGTAAACTCTAAACTGGGTTAAGGATGCAGCTGCATGACAAAAAGACCCAGAACAGAGAAACTACGCTCTGGGAGCTGTTATGTGGGGAGGGGCAGAAATCTGATTACTGTCAATCAGGAATTAACATGTTATTTGATTTCTTTACATAACCTGATTTCTCACAGTAATCAGGTTTCATGTGGACATAGTCAACAGGCACAATGCATCTCTGCTTCTATATGGTGTTGATGATTGGCAACAATGGTCTCATAGCTTTTGTTGTTAATATAATAGTATTTTATAGCACAGTACTACTGAATCACTATACTTAATTTATTATTGGATTGAGATTTCAGATGTAGTGTTGTAAGCATATGAATAATGGATTGGGTATAGTAAGCTGCAGGCATGGCAGTTCAGCTTTTTTTGAGTTTAGGGATATTTAACATTTGAACTGTGGCACATACAGAATGCATAATGGTGGCAACTAAGGTTTATTTATATTGTCAATCTAATGATTATTTGCTCATTTATTTTTATGGATTAGTTGTTTTGTCTATAAAATGTCCGAAAATTGTGAAAAATCAGTGTTTCCCAAAGCCCAAGCTGCTTTGCTTTTTGAAAACTAAGACTAAGAAAGCGCCTCAATACATTTGATTAATATGTAACTGATTCCCGATTCTAAGAATCATACCATTTTAGGGCAATGCTTTTTGCTTCAGTTATAAAGATATTTACGGAACAGATGATCAATTGTGTTTCAACTGATTATTCTTTTATTCTTGTCATATTAAATAATCTGCAGCATTTCAGTTACATTTTCTGCCCTTTTTAGCAGTCCAAAACCCTAAAATAAAAAAATTCAGTTTACTTTCATATATGACAAAGAAAACTGTTCACATCTGAGATGGTGTTACCAGTGAATTTCTTGGCACATTTGCTTGGAAAATAACTGAAACGATTGCTGCTAATGACATTCCATTATTATAATAGTTGCAGAATAATGTTCTCTTTATTGACTAATCAATTAACTGACTAAGTTTTAACTGTCCTGCAGTTTTATTGTAATTAACAGAATGTGTGAAAAAGTGTAATACCATTGTTATTGGGGAAAGGTTCTGTGATTCACACCCTGGTTATTAGGTGTTAGCGTGTTGTTGATGTTTCACTCAGCTCTCTTCTCTCGTTTCCTATAGATCAAAATGGACCCTGAGATGGACTCGCAACTGAAGATTGGTTTCATCGGTGCAGGGAACATGGCCTTTGGCATTGCAAAGGGCATTTTGTCTGGTGAGTGAGGAGAGAGTTGTTGAAGCAGAGCTGAGAGGTTTCATAAGTACAGGAGTTAACAGTGTCTTGTGTGTTCCCATTAAAGGAAATGTTCTTCCTGTAAACGTCAAAGTGGGCGCACCATCCTCCAGGAACCTGGGACGCTTTCAGGTACGTGTCTGTCAGTTCTCAGTGGGACGGGTTGGATTGCAGTCCGTGAGCAGTTAAGGGTTGTGGTCACTGTTTGTAAGATCAGGTTCCTCTTGAATGGACGGTTGTCCTGCAAACTTATCCATTGTGCATTGTCCTACAGGTTTCACGTTTTTCATTATATAGTAACTTGAGGGAAATAATTAACATATTAGTAACACTGTGTTCCCAAATAAGACACTTTTGAGTTTATTAAACATGATGTCTAGCAGATGAACATTTGTGTCAGTAACATCCCTCCCACGTTGGCTTTCAGGAGCTGGGGATTGCCATCACTCACTCCAACGTGGAGGTGGTCTGTGGGTCAGATGTGGTCTTTGTAGCAGTTAAACCTCACCTGGTTCCACCTGTTCTCAATGAGATCTCACAACACGTCACTGACCGACACATCATTGTGTCTGTTGCAGCAGGAGTAACACTGGCAACACTGGAAGAGGTGAGTGTCCTTGGCCATGTGTAATGTTTTTTTTAACTAAATAGTGGTTCTGTGGTGATCCAAAGAGGAGTAATGTTCTTTTTTTTCTCTTTTTGTCAATCCCAAGCTCCTGCCAGAGAATTCAGTTGCCATCAGGCTGATGCCAAATCTGCCATGTTTAGTTCAGGAAGGAGCTCTCCTGTTTGCTCGCGGATCTCATGCAAAACCGGAGGATGGAGCTCTGCTTCGCTCCTTGTTGCACCGCTGTGGTTTAGTGGAGGAGGGACCTGAGGCCTGGATAGACATCCACACTGGACTGAGTGGGAGTGGAGTCGCTTTTGTGAGTATTCAGGATTGTTTGGTTGGGTTTAGAGCTGCCACTAACGATTATTTTCACGGTTGATTAATATGCAGATTATTTTCACAATTAATCAAATTATCTTTCAGTCTGTGTGCTGTCAATAAATTGTGAAAAATGTTAATCGTAATTTCCCAAAGCGACGTCTTCAAATTGCTTCTCTTGTCCAACCGACAGTCAAACACCCAAAGACTTAAATGACCAAGAAAAGCAGAAAATCCTAACATTTAAGAAGCTTTGTTTGAAAAATGACTAAGACAATTGATTGATTTTCAAAACAGTTTGCAAATTTCATTTGCTTGACTAATTACTAATTGTTGCAGCTACAGTGTGGTTTGCAGGAAGTCTTTGTAACTGCTTGCAGGCTATTGTAATAAGACTTACTCAAAATTAAATATTTATTGATAATGAGAATCAGGACACAAATATGTTGTAAAATATTTTAATAAATCCTGCTGTATTGTTTCAGTTTCTTTCAGTATTTAAACTTGTTTGAACTCATTTCACCACAACATGAAAATCAACTTGTAGAGACCTGACCCATGTTACATCATCACAATGGACCACAACAGGCTATGAACCACTCAGTTTCACAAGTGGGGGAAAACAAATTCAGGAGGATTTTTTTTTTATGTGTGACACCGGTGGGATAAATTGCAGGGGAAAATAAAATTTCAGAGAATTTTTGGGGGGGAATTTCGGGTAAATGTTTTTTCTACTTGGTTTCACACACACACAAAAAAAATTTCTTGTGATTTCACATATGGAAAAGTAATATTAAACTTACAAATATTATCCTGGATTAACCTTTTCTCTTAGAACCTATGAAAAATTACCCTGGCAAAACTTTTTTCCCACCACTTCTCAAGTCTTTTAACACAGGAGAGAAAACAATTTAGAGCAGACTTATTTATGGATCACCAGAAAAACATTTTTTTCCTCACTTGCCCCTCAGGGCTTCCGTAGATTGCTGTCAGTGCTGAAAAAAAAATGTGTAAAATTAAATTGAATTACCTAAAAAATCGAAAGTCAAATCCAATCATGGATTCTGAGAATTTTGACACCCCTACTTTAGAGCAACGTGAATGTAATGTTGTTTTTATAGAACAGCCATGAAATAGACTTTGTGATCCCTCTCTGCAGGTGTATCTGTTTGCTGAAGCGCTGGCAGAAGGAGCTGTGAAAATGGGAATGCCAAGTGCTCTGGCACACAGCATCGCATCTCAAACTGTTCTGGTCAGTTTTACTGTGTGTGTTTGTGTTTGTGATTGTGCGTGCATGTGCGTGCGTGTTCAGTTCACTGTTGCAACACAAACAGTTTTAGTACACTGCCCGGCCCAAAAAAAAGTCACACACTCTAATATTTTGCTGGACCGCCTTTAGCTTTGATTACGACACGCATTCGCTCTGGCATAGTTTTGATAAGCATATGCTATGTCACAACATTTATTTCCGTCCAGAGTTGCATTAATTTTTCACCAAGATCTTGTATTGATGATGGGAGAGTCGGGCCGCTGCATAAAGTCTTTTCCAGCACATCCCAAAGATTCTCAATGGGGTTAACGTCTGGACTCTGTGGTGGCCAATCCATGTGTGAAAATGATGTCTCATGCTCTCTGAACCACTCTTTCACAGTTTGAGCCTGATGAATCGTGACATTGTCATCTTGCAAAATCCCCGTGCCTTCAGGGAAGAAAAATCCATTGATCATAAAACCTGGTAATTCAGTATATTCAGGTAGTCAGGTGACCTAATTTTTTGGGCACATAACATTGCTGAACCTAGACCTGACCAACTGAATCAACCCCAGATCATAACACTGCCCCCACAGGCTTGTACGGTAAACACTAGGCATGATGGGTGCATCACTTCAGCCACCTCTCTTCTTACCCTGATGCGCCCATCACTCTGGAACAGGGTAAATCTGGACTCATCAGACCACATGACCCTTTTCCATTGCTCCAGAGTCCACTCTTTATGCTCCCTGGCAAACTGAAGCCTTCTTTTCTGATTAGCCTCACTGATAAGTGTTTTTTTTCTTAAGGCCACAGGATATGTCTTGGCCCAACCATCATTAATTTCGTTTCTATTCCATGTGTTTCAGGGTGCTGGGAGATTGTTACGTGAGTCTGGGAAGCATCCAGCTCAGCTGCGCTCTGAGGTCTGCACCCCAGGTGGAACGACCATCTACGGGCTTCACACCCTGGAACAGGGCGGTGTGAGGGCGTCGACCATGAGCGCCGTCGAATCTGCCACAGAGAGAGCCAGGGAGCTTGGCCGAAAGTCAGCAGCTGGAGGCAGGAAATGACTGCTGCAGTTTGCCTTTTAATAACCACAGTGGACCTTATTTAAGTCAAGTTTTTGGCTCAACCAATCACAATGGAACACACAGACAAAACAGGACTTGTCACTTTTTTTATTTTATTTTTTCCTTTTATTTTGTCACACTTCCCCTTTTTTTGTGTCTTTGACCAGGAAAAAAGGAAATATTGGCTTAATCTTGACATTGACAATTAAATTAATTGATCATGACCCTGTGATTTATTTGAGAAAATGGCTACTTTTACATGCACACCAAAAATCTTTCCTCTTTTATGATTTAGGCATAATGCAGATGTAACCCATATTTGATTACCATATTCACAACTGTGGGTATAATCACAAAAAAGATGCACAGAACTTCTATTTCAGTCGCATTCAGTTAAGGTCATTTTAGCCTCTGTGCTTGAATACAGAAGAAAACACTGATGTCACTGTCATCAATCAATATATCCTCTCTGTAGCCTCGTTCAGTCCAAGAAACACTTTGTATAAACTTCAAATTTGGAGTAATGCCTTACTAGCCATGGTTATTATGTACATTTAAAGTTGACTATAGAATAGAAGTTAGATGTGCGGATGTATTAAATTAGAATATTTAATATATGGCCAAATGAAATGTCAAACTTAAATTTGGGATAATGTAAGAATAATCGTAGTTGTGCAGCTGCTGGTGGTTTCTGTCCCAGGTGTAGTTAACATCTAGTTGCTGGCTTTGTCTATGTTCAGGGTTTTCATAAAGTGCCATGTGAACCGGCGCCCTTTGTGCTTTGCCTTATTTTTAATGGAGGTCTTGAAATCAGGCATCAACGGGTCTTTGGAAGCTCAAATAATTCCCAACGAACAGGAGCGATATAAAGACAGTCAGTGGGACCCGTGGGTAAATTTATTCTTCATGACAGCATAAAACAACAGACCTGTATGACGGATGGATGAACACTTGGGATGATAAATTAAGTCACATTTCAAGCAAAAAGTCAAACATTTGCTGCTTGTAGCTTCTAAATTCTTTTCTTTTTCTGCCTTTCTCTGTTTTATATCATTATAGATTTAATTTGGGGTTTATTTGGACAGATGGCCGGACAAAACAAGCAATTTCAAGATGTTACATTGGGCTACAAGGTATTTTTACATTTATTTTGCGTTTGTTCACAATTTCTTGATTAAAAGAAAATTAAAATAACCCTTAGTTACACTCCTAATCTCACTATAATGTGAATTTGGTAGCAGTTAACTAAATCAAAGCTGCCCTTGGTAAAAATGTAGTTTGTTTATTTGAAGCTATCTTGAAGAAGTAGTTCAAAATATTTAGTAAATAAAAAAAAATAAGATTAAATCGACAATTTACATGTGATAGGAAATTATGACAAAATACATTTCAAAAAAGTCACATGCCAAAAAACCAAAAAAAATATGCCACAGTTAATTGCAAAAAGTGCCAACTTGTTCACAGGTCATACATAACCTGAATACATAAAACCCCCCACTGTTCATGGGCAAGTGCAAGAAATGTCAGCTTTGGCTTTGTACACAATGCCCATTAGCCGGATTTTTTATCGTGACTATTTTTCATGACTGTATTTTCATTTTACTTTTAATTGTCTTATCTAATAAATTATCTGGCATAGCTGCCCAGGCTTAATTAAGGGCTTTTATGTGACAGATCGAATGTTAAGGAATAGATTATTATGGATTTTTACCAGCCCCTTGTGGGATTTACTTCAAATTTCAGTATTTTTCCTTGCTATTGTTTTTTTTTTTTACTTTTCTCTGGGGTTTTTTGGACTCAAGGTCATTGTAAATGAATGATAATCCCTCAATGATGTCTCAAATATAACATAAAGGTTGATTAGTTGATTGAACTTCGCAAATAGCATGCAGTACCATCTCTGAACATGTGTCAATCATTAGAAATAATCAGTTATGACTACTTGACACACCTAATATATTCAAGTTTTTTTTTACTCACTATGTCAATATTTAGTTCAATCGACTACCAGCAAGCTCCTGCAAAATGTAAACTACTAGTTCAATTACATCTAGTTCACTACTTTCTAACTCTGATTATATATCATGATCTTAATCAACCTATGCTTATGAACTTCTGCTGATGAAGGTCATAAAATATGATTGTCACACTTGTGATTGTTATGGAGACATGAACAATAACAACAAAAGCTTCAAAGACTTCAAAGTATTAGTTCTGGTAAAAGAAAACAAAAAAAATTAAACAAATTCAATCTTATTTTCTACTTTAAGAGAATAAATTAAGGGCCAAAAGTCTTTCTTGCTACTGTGTTGTCTGTCACATTACCAGGTTTAAGAGTTGGGGAAATGAGAGAAGTTTTACAACAACGCATACTGTGTCACAAACTGTAAAAGCTCGTCATAGTAGGACAAAGGTCGAAAGTACAGAGAGTCGTCTTTTAAACTAAATCTAGATCCTATCTTTGTCTTAAGGGGCACCATGTAGTTTTGAAGAAGAAATTCAAACTCAGAATTTTGATATTTACAATATTAATGAGGTAAGAAATTTCCCCATTTGCGGGACAAATAAAGGAATTCTGATTCTGATTCTGATTCTAGTAATAATTCATTATATATTTATTTTTCCCATAACTGAGTAACAAGCTGTTCTTAGAGGAAAATAAAGTCCCCAGAACACAGTCTGAATAGAGAGAATGGACCCTGACAGTAGTCACTGGGGGAGACAAATACATTTTTGATCTTGTTTGAGTTGTGCTGTAAATCACACATCATTTTTGTCAATTTGAAAGATAATTTTTTGTCATAAAGTAAAATATCATCTAGTTTTGTGTTAAACCGCTCAGTAAACTGCATCGTCTCGCTTAACACACAACACTAACATGGCCGCTGCTTCGGCACAGTAAAAGTACTAACAAAGAATAAAATCACAATAAATCTGGTCATATTGACAACTGCAGTTATGTGAAAGTGTAGTTTGTCAGTTTTGTGAGCTGCAAATATACAGGAGCAGCTCTACAATGTTTAAGATATGGGTTTTGGTAACTGTTCAACAAGACGATGTCACTGGCTGTGTAGTCTTTATATTTCATTAGTTTTATGACAAACTGTGACTTTGTTGACCTGGAAAATTATCTTTTAAATTGACGAACATCATATGTGTGATTCATGGCACAATTCAAACGGAATCAAACATTTTTTCTCTCTCTCTATTCACTACCATAAGAAGTTTTTCCAAAATACGGTCCAATGGGGTCCGCCGGAAGGGGCGTGACATTGGCACTGTAGAGCAGTGGCGGGGTCTGCCAAACATAAACAAAGTAAAACAGTCTGAAACTGTGTTGTCTTTTAAGGTCAGTTTGTTTTTTCAGTCATGAAAACGAAGAGAGTTTGTTTATTTAGTTTGACAATAAAGATAGTTCTCTTCTGATTGAAATTCCTTCCCCAGAAACTATATGGTGCACCTTTAATAAAACAGTAGTAAATGACCCCTGGAGGTCACAATCCGTCAGATTTTACCACATCAGTAACAACCATACATGATATTTAACATGGGTCCTTCAGGAAACGTTAATGATTTATAACTCCCCTCCCCCACCCTCTAAGATCACACAGTCACCGCTGCTCCTTGCTTCCTCCTCCTCCTCCTCCTCCTCCTCGTCTTCCTCCTTCCCGTTGTCACTCACTGCCGGAGAAGCACGCGTTTTATCCACCGGCCTGGTCTCACACCGACAAGACAAAAAACACAGCAGTAAGTAACGCCAACGCTGACTGACAAGCCGGGGGCTCAGTCCGGGGGATTCATGCAGAAGACATTTTGGTATATTAATGAATATTCAGCGGCGGAAAGGGGGACACGGCTTGTGTTAGCCGATGCTAGCTAACGGCTAATAGCTGAATGGAGGCAGCTTGCTAGTGCTAACGCGGCTGTCACGCCGGCTGAACACCGGCTTCAATGGACCAATGGCCGTAAACGTTGACATTTTATATAAACGTTAAATGAAAAACGAAAGCTTTAGTGTCAAGTTTAAAACAAACCGCGTGTTCATGGTGTCCCATTAAATGCTAAACTAGTGTTTCATCCTAGCTAGGAGGACCTAGTTAAAGATGAAAGATGGCTAGTGTAAAGGTTAGCAGGGCGCACCTTTTGATGATGACAGCTCTGCTAATGTCTTTCTTAAACATCTGGCTTGACAGGCTTTTCTTCATGACGTAACACGTTTGAACTTTAGTTTAAGTGTTATTTTCAAGTGTAAAGTCCTTCAAACATGATCCTGTTATCTCAATGAACCCAAACTGATCATTTCAGACTTGAGTGTCAGGATTGTCCTGTTAAGATACTCTTAGTATTGTATCTAGAATATATAAAATAAAATAAAAGTAGTCTGTTTATCAATGGTCTTTAGCAATGTATTAATATATCAATGGTATGTTCTTGCTGAGGTGTCCATGAGCGAATCACTGCACCCCACCCTTCCTGAGGTGTTTGTCCTCATCCGACCTCCTCGTGTGTGAGGCAGCTAAACTGCCCCATAGGTATCAATAAGAGAAAACATTATGATCATAGTAAATTATAGTTTATTGTATCAGCCAGCAGTATTCAAAGGTAACAGGAAACAAGCCAGAGGACACTTGGCAAAGGTCATTTGAGGTGACTTCCCCAAATCATAACATTTTGTGGATATTCACAATGAAATATGTAAACACACATGGACAAATGAAGTTGAACTTTAACATTTAGAGGCGCCATTTGTTACATATTACCAGAATTAAAGTTGAAAATCTTCGAAAAATGTACTTGCATTACCAAAAGAGTGTGAAGGAACAACATCATTGCAATTATGTCAAATCCATATATGCAGAGTTTTGTGGAGATGTCTATTGAAGTTAGCATGCTAACCAGGTAGCCTCAGCCTGTCCTGTGCCCTCATACCGCTTTGTACCCCAAGAGGCAATAGTCTGATAGCCCTCCATAGTTTCAGCTGGGAAATATAAAAGCAGTAAGTTGCAACTTAGTTTATTAAGTAAACAAAATAAACTCAAAAATATATAGAGGAGAGATATTTTTACACCTATTATCCATACTAAACAGCCAAATGCAACTGTACAAAGTCTAAATTCAACTTTCTCGCATTAATCGAACTAAAACCAGCTTAATTGCCTCGTTAACTCATCGTAAATCAAACCTAATTCAAACTCGACATAAACAAAATAAAACTCCCCAAAACAGTCAAGGTTTGTCTTTCCACAATCACCTGTGGTTTGATCTTAATAAATCCTCAATTCACCGAGTAAGATGTGAAAATATTCCCGCTCTCCACTCAGTTTTCACCCGCTGCTGATGCCCAATTCTCTTTCGTCGTCTGTCGCTACATGCCTCTTGAGCCCACTCCTGCCTAGTCTTACCGTCCTGAGTCATTGTCCTGGTCAGAGCCTCTTTAAATCGCCTCCATACTCCAAACTAGCATCGGTCTGTTTCTGAGATTGTGTGCTCAGTCCCTGCCTGACTCCCTAGCTATGAGGGGCAATAAGCTCCACAGCTAACTGAGCTACTTGCTAACACCAGCTAGTTACTGCAGACAAAGATAGCTACAGCAAAGAGTTTAGTGAGCAGCAGTAGGCGCCTATGCTGCCACCAATATTTTGGGGCTACCTTTGACTTCCGACCATTTCTTACTTAATTTGTTTTATTTGTAGAGGGACCATGTACAATATAAAACATAAATGTTGCCATTTGATGCATTGTACCAGAGTCAGCTGGGAGCGAATTTCCAACTGCAGTCCCTTGACAGGTCATGATTACAAAGTATACTTTTTTAAAGGGTAAAGCTGGAAATATATTTTACTGCTTTATGTTCAATTTCGATGTCAAGACCAAAACTGATCCTACCAATAAGCAACATCTATGCCATCTAAAGCCTAATATCTGTGCCATAGAGCTTCATTGTTGCCCAAAAAATGTTTAAAAACACTTCACTGAGCCACACCACTGCACTCGGTGACATTTTCCTTCATTACGATTAACATGGACACTGTAGTTTATTTTTAGTCAGTCTCACATACACCATCCTGCTGCCAGAAATATTTACTAGTACAGCAAAAATAGCCCACTGTTTCCTCCTATTTGTTAAAAACCACAGGGAGTGCACAGCTGTTATAGGAAATAATTTAGCCTTTCTTCGACATCAATATCCCTTTTTATAAGATGAGTCGTAAGCAACACACAAACTGTTCGCTAAATCTCTTTTTGTAATTCCACAAACACTTTTTAACTCTGCATTGATTCATTTATTTAAAGAGTTCGACATTTCTGTCACAAAGACCTTTCTCAAGACATAATGCTCCCAAAGTGACAGTGCTTAAACACAGACAGCAATTACATGACGGGCGTAGGAACAAATGGGTTTGGAGCAGAGTGCCACAGATGGTGGAGAAGCTGGACAGTATTTAGAGACAGAACTACTGCATTGTTGGTTTTGGTGTTCAAAGGATTTGTTTACCATAATAAAAATATAGAAAAGCTTCTATGGCACCCTTTTAAATAAATCGTTTTTGAGTTTTTACACTGACTGTCTGAATGATCACTGATCAAATGTGTCAGAGCAGTCGACGACATACATGCTTTTGATTTGAAGGGAGGGGAAGTGCAGATAAACTGGTAAAAGTTTTGGGATGCATCCAAGTTGTTGCTTGAGGTTCTTGCTCAATACCAGAGCCACAGTTTCATGTTGAAGTATTTATGAAGAGAAATGTTAACACCTAGCTTCTTTCCCCTCATTCTGCATTCAGAATTGACAAGTAAGTATTCTTTGTAACACTGACCTCTTGAGTTTTGTCTAGCCATTTGTTCATAGTTCTGCCCTTTAGTATTAGTTTCAGTGTTTTGCAAGGTGGTGATTGTTAAATTTCTTTTTCAATGGCTTGCGGTTAACTGGATGAAAAGAACGCGTTGAGCGTATGACTTTGATACTAGTTTAAGCTCAACATCTTTTTGCCAAGGAAGGTGAGTTAAGAGCTTGAATAAGATATTTTAATGAAAGTTAAAGCGGAAATGCCTTTTCAAAACACTCCCAAATCAATTTCAGTGGTATTGCTAGATATTACACAGATAGATATTACATCCTCATGGTGAATCATTAAGTGAGTGCATTTCCTGTTTTGCAACAGAATAATGCACATCATAAAAACAGCATGGCTTTGTGCTTAATACCCACTGAATTAATTAGTTTGTTTGCGTGAGCATGTCAGTGCTTTTCACAGATCCATAAATGTCAGCTAGTGTGTGCTTGTTTTTTAAACATTTTGCCCTAAATGTGTCACACCCTTGTTTTTTTTTTTCTTTTGCATGTTCTCATGTCATTTTGTCAAGATTTGTCAAGTCTTGAGCTTCATTTGTAAAGGTAAAAAAATCAAAAAATCAAAAAAATCGAATGTTTTAAAAAAAAAAACTAATTAAAAGGAGCATAAAAGCTGAAAAATACACACTTTATAAACAAAATACATGCTTTAAATTATATTAAAATACACAAATTACTATGAAATACACCACCACAAAAATTAACTAAACTATGAATAAACAATGATTCATTTGAATTTAAAGTGTAACTCTCGCCAAAATGCAACCTAGGCTTTTTTTGTGAAGGAACCAGAGTCAAACCTTCGTGTAAAAGCATAATTACGATGAAAAAGCCACTTTTAAGATTTACTGTACTTTCGTTTTCGGGTCAAAATCATTTTCAATTGCGTGCTAGGGGCAACATTACGGTAGCATCAAAATCGCTATTTTTAAAACACTAAGAAGACTCGACACAACGTGAAACTTTGCTCGTAGTATCACCAGGGTCTCTACACATGAACACGAGCATTGAGAATATTGTTTGTGTACACAGAGTTTACTAAAAAGGTTTTTGAACAATTCACGCTAGCAGTAGCTTGCTCCACTCATTGCCGTCGTGCCAGTCGAGAAGAGTCGATCCCCGAGTGCGACGAAACATGGAGGAGAGTAAAGGTGGAAAGCTCCTAAAGCGTCGCAATCTTAATAGTGGCTTTTTCGTCGTCATTATGCTTTTACACCAAGGTTTGACTCGGGTTCCTTCACAAAAAAGCCTAGTTTGCATTTTGGCGAGAGTTTCACTTTAAATATAGTTATCGCACAATTAACATATTAAAAATGGCTCTAAATTAGGCTATTTTCATGCATTTGATAATTTATGTATGGATACATATCTTTGCAGAATGAGCATGGTCAGGATGGGCTATAGTGTTGTAATAGCACCTATAAAAATTGTCACTTTAAAACATACAGAGTGAGCTGAACACAAAGAAACTGTATGATAATGCATGATTTTTTTAGTCTGGCTAAATATAGCTGAATAGTTGTGTGCAGACTATTTTTTTTTCCATACATATTGTTGCAGCAGTGAATGTTAAAAAATGTACTTGAACGATAGTTCCATAAATCAAATACACAAGCAATGTTCGGATTTTACAAGGATTTATTTGTAATTTTAAGTTACTTTTTGGAGGAATCTTTGTGTAACAGAAAAAAATGCATGTTAGATCAGAATTTGCATTTGTAGCAATTTTGACTGGCATTCAGGCTCAAAAGCACGAAAGCTAGTGATAATTTTCCATCACTTCTTTCACACATTCTTGAGTTTATACCATGTGAGCTTAGTTGGACGCTCTCCTAACTTTGGTAGGACTCTTTACCTGATACTGACTCTTGACAAATTACTAACAAGTTTCTGAAATAATTTCTTTCCTCTGCATGAGTTTCTCCCAATTTCCTGCATGCTTCTTGCTTTTTTCTGGAACTGTTTTGTAGTCTATTATCGTAGCTACAACTTTATGTGTGACACCGGTTCATGGGCAGTACTGAGTCTAATAGATCAATCCCTTTGTGTCTCTGAACTTTCCTGCGTCTCTTTAACTAATCCAATAGCGTGTACCTGTTGTTCTCTTTTTTTTCCCCTGCAACGGATCAAAGATGATGTCTAAGAAGATGCCCCAGTGTTCTGCAGTGGATCAGTCGGAGCATGATCAGCCTCCCAGCAATTGTCAGGTGGACCGGTCCGCGAACGCAGCACTGGGGTGTAGGAACAAGGCTGAATCAGGCCAAAGAAACGGCGAGAGGGTGTCATCATCCCCAGAGAGTGGCAGCCTGAACGGAGATGGAAAGCGTAGTGGGAAAAGCCGCCGCCGCAAGAAACGTTCATCCAATCCTGAGAGTCGCTCTGAGGGGAAGGTCGACAGTAATGCCAAGAACAAGGAGAAGCCAGACAAAAGCAGCAGCCAGTCACCTGACCCTCACGCCGGGCTGATTGGTCTGCAGTCTGAATGTGCTAACGTGTGGTTTGAGCGCAGCATCTACGAGCGAGCTGAGAGCTTCTACCAGTGCTGGCTTGCGAGCTCCTCCAATGGGACAACCCATTCCAACCGGTCACCTTCAGCTGCAGGCAAACCCGCAAAGTCTCCATCCACTGTGGCTCCATCTTCCTCAGGACTGGTGTGCTCCCATGGCGATCAGGTGGCCTGCCATCATGTCGTCCAGACCGTGTGGGTGAACAAGATGACCTTTGACCAAGCAGAACGCCGCTTCATTGAAGAATCCATGCCATCCATTCCAAACTCTCTGAACCTCCCACCCCAGCTTAACCACTCCATTGCACCCAGAACACCTGATGAAGGATACCAGTCTCTAGCCCCGACTCCTGCGACCCCGGTCATCCAACAAGCAGCCATTACGCCAACCAATCGACAGCCAATCAATGGACTGCCCCGCATCCCCGTGGAGCTGCTTAGAGATGTGTGGCTGGAGAAACCACTGTACGACCGCGCCGAAGCTGCCTTCTATCAGAATCTGTACGGTAACAACGCCTCCAAACGTTCCAGCTGCGCCTCCACTGCCAAAAGTAACGACCACCCTCAAAGCCTTGTAGAAGAGGAGGAGGAAGAAGATGAGGAAATGGCGGTGGAGGAAAAACGGGTGGTCCCGCAGGGTAAAGCAGAATTCTTCCATGCTCTGCTCCCTATTCAAGAGGAAGAGGAGCCAGCTGAGGTCCCAGAGAAGGAAGAGCCGTCAGGGGCTGGAGTCTGCTACTTCCTTCACCCAGACAGCGAGCGGGTGTGGCTGGACAAGTGGCGGTTTGACGCTGCAGAGAGCCGATTCCATGCTTACAGTGGGAGGGAAGCTGTGGTGGTGAAGAAGGGTCGGAGGCCAGAAGCAACCCCATTGAGGGACAAGTATGACCAAACCGGGAGAGTGGAGCTGCTGCAGATGTTTCAGTTCTATCCCTCATTGGTTTTCTTTGTGATCATGTGTTTCCTTTTTTGTTTTTTGAATGCGTGAACATTTTTCTTTTCCATTTCTCATCTTGTTTTTTCGTTTGTCTTGGTTCACTGATTCTTTTTCCCGTTTAGGTCTATTTTAAAAATTTCCTGAATGACTGTTGTTGTATGAACCATTGTTGCGTTTCATTCTAAGTTTCTTTTGTGCAGTTGCGTTAGGTTCATCTGCTTGACATTTAAGCCATTTTCCAGCTAATAAATCTGACATTGTGAACATAGATCTCATATCAGAAGATTTTATGAATTTTATTTTAAATAGTAATACAGATTTTTTTTTGTTTTCCTTTTTCCCTGACCTCCTGTGTCCTGTTTATACATCCCTCTCTTGTCCTTCCTTGGTCTTTTTTCAGTAGCACCATGAGTTCAGTGGACTTTCTGGCCCAGGAGAAGATCTGGTTCGACAAACCTCGCTACGACGAGGCTGAAAGACGCTTCTATGAGCGCATTAATGGCTCCTCACAACCAACAAAGGTACCTGCACTGTCTGAGGTTCAGTTCAGTATCTATTGTCTATCTATTAAGTTGTCATCACTCACATCTGAAGTAGCAAGGTTTCTCCAACCTTTTGACCAATATTTGTGTTAATTCTTAAAATTCTTTTTTTTTTCCTCTCAAAAAACTGACAATGCAAAACATAAATGAAATTTATTTTCAACTAAATGCAATATAGGTATACAAGATATTTGATGTTTCAACTGATACAACTGACTTTGTTTTATGTAAATATATACTCATGAATTTGATGCCTACACTATGCAAAGTGAAAACAACCACAGCATCATAACTTTTTTGGAATTGGGGGTTTTACCAACACCAAAAGCATTCCTCAAAAAAAAAAGTGAATTCAGCTTTGATCTAGAGCCATTTTTCTAGATAACCTGACAACTTTGTAAGCACAAAAAGATTGATATCGATTCTCCAGATTTGGACAAAGCCTGCCCACTCTGTGCATAGACACTGTGATGAGATGTTGAAGGAGAGGGCAAATGTACAATGAAATGACAAAAGAACAGCTACAGAGACGCATTGAATCTGTGGTCTTTCAGACTTACTGAAACGTCAGTTAAAGGATGAATCAGCATTGACTTCTGTTCATTTTCTTTAAGGATGTTGGAGCCAACAGCATTCTGCAAGACATTGCTCGAGCCCGAGAGAACATCCAGAAATCTCTAGCAGGAGTAAGTACACACTCCCTGTTATATCTGCCCCTTATCTCATATTTTCCACCCTTACAATCAAGGTTCCACTCGACCTACAGTATGTAGATGTTTTGATTTTTCTTATAGGTTATATAATAATTTGCTTTGCATACAGATTAAATTTAGGTTAAAATAGAAGAAGGTTGGTGCTCAGGCTCAGCTGAAGCCAAGCAAACCTTCCGCTGCAGAGATGTGGGATGGAAATCGAGAACCTTATAGTATGCCTCCAAGCAGACAGTCGGTCGCAAAACAATGACGTCAAAGTCATGTGAGTTTGCTGCTGGAAACTTGCAGAAGGGAGTCATTACAGAGAGGAAGAAAGTCCAAACCGAGGTTTCATTTCACAATAAAAGGTGACAGCAGTGCTAGCTGCCATATTTCTAAAATGATCATGTCGAAACCTCTCTCTCTCTCTCTCTCTCTCTCCCCCCCTCTCTCTATGTATGTGTGTGTGTGTATATATATGTATGTATATATATATATATATGCAGCACATGTGTTAGAGGGTAAAATATTCTGTGGTATAATGATGCTAAAGAAAACCTGATGTAAACGAATCCTTCTACTCTGTTCAGACTCAGAGATGGCCCAGGTATCAGGTTCCCATCCTCACAGAGACGTGTTGTGTAGACATACCTGCCTTTCTTCTTACCTTCCATAACATCCAACCTCTACGGTGTGTCCTTGGTTGCCCTGTTTGCTTTGTTTCAAACCCCCTCTGCAGCTGTCCTTCAGCATTTTCTCTTCCTCCTTCCCTCACTTTTCATACTTGAAATCCCCTCCTTCCTTCCCACTAGCTGAAGACTACACTGTGTAACAGAGGATCTGGTGAACCTGCCCTGAGCCGACAGTCCCAGATTGTAAGTGCAGAGCCTCATGTGTCCCTGGAAGCATCTCACTGACACCCTTGCTTCAGTTTGACTTTATTAGAGTTCAACCTTTAGTCAGTTTTTATGTTTCTGTGTGGAGTGTTGCAGGCCGAGTAGCTGCTTATCACTTATATTTCTGTCTGGCTCCATCTAAAGCTTCCTGCTGTAGATGCTGCTGAGATGGACACTAGCTGTGTTTTGTGTGTTCACTTTTGGTGTCCTTGGCAGTCCTGAGTTTGAAGACAGGGCTGATGCTTTGGTTTGACTATTACATGCTGCTCTCAGATAACATTTCTGTCTGTGTTTCCTGTGCAGAGCAGCAGCAGTGTAGCTGATCAGGGAGAACTCGTCTCTCGCATCAAGAGCCTGGAGCTGGAGAACCAGAGCTTACACAAAGGTTTGTTTGTGTGACAACTTTGATTAGATGTCTATTTTTAGTGCCCTTAGGCGCTGTGTGGATATTTTTAGAGCAACTGATTGCAAATCATAATCGTCAAAAACAGCCATTAGTTTGATAAATACTTAAAATAGTAAGTTGCCGAACATTTGAGGATTCTAGTTTTTCAGGAGAAATGTTTGTCTTAGCCTGAAAACAGCTTACTTTATATGACCAACTAGGGCAGTGGTAGTTTAAAGGTTAGAGAAGCGAGCTTGTGACTGGAGGGTTGACGGTTCAAATCACTGGACTGGCACGATAAATCTGGGTGGGGAAAGTGAAAAGGCAGCTGGAGCACAGCACTTGATCGACATTTTTCAATATTTTCTGACATTTGATCGACGAAACAACTAATTGATTAATAGAGAAAATAATCAGCAACTTTCATTTTTCTCTCATCCCACTGTCATCTTTACTATATGATTATTTTTGTATTTATTTTCCTGTGTATTCCTTGTTATACACAACACTTTACTACCATGGTGTCTTTGTGAGGTTTTTGTTTCGATGTAAGACTCATTGACTTTGTTCCTGTGTTTTAGTGGTGGATGACTTGAGGGCAGCACTTTCCAAACTGGAGTGTCGGGTAGCAGTTCTGGAGAAATCTCCTGCAGCAGTGACCCCGGCTCCCACTCCTTCCATTCCCTACACAAATGTGAGCTTCTACAGACTTTTCAGGCTTTTATTAAATCACTCATGCTGTGTTTTAGTGTTTTTTGTAGCTCTAGTACATCGCTGTAGACCCTTGTGTGAGCATGTCATTATTTTTTTCTCTGTTCAGGGCACTACCGTCCAACAGAAGAGCAGCGCCCCAGTTAAAGAGGAGGAGGAGGAGGAGGAAGAAGATGATGATGATATTGACCTGTTTGGGAGTGATGAAGACGAAGAGGCAGAGAAACTCAAAGAACAGAGGTTGAAAGAGTACGCAGAGAAGAAGGCAAAGAAGCCCGGCATCATCGCCAAGTCGTCCATCTTACTGGATGTCAAACCTGTAAGTCTGCACTTTGTCATTTAATCAAAATTCTTCTTCAGGAGCCTAAAATTCAGAATATAAACAGGATTATTACATTTTTATTCAAGTCTGAGTTGACACCTATCTTCTCTCGTTGGCTGTCTTTTTTTAGTGGGATGATGAAACCGACATGGCGAAGCTGGAGGAATGTGTGCGCTCGGTGCAGGCTGACGGTCTGTTATGGGGCACATCCAAACTGGTTCCTGTGGGTTATGGTATCAAGAAGCTCCAGATTGCATGTGTGGTCGAGGATGACAAGGTGGGGACAGACATGTTGGAGGAAGAGATCACCAAATTCGAAGACTTTGTAAGTACTGTGGGTCTTTTCATGGCTTTATTAATAGGACAGCATTGAGAGGTGACAGGAAACAGGATGAAAGAGACGGGGGATGACATGCAGCAAAGGGCCACAGGTTGGACTCGAACCCTGGGCCGCTGCTGCAAAGACTCAGCCTCTGTTCATGGGACGCCCGCTCTACCAACTGAGCTACTTGGGCGCCCGAGTGCTGTGCAATACACTCAAACAAGTGTTTGTGCAAAGATCACACACATCATAGACCAGTAGAGCGACAGAGACATCTAAACACCTGGTATAGATGATGAGAACTTAACATTCACCAAAACGTGTATATATATGTAATCCCCTTAATGGCATGATACCTGCGTCGTAGTAGTAGTAGTAGTAGTAGTAGTGCTAATAATAATGATAATCATATACTTTATTTGTATAGCACTTTTCAAAACATGGTTACAAAGTGCTTCACAGGTGAAAAATAAAAACAGCACACACAGCCAATAAAAAAACAAGAAAACAAATTGGTAATCATGATAAAAAACAATCATCATGAATAAAAATATTAAAACAGATTTTTATCAAATCACCACATAAAGTACCAGTAAGACAGGAAGGATAGAAGCCAAACCAACAACAGATTTACTATAAAAAAACACCCCATCCTACAAAAGTAAGTTTTGAGGCAAGATTTAAAAGAAATAACTGACTTTACGAGGAAGGGAGTACCGAAGTTTAGGAGCTCTAACAGAAAATGCTGTTTCCTTTTGTATCGAGGCGGGCTGAGGGGACTGGGGTCTTGCTTGAGGATCGAAGCAGCGGCTAGGCTCATAGCACACATGAAACGTTCCACAGACTCTAACTGACCATTATTATCTATAATCAGTGCATCCCTAGTCTGCAATTAAATTCACCAATTTGAATAAGTAAACAAAACCAGTATTTCTCTTAAATAAAAATAAGATTCAACAGTGATTGTGATGGATTTTTCCAATCAAAAGTTAGTTAAAGTTCTTCTGCTTTTGTCTGTGTTAACTTGCTTTTTATTGTCTTGTTCAGTATTAAGACAACTAACCAAATTGAATATCCTGACAAACAAACTCGTTACACAGAGCTAAAACTGATGCAGTCTCTATACAACAATCCTACAATAAATCTTCTCTTCAGGAAGTTATGATTTGGAGCCTCCCTGGAGTCAGCTGAGGAAAAAGAGCCACTAATTGGTAAATTGTAATAAAGTCAGTCAAAAAGACATACTGTATGTTATTAAAGGCTGAGGAAGTGACCAAATAATCTTTAGTTCTACAGAGACTAAAACGACTTGCATGGGATTGAGATAAGCATCACCACTGAGCACTGTGTCATCCAACATCGTACGCTCTCTGTTGTTTTAACCCGAGGCTGCTCAGTTTGTCTTGTAAACAAAGTGGTAGCCTGTGGTGCGTCACACCATTTTGAAAATTGAACAGTAAGTTGGTGTGTAGTCAGTGTAACAAAATGGATGCTATGTGCTCTGTGTGCATGGATTTTTAAAATGAGAGTACAAATTTACTCAGCTGACCACAGGGGGGCTCTTGAAAGGAATGTTAACTTTTTGTTGAAACTGTTTTATTGATCTTTATGAAACTGCAGTCAGTTAGAAGGCTGCAGCTTTTGGTGCTGTTAAATTGACTTGTCCTAACGGGTCTCTTATTATTTGTCCATGCCTTTCAATATAACACAATAGAATTCAACAGCACCACAAACTGCAGCTTCCAAAATGACCACAAAATTAAATCAACAAACTCTGAACATTAACACCTTCATGAAGGGAGGATTCATTGCAGGACTGTTTGTGTCAGACTACGTTACCTTTAACGAGTGCAGTTTTTCCATTCGCATTTTCAAGTCCAACCGAGCCATGCTGATATGCTTTTCTATCACCATTTTTACTGCGCCGAGTTGAGTCGAGCCGCACCAGCAATGGACCTGGGGGTCCAAAATGGGGCTGAAAGATTGTAGTTCATACAGGACCAGAACAAACCGAGGGCTTAACCATGGTATAGATATTGGTGGGGTCCAAATGTGAGCCCTTCCCCGGATATTATTTTCTGTGTGTCCTCTCCCTATATCTTGCCTGTGACAGTCCCTCTCTCTGTCTCTCTGTGCTGCCTGCAGTGTGACCATATACCATTATTGTACTAGAACAATGACTGACCCTAATGATCATATTAATTTGAATATTGTGCTCTTATTACTAGTTTACTGCTGACATGTAGGCTACGACTAGGTTAAAAATAATTTTATCATGTTGTTTAGAGACTATTACAATGCTTTACCTGATCATCTTCAGAGCAGGTGCATTGTGACCAGATACCATTACTGTACTAGAACAATGACTGACCCTAATGATCATTTTAATTTGATGCATTGAATATTCTGCTTTTATTGCTGCTAGTGTTATTTGCTTTAACCTTACCAAGCCTGTTTAAGTGCCAATTGAATTTTAAAACCATCAATCACACACACACACACACACACACACACACGACACACAGGGGGGAGATGGAGAAAAAAGAACAGCACACACGGATGATACAGAGTTCAAATAGACCCCTTTTAAAAGTTTTTTCCCCACCAGAATTAAGCCTAACTTTGGAGCATTATTCAGCCCATTTTCCGACAAGCTATCATGCCAATGGATGGATTATATATTCTAGTTTCATATGATATCTGTATCTTCATTCTAGCTTTAATACTGAGCCATTTAAACGCAATAATTGTTTCACACTCATTCAAAAATTAGCGTGCTCATTTTGACCATAGTGACAGTCGGACTGAGCGGTTTTTCAAACGAAGCCGGCGTTTACGGGCGCAACCAAGTGTACAATCGGGAGGGGGGTGGTCACACAGTTTTGTTTTCTTTGTTTTTCCTAAATTGAAAATAAATCCACTTACAGCCAGGGTTCATAAAAGGAGGACATATCATATGTCACATATTTAGATATATTATTGGGGGGGACAGATTGGTATTTTCCCAATATTGGGGGGGACACGTCCCCTCCAAAGTATATGGTGGTTACGCCCATGGAACAAACAGTTTTTCAAGAGAAATCTGAAATCCAAGTGTAATTCTCCTGATGTGTGGGAGCCAAAGAATAACCCTGCTACCGTTACATTTATCCTGGTTTCCAGTCATCAAAACGTTTTTCCTTTTTCTTGGTTTCAGGTCCAGAGTGTCGACGTAGCAGCGTTCAACAAGATCTGATTCCAGTGTGTCTCTGTCTGTCGTCAGCCTCGTTTCTCTGCTGATTGTGTCAAAGGTTCATAATAATAAAAAACAACTCTTGCACTGAATCTCTTGTCTCATGGGTTCTAATTTGAGAAGATGAGAAACAATTTAAAATTAAAGTGCAAAGGATCAGTTCATCCAAATCACTTACTTGCCTCTAGCGGGAGGAAGGCACACAGGTAGTTGTAGTTAGTTTGTCCAGATTTGTATATTTTTGCTTCCACTTCAAAACAATAGATGAATGAAAGGAATCTTGTTTATGATACAGCATTTTAAAAATAGCATTTCAACAGCAACATCTCTTTTTAATAAAGTGGTATCATCGTTAATGTTTTAGAAAGTCATATTGTGATTTAATCAGTCCCACAGACAATGTTTTCCTCCTGGGTTGAGGCAAAAAGCTCAGATTTATATCTCAAAACCTGAACAAATTAAACCACAACAATCTGCATGGCTAGATACCACTTTGATTAAAGTTACTACAAGGAGTTTTAACTGGTTATGAAAAAGTCTCAATTTAATACTGATGCCTCTATATGATCAAACGAGACCTTTAGCGAGAAGATTAACCATTTCTGTTTAGTTTTTCTTAATGTCTGCCATCGGGTCCACATGCAGACTGGAAGAGCCTGAGTGTACATTTCAGATAAAATTACAGTGAGTAATACATTTCTTTAGATAATTTTGTTTGACATATGTTGTGGTCTTGGCAGTGGAAACACTACCACTTTTGTCCACAGGGGCCTTATAAATCTACAAAATATCAAAGTACCTTGTAGCTTTAAGATGGATTCTTTTTTTAAATTTGGGTGAAATTAACCTTTTAATATGTAAAGTATGACGAATAATGTAGGGATCAGACTACATGACCATGTCTTTTGAAATTGGCAGTAGTTGTGGTACTCAATTTCTCCTGTGATTTGCCATGACAAACATCAGATGCTCAGATCAATCATAGCTGACAGTGTTTCACTTAATGCAAAGATGATGTCTCCTGGACACGCACGTTTTAATGTTAGAAACCATGGTGTTAAAAATATGTCAACATCTTGTAAATGTCAAACTAATTGAGTGCATTAGTGAGGCCTCGTGATTCAGAGACATAAAGCTAATTGTTTCCACTGTGTCTGTGTAATGACACGCTACACAGGACAAAATATCTGTCTGATGGACTGATATCATGTAGTCTGATCACAGCAAAGACACATCACTCTCTGAGGATCCAGTATTACAGCCTTCACCTGTAATATTCTACTGTATCCAACTAGTTTTCAGTGAAGGAATTATTGAAATTCCCAGAAGTTCACTGTTTCAGTGCACTGATGTTATTTTTGACAATTAAATTGAGAGTTAAACTGTAAAATATCCTGCCTCCACTACATATCTGTGTTTGACAAACACATGACGTCATTTTTTTAAAAATGTGTGTATATTGGCTGATTTATATGTATCAGAATTTTTTTCCTCCCAAAATACAGCAAAATTCCATTGAAGTTCAGTATAATACTTGGTTACAGTGCCTATAAAAAAAAGTATTTGCTCCCTTAATTGTTTTCCCCTTTTATTGCTTTTATAAATGGACAATCATGGTCAAGATACTAAAAATATACAAAACATGAAATTTACATAAAAAAACTCTTTTAATGTCAAAGTGTGAACAGATTTCTACAAAGTAATGTCCATTAATTAAAAATACATAATGTAAAATAAGTGATTGCATAAGTATTCACCCCATTTAAAGTGACTGATCTAATTCAACAGAGGTCCAGCCAGTTGATGCTAGTAGTCTCACAGTTAATGAAATGGAGATCAGCTGAGTACAGTGAATGTGTTTCGAGTGATTGTAGTATAAAGACAACTGTGTCTGAAGGTCCAGTCACTGGTTAATCAGTGTTCCTGGCTACAATTACACCATGAAGACAAAGGAACACTCCAAGCAACTCTGTGAAAAGGTTAGTGAAAAGTATAAGTCAGGGGATGGATACAAAAACATTTTCAAGTCCCTGATCATCCCCCAGAGTTCAGTTAAATCCGTCATTAAGTAATGGAAGGAATATGACGTGTAAATCTGCCTAGAGCAGGCCGTCCTCACAAACTGAGCGACTGTGCAAGAAGGAGACTAGTGACCACTCCTATGACTACTCTGAAGGAGTTAAAAGCTTCAGCAGCTGAGGTGGGAGTTGAAAGTTACTGCAGTTTGTTTTGAACTTAGTGTTTTGGTCAGGATGAAAATCCTTCTTTAACTTATTTAATTGGTCACTTGGCTTCACTGTCGATTACCTAAACAATATTACACAAAGATGATTAATTGTATTCACTGTTCTGCAAACTTTATGGATGTGTGTTAGTTTTATTTCACTCACCTGAGTCTGTTAGCAGGTGTGGGAGGAACAGGAACTTCAAAAGAGGATGAGACAGAACGGAGTTCAGTTTGATTTCACTGCCACCTGCCGGTGAGCTACAGAACTACAGTGACTTTGACGAAAACAAACAAACGAAAATAATAATCATATTACACACTGGATGTTTAATTGGACTTTTTGTGGAGGGGGGCAGTTTTTTTTTTCTTCACTAGAAAATAGTTCCACATCCGCAGAACTCATGATTGACAGTTTTTAGAGGATTATCCAGAGAAACAATGTTTCTGGAAAGAGATGTTCACTTAAATGTTCTAAATGTATTTTTTTTTAATGCAACACAAACTAAAATGCATTCACCTCCACTGTGTTGGTGAAATTTTAGAGAAGGGCATCTCAGATTGAATGTAGCAGTCTAAAAGTTCAGGCACCTCCACTGAGGGGCAGAACATTTTCACAGTTTGAGAGTTGACTGTCATACTGACAGAGACTCTGGCCCACTTTAACCCCTGCCTCCTCTGCATTAAGCTGTACGTTTGTGAAGGTCATGCTGTTCTGTTTCTATGTTTACAAGATCATCTCATCTCGAGGCCCATTTAGTAGCTGCTTTCAGTCACATCACATGATCTTCAGCAGCAGATACAGTTTGCTCAGCTGTCACATTTTAGTTTTTTGAAAGACATCATAAATTGAGGGTCAAAGTCAGGCAGGATTGCAATATTTTTAGGTTATATCGCAAAACACAATATATAACATGATATTTTGAAATCTCTCAAAAGCAATTCATAAATACTCGGACTGAGTGACAAAATCAAATATCACAATATTTTTTACCAAACACCTCGATATCAATATTGCAAAAACATTGTAGGGATGACTGTTGGTACTGCAACAAAATATTAACACATAATAATAATGATGATGATGATGATGATGAAGACAATGTGACAAGTGTTGTAAAGTACTTTGAGCAGTCAGTAGACTGGAAAAGCTCTATAGAAATGCAAGTCCATTTAATAATAATAAACAACTTTATATTTATGGCACCTATAAAAAGTGTATGTAGTGCTTTGACTCAAAAGCAAAAGCAGGAAACTCAGGAAGACGATTTTACAGAATAAACACTCAACAGTCAAGCCAAACACAAGGAAGCCGAGTCTAAGGTGAGTTAAAACAAGAGGGCCAAACAGAAAATGTAAAAAGACAATATGAGTCATTACAAGGAATATTAAAAGTAATAAAAGCCATAAAACAGGCAAAATCAAAGAAAAAGAAAGAGCAGAAAAGTAAATGCAAAAATAGAGATAAAAAAAGAATAAAATCAATAAAGGACAATAAGAAGACGACAACACAGTGAGATCTTTGATCAGTAATCACCAGTAATGTCTAAGTATGTAAAGACAAGAATTAGAACACGTGTGACAGTCTGGTAAGTTTAGAAAATGACATCACTTTACTGTAATGCAGCCTTTAAAACCAGGAAAAGTCAACACTTACTGTTTGTCACGATATAACAATATCCAAATATAACAATATTTAGTCTCGTATCACAATAACCATATATTGTGTATACATATAAAGTTCATTCTTGACTTTGAAAACAGTCAACAGGACAATCTCTCCTTAAAGTGTATTAACTGTTCCGGAGAATGCTGCTGATTCCACTCAGTGTTGGTTCATTCTGAGGCTGAGGTGGCTCTTTGTACCTACTGTCCTTCTTAGAGAGTAATTATATAACATAAATGAAAATAATTGAAGTAGAATGAATCATGAAACACTGATTTAGTTTAATCAAAATAGAGTTAATGACCAATTAAATGTTATTCTGGGTCAATGGGTCACTTCTTTAAAGATGTAATGACTTCAGTTGCCCACTAGAGGGAACTGTTTAGTCTGGTGTGATACTGTGGCAATGTTTTTTAGTATTACAGATGAAGGTCTCCACAGTGTTTCAGTAAACAAAGGTGAATGATTCATATAATACAGTCAGCCAACAACTTTGTTTCAGATCACCAAAGAAAGTGGTGTTTGTTGAAGTAAACAGAAGGTGGTGTGTGGTGAGTCTGACTCACAGTGAGGGACTCACACCAGAGAAAATCACTGTTTCCATACAATCCTTGGAAAAATCACGTCATAAAAAGCATGAAAAGGCAGACTACTGTAGTGTGGTTGTCCATGTTTTAAAGAATGTGTCCTCTTCATTTCTTTGACCTCAGACCAGCATTTTTACGCTACTGTGACTGTATGGAAGCTACGTTTAGGACACAGTTTGATGTTCAGTCAACTATGAAATGACTCCTTTGGAACGTATATTCTGAGATACCCATTTAAATATATCAGTGAGCAATTAAACTGTATATAGAGCTTTTTAAAACAGTAGTTATAAAGTGTTTAAGAGAGAAAAAAGAGACCATAAAAACAGACATGAGCCTATAAAACCTCTCCACAGTCATGCTAAAGGTTTGTGAAGCTCAAGTGAAGGGAATATTCCTGAGCATTTCAAGACTTACTTTAAAGCAAATTCACAGGTCCATTCCTATTCAACTCGTCAATCTTCAGATCTTCATCCTCCTAAATTTCTTACTTGCAGAGGTCAATTTTCAATAAGATTTAGGGGTACCAAATTATGGAATGGCTTTTCCCATCTGGCAAAAAACTGTTCCTCTACAAAATGCTACAAAAGAAACTTAAAAGATCATTGAACTGTTGTTTTGTAATTGCTTTTTTTCATGTATTGTTGTCCATGTCTCCAGTTTTGTAATTGCTTTTTTTCATGTATTGTTGTCCATGTCTCCATGTTTTATTTTGATTCACACATGCTCTAGGAATTAATCAATTAGGTGTATAAACCAATATTCCCCTCATGGACACACACACATACACACACACATTCTCTGCTTTTACATTGATGTTATTATTATGTTGTTATTATATATAATTTGTTACTGTTAGCTTGTTATCACTTTTATACAGTATGATTTTTTGTATGTTAATTTTGTGTTTCCTTATAACACTGTGAAATTTTAACATTATTTAGGTGGAGGCTTCAAATAAGTCCACTGGGTTTTCTGCCTCTCCCTGCACTGTATGTTATTTCTATTCTTTGTCATTCTTTGTGTATTTTTTTTTTTTAAATTGTGCAAAATAAATAAAACTAAAACTAAAAACTAAAGCGGTAGCCTATTGAGGTGCAGCAGCACTTTGAGCTAAATGCTAACGTTGCCATGCTTGATTACATGCAAGTGACAATGCAAATTGAGAAGATCCTGGACAATTTTGTCCTGATGATGGCACCTCATAAAAAGTTGTTACAAATGATATAGGAACATTTGAACAATGTCTGACCAGATTTCATGCCAATCCATCCAATAGTTACATATAAAATATCACCAAAGAGAGGAGATCACCAAAGTTGTTAGGATACACCCCCTGTAATCAGTTTTAACATTACGAGATTAATACCTTTAATAAGGACATCGCAGTATTATCTACTGAGAAAAGTAACTTAATAGAATATTTTGCGATTCCTCACGTCTCTGCTTATATTGTCCAGAGAATATACATCTTCCCTTAAACTGTATTGACTCTTATTGAATAAATCATATTTTTTCACTATTATAATTTTTTTTTTTTTATTATTGTATCGAGAGAAGCAAGAAGGAAGTGAGACATCAGAGAAGCAGTGGGGGAAACAGCGTGAAGAGCCCGAAAATTTTCATGTCTAACGCTGTGAAGATTTAATTTGACCAAACCAGAGTTGGTGATTGTTTAAACAGTAGAAAGACAAAACAAAAATGGATTTGTTGAGGGTATATTTTGTTTCTGTCGAGTCTGAAGTGTGTTTTACGATGATAAAATGACTGTTTCTGTAAATGGAGTTTGGTGGATTTGGCGAGACTGACATTGCAGTCTTACTCTAGCTCTGCAGGGATCCTCTCCATAATGCTGTCAGATACAATCTCAACCTGTCAGTGGCAAAAACAAACACTTTCAGGGACAGGGACAATTTCCCTGTCTGTGGCAACAAAAACCTGATATTCTCAATGGAAAGTCGGGACATCTCCAGCTGTGTTTGTGCTGCTCAAAACAGGTATTTTAAGACAATACATGATCTTTTCCCAAACCTAACCAGTTGTTTTTATGCCTGAACTTCACCAGACCATAGTGTTAAAATTGAAAATTGAACCTAAAGAAATGTAAAGTTTTAACTGCAAGTTGAGGAGATCTGCACAGAAGCCAAGCCTTTTGTACCTGTTAGTCATTTACTCATCTAAATATGTAAATATGGGGGGGCATGTCTAAAAATACCAGAATTTAATATCTGATCTTCTTCATGTCTAAAACAAAAAGTGCACTCTACTCTGTGAAAGCTGCCCCGGGGGTGTGTGCATGTATTAACTGACTCTGCAGCTTTTTTGCTCTGCTTTTTTAGAGACACTTGATTATTTTTATTCAGTCCCTGAGGGGAAACAAGTCTAATGGAAGTGAAAAAAACAACAATGCAATGTTAACTCAGGCTTCATATTGAGCCTTTTTTCACTAACAAAAATCAGTCACTTTCCCCAGAAGGAACTTGGCTCCAAAATAAGATTTTGATTAGAATTTGAAACAAATGCAACAATTAAACCTCAGTGACAGGTTTCTGTTTCTCTTCCCTGAAGAGAAATAATCTTTAAATGCTCTGAACGGTTTTTAATGACTTGTTAAAATAACAGTTTTTGCAGTAATGCCCCTTGTGGCCTGTTACGCTGCACAGACAGACTAACACTGCCTTAGTTAGCCCGTCTGTCTGCGCATCCAGCCACTCCCATCCTGTTTAAAGGGCTTTCTTTGACAGCCTCATCCCATAAAGGGGGCTGCAATAGCCCCCTAGATGACAGATGGATGGATGGATGGACAGAGGAGGCTGTAAATTAGAAGTACGCGGCAAACCCTTTTTTCTGAAGACTTTCATTCTGTCTTTTGGTCAGTCGTGAGTGAACAGAAAACAAAAGTGAATGGAACAGACATTTGGGCTGAGAGACGGGAGCAATTACTGCCTGTCTGTCATCGGCAGACAGGACGAGAGGAGCAGGAAGAAGAAGAATACTGGAAAGGAAGGAAAACCCAAGGGACACTTCCTGTGGAGCTGAGCCAAGGTGAAACAAGCAGCAACACAAAAATAAAACAAAACAACAGTTTTCTTTTTCTCCTCTAAAATTCTGTAACTTTCTTTTTTAAAGGAAACTCACATCAGCATATCTCACCTTGGATTTCTAACTGTAGAGGAGATCTTTTGGTTCGGTCAAGTTTGCATTTGTTCTTCTGTTACTTGGAGTAGCTGAAGGATTTTTACTCAGCAATCTATTCTGACACATTTTTGTGATCCTACTTGTGTATGGAGTCACTTGTGTGTCTTTCTCATGCATATCTCAAAAAAGTAGATTTGAGAGCAACGTCATTGACATTATCGGTGGTAAATCTTGCAGTCATCTCGAAAAATAGGCCATTGTTGATACCATACTACCCGGAACTAGTATGACTGCCGTGGTAGAAACAGGAAGTAAGCAGACGACAGTAATGCAGAGAGCCTATAGAGACGTGACATACCTATACACACCTTTAAGCACAGGTCTGCCTACTTTTGAACAAAATCTTTATATTTGCAAACAACATTTTTGGATTGAAAAACCACGTTTGGATTTGTAAACTTTCTGATTCACATACATTTAAAAAAAAAATTGCATTAATACATTTTCAATCACAAACTTTTCTGATGCAGTGTCGATAGTTTTGTTCTTTCTGATTGCATAATAAAGACACAAAAGTAACTAAATACTTGAACTCATACTACATACTTACTTATTTTATAGAGTAATTATTTCTATTTTGTCAAATTATCTGAGCTACTCCACAATCTTTTTAAGAATATTTACTCCTAGTTGGGAATCAGGTATAGATTGTATTAACCTGCTGCTTGTAACATAAACACTTACGAAAGGTAGACAAAGAATAAGGAAGTCGTCCTCAACGTTTGTATGTGCTCATCACAATTAAGTCCATCTCAGTGAGGGCTACTGTCTGATAACGCAGCATCAAGCAGGCACTGCTGCCAGGGTTAACTGCACTTCAATATATCCTGTACACTGATTTATAACTGCTGTTCTGGTTTAATGAACTCCAACTTAAAACCAATCAAAAACAGACATTTTCTGTTAATGGTGTATCTTTTTTATGAGGGCTGACACACAGTGATTAACAACGTGTTCACCTTATACTAACTGGAGTTCATGTTTGGCTGTTTCGTCCCTCCTTTCCCCAATTCTCTTAATGGTTGGCACAAGCTGAATTGATTTACAATACAGGGGCAAGAAAAAGTTTGACAACCTCTGATTTGCAGCTTGTAGTGGCTTTTACACTGGCACAGCTCCATTTAATTACAACGCAATCAATAAATTAAATAACTTCCTTTTGCAAATAGGATTAAGCTCCTTCAGGTAAGATTTGCTGAACATGCTGGGAGTAATATTTTAATCAGTCTATCCATCAATAATCAGTCATTAACAGGAACTCCTGAAAGCTTTGGTAGAAGTTGTTGTGAAGTGTCTGGCTTTCAGCTGGCAGCAGCAGCTTTAATAGATCTTGGTATTACTGTGTGGGTGAGGCTGTTTTGAGGCTTTGTGCTGTCTGATTGGGTCAACGGAGTCCTCTCAGGGTGCCTCTCTCATACAATCACACAAACACAGGGCCATAATCTTTCCCCATGCTGATCAATAAACCTGATAAGAACTCCATCCTGCCAGCTGGCAAGGATGAATGCAGTGTCCTAAGAGGCTCTGCTGCCTGTGTACGACAGAGAGAGAGGGTGACAAACCATGGACAGGTGGGTGGTGGTCTGGGTGATGCTGGCAACTGTGTATTCTGTGTACTGTACCTTTATGACTTCTTTAGCCTAAAAAGGGCATAACAGAAGGTCTCATTAAACAAGAATGTACTTTTTGTGAAACTGATCTAAAACCTGTGACAGCCAAGTGTTTGTGTGAAGACCAGTCTTTGAAAATTGGAATCTTTAATGTTTTTAAATGCCCAAAATCATGAACCCATCAGGAGTCAGTTGCACCAGCTGTTGCGTCAGTTCTCAAGTTCAAACTAAGCCAAGCAACAACATTAGTGTCAACACAACATGTCCCCAAACTATTCATTGTGTAGCGAATAGCTGTTTCCAAAGATTTACAACCATTAACTGGCAGGTTTTACTGTTAAGTATGTCACCTACGCTCCGTGGGTAACTGAACTGGCTAACTGACAGAACTGCTAATGTTAGCTTGCTCATATTTGACCAGTTTAGACTGAAACACACATATTCTCCATGTCATCATAAATGGAGAAAATGGTGCAACCCCATTTGGTATATTAGTTTAAAACTGATCACAGTTGCTGAGAACACAGGGGAGACTTTCCACATGAAGTTGGTGAGCAGAATCTGTATGGGGACAAGTGGATGGGATCGTTCTGGTTTCCATTTGAAGTCTGTTTATAGTCCAAGTGGCATTGACCAATCACTTTTGAGCAGGTTTTGGTTGCATGCAGGTAAAGGTAAGTCTGACCGAAATGCAATGTGGGAACCCGCTGGATATTGACTGTCAGATTTAGCTTTTTATTATCGTTTTTTAAAAATGTATCTGCATTCAGACAGATATCTGTTGAAAGAGATTAAACAAAACGTTGTCTCAAACATAATCCAGATATCTGCTGTTTCAATGGAAGCCCCTCAGTATTGGAAATTATGCCCCCAGAAGCTTAAACATTGTCTGATGGTTTCCAAGGTTGTAATATGAATAGCTGGTGCAACCCAATCCAGGAGTACAAGAAGGAAGCCAACAGTCTTCACAGAAAAGCTGCACAGAGAAAGGTCATCTGCACGGGGAGAAGGTCACAGTTTTATCTTTGACTTCCTTCTTTTGACTTTAATCTGTCTCTTACTCGACTTCCTCATCTGTATTTGCAGTCATACACATGCACAGCTCACGTCACATACATGAGTGGCATTTAGAAAGAGACGCTGGCTGTAACAATTATACTGCTGTTCCCATCATTTCATCAGTTTGACATTCAACTCATCTGGTGAATGTTCCACCTCGGTGAGCAGACCTCACTAATCCTTCGCTCTGTCTGGCATGTGAAGAAGGAGGGGCAGTGTTGCCTCATCAAAAAATAAATTAGAATGTATTATATATACATTGAATAAATATTACAGCCTCAGAAACCTCACGCTCGGGGCCCTATAGGGCCTTTTATTTTCAATCACAAAGAACATCTAATTATTCATTTTCATGCCTCTCTAAAAGAGGCTCATCGCAGAGATAATTTACAGCGTCTTCGTTCACTCTGATTGCAGTGCTAATTTTCCTTTAGGTCTCTCTCTGCTTGGCACAAATAACACTGTGACATAACAACATAATGTTGGAGCGTAGATAAGAATGTACTCGTGCCTCACAAAGAACCATACAGGGCAGAGCGTTTTGGGACTTAGATCTCGCACCGGATCTTGTTTGGAGGAAAAATGTTGCTGCACTCACGTCTGTGGGTAAAAAGTTTCAGGTCTGTTGGACCTCTGATTACAGCTGGTTATAGTCAGGACTACAACCTGCTGTGATGTGACAAAGTGCTGCGGTGCATAAGTTTTGGGAGATCATCCAACAAAACTTATAGTTGCTTCCCATCAAACATCACACGACTGATTTCAACCTATCATACATATCACGCCTGGTGCAGTGGCGAGTAAAGAAATGTTTTTTTCTGGTACACATTTTCTAAGTCTAATCTAAATGGTTTTCTCTCTTTCCTGTGTTTATGACTTGAGAATTGGTGGAAAAAGAGTGTTTAAGTCTTTTTAAATTCCTTAAATTTTCTTCAGTAAGATGTTGATGTTTCTGGGGAATCTTTCCACAAAGTAGTCAAAAACTCATATTGGCACAGTCAATAAAGAAACTTGTTCAAACAATGTTTGGCTCTTTAGACTTCATCCAGTCTGCTAACTGTCCCAAACACTTGATGATTCATTATGCATGGAGGCCTACATTCCTTTGTAGAGGATGAATACATGCATCATGTTTGAATTATTAAACAGTGACAGGACCTGTTTGTCTTAGCTGATTGGCTGTTTACACCACTCATGTGGAAGTTAGATAAATAAACCGCCTCATCTCCATTCTTGGACTCGTCCTCCGTCGTATCCCTGATGGGGTTTTAACTCGTCTCGACACAGCGGCGAACACGAGGCCCGCGACACGCTGAGACGCCAAGAAGAAGAGCAGGATTTCCATGAAATAGGACAAACAACGATTAATTAAACATCAGAGCAGCTTCGATTCCCGAATTCCTGCCACCGCCATCTCTGAAAACAGACTATCAACAAACGGAGGGAGGACACACACACACACTGTATAGACGGCCCGTCTATACTTAGGACTGACACAGATTCAGAAGGAACAAACTTTAGCAGTTCTCTAACAAGGACATCAGCTCCGTCAAAACAGGAAGTTTGCTGGCAGGAATGAGTGGGAGGCTGGCTGCCATGGAACGCAGGAATGAGACATAAAAGACAGGATATGCCCAGAATAAAGCATCACGTCACGGTTATCTTTAAAAACACACACATGTCACACAAAACAAGATGGTCAAGATTAGGTCTATTTCCAGAGTTTTTAAAAAGATTACAATCATTACAGGAGTTATAACATCCCCACTTTAAAAAAGATACATTAGCAAAAGACAAAAAATAAAAGTCAAATCATTCATTTTGATTTTTGTAGCATATTTTCAGACATAAAAAATTAAAGACCTCATTCAATTTGAAAAGCTTTCAGATATAATCAATAAAAAGAGCAAGTCCCACGTCTGTGTCAGCAGTCCATTTAAAAAACGAGCAGCGTTCAGCTTCCTTCATTCATCGTAATAACTGAAATAATGTTGACTGGCTTTACAAAAACAAAACAAAATGAGACTCAACAACATAAAGAAAAAAACAGAAAGCAGGATCATTTCTTCTTTCATCAAATTCTGAGGCAGCTACATGACACAGATTGCCACAACTAGACTCTATCACTGAATATCAAAATAAATCACATTCCTTCATTTGTTAGAGCAAGAATCAATTTGCATATTCACAGACATTTGTTAAAGCAAAGAATATTTCCATAAAATGTACACCAGCGTTCCTTCATCAGAAAATACAATACAAATCTGCTGTAGAGGTTTTAAAGGGTGAACAATAACTGGATCGATCAGAAATGCATTCAGCCTCTTTTCTTAACAGTCAGGATGTGCTCACAGAAAAGAAACGAGACATTTCAGACTTGTTGCTTTTACCTTCTGATTGGATAAAAGCAGCTTTTGTCAGTCTGATCATGTGTGTTTGGTTTTGTTCAGTTCAGTCAAAACTCTCCTGGTTTATCTCACATCAATCCTACAGACAAACCTCAGTGTCGCTGAGAAGCCAGACAGACGACAAGAAGCAACAGTTTTTTTTTAGCTTTAACATCATGAAAACAGATTTTGTGGACTACAAAACTTCCCCAACTAATGACTAAATTTCCATTTTTGGGTGAACTTATCCTTTCCACACAGAAGTCCTGACCCTAAAAATGACCATTTTTGTGTGAGGTCCTGAAGTGGCTTCTCTAAGTGACCACTGTGTTCTTGTTGGACTTCCTGAACCTCAAAAAAGAGCACAGAATTCCCAGAAGACACTGAAACGAACACAGAGCCACAGCTGTAGTTGCGGTCAGGTCGTGCCCGGCAGAATGAAAGGAATGTGGAGCTGGACTGTCGGAGAAAGGAAGCTTTGTCTCTGACTTTGTCTTACTTTTAATGAGTGTCCTGAACCATCCCCATCTATTCTAAAGCTGTAATAAAACAGCTGATGTTCCACATGAGTGAAACCAAATTACAAAAAATAATCTTCACAATTAGTTTTATACAGCGATCCACTGAGCTTTGTGAGGACAGTTTTTACTGTTTTTTATCTTCAACTAAAAGGCCTCAATAAAACCGGTCTGTGGATTAAAGAGCACCTTAGACATGTTTGTGGAAACACATGATGCTGTGGAGTTTGTCAAATGTCAAAACAACTGTAATGGTGTCAAAACAACTGTAATGGTGTGGCAGATGTCTCTAACACAGATCCGACTATGAAAATATGACCAAAACTTTGCATACAACATCATATATATATATATATATATATATATATATATATATATATATATATATATATATATATATATATATATATATATATAAATATATAAATATATGTATATAAAGACTTTTTGACACAACAACTTTTGGCATTTTGATGTTTTTAGTTATGTTTTTATGTTATTACTAATTGGACGAGAGTATATTAAAGCCCCTGAAAAGCTGGTTTCAAATTATTTTTGTATTTTTCATAATTTCAAAAATTAAAGGGTAAGTCAGGTGAAGATTTGTAGTCCACGAAACATTTCTGGAGCTTCACAACAACAAAACAGTGTTGCAGCGTTCTGCTAAACAACTAAAGTAGCTGGAGACTTGTTTTAAAATGTAAAAAAAACAACCTAAGAAAATATAAAATGGATCAGGTGAATCCAAGTCTCTGGAAGCCCCGAGATCTAAAAGTGATTTGAAAAGACGTCATTTACGCCCTTTTCTCAGACAAAATCTTCACTGTGGCCGCTAAGCTAAAAACGTTAGCGCACATCCTGTCTGAAGGTAAGGCACAAGCTTGACTGTGTGGCACGGGTTTAACATTTCTCTGAAGCTCCAAAAAAATGTGTTCTGTGCATGTGGGTGAGAAGATAATGATGAGATAATCTTCAATTTTGGATGAACTGTTGCTTCAGATTTACAGAACAGCAGCTAAGAAAATAGTGTTAGAAATAAAGGTTCCACTTTGTTTAAACAACTATTGCAGCTTGATCTTTCTCCTCCGACAACGACACACATGAAGCACACTGACTTTAACCCACCAACAGGTTATTTTCTGGCATCTCACCTTTAACCAGCTGAACACACCTGACTCAGCCTCCATCTCAGTCAGAAGAGTTAAAACAAAGATGTAAGTTGCTCTTAAGTGTTTTAACAACTTTGACTTTGGTTCTCACTTTTCCATTAACAGATTAAAATAAAGGAGAAAAATATCTTCTTATCGCTTCTCTTCAACTCAGACGGCTCGCTAAAATCTAAAACTCAGTGAAGACGAACTTTCAGAGCGACAGTAACAACCTGTCTGACTGAGCTGCTAATTTGCATCTTTGGTCTGTCACTTAATGATGTGCTTGAATAAAATACACCTCTTTCATCTCTTTCTGTTGACAGCTCATTATCTCACATCTCTTTTGCTCAAAAACAACTTTTCAGCAGCTCTCCCGTCCACCCACCCATCCTTCCATCCGTCCTGACTCTATGTCAGGGTTCGGGGAGGTGATAAGAATTCATTTTCAGTTCAGCCAGACATTTTATGTGAGCATCCAGGAAGCCAGACCAGAGATGTACTCATGGAAGTAACCTGAATCCAGCCTCATACATTGATAGTGGTGCACAGGGTTAGTAAAAAAAAATCAGAACATCTGGGGGTGATAGGTCAAGCTTCATCATGTCTGTTGAGGGTATGTGATTACCAAATAATACTAGAATTGTCATGTTTATTGTCCTACTGTAGCGCTCTGTTTCCTGCTGCCAGAGGGCACTGTTTCACTCTGACCCAGGTCTTCTGCAGGAGACAGTTCAGAAGATGCTTCCAACAACAAAACGTGAAGAGAAAAATGGGTTGGAAAAGTAGAACAGCTGCTTTTTTTTTTACTGGAGTCTCAAAAAGTACAAAATAAATCTTTGTAAACATTTTTTCCATCCAGTTTTTTTTTGTCTGTTTGTCTGGCTTTTTTTTCCAAATCTAAATCAAAGGAAAAAACTACCTTCTTACTTATTGGGAGCTTTAAAAGGTCACTTTCTGTGCCAAATGGGGGGCAACCTCTAAACCTCCTACTGGACCAAAAAAGGGTCAGAAATGATTCAATTTGGCTGAAGCTGAGGTTTAAAGGCTTCCAGTCCTGCTAACACTCTGACAGAAACCACTGTGTGACATTTTGTACCGACTGAACTGAAAGTAAACTCTCCCCCAAAACCTTTCCATCTGTAACACGTCCACATCCGTTCAGCCACGTTCTCTCTCTTCCTTCATCTTCTGTTTGGTCTGCATCCAGCTCAACACTGGAAACATGAATACACCGATGACACATCTGCTAAAACTTACTTAGAGTTTGTAATAGCAGCGTTTGTATAACATGAACTTAACAGTGTGACCATCATGACACAAATGTCCCTTTAGACTTTGGGGCTCCTGATAATATAATAACACTGATCATCAACAGAACAACCCAGATGTCAAATAATCATGTTTTTCTTTTCCAGGAAAAAAAATATCACTATTTAGTTGTTTTTACACTTGCAAGTTTTTCATTAACAAGATTTTACATTTTCAGCCCAATTAAAGGGACATTTCATCACATTAATTACATTCATTATTACATGATCTGATACTATTGCATTCCTAAAGCAGACGTGACATGTTGTGTGAGCTAAAACATGACAACATTATAATCATTAATAGATGAAATGATAAAATCTTAATTCTCTCTGCACCATAATGAACCCTCACCTCCAACTCATTCTGCTAGTCCATTATGTAATGCTGGTCAGCTTAGTGTTCATACCATCAGGAAGACATTAGATGAACAGTGTTGGAGGGCCAGATTGTATCACCAGGACCTTCAAACTCATCTTGAAAAGTTGATAAAAAGTTAAAAAGCATAAGATCTGGCACCTGCTGTGTTTCCTGGAGGCACTTGTTCCCTTTTCCTCAAGCAAACCCTGCAGCAGGGCCAGTTATATAATTCAAAGTGGCAGTGAATATTTGATCCGCAGTCTGTTTCAATTACCTCTCAAGTCAAAATCATGAACAGAAAGGATTCCAAACTTTTGCGACATACTGACGTCTGACTCAGGCTCTGCTCCTTACTCAAATGACAGAAGGTCCGGATGCGGTTCAGAGTCTTCAGGACTCACTTCGGTGCCTTTACTGCAGGGGGCACCGTTCCCCAGCAGCACCTCCTCGCCCAGGCTGATGCGGCAGGGAGTTTTCCCCGAGCGTGGGGTGGAGGCGAGCCGGGAGTCCGGCCCTGACACCTTCTGCCAGACGTCGCAGGGCTTCGCTCTGGGCTCCAGCTGTGGTGGATCCTTGTTGATGAGGTCTGGTACAGAGAGCTGGAGCTGATGCTGATGCTCCTCCTCGCCTCCTTCGCTGCTCCCGTTTTCCACACCATCTTCCTCTCCATCTATCACTCCATCGACTTTGCCGTTGCTTCCTGCCGTCTCCCAATCAGAAACCACTTTCTCCTCTGCTGGCTCCAGTGGCGACGTGGTCTCTTCTTCCTCCTTCTCTTCCTGCTGCTGCTCCTCGCTGTTCTTCAGCTCCTCCTTGGCGATGAGGGGCGTCTTTTCAGGAGAGGCGAGGAAGGAGGAAGAGTCAGCCGCGTCCGGAGAGGAGACCACGGGGTCGGACGAGATCATCATGTCCTGGGTGGTCTTCAGGGCCCGAGGGAGGCGCTTCTTCCCTGATGGAGGCGGTGGGTCGAGCCGGGGGAAGGCGTCGAAGGAGGAGATGTGACTGGAGAGTGAGAGATATAGAAGCAATTAGACAAGTCTTTCAAAAATTGTTTCCTTGCTATGTTTTTAAAAATGAATAATTTGTTTTCTACATTTTAGGGTCGTACGAGAAACAAATTCCTTCAATTTTTAATAAGATATCAGCAAAGTCACACACTCGTGAACTGAGAGCTTTCAGAGACTATCCACTCACAGAGTCATGAATAAAACAGCAGCTTTTTCAATTGGACTCTTCTAGTAAACATGACCACCATCGTGTTTGATGCCACTGATACACAAAAACTTATGACCTGCTGAATTATGCTCAAGATTCCAGAGAATCTGTTTCAGAGCTCTGGTAGAGAGGCCTCGTTAAGAGCTGTTCAAATTCTTCACTGTGAAGCAATATGAGACGTTTTTATCGACATGTTTTTAATGAAACATAGTTGAAATCATCTAATCATTCTACTGTAATTTGAGGAAGTTTTACACCGCAGCAAACATCAAAACTGCAAAACAAGTCATTAATACAGAACTGATGCATGAAAAATGCAGAAGATGAAGAGCGAGAGAAAACGCCTGGACGATATTTCTCCACATCTCTCTGTCTCTGCTGCCGTCTATGTCACGTTTTTTTTTTTTTTAATCAATTGACGATCTCAATAATGCCTGGTTTTAGTGGAGTTTTTTGTTTTTCCCCTGGTTGTCCATGTTTATCAAACCTGCATGAAACAACATGGTAAGAACGTACGAGGCGAAGTAACTCAGAAGTGTTTTTAGAAGCCTTTTTTCATAACACTGTAGTTTCACCATGGCAGACCGGCGTCAGTAACATCAGCTGTTGCATAATTAAGTTGCCTTGCATAAGTGCAGTCGGACTCTGTCGGCACAGAAGCTGTCTTTTTTCGTCCTTAAGTCCTTATGATTCTCCTTTGCATCTTTGACATAAACTCAATGCTGTTTCCATCAAGGTCAGGGAAAAAAAAGACACAGGAAGCAACTCTTCAACTGCACCCCGTCACCCCGCTGTTTTGGTTCAACCTTGTTTTGATTTTGTATTTTTACTTAATCAGGACAAAAACTCAGGCACACTGTTCACTTCAACTCAAGAATGAATTTTAATAACAACGTTTCAGTATCAGGACCTTCATAGCCCGATGAAGGTCCTTGTACTGAAACGTTGTTATTAAAATGTCCTGATTTTGTCTGCCCTTGGTCTTCTCTCACGCACCTGTCGATCCACTGGTGTGCAAAAGTTCTACTCTGTGAAAATTTTAATTCAAAAATACAAGTTTTATTAAAATAAATCAATTATTTCCTCAGTTTTCACTTCAAATACCCCAGAAATGAAGTCTTCTTTCATTTAACAGTAGTAACGTGGGCAATGGCACACTAAATAACGCTGTATTGGCTTATATTCTTAAAGCAACAACCCAGCAGAAGGGTTCAGTGACAGTTTTGCTTTTAACCAGGAGAAGCGGGGGGACAGTTGGATGTAGCATTAGCTGCTAATGCTAGCGTTACTTGCCTTGCGTTCACTGTTCCTCTTGTGACTTAACTCCAAATCCAAATCCAGAAATACATAAAACCATGAATGAGTTGAAGAAATTACTATGAAGACGCTCCTGAATGTTCTGAGCTGCATATTTCACCTCATGCATCCTGGTTTCAACAATGTTGAGGCTGTCTGTTTTTATGATCTCTCAGCTCCACCTGTCCGGATCAGTCAGTGGTCCGGCAAAATCTTTCCATGAACATCACTTGTGAATTAAACTAAATCTATTCACAGTTCAGTAAAGGCAGACACATGAGAGCAGAGCTGCTGAAAAATGAATTCTGCTCAACTGATCTTGAGTAGAAGAGACAACAGATCAATGAATGCTTCTGGAACAAATCCCCAAATACAGACAACCTGGGATGTGTGAGTGTGTATGTAAGCAGGTAATGAATACACAAGTGGCTGAAAAGTTCAGTCTGATTCAATTTCAGGCATCTCACAGGTGCCTTTGATGTGTCATTATTCATTTAAAACCACATTTCACAGGAAAAATCTTAAATCATTCACCTTTTTTTGGATCCAGTGCCTAATTTACACTGACAGACACTTCACTCAGGGCGGGTAATTGAATATATTCGCCTGTTAGATAATGTCTTTCAGTAGTTTTATCATTTAATTAAGTATGCGGCCTGTCTGAGTCAGAGTGAGGGATTAAACCAGCAACCTTTGAAATACGATTCGGAAAATTAATTTAGGAGAGTGAATGTTAAATTATGCTGATTTTGGGTTCAGGGTGAAAATGATGATTATAATTAAGTTCTTTCCTCACAACACATGTATTAAATAAAAGTTTCTGTGTGCGTGTGTGTGTGTATGTGTGTGTGTGTACCTGTTTGCAGTGGTCTGGTTGAGTTGGTCCATACAGCTCCACACGGCACCAACGTTCTTGTTGACCTCAGTGACCCCGATGTCCCCGAGGTGGCTGGACTCCTTTCTTCTCAACAAGTCATTGACCTGAAAGAAGGAGGGAAGGAAGCAAGCAAGGAAGGAAGGAAGGCAGGAGAAAGTAAGGAAGGCAGAAAAACATCAGAAAGCAATGAAGGAAGGAATGAAAAAAAAGAAGGAGGGAAGGATGAAATGGAGGAAGAAAAGTACGAAAGAAATAAAGGACGGTAGAAAGAACGAAATAAAGAAAGATAGATGGGGAGAAAGGAAGGAAGCAGTTAAAGCAAAGGAGGGAGGAAAGAAAGAAAGAAAGAAAGAAAGAAAGAAAGAAAGAAAGTAAAAACAGACAAAAAGATGGAGGAAAGAAAGGCAGAAAAAGAGGAAAGAGAAAGAAAGATGGACAGAAAGAGGAAAGAAAAGCAGAAAGAATGAAAGGTACTGTTTAAGTAAATATAGAAATGAGCTCCACTTAAGCAACAACAAAGTAATGAAATTGACTCTATGACTCAGATATTCAGAGTTAAGGAATAGATGGCGTGCCGACCTGCAGAACTTAATACTCGCTCTGCACTAACCTTTGCGCCGACAGCTTTGCCCAGATTAATTGCATTCTTAAGCCTCTGCTGGCCTCCGGAGGATGGAGAGTCGACGGAGCCGGAGCCCAGGTTAGGATTAGCTGATGCTGGGGAGCGTCGGGCCGAGGTCTGCCCTGGCCTGGAGGTCTGAGGGCTCTGCTGCTGGGCAATGGAGTTCTCAAACATACTTTGATCAACTGGGGAGGAGAGAGAAGACAGGGGAAAGAACGACAGGTGAATACAAAGCAGGATTTAACAGAAGATGATTTTACAGCACATGTTGCAAAGTTGCAGACCCTTCAAGAATTAGAAAATATAAATGGGATGTTCTTGATGTTTTTGAAGGGAAATTAAAGGAATACTCCACTGAAAACGCAGGAATGCTGTTCATTGGTTCCCATATGTTTGTCACTTTAGGTCCAAAGTGGAATCCAATTTAACTGCTGCTAATACAAGTTGATGCAGCCACAAGAAATCTACAAACTTTTCCCCTCTCGAGTGAGTACGTGACACTCAAAAGGCAGGATTTTGATGGCGTATTCCTTTAAGCTACCATGTCCTGTTACTGATCATCATCACAAACTCAAAGGCATTTCATGGGAATGCATAAAACATATGAGGGACAGATGGTGCTGCAGTAACACTGTGTGCATTGATCACAGAATAATACATAAAACAAAACTGAACACATGCACATAAATATCAAACACACCAAAGAAAAATGAAGCAGAAATGAACCAAAATGCAGGATCAGAAACAGCGAAACATAAAAGAGGAGCTCAGGTGGTTTTCAGCCCACTTAGGAGAGAAGATCTTACCTCTTGGAGAGAAATGTTTCTCGGAAGGCATTTAATGAGACATAAAAGCATCATATTTCAGATCATTTTACCTCTAATAGATGCAGATTATCTGCTTAGACACAAAAACGACAAGAAGAAGAGTCAGAAGAGGTAATGGGTAAGAGTGCAGTCTGGAGGAGCCGCATAAACATATCTCAGAGATATCGGCCAGATAAATGGAGAGAAAATATCCCCATTTGGAATCAGAATCAGACGAAGCATCAAAATCTGTAACCTTGACTTCCCTTTGCACACAAAAGCATTTCACTTACTCAGCCAATCGAGAGATCTACAAGAGCACATTAGCCAGAGGCCAGGGGAAATGTGATCCAATGTTATGAATCTACAGGATACAGAGGGCACTGACAGTAACTTCAAGCAGACAGAGAGAGAAAGAGAGACAATATACATTTACTTTACAGCATGCAGGCGCTTATTCATAGGAGACATATTATCCTAAATCAATTTACTACAGCAGAGAAGTGAAACCTGAGGATATTACAGTCAATGTAATTATAGTAGATAGTGTATCTGTGTGTGTAGGTCATAGATGGCCACATTCAGACCTGTTCTGTTATCTGTCTGTGTATTGTGGGTGTATTTAAGATGGTGTTTTATAATAGGACAGAGTGTTTGCAGCTGACTCAGGGCTGCAACAGACAATTATTTTCATTATCGATTAATCTGCAGATTATATTCACAATTAATGGATTAATCGTTTAGTTAAAATGTCCCCAAAAAGTGTGAAAAATGCTCATCACGATTTCCCAGAGCCCAAAGTGATGTCTTAAATTTCTTCTTCTGTCCAAAACCCAAAAAGCCTTCACTTACAAATCCTCACATTTAACAAACTGGAATTAGCAAATAACATTGACTGTTTTGCTTGGCTACTGACGCTGAGGAACATGGCCTTACTGCTTTTAGGCTACTAAAAAAAGCACACAAAGGAGTGCATTGGTGTTAACCTCTGATTAAATATGACCCAGAAGTCTAATTAGATTAATACATATAAGTTTGAAGGCTTATTAGATAACATATATAATACAATGAGGCAGCTAACTGTCAGATAATAATAATAATAATAAATTATTGGCCCATTGAAACTGTGATACAAAAGGCACTTAATCTACATGCTTTATTCTTTGTTCAGAGATCTGTTAAGGTCATTCAGGCTGTACTGACTGTACATCAAGGTCATCAAGTGATCTGAGGATCAATAGCGACACACTGCACAGGCTATAAAACATCCTCATTGATCCCACCAGCCAACAAGGTCACATATTCCTCCCTCTTTAACTCCTAATGGAGAGGTAATGGATGGACTTTGTAATGTAGTGTGCCCCTTGGAGGACTTCATGAAGGACACCAGAAAGGGACGATATTTGTTCAACATGCAGAACAATGTGCTCCGCAAAATGTATGTATAATTCAAAGCATCTGATGTTGTGATGACTTGTCTTCTAGAAACTCACACCGCTGAAAAGGTGAAACCTGCTGTTTGGAAGTGAGCCCAGGTGTCTCAGTCTGGCTCATTTACACACAGATGTGATTTATCATCACTATTTATGACCATTGCTCTGCTGGACTGTCCCTGAGCCAGCAGCTTTCAAAACTCTTTGCTCTTCCGGCTCCTGTATACTCTAAACGAATGCAAATTTGGCGATTTCTCAAAGGCTGTCAAATAAAGTGCTTCCTACAAATGCCAGTGTGCCCGCAGTGACTAGAGGTCAGATTGTCTCCACAAAAAAGAGTAACAGTGAAGGAGATGAAGTTGGAAACGATGGTGAAATTTAAAGCCAAAGACAACTCAAGAGATATTGAAGTTATAGCTGATTATACAAGAGGAAAATCATTTTTTTAAGATTTCGCTGTGTCACCATTTTTTTGGCATTTTGCATAAAATGGCAGGGAGAGAGGGAGAGAGAGAGAGAGAGAGAGACAGAGGGATAACATGCAACGTGATCCCAGGCCAGACTAGAGACAGTAAAAATATGCAAAGAGTTAGCAGGGGACGACTCCACTGGTTTCAAAAAGAAGTCTGATTGTATGTAAGCATATGAGAAATGATCCTACATTTCACTTGATCAATTCCCTCGGTCTCAATCGCTAGTTTCAAGTCTTATTCAATACAGCATGGTGTTGATGTTGTAAATTATGGTCCCATTTAGAGTAACATAGATACTAAAGCAGGTATGGTTTAGCACGTGACTACCTTGTGATTGACAAGTTGCTAACGTGGTGTTTCCTCAGATTCTAGGTCCGATCCAATCAGGATATCATCCCCAGCTCCACCCTCTTGTCAAACGTAGTCACTTCTTGCTCCAAAAATCAAGATGACAACAACGGTTAAGGCCGAACTGGGAGCTTCAAAACACTAGTCAACAAACCAATGGGTGACGTCGCGGTGGGTTTACACTTGGGCCAGAGTCAAACTGGGGATGATGAGGTTATAAAGTATGAGTCTTTACCACCTGGCTACCAGAGGGCTCGGGAAACTGATTTTCATATTAACATCATAAAACGTAGATAATACGTATAATTTAAGTAGCTTTAGTATCTTTGATTATCTTCCAGAGCAAGACACTGCTTTCAATAAAATACAAATCTTATAGGCTATCAATAATTCAGTTTAACACACAGGCACAAGATGTGATCATCTTTAAGAGAAAAAGAGGGCAAAGATGTTGGTTATTTGAGGTGCGTAAATATAATCTTGTTAGGAAATGAACATTTACATCACAAACAGCTGCCATCTGATTGGTTGTGAATTTAAAGGTCACCAGTAAGACAACATTTGGCATTTTTCCACATATTGTTAATAAACAGCTGAATGAGACTGTGTGAGAAGTTCTGAAATTTAACAACACATCACCTGAGAGTGTGTAGGGATTGAACAGACCCACAGTGTTTAATGTTTAGTGGGTTTTGGCCTGATTGACGTCGGGCCAGTGACCAGGCACTTTTCTTTGGTCACAATCAAGCCAAATTGCTTCAGAGAAGTTGTAAATTTTATTCGTACCGTCAGCTTTACTCCTTTGTGCTCTTTTTAAATTAATTTCTTTCCCCTCCACTTCTCTCTCTCTCTAACTTTTGAATTTAAATTGACCACCAGGCAGCACTCAGGGAATTGTTAGACAGGAAACACCATGTGACACCTAAGCTCCTTTGACTATTACAGTGAACAGCCTTCTTTTCTCTCTCTCTCAGTGGGTTGATCAAAAGGCACTGCCACTTCTCTCCAGAGATAATGTTATTTCAATACCCACAGATTGAAAGATCTAATGTTATTGAGTCCTGTTTCCTCTTGACAGGACGCTCATTCGCTGCTGTTTAACAGACACTGTCTTCAATTTGTCACTTCCTGTGCTGAGATTTCCCTGCAGAGTCTGAACCTCACATCTGAGAATTACATTTGGGCAAACAGTTAATTTATAGTGGAGACGGGACAGTCCTCTGTGCCTCAGCTCCAGTGAGATTCAGGCTGATGAAACAGGTGCTTTTTTTCTACAAGTCTGCTTACTGAAGCATTAAAAATAGAGAAGTAATTGTTAAATCACCCCACACTGCAACTTCAACAAATATTTCAATGCTGACTGTTTGAAATCAAACAGTGTGATGTAAGGTTCAGCTGAACTTTCTAACATTCAGTTTTAAACTTAGTAATCACTGAATAAAATGACACACTCGATAAGAGGTTGTTAAACCCACTAAACATTAAACACTGTGGGTCTGTTCAGTCCCCACACACTCTCAGGTGATTTGTTGTTAAATTTCAGAAATTTCATCACATGTAATCTGTGTCTTCCGCTCCCTGCAGAAGAAGCAGGAAATACAGTGAGAAGATAAACAGAGAACTGGAAAAGAGACATTTCTCTGGCACAAAGCAAAGTGGTCAACAAAAGTTCAGCACAGAGCTCTCACTCCCACTCATGTACCAGCAGCAGGAGGTGAAGCTGTATCATCTGAAATAATAACGCAACCTTCGGCAACATTGGAAATTCTACCGTAAAAGGAGAATTCCATTTAATCCTACAGTGTAATTATGGTTAAGTCTACAAACCTGTGTCTGAACACGTCTTGTCTCAAAAGCACAAGAGTCCAAACTCCAGCAACAGTGAAATGAGCAGCTTTTTTTGTGCTTTCAAGTTTTTTTGTCTTTAAGATCTGAGACAAAATCAGAAATGAATATAATAACAGCTGATTAGTGGGGATATTTTCAGAACATCACAGTTCTCCCTCATAGCCATCACTGTTACCTCACCCGTAAAATGACAAGCAGCAGCTGCAGCCTCATTTTGAATAATTGTCGCCTTTGCCAAGGAGGTTATGTTTTCACCATGTCTGTGTCGTTTGTTAGTCCATCTGTTGGTTGGTTGGTTGGCTTGTCAGTGCGATTGCACAGATTTCTGACCGGATTTCCACAAAACTTGGATGGAGGATGGGTCCTCGGATCTGGATAAAGGGATGTATCCAAAATCAGACATATTTAGGTGGCTGGCATCTCTGAGTACAGGACTACTGAGTTTGATGTTGGATTAAGCTTGATTGCATTAATAGGCACTGTTGGACCTTGGTGGAGGTATGTGCTCCACTGAGTGCCAATCTATTTATTGTTTATGACATGAGAATATCAAACATTTTCTGAATTCAGCTCCACAAACATGACTTTTTTGGACAATTTATCACAGAGAAGAAACAACTTCTTTACACCAACTGCTCATTTCTGAGGGGCACATGTTTTAATGATTCATTGAGGAATAAAGAAGATAAATAACCAGTTAATCAATAATGAAAGTAATTACTTTACGCCTGGGTTTTCAAATGGTGTTGTAGTCAGTTTGGTTAACATCCTGTAACAGATGAATTCTTAAAAAAAAAAGAAGACATAAACATATATTACATATATGACATATGTTTATTTAGTGCCCAAAGGAGCCCAGAGGAACTGGGTAATGTTACAGTTTTGCAGGTGAGCTAACAGAGCTGCTGTTAGACCTTCAGATGAGTGAAAAAAAATCCACCCTGCAGGTGCACTATTATCTCTGTCAAAACAGATATTTGTTATTTCGGTGCTAGACTGGGTGTCATCCACAGCTACTTCAACTGTTAAACAAATGTCCCTGCGTAATCTGTATTTATGGCATCATGTTTAATGACTTACAGGCCAAATTCTGGTGATCACAGTGTGATTGCTCCTGACATAAGGCTCCTCACACCTTGATAAGAAGTGTTTGCTCCACAGTACTGTCAATCTTTCACTGCAGGATCATTATTCACATCCTCTATTTTAACAAAGAATAATGATGAATCATTGTGTAATTGTGATTATAGTTTTACATCATGTGGAACTTGTAATTGGCCAAATCAGCTCTCAGCGGCCTCTCAGGCAGCACCTCTGTTACTTCGGCTCGACTGCCAGGCAGTCAGCGTGAGGATGTAATTATCTTAGTTCAGCTTTGGCGTCGCCGATCAAAGTGCCAAACTCTTAGCTTTGTTCTTAGCTGAGGGTAACCCACTTCTGTCACGAAGACGAAACACACGCACACGCACACACGCACACACACACACACACACACACACACACAAAAACTCCTATACTTTTTGTTGAGACTTATAATATATGATGAAAATATAAAATATTTAATAAGTCTCTCAAGAAACCAATTAGTCTCATTTTGATTCCATTTCTCTAAAAAACTTTTCCACTGTTTGAAAATCTGTAAACAGAAAAAAATTCTTTAAAAAGCTCTATTGTCACCTGTGGATATCAATTGGCTGGCTGAAGAAGAGCATGTGAAACAGTCAGAAATCTAGAAAAGTCTAGTAAGTGGACCTTTAAGTTAAGATTGTTTTGTCAAACAGGCTCAACTTTGCAGTCAACATGGACGAAGAGTCCTCGAGGAAAGAGAAACAGCTACAGTTCCAAAGCAGCTTCACAGCAAAAAAGCCTCGCAGCATTCTCCTAAATAACTGAAGTAGCTGGAGACTTGTTTTAAAAAATACAAGCTTGTCCAGTACAATCAAAGTCTCCGGACGCACCTCCTACGCAAACATCTCCAAATGATCCATGTGTACATTTACCTTTGCCATTGTGAAGCTCGGAAAGTATGTTCCAGCCTTCCTCTAAACTAAAACTGAAAAAGTTTAAAGTAAACATGGTGCTCCGGTTTGACGACAGCTCAGCTATCTGTTAGCAAAAAAAATGACAAAAAAATGGAGATAAATGCTGGAGAAATTGTGATTCTGTTTCTCATCTGTCAAAGCAATCAAAAAACAGCGAAACAACAAAATATTCATAAGTATTCATTTACATTTTTTAATCAAAGTTTCACCTCGTCTTTTCTCCTTGAAACACTGAATTGATTGCATGTTGACCAGAGGAGAGTAATGATGCTGTGGTGCAACAGATCAGAGCGAAGCTGCATCAGAGCGAGGCGCTGCGAGGGCAGAATGTGTGAGACGAGTGTGACCTGAAACACACTCACTCAGAGACACAAGCACACTAATCCTCAGGCCAGACAGGGTCATTATCACTGATGGATTAAATCAGAGCTCCTCACTTGCCTACATTAAGATATGCATGTGTGTCCTGATGTGTGTGTGTGAGGCAAACTATTCATGTAAGTGAGGCAAATCATGTCTGAGGTTTGAAAGGAGGGAAGAAAAATACCTCCCGCTCACTCAGACACACACAGAGACGGGAGGTAGAGCCCCCCATCAATTTTTTACCTGGGTTCATTATAACATGAATGATTAAAGTGGGTCAGTTCTGGTGGGGGTCTGTCTGACTGATGAGGGCCATATGCAGGATTAATGGAAGAAGTTTCTGATTCACCTGACTGGTTTCACCTGATTTAGCTTTCAAATCATCACTGTCTGTCTGTTGTAGTCATTTTCTACTTGGAAAGTGGATTCACTGGAAAGAAAGTAAAACATATCTAATATTGAAGATACATATCAATGTATGTGTATATGGGTTTCAAAGGTTTTTAGACGGGAGGGTTTGTCTGGAGGTACAGTAATCCAAAATCTGAACACTCAAATGAATTTGATATTTATTAGACCAATAAAATACTCAACTACTCATGTGAGCATTTCCTGATCCGTCACCTTTATGGTTAAAATCATGATCCTTAGAATTCTGATAATATCAAAAGGACGGTTCACAATTCATGGTGGCAGTTACTCAAACACATTCTCACTCTTCAGCTTGGTCAGTGGCCTTAAGCTTCACACTACGACACTCTACCTAAAGACCTGAAAAGCTCAAGTTAGCAATAATACATTAGACTAATAGACTTTCAAAATATAGCTTGCTGTCAATCAGTTCACACATTAAGACATATTATGACTTTTGGACCATTACTAACGTTGTCAAACAGTGGAGGCTTGGGCCCCAAAACTACTAACTACTTACGTATGTTCTGCCACATCACTTACCTAACTTGTTTATTTACACAAGTTTGTATATTGAATTGTTGATTGTTGTGTTTTTCATATTTACTTGTATTATGTACTTGTATGTTGGGACCCCCTCGGTAACGAGATGGTCCTTATGATTAAACTTGCACAACACATTTCTATTGGACTATTATTTTTGGACTATTTGTTGGATAAGACACGTCACCTTGGACCCAAGAAAACCTTGAAGGAGAATTTTGACTATTTTCACCATACAAAAAAAGCAAAAAATAACGGAAAGGTTATTCAGCTATCGAAATAATTCTTACTTGCAGCTCTAGTGAAGTTAAGGCAACTATAACTATGATTAGTGTAAGACTGCGGCAACGATTAAAAGGAACCAGTACCACTGGTGAGAGAGGGGATGAAAACAACGACATTTGGTGGACAAAGACACTTTGTACACCTGACCAACCACCTCCTGAAGAGATTTTGCAGTCCTTAAACTGTGAACATTTTACTTATGAAGTTACTTATACAACAAAAATATCATCAGAGATCTAAATAAACGAGCACATCTTGAAATTAAGATGCCATATTTTGATGTTTCTAATTCCTAAATTATTGTTAATGTTCAGTTGTTTAATTAGTTGAATTATCTTCAGTACTCTCTGTATCAAGCTTATCTGCAGCTTATTCTCCGGCTTAATTTCCCCATAAGACATTCCACTGGTTTGATCTAATCTAATTAGCTAAATATGCTTTTCCTCTACACTCAGCAGTGCATGAGGAGGAACTGACAGCTCAGCAGTGAACTCTGAACTCTGCAGAAGTCTGACGCTCCGTCTACAAAGCTGATCCTTCTTCCTCTTGTGTCACAGCTGACCTGTCCTCCTGTTCATCAGCAGGGGCTTCCTCATTGTAAACAGAGCAGGGCAGCAAACCTTGAATTCCAATTCCTCCAAAACATCTGTCAGCATCTGTCTTGTTGTGACAGTCTTGAGCCTCCCAGTCTGACCCTCAGTCTCAGGGGAAAACAGAAGCTCCATTAACAAAACTGCCCTGTCCCCTCCGCCTCCTCTTCTCCTTCTACCTGAAGTAACCTTTTCACACACGACACCTTTGTGTTTCACTCTGGGATCGTTTTTTGGGCAGGAGCAGCATTTAGTCACTCGAACTGTGGAGTGAAACTAATACTAATGAAACTCTGAAACAAACTTCTGAATGTGCAAAGCTAAAATTCTCCTTCACAGCTAGCACTAATGATGTCCTGCTATAGAATTGAGCACATAAAATGAATTATCCCACATAATCTTCTCTGAATCAAATACAGATCACATTTTTTCTAAACAAGGATGTCAGACGAGGTGAGACGACGAGCACTGACTGTTCTATAGAAGAGCAATTACTGCAGCACAAACCTCAGTCTCGGCCTTGAGCCTTTAAAAAGGGCACTTCAGACTTTCTAACTTAATTTTTTTAATATTTGGTTTTTAATGTTTCACATGTGCTTGTCAAGGAATTATCAGAAATGGGAGCCACCTTCGTTTATCCATCTGTGCAATAATCAACTAAAAATGGATGGTCACTGGGAAGACTGGGAGTCTCTTCTGATTACAGTTGTAGAGACCTTCAGTCCATATCGTGACAAGTGTCAAGTCAAGCATGCAGCGATTGGTTCTTATAACGTGGGATGAAACTTGAAAACACAACCCAGCTAAGTACGAGTTCTGCCTGTTTGATGTTGTTGATAAAGGTTCCCTGTGGAGTTTGTAGTAAACACACAAAATGTTCCCCCAGTGTTTCACAGTGTGTGTATCCTTCAGGCTTTATAAACCTGATGAGTGTTTTTTCATTCCTCATAAAACTTTTGCACTGCCAATGTTTTGTAGGAAAATATAACCTACATATTTACACCCATGTTTGATTGCCAGCCTTCTTCTTCCATGCTTTTGTTGGCACAATGCTACATTTTTTGGCAGCAGTGTATCATGCTGTGTATGTGTGTGTGTGTGTGCCAGAGATGTGGACTGGAGTCGATTTGAGTCGCTGTTTCGATGAATTGCAATTCAACTTGAAAGCAAATAAATAACTTGGGGCTCATCTTGATGTCTCAAATGATTTCACAGTGTTCATTTTATGTTTGAGTATTTGTATTTCCACTGATGGTTATTCAAAAAGTAGACATACTGTATGCTGCTTCAGAGCCTGACTGTGCTCAGCATACAGGTAGACATGGACGGAATGTAACAAAGTTTGACGTTATAGTCAGTTATTCACTATTTATGAATATTTTATTGATGGAGAAGAAATTAGGATATTAATAAATTATTGTTATGTTATTTTTTGTCTGTTTGATAACATTAATTCAATTAAATACCAATAATTACGATACAAATTCAATTCATTCGCACACTATTTGACCAGGATAGATAAATCGGCAAAAAACACAATTAGCACTAATAACTTGTCTTTTCTTTATTTATTATACTGATAGTGCAGATTGCATAGACTAGACTAGGGACTCGACTTGACACAATATGTGACCTGACTTGACCTGATTTGTCCAAGAAGAAATGACTCGGGACTCGCTTAAGACTTGGACCAAATGACTTGAGTTACATGTCTGGTGTGCGCACAATACAGACAAATGGGCACCTGCTCTTACAAGCTTACTTACACTTACTTTAAGTGTAGTAAAGTAACAAAAAATGTTCTAAATAGAACGCAGATAGATGCATTAGTGATTAGTATTTTAAAAACAGCAACATTTTGTTCATGTTATTTAAGACTACAATAATAAACTGATCTGTGTGAATAATGGTGCAGGCAGCAGATTAAAAGAGCATTATAATGCAATTGTTGCATCATAATCATCAGAGATATGTTGCAGAGCAGCAAACCAGCAAGTGAGTGAGGACGACATTGTGCAGACGATGAAAATGATACATTTTTGGTGTTCTGTGGTCAATTTCATCAGCTTGATAACATGTAAAATCATCAAAACTGTCAACTTGGGCAAAGTTTCTATTTGTTGGATTGTATTGAGACTTTCTGCATCCAGGACTATCACCATTAATCACACAAACTGGCTATGAGATTTTCAATAAACCAGCAGCATACGGAGAGAACACAACTAAATGAGTGATTTATGAGTTGACACATGGCTGCTTTATCCATCTCCTGAAAACCAATTGAAAAGCCTCTATTCTTTCCATTGCCTTTCCCACTTTAGCATTACTGCACTCTAATGTTTCCCTTTATTATGGTTAAATGTGAGGTATTTTTCTTGCAGCCTTGCAGACAATTCACCTCTTCTCCTGTTGTGAACTTGCAGACCCTATTAGAGCTGCACTTCTTCTGTTTATAAAAGTGAGATTCAATTATGATGTTATTCTCCACATACTCTGGCCTAACCTTGTACCTTACTTTCAGTATTTCTCAATGACACAAACATGTACAGTGGCATTAGTGTGTCCTCTGAACAGAAGAATGTCAGATAAGGAGAGAGCGGAAAGTGGAAAAGTGACAACAGGAGAGGAGAGACCTCGGCAGTATGAGAGGTGGTTGTGGATGGAAATTTGTGCTTAAGTTTAAATTTTCCCAAACTAGAGAGGGTTTTACGGGTCAGCGAGAAAGACTCGAGGCAAATGTTCTCCATTTGAATAAACACATTCTATAGTCCCATCACCACAAAAACTGTTAAAACATGCAGGCAAAATGCATTTATTACTGAACATATAGAACTCCTGAGGCACTGAAGAGTCCAACCAGACAAAAGTTAACAACTCCAGGCTGAACAGAAAGTGAGCGTCCTGTTCTATTGAACCTTAAAGAACAGGTAGTGATACGAGCAACCCTTTACCACCTAAACACAAAACAATCAATATGACTGTAAAAGCCTCAAAGGTTGCATATAATTAATAAGACTATGAGGCTCTGTAAGGCTGTACTTACTTACAATGATAATTCAAGCTAAATGCTGATGATTAGCTATTTACCAGCCAATAAAAAAGTGAAATTCTGACCTGACGTTGGTGCTGGATTAAAGGTTAAATGAAAGTTATTGCAATTTATCCTGAGGGAGACATACAGTACATTTATGAACAAAGTTTCATTGCAATTCATCCAACAGCTAAAAAGACATTTTAACTTTATCATATTTTTTCAATGTCACTCAATTTCCTACAACTGAACCCAGATAAAACCAAGGTCCTTCTCATTTGCCCCAATATTTTTTTTTCCAGCAGTCACTCCCTGCATCGGCTCTCTGTCCACCCATGTCAGCCCCTCCTTAAGAAACCTTGGTATAACCTTGGACCAATATCTCACCAAACTTATACAGACCTGCTTGCTCCAAATCAGGAACCTCACCAAAATCAAACCCATGTTTTCCACGAGAGATCTTCAAGTCCATGCACAAGTTTTTGTTACAACTTGGTTACTGTAATGCCATCTACTCCTGTCTCAATCAAGCAGCTCTCTCCCACCTTCTAGTTGTTCAAAATGCAGCAGCCAGATTACTCACTTTATACTACTTACTATCACTTTAATCCTCGCATACCTTCACTGGCTCCCTGTGAAATACAGAATTGATTTCAAGATACTTCTCATCACGTACAAGTCCCTACATGATTCTGCCCCTTCGTACATCTTTGATCAACTACATCCCTATTCAACCTCCAGACACCTCAGAACAACGAAGAGGTCTTTTAACTGTTCCCCATACTCTCTGCAAAGCTACGGGAGATTGTGCCTTCGCTGTTGGTGCTCCATCCCTCTGGAGCAGTCTGCCTCCCTCAATTAGATCTGTTGTCCATTTATAGTTAAAGCTTGCTTTCCTGTCTGTAAATTATGTTTTTTTAATTATTTATTGCGCTTGTCATGTATATATTTTCTTTTTTCATTTGTTTGTTGTTATTTTGCTTCCATTGTACCCTGTGAAATACTTTGCAACTCTGGTTTTAAAAGGTGCTATATAAATAAAATGTTACTTATATGGTGGAGACAATAAAATTAATTCATGAATGTCATTACAAAATGTTGTGCCAATCAAACTCGTAGATTTTGAGATATTTCACTGGATAAATGAAAAATTTGACCTGCTGGTGACAGGAGATGAAAAGTCAGGGGTTCACCTGAGCAAGTTGGATTCACCCTCTCGGCATCATGGGTACATGTGCCAAAACTCATGGTAATCCATCCAATAGCTGTTGAGATATTTCATTTTGGACCAAAGCAAAGTGGTGAACTGACTGACAACATTGCCATAAAATGACACATTTTGCAGCGTAGCATTTCCAGACTTGTACATGGTGATATGTCCACTGAAGAAGTCTTGCTGCTAAAGCATCAACAGTATTTTCTTTTCTGACTCACTGTGTTGCACTAGATTTCAAAATTAATGACGCATGGGAAGAAACCCGTCATAAAAGATGCTGCGATACTGTTCCAACCCCTCCCACTTACTGCGGCATCAACAGACCACAGTGCACTGCAGCCGCAGCACATGTTCTGTTTTAATTAAAGGGAACAACAGCTGGGAAAGCTTGCTCTCTGTAACTTACTACACTATTACCATAATATCATGACTACCCTCTGCACATGCATATAAAACCCAACAGCCACATGGAATGACATTACTTCACTTATTGGCACTTGTTCATAAACATTCTTGGAAATTACTGACCAAACTAGAAGAATTCCAGGCAGAAAATTGCTAACTAAATCGGAAAACAATACCTGATCACAACTGAGCAACAGCATTTCAGACATTATTATACCAAAGTATATTGTGACTCTACTGCTGAAATAAATTTGTTGTGAAAGCTTATTTAAAACCATAAGAACAATACTGTTAATCTGCAAAGTTATAAAACTAACATGATCTAAAATGTAGGTTATACTACTGCTCTGATGACAACAGGAGAAACAGGAGGAAAAAAAATGGGATAGCCTAAAACCAGACTAGAGGACTGAAGGTTGTAGCCAGACATGTTTGGGTGCCTTCAGCCTTATCTGTATCAAAGTCATCAGATCAATAATTCATTCGGCCATTTGCCACATCACTGTCTGTCTGACCCCGGGGCTCCTGGGAGTGAGCGTCTGAGAAGCAGAAAAACGAGTGTAGCTATGAATGAAGCAGCGAGGGGCACTGAGGCAGCAGGAAAATAACAAGTCTGTCGTTCCAGCCATTCAGTTTCTCTCCATCTTCTTTCTGAATTTCTTTGTGTGCCTTGGTGTGTTTTTGGCCTCATACTTCAATCCTTCTAAGGATGTTTGTAAAGAGTGGAATTATGTTGTCACCCTTGGGTTTTCCTAAAGCAGAATCCAGGATTTTGGATTGGAATTTAGATTTAATTCTAATCTAGAGGATTAGTCTCTTAAGGGTTCAAATAAACAATATTTGAGGATTAGCACACTACATTAGAGGTCCACCCAAACCCAGGTACAAGAGACCTGACCTGGGACCTGTACGGGTTTGGATCTATGCTTTATACATTTAGTTTCGTCTGGGTCAGTTCCTTGTTCTATTACCGTGGGTCTCAGGTCTGTTTAACATTATGTGTAACACCAATGTGGTTCCAAGAAGACCCAGTCATGATCAGCCAGTAGAGAGCACAGATGATAACAAAATAATGGATAGCAATGAACGAGCAGCCGTTATCATACTACATACTACATCATACTACTATAAATGGCAAATACTCCAGTTGCCTTTAATATGCAAGATGCAAAGCTGATTCAAACTTTTTTGACAGCAATTGAACTTTTTAGCTTCAAAGTAAAAAAAAAGTGGATTAGCCATGCTGTTTCAATCAGCACGACAAAAAACCTGGATGTACCTTACTAAATTTACCGGCAAGGATGATTATTTTATGCGCCATCTCTAGTCACATGGGAATAAAGGTACTTAGGTAATTAGACCGATGCTCAATTTTTGGAGCTGATGCTCATAAAGATGTTAGGGGGTAAAACATTTCGATATACATATATTGGCCGATACACACAAATTTTTTAGATATGGTTGTCATACTACTGTGAAGATATGTAAAAGAGGCAGGATAATTTACAGGTTAGCAATAAACATATTTGTCTAAAAATCCCTTAAAAAAGGTTTCGGCACATAGTGTACAACATTTATGCTGATATCTGTGATAGGCCATATCAGTCAGACTCTAATACTAACGTTACATTAGATAGGACAAAAGTTTTGGTTTGACAACTTTTAAACCAATGTTTACTTGTTAATGGCAGTCAGCTGTGAAATTGGTTTCGGGTCCGTGTCTCCTGGCCAAACATTTTTTGGTTTTGCATGAGTCCTGGTCCCAGCATTTAAACAGTAGCCGGGTCTGTTTCAGGTCTTGAATCTCTCAGTCCTTCATGGATCCAGGTGCAAGCCTTTAAATCACAGACAGGTTAGGTCTGGATCCTGATTGTACTTTTCTGGGTGTTCAGGTTTAGGAATGAATCTCTGGCCCCACAAGGACCTCTATACTAAATGGCTAAAAGTGTGTGATATGTGATTGTTGAACATGTCGTTTTAGAATCATGAGCTGCCTCCTCTCTTTTGGTTTCAGGCTTTACACAGTTTTGGAACCTGGCTGCATTGATTTGCTCCCATTCAGTCACAAGAACACTGATGAGGTCTAACAATGATGATGGGTGATCAAGTCTGGCTTGCAGTCAAGTTTTCTAGTTCATCCCGAAGGTGTTGGATGGGTTGGTGTCAAGTTCTTCCGCACCAAAGAGGAACAACCATTTCTTTTAAGAACTTGCTTTGTGTCTGTGAAACTGTCACGTTGAAGAGAGAAAGGGACAATCACAAAGGGGCCTCACAAGTGAGACAAACTTTGTGTTTTTTTGCGTTTGCCAATCTGAGTTTGTTTTGAACGAGACAACATGAACCATGGGGAGCTCGTACGTGTCTGTGTGTGTCTTATCTTGAGACTAAGTATGACACATCAAACACTAAAAAAAAAATTAAATATCACGGACTAAAAGCTAAAGATGATCAAAGGTGTCTCCTGTCTTCCCCTCTTCAGTTCTTGCTCGTCTCAGTGGGACTTGTTCTCTTTAAGGTTGATGTTAACATTCATCTCCATTTTGAATTCAGCGTGTGTGTGTGTGTTATACTTGTCATATTTCTTTTGTAAGCGTATATGTGAAGAAACACAAAGGAAGCTGTATAAAAAGGAAATGGGACAAGACAGACGGGCTGACGGACAGACGTGACTGAGACAGGCCATCAGCAGCGCTGCGATCCAAGATCAGTTTGCTCTTTTGGACTATTACATCTGGAGCTCCACATGTTCCAGATTACATACTATGCCAAGCTGCTCAGCACTGCATCATGGGAACATCAAAGCCAATCGCCACCAAATCCAGATGTCGACCCACAGCTGAAATCTAGTCAGAACATGAGCTCCGCTTTGCACAAGTCCCTGCTGCCTTGAAATATGTTTGCACAGTGTGAATGGTCAGGAAAATGCAAGAAAACTGCCTCCACGAGGAAGTCTAATCTGATTTAGCAGTGGCAGCCAAGAGGTTAGAGATGAGAGTGGAAAGTCGCCAGTTCAAATCCAACGACCTGATGGGAAAATGTGGTCAGGGACTGTGAATGTAAGGCTGCAGAGGGCAGCAACGATTTCATTATCGTTTAATCTGTCAATTATTTTAAGTCTAATTATTAATTGTTGGTCAATGAAAAGTGCCCATTCCAATTTGATATAGCTTAAGGTTATGTCCATAAAGTGCTGGTTTTGTCCAAAAAAACACAAAGAAATTCAATTTACATTAATATATAAGAGAGGAAAACTTAATTTAAACTTAATTTAACCGTCTTTCACAGTCAAAGCAGTCTACAGAGCAGCTATGTTTGTTAGATTCTGTATGAATCCGTCCTGTTTTGCTCTGATCATTAAGGCTCAGAGGATTAATTGCTCAGCTTTTTAAGTCTTTATTTATACCCTCTGCTCTTCTGGTGCAGACGTGGTCATTAATTTCAGCACTGCGATGGTCTGTTTGTTTTTCCGTGACCCCTCATGTGTCCGTCAGCACTAATACACATTAAGCAAACAACCTCAGCTACCTCCTCACAAGCACAGGGCACATTTAATTAATACTCTGTAGCTGGTTGTGTATCTGTGACGCATGTGTGTCTTAACTCTTCATGCACTTCCATCTGAACAGACTTAAAATAAGATGAAGTCAGAAAGTATACTATGTGGAAACTTAAAAACAAATAAGGCGGACACTCAAAATTCACACCCATACAACATCTTATTCTGAAACCATTAATCTGCTGTTATAACAGCCTCCACCCTTCTGGTTACCATCAGATTTTGGATCCTGGCTGTCATCTTGGAAGATAAGGTCTGGCTTGTAGTTAGAAACAGAGACTGGGATATCCACAGACTTCTGCCCATGTGATAAATACTTTGCTACTTAGGCTGTTCTCCAGCAGTACTCCTAGCTTTTGGTGGGTAGTTATATATAGACTGAAAATTTATAAAATATCAGACATTTTCCTATACTGTTTATACAATGGTAGTTATCACTTTAAAATCTATAGGTGTATTATGCTGTTGTAGGCAATTAGTAAGACTAATTCTGGCTAATTCTGACTAATTTTGGGGCGGCAATAGCTCAGTCCGTAGGGACTTGGCTTGGGGACTCAAAGGTGGCCGGTTCAAGTCCCACTCGGACCAAAAAAAGAGTATGATGTGGACTTGTAATGGAGAATACTAGTTCACATCCTGGGCATTGCCGAGGTGCCCTTGAGCAAGGCACCGACCCCTAACACTGCTCGTTGGGCGCCGTTGCAGATGGCTGCCCATTCACTCGTTCTCCTCTATACACTGTGTGTGTGTGTGTGGGTGTGCATGCATGTATAACGTGAGTGATAAAAAGAATTTCCCCTTGTGGGATTAAAACAGTATAATAAATAATTCACAGCAATATTGGATCTTTAAATTATTTTTTACTTCAAGCTGATGCAAAACAGCCATTCATGTGTGATTACAGCTTCCATTAACAACTTTTTAACCTCACTGTATTAAATAAATGAAATTAAATACGTACATTAGAATAAACCACCTTGCGCATTCACACTCCAAACCAATAGGGGGCAGCACATCACCAGAGTAACTGTAAACAGCTGCTACCTGCAGCTGCTATTATGTAGTTAGCTCAGTTAGCCGTGCAGCTAGTGGTCCGGACTGTGAGCACAGAGCAGTGGAGGAGTGTTGGTGCTAACACGGCTAGCATAGGAGCTTTGGACCGTGAAAGGCCGGGGCTAGCTGGTTAGCATGCTTACTTCAGTAGATATCTCTGTAACAATACATAGCCTTCATAACATCAAAATGCTGAAAATAGTGTGTTTCGGCAAATGCAGTATGTATTTTAGGATGTTCCTGTTTGGAAACCCAAAACATGAGAGGAGAGAATGGAAATTCATATAAATAACCCCTGCAGCTCACTTATCGCTGAGCATCTGAACTGTTACAGAAGAAATTGTATCTGAAATGTAACTTCACTTCCTGCATGTTTCATGGGCTGTTTTTCGGTTGGACTGATGTGATGTGACTAAGTCGACGAGTGAGGAAAAATTCAGTTTGGGCCTAAAAAACTAGGTTGTCTCGTCTGTACAGTGTGTTTAGGATACTTGTCCTGTACTGTACTGTTCAACTAACATGGATGTACACATCCTCCAACATCTCAAAATTAAAGTCAGCACTTTAACCTCAGTGTAAAGTTAAAATCCAATTTGCTGCAGAACAGAACCAACTGTCATAGTTGTATTCCTTAAAGACTGCACCTGTGTAAGTTCTAACCAACCAGCAGAAATATTTTTCAGATCCAGAGTTTGTGTTTGTGTGTCAGACATTGCTTGGCTACATCCGTGGTTGGTGTCCGCCTGTTACTGTGTGTAGTAAAGTGTGTCCCTGCAGGTGACAGACTGAGCTTGTAAAGAAGCATATTGATCTGTGCTGCTCCCTTGCTGTCCCAGTAGTTAACCCCAGTTTCAAACAACACATGCCTGTGACAGGGAAATCGATACGAGTCACCAAAGCGTGCTCTGCTTGGTCGCACTGGTTGGCAATGTAGCCCTCAGATGGCAACGACAAGCCCCATCAGACAATTAATTAATGCTGAGCGCAGGGAGGAAATCACAAGAGTGTGAGAGAGAAGAACTGAGACAGAGATCAGGATTTGAGATCTGCTCCCATGCAGATGAAGTATAAAGTACCTTAAAATTACCTCCATCTTTTCCAACTTTAACATTAAAATGACAAACACATGAATGCATGGCCTGTTTCAGAATAATATGCATTATTCTGCATAATAAGTACTTTGACCTATGGTACTTTGATGCTAATACTTTTTCGACTTTTACTAGTAACATAGAATTTCTGCACGGTGGCATTACTGCTTTTTCTAAAGTACAATATCTGAGCGACTCTTTCACCTCTGCTGCTGGGTGCTAGAAACCCATTATGGTATCAGTCAGTCACCCAATCTGCCTGCTGACACTGAAGTTTGGTATGACCACGAATGACCTCTCATATGCCCCGCCAGACACCAACACACCGTCTTCTTGCAGAGTTCGACTGTATCCTATAAATTCATTAGATGGTGAATCAATAACTAGTTAAGACTGGAGGAATATGTTCAAACTTTGCTGAACCTGCCACACAAACACACACACAGAGCTCACAACTGAACTAATCTACCCTCTGCCTCTGATCTCATACAAACTGCTGAACAGACTGTTAATATTAGTCAACATCCTCTGAAAAGCTGCTCCTCATAACTCTTTCTTCACCACAGGACCTTCACATGGGGATTACTGACCTCCAGCATCACTGTCAAGGTAAGGCCCGGGGGCTGTACTTGTTTTTGCAACCACACAACATGAATCACTAATAGATGAATCAGCAGCAAGAGACTGTTTAGAAGTACAGTATGTCTGGCATTTTGGAGAGGTCGGAGGAAGAGCTCGGTTCAAGAGATGACAAGAGGATAAGGTGAAGGTCGAGCACATGAGAAAAATATAGATGATATAAAAGGGAGGGAGAGGAGAGAGAACCGAGAGTATTTACCCCAGAGGCTAGAACAGAGAGATGTGTCAAGAGCAGCCTGGAAATAGAAGAAGATAAAAGGTTTGGAATAAAGAAGTTAGGACATGGTACTGGCTACAACACAAGGGTGAGATGCAGAAACAGATACAGTTTGTGCCTGTGTGGGTACACTTTGTTTAATTTCTAAATTAGAGCTGCAATGATTTTCAAGCAAAAATGTCTAACACTTGTGGGTTTCAGCATCTTAAAGGTAGGGAAGGTGATTCTGGAGAAAGATAGTTGATTGTTGAGTCTCATTCTCAGGTTGTCAAATTCCAACGCCTTAGGTCAGAGTTTTGGGCCGAATACCAACCCAAAGCGTCGGAATTTGACAACCTGAGAATGAGACTCAGCAAACAACTATCTTTCTCCAGGATAGCCATTGTGATGAAGGAACAATCTGAAGACATCACTTTGGCCTCTGGGAAATTGTGATGAGCATTTTTCACAATTTCTTGACATTTTATAGAATAAATGATTAGTTAATTAATCATGTAAATAATTGGCAGACTAATCATTAATGAAAATAATTGTTAGTTGCAGCCCTATTCCAAACGTATGTAGTGGAACATGATATGGGAACAGAAATATGACAAAAATAAGGAAATATTGACTGGTTAAGGTTAAGACTAACTTCAGGTACAGGTCTGACCCTAAGTTTAATGCAAAATGCCAAGAAGTTTGTGTACACAGATTTCACACAGGAACAATGTGCACCAGGTCCAAAAAGAAATTGCACATTTCAATGTGTTATACTTTGTTTCAGTCAAAAGGTAAAAGAAAGTTTTGGGTTCACCCAATCTCGTTAAGGTGACAGGTTAAATTCTTAAGGTTAATTTCTCACTGCCGTCATGACAGAATCATTTGAAACAGCAGTAGAAGAGGCGAAGGTGCTGAAACAAAGGCCAAACAATGACGAATTAAGTGCTTTATATGGTCTGTATAAGCAAGGCACAGTGGGGGATGTTCACTTCGATTGTCCAGGGTTTTTCGACATACCAGGAAAAGCTAAATGGGATGCATGGAACACACAGAAAGGCTTATCCAAAGATGAAGCAAAGGCTGCCTATGTTAAGTTGGTTGAGGAGCTGAAGGAAAAATATGGAATCGATATAGAGTTTCTCTACATCAACATTTTGGGAAATGTACTTTATTTCTTGGCAGGAGCATTATTGTATGTTTGCAAAGCTAGATATGAATTTAAATGATTTTATACTTACTTGATCAGTTACCTGATCTGTTGTAGCCTCAACATCAAAAAGATTGATGTGGACAGACAAAAAGATGCCAAACTTGACCTTATCTTCCCCTCGATCTTAAAGTGTCTCTTAATTGGACTTGGGTTTTACTTGGTTAAACAATCCTCTGACAGCAACATTTACTTTTAATCACATGAAATTGCATCTTTGTTGTGCAAGAAGCTGTGTAAACAAAGATATATAGAACCTCCACTGAAAATTCTCCATTCTGATAGAGGTTTCTGATAAGCAAAAGAGCTTGGAGTTAGTGTCATTGTGCAAAGAGTAAGTCATCCATTTCAACTGTGAACTGTTGGGCATTATCCATTAGTTATCAACTGGTTGGTTGTGTGTGAATATTGTAAATTCTTTGTAACTTGGTGCTGAAGTAGTTTTATGTTGAGGTTTAAGCATAAAATTTGACAGGTCATGTTGACATCTCATATTGTTGTTTGAATGGCTTGTTACTGTATGGACACCAGCCTCCTCAACTTCAGGAGAGGTGACAGCTCATCAAAGTAATTTCAGTGCTGTGTAGCCACTGGACCTTGTTAAACACCATAGACTTTCTCTTGTCCTCACTCTCTTTCAAATTGTCACATTCGTGGGTCGAGGGCAGAAGAGAGAGGACATAAGTAATTAAAAATAAAATCACTTAATAACTCCTTCATATTATCACTTTCATACTGCCTGTTCTCCAGACACGCCCTTGTCTCCAGACGTCCAGGTGACCTCTCTCTACATAAATCACAAACGTGATTGAGCCTGATATTGAAGTAATTTCTTACCTGAGAATGTAATACATTCTTTGATTAAATGTAATTCCTGAATCATGCGATGGGGTCACCTTTTGAAATTATTGCAATTTCAACGTGGAGATGTGCTTAACTGACAGTTTATTGCAACAGATCTAAATATATTTTTGGTTGATTTCAAAGGCTGCTTCATTACATTTCAAATTACTAGACTATGTGACGTTGATTGCATCAGTTGCTGAAACATGATTTAACTGGCATTTTTATAGTTCACAGATGAGGCATCTGTTTATTCATATCTTCCAGCTGTGAGCGCCGTTCTTATCTTTTGCCCTGATGGTGAGCTGTCTCACACGTTTGTCACTTGATATTTTGTACCTTGAATTAGATGCACAAGTCTTATGTTTATGTGTTAATGTCATAGTTATAATTGTCATGTTATTAAAACATTTTGATGAAAAGAAACAAGAGAAGAAGAGGAAAAGGGTAGACGATGAGACAAGAGAGAGACAAAGATGTGGCGGAGTGTTTGTCAAACAGAGAGGACATCATTCATTCTGTTCTCAGTTTGACACACATGTCTGATCTGTGTGTTGATCTGTCATCTGGTTCAAACATCTTACATTACAAGTGAGCACTTCAGGGAAACTGACAGACTCTCATTGAAGGCAAAAGAAAGACATAAAGCTAAGAGAGCAGTAATTATCAATGCGGTTTCTGGGAATCTTTGAGCATGTTTGAGGTCATTTCTGGCAAACGTTTAGTTCAGTTTCAATTTAAATGAAAAGAAAACATCCCAAGGGGAGAATGTAATGGTGGGAGCGCCTTTGTGGCCTGTAAGGCGCCGGCCATGAACCACGATGTCCACAGATCGAGTTCAGCCAGGGACTTTTGTTGCCTATATCATTCTCCATCTGTCTCTCCCTTAATTTTCTATCATTTCTGTAATAAAGACCACATTAAGAATGGAAATTTAATTCAAAGTCAACAAGTAAAATCTTCTTATTGTGGTAACTGGGACTTGAGATCTTCATGGGCCCATTAGGTCCCTATTAATTCAAACAAAACTGGAACCCGAGATGGGCCAAATCAAAAATGACCTGATCAGCCACAATATAAAAACCACATCGAAAATATTGTGTAGGTTCAGCTCGTGCCGCCAAGACAGCTCTGTCCCGTCGAGGCATGGAACAAGACCTCTGGGGATGTCGTCTGGTGTCTGGCACTGGGACGTAAACAGCGGATACTTTTGGTGTTGTAAGTTGTGGGGTGGGGCCTCCATGGATCAGACTTATTCCAGCACATCCCACAGATGCTTGATATGATTGGGGAGTCTGGACGCCAGGTCCGCACAAGTGGACTTGCTATCATCTCTGATTAGATGGTGCATCACCATCATTGCAGGAGAAAAGCTTTTTATTTCAGGCATTTCCTTGTTTTGTTTCTTTTTTGTTGACTGTGAGTTATTTTGTAGCGCATCATGCTGCTGCTGGTGTTGATGCTCTGTCTGGGGTTACCGTATAGAGTCCAATTATCTTTTGGTCCAGATCGGGACATTTGTATTTTTACCTTTGCCAAGGAGGTTATGTTTTCACCTGTGTCTGTTTGTAGGTTGGTTGGCTCATCAGCAGGATTACACAAATACTACAGAACGGATTTCCATGAAACTTGGATGGCGGATGGGTCCATCCCAGTATAGACCTCATTAACTTTTGGTGTGGATCGGATAAAGGGACAGATCAAGGAATTGTTTCGCACTTTCTTTAACATTTGGACATTTTTGTTGATTTCTCGGGGAACAATGCATGGACCTTAATGAAAGAAATCAGACACATTCTAGTGGCTGGTATCTAGAAGTGAGTATAAAAGGGGACTGTTTGGCCTTGGCAGAGGTATACTGTAGGCTGGTTTTTCACAGGTTCATTTCAGATCAGGTCCAAACTTTGGACTCATGAAGACATCTGACATTCTGCTACTAAATGTCCAGATGGTCAAATGGTCCTCTTTGGTCCTGGAGTACTTCTGATAGAATGACTGTCCCAAACAACAACAAAGTTGGTACAAATTTCCAAACAAACTTTGAGAGAAAAAACATTTCAGATTGAATCTCTTTTATCCTGCGACGCAAACACCCTCAGGAAGCGAGTGGCTAACTGGGAGTTAGTCTACTGGACTCTCACTATATTGGTCTGATCCTATCAGGCTAAAGCTCTTTGCAAAAGATAGTGAGCACATTGAGAATTGGCCTGATTTCCCTCTAAATCTCTGCAGCATCTACTTTTGCCAAATACTGGCCTGTCTGCATTGATATGACAGTGCTCTGATTAACTGTGGGTATAATACGCAGAAAGAAAACTCTGTGGTCTTCCTTGTGAAACAAAATGAACACTTTAATACTGCATTGTGCTTGGAAGCCATACACAGAGCTGGGTTTAAACAAACGACACCACTTTTGGCTGTCATCCGTGAGCTGCTGTTCTGGCACGAGGGAAGAGTTTTTGTTTACCGGATGAATAAAAGAAACAAACAACGTTCCTCGAGGTCCAACTAATCCCAGATTTACATAAATTAAAAAGCGGGAAATGTGCGGACAAGTGAGAAGAGTGCAAACATGCTGTGACTAGCGAGTCAACAAAGTGTGGGGAGACAAAAAGAGGACGCCTGTAAAAGTCAAGGACGGAGCAGTTCAACAGTTCTGTGGGATGATGTAGAAAACAAAGTGTATACATACAGTACAGATACAGATTTTTGTCTAAAAATAGTCTTTGAGTAATTATGAGCTGAGCAAGAAAGGACTTCCTCTCTCCAAACATGGAGACAGTAATTAAGTTCCTTCCAAAGTTTGGCTGAAGTGTTCGTCTTTGCTCAGCAGAAGAGTCACTTGTCACTCCAGCAAGGACAAGAGCTCATCGGTCTCTGCAGTCCCAAACTCCGTCGACTTGTTCCTGCCAGTGTGACTGACAGCTACACTTCCAATCCTGACAAATTGAAAGCTTGCCCCTGTACTTACCTTAGCTTTTGGTTTGATTTCATGTAACACTCTGACATCTTCACAATAATTTGTTGAATGGAGGAAAGACTCTTAAGGTTAACTCCCTGATTTTGTTATTGAGCTCCCAAATCTCAAAATGAAATTCAGCTACAGAGACCTGGGAAGAGATTTTAGGGGTGTGTGTGATATACAGATAAGAGGTCTGTGTGTGTAATCAAGAATAGAGGCAAAAGAAGAGGAAGGAAAGAAGAAATGGCTTTTAAGGAGTAAGTGTATATGCATGAGTACGCATATAGATTAGAGATTAGATTCTCAAAGTTGTCTCTTGAGCATGTACAGTAATACAGGTGTGACAAATAGGGAATACTTAAGTTGATGTTAATATTCTCTAGGGGTGTTTGAACTGATTGTGAAGTGAATTATCATATAATTCTATCTGCTCAAATTTGACTGCAAATAATCTATGTATTTATTGTCAGCAAACAAATGTGATGCTTATACTTACACTGGACAAAAAAACACTCCCACCCACTAACATCTGCCTTTTGTCGTCAGTGTGAAAGGCTACAATTTTCATTAATACCAGTGATGGAAACATGACACCTGGGTGGACACAGTGATTTTCGCCCCTTTTCTGGCATGATGCTGTGATGTGTGCTGAAGTTATGGATGCTGGCGCGTGAAATTTTTCCACACCTTTCTGTTCAAGCAACGCCAGAAAATAGTCAGTTGACGATGACTTTAAAAGAGAAACTAAAAAACGAACCACTCAATGCTGCTTTCTGTTTCCCTTTTTTGGCAAGGAACAGATAAAAGAAAGAAGGGTCATTACATCGCTGGTGCCAAACCTGAAAGCTCTCATGCAAGTTATCATAGAGGTGAATGGGCGGACCTCTCCTTCATCTCTCCTCTCTCAGTTTCACGGGTTATCAGTGTAGGTGATGCAAGTTACATTGATCTTATGCTAGATTTATAATGGACTGGAGGTTAGTAACAGACTAAAGTTAGAGAGTTAGATAAACGGTCATAATACCCTAACTAAACTAACTCTGAGTATGTTAGCTAAGTAATGAAATCTGCATTTTTGTTAGATATTAGCCATGTGTTGATTTGATCACAGCAGCAAATCCTTCATTCATAACTAAGATGCCTTATTTTCTGATGAAAATTACATTAGTTATTATGAGCTCTGTCAATCACTGTATATCAGCCTCAGATCAAAATAAAAGGAAAGTAAAATAAAAGTAAAGTATGCCTAAGATTGTGTTTGGATAATAATTTGAGACCTACAACAAATAAACTAATGCACCCATTTTGAAAAATCCACCATTAGCCTATTCTCTGAAGCGTGTTCTTTCATTTTGTGGAGGAATTTCTTCATCAAAGGTCATACAATGTAGATATGTTGGGTTTAAGTCTGCTTCTCCATGCATCTCTCATAGACTTCATTAGAACTGGCTCAAAATTTGGCACCAAGAATTTTGGAATGATGATGTGAAGTCCTTTCCATCTTTTATAGGTTCCTTGTTTACTGGAGTGTTTGTGATGATCTATTGGCAATGGAAAAGTAGTCAATTGCCAATTTTTAGCCAGTTTACTCACATAACAGCTATATGCGCTAATTTCTGTGAATTTGGGGTTTTGAATAAATGGTATTACAGAAAACGGCCCTAGCAGAAAACATGTACTGACTCTCTGAGTCTTGGACTGATTTTAAAACTGGTGCCTCTGTACATTCATAGAGCTCTACAGGATTGGCTACTGTTTAAACATGTTTAACTCAAGCTGTAGCCCTGATCCAGGACTGGAGGTCTGACAGTCTTGATAATAGTAAATAAATAATGTGATGAATAAAATGATATGTGTAGGATCCATATCACAGTCAACAAAGACCGTGACATTTAGTTTGACCAGATCAGGGCTACTCAAGTTGTCTTGACCTCAGTTCTCTCTGCCTACAGTGGATTGGCTTTTATTTATTTATCTATTCGAGTCTTTCCTTTCTGTTATATGTAATTGCATTTACACCAATATACTGGTGTAAGCCTTGTATATATAACTGTGCAAGTCTCACAGAGGTTAGTACTCTACATGGTTATTCCCACAGAGAAGTGGACAAAAACAGGTCAAGACTATTGTGTTTCATCCTGACACAATCCTTCAGGGGAGCAGGTTAGTGTGTTACACCGCTATTTCATCTCCCAGACAGTCAGGGGTTCCCTGTCTGTTGAGAACATTAAGCAGCCTCAGTGTCTCCTCGTCCGTCCCCCAGCCAAAGATCTCCATCTCCTCCTCATCGTCCTCCCCCTCGTCCTCATTGTCATCGCTGTCGTCTGAGTTCGACTCGTACTCTGAGGCGATACCTGACTCACGAAACCTGGCAAAGTCCAGGCAGTCCAGAGGTTTGACGTCACGGGACAACAATGTTGTCTCAGACACCTCTTGACATTTGCTCTCCGGCGTGTTTGCCTCGAGCAGCGGGGGAGGTGAGGGGAGGCGAGGAGGCGGAGGCCCAGGGAGGAAACGGAAACATTCCAGTTTGAGAAGACACTGGTCCCTACCTAGGGGGCTTCCCAGAGTCCCATTGGAAGACGAGAAGGCGTTGCTGGTCCCGTCAGAGGTCAGCGCGGGCAGGTTGATGGTGGACACCTCAGGTTTTGGCGTTGTGGGGTCGCACATCACTGAAGGTATTGTAGACCGGAAGGTGATTTCCAACAAACTGTCCTGAGATCCCACTGGAGAGATAAGAGGAGGCAGAAAGAAGACAAATGAAGCAGAAAGTGAGCAATGAGCAGAGCGAGGGAGAGATAAGAAATGAAGGACAGATCATATATTCTACACTACATTCAACAGTTACACTGTGCCTCGACTGAAATTCAGCCGCTATCATCCCCCCTGAAGCGTGATGAAGTATGTGATATAGATATCTGTGAATTGTGGTGAATAGCAGATTACTGCTCCTTGAAAATCATAACAAAAATCAATCACTCAGTCACCAACAAATCAATGTGCTTTGGGTAAGCAAGAAGAGAAAAAAAAAACATATTTCAAAGCATTTCATCATCATCGAGGCTGTTGCTTTCTTCTTTATGGGCAGAGAGAACAGACCTGGAGCTAAAGATGAGGGAACGATGCGTTAAAGAAAAACTCCATCTTTTCAGTATCAATACAAACTCCTCAGCACGAAAGATGACTCCTTCTTTTAGGATGGCCGCTGTAATCAGTTTGGATTTACAACAGGTACAGTGTTTTCATAAGTCACTAACAACTCTTTGTCAAAATATGTAGAGAAACTTCTCAAACCTCTCCTGCCGTATGACCCGCTCTCTCTCTGTTAAAGCCCGGAAAAGCTTGTGGAAAATCTCCTGCTCCGTTTTATCAGACTCATGTGAAAAACTATAGTCTTAGCAAATTACAAACCTTTCAGAGCGACCTTACAAGCCCACCTCTTCTCATCTACAGTCAGACCATGTTTCATGCTGTGAAATTCTACTGAATGCGGTAAAAATGCTGTGAAATAGACCTTTCTCCCGGTGAACATTTTTGATTGTGATAGTGGGAAAAAGACAGGTGTAACCAATCAAATCAATGATGGCTCCTTTCCATTTAGGTACATCAATAAGGCATGCTAGTGAGCCAGCATGCAATCCAAGCACTCAGATACTGACACACTGCATTGCATGGCCTATATATGTAAATGTGTTTAAAATATTTGACCAATGTATTTGATCAATGTATTTACATCACATTTCCATTTAAGGTATATTTTGCCTTCAGGCGTCCATAAACAGTTTCACTGTCCTTGTGCGATATCATGTGCATTTTAAGTTTCCTACATGCAGAGGTGACAATGAGAAAATACTTTCCCCACTGAATTCTGCAATGTTGGCTGATAAGATAAAAGATTGTTTCTTGCAGGGTGACAATTGGAGGGCAGGCAGGACTGCGATAGAACAGAGCGGACTGCCTGAATAGCTGATGAACAGGCTTAACAATATGTGAAGCTGTGGGGGGAGTCACGGAGAGGACAGAGGGGGTCGTGGAGGAAAGAACGGTGACAGAATGTGTGTGGTGCATGATAAACAGAGCGGTGAGGGGTCGATGGGCAACAGAATCAGGTCTCATACCGGTACTCAGAGGATTTAATGTAGGAATTTCCATTTAGAAGCCTGTCGAGGTCTGCTGTTCACTCACTCTGTTTGCTGTCTGTATGAGTGTACACAGAGCTGGATATGTCTGCTGTCTCTCAGTGTGTAGGTCATGATTAGTGTGACTGTGTGACTGTGTGTGTGTGTGTGTGTGTGTGTGTGTGTGTGTGTGTGTATGTGTAGCTAAATGTTTGCTCTGTCACATGCAAGGATTTCTGCCTGACAATGCAAGTGTGTGTTGACACAGAGGTAATGGCGTAAGATGCTGAATTACCATCTTTTTTGCCTCCGTCATGTTCATCTTTGATTTCTTTGTTCTTATTATTTTCATTGTCCATTTCAATGTTTTGTCACAGCTTTTTTGCATACTCAGTTCTTTCCTGTGGGTTAAAAAATCCTACCTACGCCAACGTTTTATCCACACAGTTTTCTTGGCAGATTTTTGAGGATTTCAGGTGTGTTGGTAGTGCCAGGTGTGCCTTACTTTGTCTCTTGTCCTTTGCTTATTTTTCTCTTTTTGGTTTAGATTAAGTAATGAAAGCGATTTACATTTTGTATTATGAGAACTGGCATTACTGTTTAAGTAGTAGTACAAACCCTTACCATCACCTGGTACCAGTTAACCTGTTCACCTGTGGAATGTTCTAAACAGGTGTTTTTGGAGAATTCCACGACTTTCCCAGGCTTTTGTTCCTCCTGTCTCAATTAGTTTTAAAACGTGTTGCTGGTATCAAACTCACAATAAGCATATATTTTATAAAAACAATGAAGTTGATGAGGTAAAACATTTAACATATTATCGTTGAAATGTTTTCAATTGAGTACACTGTATGTCAAAAAATGTTTCACAACTTTTTTTCTGTTGTAATCTTTACATAGGACCTTATTTTCTGTGTTTTATGTAGTGTTTGATTTGCATCTGTTGCTTGTGGACGGTCTCGTATCAGATGTCAGTGAAAAATCTTTTACTCAAATAAGTCAGTGAAAGAAGCTGAGAAGTGAGACTTAAGGACAAGGAGGTAAAAAATAAGTGCCTTCCTGTAGTTTACTATTATTACTTTTAAATATTCTGAGATAGGAATAATAACTTTCGATAATTTTGGTCATGTTCTCATGAACTAGTGCCATTATCTGAGTTAAAAGATCTGGCAGTTGTATCCCACAATTGTCTATCATGTGTACTTTGATTCACAACCTGATCTAGACACTCGTTAAGAGGACGGTGCTGTCTTGGCAGAAGTACGTGCTTTATCAAATCAAATCAAATCAAATCTATTCTATTTATATAGCCCAAAATCACAATCACATTGCCTCAGTGGGCTTTACAATCTGTACAGTGAATCCTCTGTCCTTAGACCCTCGATTTGAGTGAGGAAAAACTTGCCGTATTGAGAAAAAAAACCTTTTTAACTGGGAAAAAAAATCCATCTCCCAGGACAGACAGACATGCAATAGGTGTCGCATGTACAGAGCAGAACAACAGAATGTTGTTGAAGAATAAAACCTTCATATGTGTCTGTCACTCTGCAGCTGCGCACTGTTCATGTACTTTGACATGACAGCAAGCATCCATTAATGTATACAAACTCCAGCATACATTAATGTACATGTGCGAGCCATGTATTCAAACTACTCACTGGAGTTTGGTCCAGACATCTTGGTCTCCAGCTCCTGGATCTGTTTAACCAGCAGCGAGATGTGCTGCAGCAGGTCTTTGTTCTGCAGAAGCAGCTGGTGGACTCGAGCCTGGGCCTCCAGCCGAGCCGTGGCCTCCGCACTCAGCTGGTCCTTCAACAGGTGAACCTATACAACAAAACATGGAGAGATAGGAACAGAAGCTCAGTGCAGTGCTTACAAACACTTTACCATGCTCATAATATTGGCAGTGTTAACCTCCCTGAATGATTCTACAAACACACAGATACAGCACACAACACTCCACTTAAAGGCCAGGCAAACCAAATGTGATTGTTAGGAGTGAATGATGTTTGCTTCAAATATTTGAGTACAATTAAGATCAAAAAACAGACTACAGTAGGCTTCTTATAGACCATTGCACACAAAAGCCAGATGTCAGTCCTTTCAGTAGTCCTTTCAATCTGTGAAAATTATTTGTTTTTGCTGTATGAGGCAATATGGAAGAAGGAGTTTCTGAGCTGAAGTAAGATTGACTGCTGATTCAAATGAGCGGATGAAAAAAAAAAAATCTGGTTCTAGATAAGAGTTAATGACTGAAGACAAATAATAGACAAAAAATAAAAAAAAGTCAGAACAAAGAGGTTGAATTTCAGCTCACAAGAACAAAAATTTTGGCTTCAATGAAACATTTTTCCTGGCAAATGTGCAGAAGTACTATTGCACCCATCAACAGCCTTATTCAATAAATGCAGCAACAGTTTAGGCCTTTACCTAATAACTCAATTAATCAGGAGATGATTAATCAGGAGGCTTTCAGATGTGGCTGACTCAGCACAGCAGGTGGCAGTAACTGATCCATCACACAGTATTTTTACTGCCTAGTAATCAAATCAATGTCAAGAAAGTACAGAAAACCTGCGTGAGTGTTTTTCCAGTTGGAGGGAAGCGGATCAATCAGCAACACTCAGGTGAGGATGTGTGAAGAAAAACATCTCACAGTCAGAGGAGCACAAGCAGAGCTGCTGATTGTTCATGAGACTGAAGCTCAAGTTTGATTATCAATAAACGGACACACGTATCATGTCCAGCGTTGAGCCAAAGCAGTTTAAAGTTTCATCAGGGTTTTTACCGGAATCAGACACAGCAGTGTAATGCTTTTTAGGACCTTTTCAAGATAACTTTTAAGCATTGCACGGAAGTATTACAATAAAGTATGTAGTTTATATGTGGTGTTGTGCAGAGGTTGTTGTTCTATGTAGAAATATGGTTATTACAGTGAGTTATCTTTATCTACATTTTGCCAACTGGCAAGTGAAAGTAGAGTAAAGTACTAGGTTAAAATATTTGTAACAACTGAATACTGGACTTTTATGTAGAAAAGTTGGGCTCATTTTGACAAAAAAAAAAACATTAAAACACAGGTGAATGACATTAAATGTGCTTGCGGCAATTTAGATCTCACAAATTCAAATGTAAGACCTAATATTGATAAAAATCTAATTTCAGACATTTAAAGAACCTGCAGACATCCTGCACATACTCACCTCCTGACTAGATACATCTATAAATGCCAGCTGTACAACATATTTTGACTTGAGCTCAAACATAAGTTGATTGACAGAAATATAATTTTCAATTTGAATAAACGATTACGTTTCAACTATAAGCAGGTCATTGGGATGAGTATATATCTTACATTTCTTCTACATATCTTCTCATGAGTTGAGGTTGCCATTGTTTAAGCACAATTGTCAAAAAATGTTTCTAGTGTGTTTGCAATTGTGTATTATTTATTTATTGAGTGCCTTTTGAGGGATGTTTAATTTGTGATGATGTGATGCAATTTTCTCTTCCAGGAGACAATGAAAGGCACCTTGACCTGTTTTTATGTCATTGTAAAATTAAATTAGATTTTGACTGTAATCAATCCCCAATTTGCATTTGAATATCTCACATCGGGCTCTTGAAATGTCCTTTTTCAGACAAAATTATTTTTTAATTAATCAGGAAAATAATCAGCAGAGTAACTGATAAATGCTGCCACCAAGGAGGTCATGTTTTTCACTTGTGTCCATCTGTTGTTTTTCTGGTTTGTCATCAGTATTACAGAAAAACTTCTGAACGCATTTCCACCAAACTTAGATAGTGGATGTGTCTCAGCCCAGAATGGACCACATTAACTTCTGGTACGGATCCGGATGAAAGGACGGAACCAGGATTTTTTTTCTCACGTTCAACATTTCAGACAAGGTGTTTTTTTTACCACTTTTTTTGTAATTTCTATAGGGAACAGTGCATGGATCTTGATGAAAAAACAAAAAACCCCAGACATATCAAGGTGGTTGGTATCTATAAATGAGCACAAAAGAGGTAGTTTTATATCTTTCTATTATATTTTTATGACAGGAGTTGCAGTGGCTGCTGGGACCCTCTGCTGCTGCCAATTTATGGCACAGACTCTATTTCAATCTCTGCAAGGTAAAAACATCCATTACACCCTGCAATCATTTAAATAAAAGAAGAGAAAGACACCGTTCATTTAGTGTACATATGTCCAAATATACACACGCACAAACACACACCGTTATAAGCTTTTCTAGTAGGAATGACTCCCCGTTTTTACTTCAAAGTACCCTCCAAATCAAATGTTAGTGGCCCCGCCTCACACCCTTTTCAGCCACCTCTCCTCCTGACCTCATAATTGCTTTCAACAATTTCAAAGGAGAAATTCTCAAGGTTTCAAATCACAGGAACAGTTCAGAAGAATCCCGGTGTGCTGAAAGAGCCCACTCACTAATGATTTTCTGACAGGAGACGATGTGTGGATCTCAATAGTCTGATGAAACTTGAACCCTGGGGTTTGACCACCGTCCAGCAGGACTTCTAATGGCAGCTGTCTCAAATGCAGCAAGGTTATATAGAGCGTAGCATGTTTTTATCCAATTACACTACATACTGTACTTTATAAACTTAAATATTCAATCCAGAAGTGCTCTTCACGTTTTTTCTAATGGCTTCTTGGTAAATGTTAAATGGACTTTCATTACAATACTGCTTTTTCCAGCCTGCTGACAGTCACATTCACCCATTCAATCACACATTTCACACATATGGCAGAGGCTGCCATGCAAGGTGCCAACCTGGTAATCAGGAGCAATTTGGGGTTCAGTATCTTGCTCAAGGATACTTCGACATGTAGCCAGGGGAGTCAGGGAATCGAACGAGCGACCTTATGATTACTGGCCAACCTTCTCCGCCTCCTGAGCCACAGCCTCTCCCTTCTTCTCAGTAAATCATTTCATATTCTGATTTGAACATACAAATAGCTTCACTGAGTGCGACTGAACAGGTGCCCATTACATTTCAATGAAAGGAGTTGGTGTGAAGGACCGACATGAGCAGCGGTGTATTTTCAGAGCCTTGTGAATCACAGGCTGAATCACAAGCTACAAAACAAACTCAAGGCTGCTTCAGCATTCTGACACACTGCAGACAATGCTCCAGAAAGTCCTTCAGTGTTTCATATTTATTTAACGCTTCAATCAGTGCTGTATCTAACAATGTAGCACAGGTTCTGTTGTGTATTGTATGCTTCTGTTGCATGTTTTAATGAGAACTTGACGACGTAGCCTAATGATGTCCTCACTATAATGAGATCTCTACTAAAATGAATATTCTCTTTTTATTATTCCTCTGTATGCTGAAAAACTAGACTGTTGAATATCAATGGTATTTCAACAATGCTTATTAATGTATGCTGCCTCTTTTAAAGGAACAGTTCAACAGAAAATGACAATTTAATCATTAACTACTCGGCCCCATGCCAACAGAAAGTCCAGTGAAGTTTCACAGTCCACAAAACATTTTTGGAGCTTCACAGCTAAACTGTGTTGAAACAACTTAAGTATTTGTTGTGAAATTGTTTTAAAACATAATAAGAAGGTAAAGTAAAGTAAAACATTAAATGGCTCCAAACAGCTCTGACGTCATAAAAGTCTAAGGAAACCCAGAGAGCCCAAATGGATTGGAAAGACATTTACACCCTTTTTAAAGTCAAACTCTTCACTGAAGCTGCTTTTCTAGAAGCAGTAGCATGTTCTCCATCTGAATTCAAGCTTGTGTTCCCACTTGAGACTGGGTGCACGCTAACGCCTTCAGTTGAGCAGCTACAACGAAGGTTTCTCAAAAAATGGAATCATAAAGGGTGTAAATAACCTTTTTTAAAATCAATTTGGGATCTCATGACCTTTTGGAGACTTTGATTATGCAGGACGAGCTGTGTGGAGCAATTTTTATACATTTTTTTCAATATTTTTTTAGTTTTTGAAACAACTCCCCATCCACTTCAGTTGTTTAGAAGCTCCAGAAACGTTTTGTGGACTACGAAACTTCACTTCCCTTTCCATCATTATGACTTAGTTTACTAGACAAAAAGTTAATTTGTGTCTTCGATTTGAATTTTGCTTGTACTTAGAAGTAAATTTGAGTCTGACTTATGCTAGATTACATATCAAATGAACATTTGAATATTTATTTTGATTGTAGATTAACCTCTTCATTATCTTATTGTGGAGAGATTTAATATTTAAATAAATTGTCTGTTTAACTGAAAAATGTCTCTTATCCATTTCCAGGTGGTCTTCAAACTGCTTTTGTCGTGCAAACTAGAACATATTTGGCAGAGTGACTAAAATCATTTCTATCTAGTCACTTTTTAATGCACTAATCAATGAATTGACAAATTTTACTCTCCTTACTTTAAATCAAAATATATAAGTGGTTTAAATTCAAGTATACATCAATATTATTGAACTGAATATGAAAAAAAATCAATACTAAATACTACGAAAATAACCTCTTCTTCTAACCTCTGATAAAGCTTCTGTTCTTAATACAAGCTGATCATTCAGACTTGTATTAGGCTTCTTCCATCTCTCCTCCCTCACTGCTTCCCCCCTTTCTCCTGTTCTTTCTTCAACATAACGCCTGTTCTCATCAAACTCATCAGTCCCTCCACACTCTAATAAGGAACCACTGGGGCAGAGAGAGACAAGATGAAGTCAAAATTCACAGCCTCCATCCCGAAGCCTCCGGTACCTCCTCCACCTCAGCTTCATCCTCTCCCACAAGACAGAAAAACAAAATGCCGAGGAAGACAGTCATCCGCTTCCATTATCCTTGCACTTAGCAACAAATAGAGGTGATTCCAGATTTTGTTCGGTCAGGGCGCCTCTGCAGCCCTCATTTGTAAAGACTGACACCCTGAATGATGACTTTAGTGGTGTAGTTTACAGCTGACAGGTTCCCATCTTGAGCTGTGGAGGAGAGCAGCTTGACTCGACATATGCTGCCCTGCTGACAACTCTAATAGCACATCATGGTTTATACTGAGGCCTTGGGAGCAAGTGTCACATTTGTCCTGATGCCGTCCCTGCTAAATGTCTTACTGAGCTGCACTGGCTGGTAAAAGAATACTGAACAATCCCATGACTACACAGAAGCTAACAATGCAAAAAAAGCGGGGAAAAAACTTTTTTAAAAGTCAGACCGTGGCTTTGTGTCTACATATCTGATCAAAAAGAGCAACACATCTCATTCTGATGCAGCCACAAAAGGTTAAATTTGGTTTTATTTTGCAATTGACCAGACCCAGTTTCTGTGGAAACAGACTGTTTCTACAGATAAAAAAATAAAGAATGAATGAAACAGATGATAAGCCTGAAGCTGGATCTCTCTGACAGTGGCTGTGTCTGTCTATTCACACAAAAATACAATATTCAATGTGGAAATTAAAAAAACTTTTTTTTCTGCAGCTTATATTTTGATCCTTACAAATCAAATGACAAAATATATAGTATGTCCACACCTTCAAGGAAAGACATACAGTGGCTGTTCACATTTGCTATCAACATCAGCCGAATTAACAAGAAGGCCTTAATAGTTAGGAATTTGCATGAGTCAGCGTTTCACAAAGTTTATTAAGTTCCTCTTAACTCCACAACTCACAAAACTGAGTGTTCTTTTAGAGTCTGGGGACTTTTATATTAACAGGTTGCCTTTCTAGGTTATGGTTTACTGCCATTTTGGTTGTTTGTGCAAGGAGCTTAGGAAGATCTACATTTATTATTGTTGTTAAGCAGCAAGCTATGGACGACGGCAGCAAGGGAGGAAGTCAGTTGATGTATTATTAAAGAGCAACAACGTCCGCATATAGAGGAGGAGCTTATTTACCAAAACCATGATCTTTTCCTCCACCTAGCCAAGAGGTTTTAGTGCCTAAACCTTACCAAACTGTGACCATTTCACAATGCTAACCAGGTGCTGATGAAGGTCCTGTATACCCATCAGTGGTATTCTCTAATGTTCATTTATGTCATTTTGGGAGTCATTAGCAATTGATTCAGTCATGTAGGTATGATGACGTGTTGAAGCAAGTTACAGTCACAGATGAGTTGAATGCTCATTTCCCTACATACGCTTTTAGCTTCTTGGGACTATAACGTTGAACAAAGCACACCATCTCTGAATGTTAGCTGTGGTCTGCAAGAGTAAAACAAATAGTATAAGTGTTGAGACATTGGTTTGTAGAGTGACATAGTACATCAAGATATATGAAAATATCTTCACCTCCACCGAAATATATACCCAATGGAAAATAATCCTCTAGTAGAAATGTAACTACAAGTAAAAGTACATTAATTAGGGCTGTCAAAGTTAATTACGTGTTAACACAATTTCCTCTTAATGCCATACATTTTTTGACGTGTGATAAACTCATGCACGTTATGACTCTCGGCCCGCCCCGTAGTTTGGGAAATCAGGAAGCAATGCAGCAGTAATGTTGTGGTTGGAAAGCAGAAACAAACCTCCTTGAGCAGAAATGGATAAAGAACAGGCTCTTTTGAATGGCAGGTTCAGCTTCAAAGCTCTGCCAGATGGTTCTCTCCACAAAAACAAAGTTATTTGCATTTACTGTCGATGTGAACTGAGCTACCACTGGAGTGCGTCGAGCCTCAAATACTACTTGCTGGCCAAGCACACAGAGCCCTTCTCCACCTCGCTAATGGGTGGCTACAGCTTGCAGGCCAATTAAGCTTGTTTAGTTAATCTTTACACGTGTAAAGTTGGACACTACAGTGTGTTAATATCACTGATGTTATGTCCTTTCAGCATATTTAGTCCTCAATGCAAACAAAACCAAATTCAGGTTATTCTCAAGAGCCACAGATATTGCAGACAGGATACAGTATTGAAAGGCTTTCTGAATACAAATATTTGGGTATCTGGTTGAATCAGAAACTCACATTTAAATTTCATATTAACACACTTGTTAGCAAGCTAAGACAAAAATGGGTTATTTATACAGAAACAGAACTACTTTCCCCATGTTCTGTAGGAAACGGATCAGTGAAGCTGTCTTTTTATCTGTCCTGGATTATGGTGATGTTATCTACAGACATGCCTCTGTCTCTACTCTTACTCCACTAGACTGGGTTTATCACTCCGCCCTGAGATTCATTACTGGTGACTGTTATTCCACTCATCATTGTATTCTATATGAAAAAGTTGAATGGGCACCTTTAACAGTTAGATGTGACAGCCATTGGTTTCTGTTCCTTTTTAATCAGCTCTTTATTAAACTGTTACTATTACTATTCAACACGCTCTAGTATAATGCTCCAAGTTCCCCGGGTAAACACTAAATTTGGGCAAACCGCTTTCAGTTTCAGGCTTCCATACACTTGGAACATTTTACAACGTACATTCAAACTTGATACAGTTATACCTATAGGTCAGTTTAAGACTTTGATTACAAACTACTCAGTATTCGAATGTAACAGTTTTTAACTACGTGCTGTCCTGTATGGTCGTCTGCCATTTATCTTTTGTGCACATCAGTTTTAATTGTGTTTTGTCATGTTCGTTTGCTGCAGTTTATCATTTTTAGCACTTTTTTTCCCGTTTTATTTGTATTCTGTCATATTTCTTCTATCTGTTATCATTTTTATGTACCCGTTCTGTTTACTCGCTCTGTGATTATGTTTGTTTCTGTTTGTTATCACATTTTTGCACTTATGCTGTTTTTTTATTTGTGCTCTTGACATCATTGAAAATGAGGGCTTGCCCTCAATGATTTTTTTGAGATTTAATAAAGGTTGAATTTAATGAATGAATATTTTTTGAGCATACATTACCTTTGAGGTTATTCAGGAGAATATTCCCAACAGTATTTGTCATTGTTTTGGATTGTTGAAATAATAACAAACATACATTTGCATAAGGCATGCAGATTTGTCCACTCTCATGTTGATTAGAGTATTAAAAACTTAAAAATATCCCTTTAAGGTACATTTAGAACAGATAAAAATGTGCGATTAATTTGTGATTATTTGCGAGTTATCTATTGACAATTATGTGATTAAATATTTTAATCGATTGACAGCCCTAATATTAATATATTGTATTATGTGTTCGAGAAGAATGTATGCGTAATAATGTTCAAACAACTGCCTAAGAGTTTGATCCATCTTCTCTGCCAGAAAACAGAACATTTCTAGTCTGCAGGTAAAGGAAAGATACACGTCTTTCATATCACTAGTACTGATAATGTATTGCCCTATTCTGACCTTAACAGGGTTTTGAGAAAATCCAATCTATATCTATATCAAGATATATTTCTGCATCACCACTGTGGAGGAAATATATCCCTTTGATGCTGTTATAACTTCATTTTCCACATTATCTAATTAATTTTCCATGGAGGTGTACATCAGTGCTGCGGCAGCTTTGTAGCCAGACAAACATAATTTAATTCCTCTGTATCACACAATTTCAGGGCTAATGCACAATATGCCTATTCATGTAATGACTATGTAATCAAGTCATTAAAAATACGGGATAGATGGAAAATTGGTTTAATCATGGAGAAAAACACAAGGGCTGCATAAAAGAGAGACTGGCCTCAGTTTTTTTGTTCCTGTCTGCAGGAGAGAACTTCGGACAGAACTGGTTAAATAAATACATTTAATAAATAAGATTTAAGTGTAAATGCAAAGGGAACAAGGACACAGTCAACCAGCCTGTCAGACAGCATGGCAATGCCCTTTTAGACCACAATTCACCAACAATAATATGTCGATATTCCCGTTAAAACTCTATGAGAGAAGATCTAAAACCACTTACCAAAAGTGGAGCCAAGACAAAGAACCAATTAAAAAGGTGCTCCACTTGTGTTGCACTGTGGTTGTCCCTTGGTAGAAAAACCTGCTGCTAGCCAATGTTTTCTGCCCTCTTATCTGAGCATCGTGAAATTGAAGGAGCTTCAAGCAACTCAAATGACTCTTTAATGCTCTAATTAGGCAGCAGCATCTCTCTTCCATTTTATTGCTTTCTTTGTTCAAAACTGGTCCCCAGAACAGAAGAGTGCCTGAGGACAGTTTTCATCCTCCCCACTCCTTTTCTCCTAACGGTTTGACAGTTTCGCTGGCTAGTTTCCTTCCATGTTGTCAGTTCTTTACAATGCAAAAGCTATCTTTATTTAACTGATTTCAACAAAACATACACAACTTAAAGTATTTTCACACAGCTCTCCGTTTTTCTTCGTTCTCTTCTCTAAAAGACAACTGTGATTCAACCTACATCTGAGCTTGAACTGTATGATTCCTGATCAAAATACCCCAACAGACTGCTTCATTATTCTAAAAGTTATGTTTTTTATTAGACTTCAGAACGCAGAAATGATCCATTACCACTAAAACAGCAAAGAGCACTTGGTACTTCATATGGAGATAAAATGAAGCAATAAGAAAAATCAGGTCTTTCTGGATTACCTCCTAATCTTGTAAAAATTGGAAGATAAGGCTGTTTAAATGACACCATTTCCCTTTCACACAAAACTGAAAAACAGTGACTCTCCCGCCCGTAGTGTAAGGGGATTATGACTGTTGGTTGTGCGTTGTGACTCCACAGGGCTGGCTGGTGAGGATGTACTCTTCACACAGGATTACCATCATTGCATTCCCTGCCCACGCCACGTCCCTTTCATGTGGAAGTGTTTGAAACCTCTCCAACACTGGTTGCTCTGGTTTTAGCTCCCTTTTTGGAGGGGTAAAGTGAAGGAGGAAATGATCATTTTGCAGGTGCAATGATAAGGAAGCCATTAGACATGCACTTAACACTTGTCATGTGGCGAGAGAGTGCTCGAAGAAATGAGAGAGGAGCAGATCCAAGCAATAGTGTAGGAGAAAGGAATGGAGTGATGCATAATGAATGTGCAAAGACAAACGGAAGCAAATGGAAGGATGGAATGAAGATGTGTTTTAGCAAAGAAAAAAGAAAGGAAGAAAATAGGGTAGACATAACTAAAAGGAGGAAGAAATTAATATGGTCGGAGAGAAAGTATGCAATAAACATAAATAGAAGTAAGTAAGGATTGTAAGGGAGTAAATGGAGTAAGGAAGGACTGAAGGAGAGATCATTAACCAAGCTCAGAGGAGACAGACACAGAGAGAGGTCAAATTTCATAAAGCTTCCACTCGTCCCTGAGTGAGCTCTGATTAGCGTTGGCCAGCTTGCTAATTTACTTCCATTCACTGTGACCTCTGCTCGGGCTCTGCAGCAGGGTTCAACATAAAGAAGATTGTCCCAGTTGCCAGGTTGGGCCACAAAGGGCCTTTTAAGTTATGTCTGCCATAGTATGCAGGGACAACAAAAAATGCTGCCATCATTCAACATCACTTTGACATGCAGATGTTGAGATTTTTAAAAAAACATCGGCAAAGTACAGACAGAAAGGAAAAAAAGGGATTCAACTTCCAATTATTAATCTGGTGAGTTTCATCATGCTTAATCTATCATTCAGTTTGCAGGCTTTTAACGCGGTGCGGGAGTGTCCTTACAGAGTCGTTAAGGACACGTGTGAGCTCTGAGTTTCAGAGTCGTTAGGGCCACTTGTGGGTCGTTGACCCAACTGGCCCTCATGTGGGTTGCTAGGGCTAGGTTGTGGCAGGAAGTGAATCACTGCCTTCCCTCCTCAGAGGAAGGGGAGGGACTAGGAAGTAATTAAGTTCACCTGGGAGTTGGGGGAAAAAAATGTTTGTTCAGGTAGACAAAGAAAGCATGGAGGAGAGAGGAGGAAGCGAGAGTAAGAGGAGATACCCAAGCTAATCGGCGCTGGAGAGGAGTTAAACACTTGAGAAGGATTAAACGCTACCCCGGAGTGTGTATCAATCCATCTGATGTCTTTTACGCGGTACTCGGAGCGTACAACCAGTCTGAAACCCGGCTCAGCCAACTCTACAGCTAAGTGGTCTCGGCCTGTTGCTCTCCTGGCTTCATCACCCCTCTCAGCTACTGTCTGGTCTTTTCCCCCCAATACAGCCAACCCTCTCCCTATACCCTGGCCCTTTTCTACCTCCCCATATGCACCCATATACACATAACATCAGACTGAACTAAAAAGGACTGAACTGAATCCACCACTATAACCCCCCCCCCACACACACACACACACACCTTGGTACACACCCTCACGAACTTCAACTAACCTGAACTCAATCAGAACTGAACTGCATCAACACCCATTCACGCATGTTTTTTGATGGTGAATGCGTTTTTGTTATTTAATGATATGGCTTTTTGGGATTTGCATTTTGAATTTGGATTTGTTATTTGGTTTTTGCAATCTGTTGATTTATTGTCCGATTACCTTTGGTTTTCCTACAGTGATTTATCTGTTTGATTTTTGATTCGTCTAGCGTGGTGAACAATTAACTTTTCGTTTTCAGTTATTTTGTTGGCCAGTGTTTTGTTTGGGTTAATTATCTTTTGTAGCTAGGGCCTTGAGCTAGCTGGGATTTTGTATGGTGTTGAGTTGACAAATGTTTTGGGATTATCCATTTGTTTTTTTTATTAGAGGAATAAACGGCAGGCTGCCTTGTGCTCCTGTCTGGCGCCCAACTTTTGCTCAGCAAGCATCTTTTTTCAGCCCTACGCTACAAGGTGAGCCCAGGAGTGAATGGTTGTTAAGCTGTCTGGGGAGGGAACTCTGTATGGACACTCCCACAAAGAGTTTAAAAGCCTGCAAACTCCCCTCCAGTTAGTTGGAACTGAAGAAGCCTCTTGGATGAGAGGTGAAACGTCTTCAAGAAACTGAAACAAGTTCAGTTGCCTACGATACAGCACTTAGAATCCCTATTTCCTGTGTATCCCTGGGAGGTGTGAGGGCAATTTAAATCCTGGACACGAATGGCAGAATCTGCCACTAAAAAAGAAAATGACTACTGTATATAGAGAGGTAATTTCAGCACGACTGTCGATTGTCGATTGCAGAAGAAAATGATGACATGAATCATATCATAAAATCGTATCATAAACAGGTTTGGATTTAATGAAAATTGTATAACATTAAGTAAAAAAACAAATCAGTCTGTTTATCACTGCTGTGTGTTGTTGCGTTGGCACTGACATTATTATGGCAGCGCTGCACTCAAACCTGAGAACTGTGAAAAATCAGCTGGGGCCTGCTGTTTCAGACAATCAAAAACAAGAGTGGCTTTTACAGAACTAAGACGGATTCTTTGTGATCCTGTGAGACGTTTCCAACAAATAGTTTCACTTGAAAAGACTGAAGTAAAACTAGAACAATTATTTTCTGGTGTCAAACTGAGGCAAAGACACCAGGGAAGGCCCTGTTGTTTTGAATGAGAAATAAAGTTTGGAAGACTCAACACTAAAACACACACAAATTAAGATGTACAGACATGCACACACACATTTTACGAGTGTGCCAGCCATGTAATCCTTCTCTTCCTCCATGTCTTCACCCACAGTGTGCAGAACTAATCAGCTTGTTACTTTCAACTGTTTGACCTTCAGTGGTGGAATAAGCCCACCCTCATTACTGCTGCTTAGAAGTAGCCTCAGGCAAGTTAGTTTAGTTTAGTGTGAGGGGGAGTTTGACAAAGAAGTAGGGGAGAGAAAGAGGGGGACTACAGATATTTGTTTCCGGCTTTTTGTGCACATACAGATACAGTTTCATTCTCTCTCCTAATAAACACTTGATCTTTAACTTTGGGTAGTCCTCTTGAAAATCACTTACAACTTCAAGAAAAACTTGTGCCTGTCCGTGTATGTGTGTGTGTTTCTGTGTATGTGTGCATGTGTGTACATAGACACACAAACATGTAATAAAATAATGAATAATGTTGAGTCTGAATGTTCATGTGCGCTTGGATGTTACAAAGTGAACAAAAAAAAGGGTCATGGTCCAAACTACAGCTGCTGTAGATTGCAATCATTAAATAAATTGTCTTTAACTAATTTTAAGCAATGAATTCATTTGATTTGAGAAATAAAAAGAAAAGAAACCCTTGAAACAAATTTACAAGTATTTAACCCCAAAGAAGTGTTACTTTAAAACACTATAAGTATTTTTGATTAATCTGTTGTCTTGTTTTGTTTTAATTAAGTAATCATTGTGTAGAAATAAGAGATAGAGAACGCAAACTGGAAGTTCCCGGAGGCCAAAGTCACATCTTCAAATATCTCGTTTTGACCAATCAACACACAAAGATATCTATGTTCTCACTCCCTACGCTCTACTTAACTCTAAGTGTCACTTTTGCACGTCCAGGGCTCTGTCGCCCAGTTAGCAATGATAAATATGCAAAGCCTGGTTAGACTATTGGATTAAAAGGCTATTTAGATGACCAGGTTGAGGTAACAAATAAGTCAACAATGACTTTAGGTTACACACAGGACTTGAACTTGATCTTCCGGGGCGAAAGTTGTGTTTGACCCCAACGTCCTTCCAAAGGAACTCTGTCTTCATAGATCTTTTTCATTTGAATGAGTGTTGAGTGAATGTTCAGAAGCCTGAACAGGTCCAACTATCCAGCAATTGACAAGAAAAAAAAATTGAGTCAGAAAAAATGACGTTTTGTAACCATCTATCATTTTTTCTTCTTCTTTCTTATCACATTAGGAACCACCGGTTTAGGTGCTGTTTCAGAACTCTGAAACTCTCGACCAGGAAAACTGGTTCCAGAGTGGCACCAACACTTTTGCTGGTCTACGACAAAGAACTGCTTACGTCAGGGGCTTGGGCGGGGTTATCATGACCAAGGACCAACTCAAGCCTCTTTTGACCACCATTTTTTTAAAAACAGAGCTAGTGCTGAGTGTGCCGACTTATCCATGAGAGAATAAACACAATATTTCCATATGGACACCAAATCAAAGCAACAGTGGTCCGAAGATCAGTCATCAAGATGCCATTGTAGGCATACAAAGCCAGGAGCATCATCAATGTAGTCCTCTATAATTGTTCCTACTCTACAGTGGCTTTCCTGGCTGAGGAAAGCAAACTGGTTCTTTAAAAGGTTCACAGGTCACTAGCACCAGCCAATAGCAAGCACTTGGTTCACTTTGGTCGAAATGTTGGCCCCATTGAGGTTCTGATCCCTGGTTTAGGAACCACAGGCTTAACTGGTTGATAAATAAGGAACAATTCAGTACATTTTTAATTGCTCAGGTAGTTAAGAACTACCATTACCAGCCTTGACGATGAAAAAAAATGGAAACAGCAGCACACAGAGTTTGACAAATAAGCCTTAAAGGAAAGAAACTTTAGTGAAAACTAATTTAGATGCTGTGTAGAAACTGTTACAACAGCTCAGACAAGTCAGGGCCTCTGGGTAAACCTTGCTAAATGGCAAAAGAAGCAAGGTCAGACAAAACCACCTCAGGTGGAGCACATATTTATTTGAAATATTCCACATTAGGTCATTCTTTCTTCATGTGCTAAAGCAGTTTTAAAATCTACACCAGCGTCTCTGCCAGCGGGCACTGACCTCTGGCTTCATCAAGGTAAAATTAATGCCATTTATGTCTGAGCACACTCAGTCTGAATGTGTGAGCTGTCAGTTGGAGACAAGGTACAAGGCAAAGGAACAGTTCAGTCTGAACAGCTGGTTTCATCAGCACCCCGGTGTCTGTCTCTGGAAGCCATGACACTTCAGTGTTTAACTGTGTGGGACACTTCTGGGTCAGGAGTGTGTGTGCACAGAAAGATGTCGGGGTATGTCGAGTTGTGAAATTGCAGTTTGTGGCCTTTCGCAAGCAGGTTGACAAACTATGTGTGCGTGTGTGTGTGTGTGTGTTCATGCAGCTCATAAGCCTGGAGCCACGGCTGTCACCCATCACTTCTCAAACTGCAGCCACTCAAGCTGGGTGATTGATGTTTGATGCTGGGTGCACTCGGTATTAACTTTTTTTCAGATCCAGATTGGATTGCAGGCGGGTATTTCACTCTTTCACTCTGTCAATCATCATTGAATGTTTCCAACTGATCACATGCTCCTTTTTCACAGTTGGTGCGGCCAGTGAATACAATGAATACCAATCGAGATCTTTTTTTAATTATTTATTGGTCCATACTTTACTAACCAAAGGCTTTTAAGTCCTAACCCTCCACTTGAGTGAATGGATTTGGATTTTGTATGCTCAGGGATGATGACAGATTCTTTTCCTTCTTTAATTTTTTTGTGTTTGTGTGTGTTGCTAAGAGAAAATTTACTCAATTCACACAATAGAACACTGACCTGAAGTGTCTGTGTGTTTAACTGGACTGTTGCTAGTTTATTACAGTGCAAGAAGAATATGTAATTGATAATTCTACTTGTATGTACCATTTTCTCTGTTGTTGAAGCACTTGGTAAGCCTTCTCAAAAAATCCTTTGTCTCACAAAAGTGCACATTCACAGTTTAAGATCCTTCACAAAGGATTTAACAAACCCCGTTATGAAACTGGTAGATGCCATATTAATATGATATTTAATCCAACCAAGCATGTCATTCAGTCATTTTTTTCTCTAACAAAACTGTATTATTGTATTGCATTATCATTCAGATGAAGGTTATGGTACTAAAATAGAAAAGATCATGTTTTGGTACAAGCGTCGCTCCCTCTCCTGCAGCAGCTCTGTGCAAAATGCCCTGCTGATTTCAGGAAAACACTTGATTTGCCGTTGTCTATTTATATATATGAGCAGTGTATATGCTGGGATGTATTTGTATTTCTATGTGGTGACTCTGGGCTGATTTACTTGTGTGGGTGTTTCTACAGTATGTTCTTCAGGCAAAGACAAGACAATGTACAAACTGCAAACCATTTTTTTTTACCTTGTGGATAAAGTCTGAAACACCATAAATAAACACATATTCAACTGACGTAAAGCACATGAGAATAAACCCAAATGTTTTATTTTGCTTGGAATTATTATTATTCCTGAGTTTCTCAGCTTTTTGCCTTTTCATTGATCTTAAAATTGCCTCCACAAACGGCTTCCATGCCAGACTTTAGGTGCCATAGAAGCAGAGCACACATGAATGAGCCAGTAGTGCTGCCCTCATTGTTCTACTGACTTCAAATTAAACTGTATAATTGCAGAAAAGAACAAAAGCAGCAAATGCAACTGTTCCCACGGCATCATATACAAGTACCACTCGTTCTGGTAATGACATCACACTTTGTGCAGGTAATGGAGGAATCTGAATTGTGATATCACTGAAAACAGGGAGTTTATAATATAAATAATGAAATTAAACACATCTCTTACACCATCAGATAAACGGTAAATATAGATTTATATTCATATACTTTTTGGTCTAATGTTTATTACTACTCGGCTCAGATTTGATTAGCCATGTTCTCCTGCCAGTGATCCAAATGAAATGACTGTTCATACAGTGTTAATAAAAGGAATTAACTGACTGTTAATTTTCCACTGAAGGAAAAAAGCGTGTCGTGTGTGTGAGAGAGGTTCACCTGTGCTACAGCCACTTGTGTCTGCTGCTGTTGCTGCTGGAGCTGCTGTTGGAGCAGCTGGATCTGGTGGTGGACAGACAGGGGGGCACTTGGTGGCAGCGTGCCCGATGCAGGGAGCAGCATCCTGGGACTGGATATCATCAGAGAGACCTCCTCTGAAGGCTGAGAAAGAGAGTAGAACTCACTCAGTAAAACTCACAAACAAAAGCTTGGCAGAAGCTTATTGCTGCCTTGAAAGAAAGATTATTACACAATCTAAAATTTTATTTTACTTATATTTATCTATATATTTGACACACTTATTAGATATTTGTCTAATTTTAAGTAAGTGTCTAATTTTAAGTAAATTAAGTCAAACAACAATAACAACTACGGCATCAGTTTCCACAACTTTCTAAAAAGTTACAAAGTTGAGGATGCAAATACACACACACAAAAAAGAAAAGAAATGACTAATGAATAAATAAATACAATCAGGACAAGCAACAGCATCAATAATATGCCTTAGAGAACAAGTCATCATCAAAACAAGAATCAGAATGTGAAATGTTGAATTGCTGATTAGTTGCACCAGAGTGAGATGAGAATGCAGATCAGCGACACTGAAACGCTCCACTCCAACAATAATGAGCTGTGGGACTCAGCTCTCCTCCGACTAACGCTATCAAGCATCCTAATTGTTTCAAGGCTCTGCTAACCGGTCACACATTGTGCCCACTCTGTCATTCCACCAGTCACAAACATGTGTTGTTATGCAGATTTGGTGCCTTAATCACACCACGGCTCAAATTAAGCATTGGACACATTTGGTATTCGAGAGTAATTATGAACTCCAAGCTATGGACATCTAAAAGTGGGGAAAAAACAAATGTATCTGACACCTCATCGTTCCAAAGCCAACACTGCGGCTTTGTCCAAACGTTTCTCCTCAATCACATCCTTGGAATGGCCCATTAAAAAGAGGTGCACAGTTGGTATAGAGAAGAAGAAGCTCTCCCACCACTGCTGGGGACAGGATTCAATCCACGCAGGAGGTGCATCTTTCCGTTTGTTGTCGTGTGATAGACATTTGGCAGTGTTCAATGTTGGGAAACCAGTGGGCAATCCCCGCCATATTGCTGCACTTGTGGCACCCACTAAATGGTGAGGGTGGTTGTAAAGAGAAGGGTGGGACCTTGGGGTTATAGCATAAACCTCAAATGTGTGTGACTCAATGCCATCCAGCAAGTGACTGATAAAGGTTGAAAATCCATCTTCCACATGGATGTTTTGATCAGACTGCAGGCAAATCAGATCTTCAACCGAACTGAAATGCATCTGTTGAAATCCAATCATATTTGCATGTGTTTATTCTAAAATCAATCTGAATATAAAAAAAAAACAAAAAAAAAAAACAGATTGGGAATAATAAGTGACTTTGTTACTCAATATTTTATTGTTGTTTTGGTCACATGAAACAGAGCTCACTGTGTAATGAAGGGCAAATTTGATTCATGAATCATGGAGATTGGACAAAGTGCTTAGAGATGTACATCCTAATTATTTAAAAAGTCTTACAATGTCTGTTTAAGATTGATGCAATACTGTTGGCAAGTTTTTACAGTTTATAAACAAGAAGTAGTAGTACGCAGCCTTTGAGCACTGGAGGCATACAATTGCGTCAGTTAACTGTTCCTGAGCCGTGGCGTTGAAAAATGGTCAAAATATTTATTTGCAGAATATTATGATGTCACAGTGAAGTTGACCTTTGACCTTTTAGGTATAAAATGCCATAACCTTATTTTAACATCATTTTATCCCATCAGACATTTATGTAAAATTGTAGTTATAGTTATAATTATCATACGAATTGTTGAGTAATGGCCAATAAGTCCCATGGAATGTTTGTGCCACATTTGAAGAATTTCCCTCAATGTATTTCTAAGATACAGCATTCACAAGAATCAAGTTATTTCATCCTTGAGTCATAGTGGAAATTTGTTCCGAATTTGAAGAAATTCCCTCAATACGTTTCTGAAATATTGTGTTCATGAGAAAGAGGCGCCGTGACCTTGACCTTTGCCCTTTAGTCAGCAAAATCTGATAAATTTATCCTTGAGTCCAAGTGGACATTTGTACCAAAAATGTACCAAATTCCCTTACGCTGTTGTTGAGATATCATGTTCACAAGAATGGGCCGGATAGACAGTCCATTGTTGAGGTCCAGTTAACAACCTGAAAACATTATGCCTCTGGCCACAGCTATGCTAGCATGAAGGCATCAAAACACATTTCTGAAGTGAAATGAAATGTGCATTGCTTGCTTTAGACAAATGTATTGGTTTCTGCTGGTGTCTTCTCTGATTTCCTGTTTTTTCCAGCTTGCATGAGTCAGATCCGCAAAAACTACCTGCTTGATTTTAAGTATTTCTGAAAATTGTTTCATGGCTGCCGAGTCTGAACAATTTAGGTTCCTGACTGAATCCAAACTAACCAGACTGTCACACCGCTAACAGGAACGCAAGGTGCTTCAAAGTGACTGGAGTCGCGACGCCGTATGGGGTTGGCAAACAAGTCGACTCCTGATTAAATTGAACTTGAACCCGTCTTAAGGAATCTGTGCCAAAACTCTTCGCCATCTGTCTCTCCTTAAGCACCTTCTGGTGACACACAGACAACGATGAACACACACAGACACACTCAGTCCATGAGAGGAATGTATGAGTGATGGTCTGTCTGAGCGGGATCTTTTAGGTTAATGAGAGGAAATTATCCAGGTTGACAAGTTGTTCTGGGCCATCACATAATGGATAGCAAGGCAAGGTGTGTGTGTGTTCATGCTTGAAAAGAAAAGAGCAAGGGTAAACTTGTTGGCAAACACTCCTCAGAATCATGTAAGATCACATTAAAAGTAGCTCACTTTCACTTGAGGTGTGTCTTTAAAAAGAAACACATCATTTACCTTTAGTTCACAGAAGCTTCTTGCAGACACTGAACTAACACTCAGCCTGTAAATGTTAAACAGGGTTGTTGCATTGGCTTTGAAACAGTGAGTCTTGTCAGGCTAACAGGGAAGGTTCAGTAACTGGAAGAGTGAATAAGATGATTCAGAGGAGTAAAGATGTTTCTTTACTCCTTTATGACATTAAACTGAATATTTTTGGGTTGTGGACAAAAAAAGACATTTGAGGATGACATCTTGGGCTTTGGGAAATATTCATTGACATTTTTCACCATTTTCTGACATTTATAGACCAAACAACTAATCAAATAGTTGAAATAATAGCCAACAGGTTAATTTACCTAGGAAATAATTGTTAGACACAGCCCTAAATTTATGAGCGACTGACAAACCGTAGGATGTTCAAATTTAGACAGCAATGCAGACCAAAAACAACCACAAGGCAAAAAGTTCATTGAATAAGACAACAACAAAAAATGGATACGTATTTTAATAAAGATAAATAATAAAAAGATAAAAAAGCAACAAACAATACTGCAAAAACTCACTCACTGGTGGTCACAAATCCTGTCATGCCACTTTAACAGAACTTTAAAGAAGCAGTCAAAATATATAAAGAGTCAATGAAACAGCATGGTAGCTGTGAACATTTTCCCCTCTGGGCCAAACAAAAGTTTTTTACCTTGTTTGACCTTTAATTATAGCATCCCCTTCAGCCAATCACTGTAATTTCAAAAACTGTCCAAACAGCTATGAAAATTGAAAGGCACTCTACTCTCAGGAACTGCGTGACGCCTGGAGTGTGGAAGAGCGCGCTGGAAAGGGTTGCGGCGCATGAAAAAATGTCATAAGGGATGTTTAATAGGGTGGGAAAATGTGGGTATTTGAGGCGCTCAGTGGATGAAGATTACTGAGAAACACCAAATGTGTAATCTTTTGGTTGTGGGTAAGAAATAAGAACTTCATTAATACAAAAAATGCCTCAGTAGTGATGAGATCCATTGTTTTTCAATGTTGGTTAACTTGGAAATGACATGCTGGACAGATGAGCACATTAACTTAGATGATGGATGGATTGAAATTATCCTCAACGATCAATTTTCAGTTTGAGAGACAAAACTGAAGTGTTGAATCCAAAATGACTGCTTACAAATATGCCCACGCACTCTCTTTCACACACTATCCAACACACAGTAAGCAGTTTGAGGAGTGAGGACTTGCATATTCAAACATAGTTGAAGCCTCTCTGTACTGTGTTTACTGTACTGAATGAGAAAAAACAATCTTTTGAATCCTAAACGTGTTTACCACAGTCAAAGCCAATTACAGAAGACAGCAGAGTCGAATATTCAAACCGAGCAGGGAGTTAAAGAGGATGAAGAAAAACGGCCTACCACTGAAATTCCTCATGATAATGGCTGGAGTCTGGCTTGCCAGAGGGAAGTTCTGCTATTACCATCTAATTCCCACACATACACATGCTAATTCAGGTTCTTAGCAGGCAGCTGGAATCTCCGTTTATCTTTTAGCCTTTGGTTATACTCACCGAGGTATAGAGGTGAGGAAGAGACCAGGGAAGAAAAAGAGAGTTCGAAAAAGAACGGGAGACAGAAAGGACAACGAAAGATAGATGACATGGGATGGAGGAAGTCTTTACTTCTCTTCCTCCAGCTGTGATTACACTAGCTGCTCTCTGCCTGTCAAACAGACTGTCACCTCCCCCACACACACACAAACACAGGCACACATAGTGTATGCAGAGGTAATAAAACATCATGAGGTTAGACAGCGTCTGGCTTCCTTAACTGCTGACAGCCTTTGCTACAGATTTGTAACTTTATCAAGGGCTCTTGAGAAAAATCCCCAGAGATCAGTCTACGGTGGCACTGTCTGTGAGATCAGATCCAACCATCAACTGTAACATTCATTATATGGGAGTAAAAGTAGTAGAAAGGATTTTTTCATGTGAATACTGCATGTTCAAACTGAGCTTTGGGTTAAGTTTTCCTGTTTCTATGAATAAAACAGTTAAAAGAATATTCCCCCAGCAAGTGTGACACTGTAATAGTGACTTACAATTTATACAGGGGAAACAAATAATGATCTCAGTGATGGCAGCAAACCTTGAGATTTGTGACATCAACTTGTGCCCATAATATATTATGTTTAACATGGGAATATGTCAGGAAGGTTTTCCATACTGTAGTCACAGCTCAGCAGGAATATTCTAACCCTGTTAGGATGCTTACATGCATCAAAATAAAACCACCTTACTATAATCAATATTTCAGCTGAGATGCTTGTAGTGATGAACCCACTGCCCTCCACTCAGTCTTCACACCTTTTCATCTTAAAAATAACAACATCCAGCTCAGCGTTCAATTCCATCTTCTCAATGAAACTGATTGCCTTAGACTTCCTCACTAACAGACCCCAGACAGTCCAGATTGGCAATCACACCTCCTCTACTTTGGTGCTCAACACAGGAGCCCCCCACAGCTGTGTGCTCAGGCCCCTCCTGTTCACACTGTACACCAATGACTGCACTCTCAGACATCAGGAGAACTCTATTGTCAAACATACAACAAAGAAATCAAAATCGCAAAATTCTCAATACAATTTGTGATCTTTGTCGACCTTTTCCAGGGGAATACCGAAAGGAACAATACTCTGAAGATCATATGTATAACCTTTATTTAACTAGGTCTCATCGAGATCAAGATCTCTTGGACTGTGGAAGTTAATGTACATCACCAAGAAACGCCTGTTTTTCTTAATGTTTTGAGGTTGTTTTTTAAATAATTCAAACAACAGTAAACTTGCTAAGAGCAAAGGTCTGAAAGAACAAAAATTACAGTATATTTTCAAAAAAATCACAAATAAATTGAATACATCCGACAACATTCATTAACAATCTGCTACTGACCACAAATATTTCAATTTTAACACCAACATCAGGTGGCCTGTTTTTTAAAGCATGTGTCTAGAGGCCAGATTAAGAGAGCTTGTTAAACAATATCTGCACCTGTGCAACAATTTTTTTCCTGTGCCTCTGCATTAGCTGCCTTTGTTGCTCTTTCCCCACAGCCATTGTTGTTGTCCAAGTTATTCTAAATGCCATTCTTGTTTCCACAGCTAATGGTTACCTCGTTAATTCTTAATGATGCCATTAGGTCACACAGTTGCTGGCATTAATTTTAATGTCCATGTAATTAAAGCTGTTGTTCTTGCTGGGTGTCCTTAGTGCTGAGAATCCTGTTGGTTTTGAGTCTAGGGTGTCTAATCAGTGTCTGTTTGAGACCAGGAATGCCAGGTGAATCCAGTTAACTAGCTGCTGTAATAGAAAAACAGCAGGGCACTGGGCCCTTGTAACAGGACTGTGATCTGGTAAGCTATCATATGGGCTTGACCTTTAGGATGGCTGGCCCTACTGTTGTTTGAGTCAGGGCATTCAAGTATTTGGAGGTTTAATCAGCACCAATCCAGAACCACATACTGCATGTCACAGTCCTGCATAAATATTTTCAAGAACTTCAAGATTTAAGTCACAGATCTTCTCATACAATTTCAGATAAAAGTGAGGATGTTTGGAAGTATGAACTCATAGGATTGTTTGAAATCATATGAATAAAATGCAAAGTTCTTCTGGGAAACCTTGGGTCCTGGCTTTCATGGATGCCACTTGACTCACACCATCTATCCAAAGGTGACCCTCATGGCAATGGCACTCCCTGATGGCAATGATCCACCCCAGCAGGAGAATGCGCCCTACAACACTGCATTAACTGCTCAGCAATGACCCGAGGAATGTGACAAAGAGCTCAAGGTGTTGACTTGGCCTCCAAGTTCCCCAGATCCCAATCAGATAGAGCATCTGTGAGATATGCCAGAGTAAGTCAAATCCATGGAGGTCCCACCATGGATCAGATTTGGCTCTGATGTTACGAAGTTTGGACAGAAGACCTCTAAGAGTGTCCAGTGGTGTCTGGAACTGGATCCTTTGATTACTGTTGGTTCTGTGCACCGACCCACTGCGATCGGGAAGTACCCTTGCCATAATATTCATGTACTTGTTCTGTAACAGTGTTTGGATGGGTGGTGCATGTCAAGTGGCACCCACATGAAGGCCAGGACCCAAGGTTTCTCAGCAGAACATTTAATCCATATTATTCATTTCACCCGTTAGTCCTTTGAATGTTGTTGCCGATCAGTCGGTGTATAAGCTGTAAAGTAACAAAAAGCATTATTCATACTTTCCTGTTAAGTCAATACAAACATTTTATGTCATGGGTGCTGTTCTGCAGTGGAGCGTTCAGTGCTACCATTGGTGGCTGGAAGCTATAGAGCAGCAATAGTGGATAGAAAAGTGGTACTTTCATTTATACATCTTCTGGTGAGCGAGACATTAGTCTTTAATAGAAAATATCCTTTTTTATGACTTCACAGCCTCCTAATGCCCTTTATTCTCCAGCTTATAGTTTGCTAAGAGGATTTCCAATATCCTGTGAGTGGGTCTGTGAAATCCATGAATATACACTCTTGGATCTGGGCTTATTTTAATCATAATTTAGGGATAACCATAATTTAGGGATAAGTAACTATGTTTTAAGTTCCCCAGATCTCCCTTACTGTCACAGCAGCCGTGTGTGTGTACTTGGGAATTAACAGGTGTGAATTTGTCTGAGAGACTGAAAATTAAACTGTTAAAGTATGCTTGTTTAAATGAAAGCTTTCTTTTCAACTAAATCCTGAGCTCAAGGCACAAAGAAATGTCATTTGTAATAAGATGTAATTTGTGTTGAAACAAGATGTTGAGCTTGGAAAATTTGTGACTGCCTAATTGCTTCGAACATATTTGCATGCCTACTAGTTTTTTCAGGCCCTAAAAGAAGGTTGTAAGTCTGGGTCTCAGTAGAGAAATTGAGTGCCTCATAATTGTCACAAACACTGATGGCATGTATACAGTCAATTTTGGAAAAAGATATTAAATGTCAGCACAAAACTCAGCCTAATGGAGTGGAAAGTCAAGTGATGGAGGTACCAAAAGAGAAAAAGAAAGGGGAGAAACAAGCCCATGTGCGGAAGCAAAAATGCGTATGATCATTTGGCAACCATTTCAACCAGTCCCTTGACATATTTGTGTTGACTTTCATGAAAACGAAGGTCAGGCTCATTCAAACTTGCAAAAATCCTGATCAGTCCTGGACTGACTCAAGTCTGCTTAAGGTCAAAAGAGCATTGTTTTACACTTTTTACTGGGCAAGACTCCTTGTGGTTTGTTATCAGCTGACAACTCCTAGGAAAATATTCCCATGTGCAAGGCGCAGTGTGAAACCACCAACTCTTCCAAATAATATATGAGCAATATATATGAGCAAACGTGATTTACAGAATTGTACTGTGTCAACATTTTATTCTGGTGACTGAGCTGGGCAAGAAGGATGCTGTAATGCTAATGCTTAGAAATCAAACCATCAGACAGCAAGGCTATCAAGAGCAGCAACCCCAGCAGGGATAAACTTTGATGCCATCTCTCCCATATAGATGGTTCAACCCACAGAGTTTACAGTCAGTGGAAGTTGAAGGCTGGCTTTTTATTACCTGCTTGTGTGTAAAGAGTCTTGAAACAATACGTCTCTGTCCTGTCGAGGCCCAGAAAAAAGGCCAGGTGTGAGTGTGAGTGGGTGTGTGTGTCCCTGAGGAAAAGAGGTTGGAGAGTTTAGGCAGAGGAGAAGTGGATGTTGTTGTTAGCTGTGGATAAAAGGATGGAGAGTAAATGGGGAGACTCTAGACCAGAGGCTTTGGGGCGGTTGTGACCAGAGTGAACTTTAAAAGATCTTTTCCCTGACTTCAAAAAACATGTATGAAAAATCTGCGTTTAATGACATTTCTGTCTAAAAGTCTAAGAACATGCAAATGTGTTGGACACTAGATGTCTCCTATTTCACTGCAAAGTGTTTTCTCAATCTTCCTGCAACTGCAGCTATTCTAAAAGGACAGCCGTGTAATGGCCGTTGAAGCATCCATTTCCGAGTCACACAAACAGGAAAACAGTGATTTCTACCATTTTATGTTTGACTTCACATCCTCTTCACACCTCCTACTCTGTCTTCACATCATCATCACTTGCCCTAAGGCCAGGTGAGTAATCTTAGGTGTGAAAGCTGCATCCAGGTTGTTTACAGTCTCACTGGATAAAGGCAATGACAACCTAAGCTGTAACAGCGAGGACATTCATATTTTCACACTAACACGCTCATGTTTGGAAGGTGTTCTATAGTGATGCAGTGCATCCCTAGAATTTTTATGTTTTCTCTTTGCATATACATCCATTCATTATCTGAAACTGTTTATCCTTTTCAGGGTCAGGGGGGCTGGAGACTATCCCAGCTGACATTGGGTGATGGCGGGGTACACCCTGGATAAGTCGTCAGTTCATCACAGGGCTGACATAAAGGGACAAACAACCATTCACGCTCACAATCACACCTACGGACAATTTAACATACTGGATTAACCTTACTTTTTTTTCATGTCTTTGGATTGTGGGAGGAAGTACGGAGTACTTGGAGAGAACCCACGCAGACACGGGGAAAACATGCAAACTCCGCACAGAAAAGCTCTGCCCCAGCCAGGTCTTGACTGGTCCTTCTTGCTGTGGGGCAACAGCCCAAACAACTGCGCCGCCGTGCTGCCATTTGCATATCGATTACTCAAATACAATTCATATTGACACAATCAAATAAATAATACACAACTATTCTCAGTTGTGTGAACTCAGGTTTGTCCAAAATCAGGGTTTTGTACAAACTGGATGTTTGAGCAAAGAATGACACATGGGCTGCATGGACAGATTATGAGACATAGGCACAGAGGTGTAAAAAGACCGCCTTCCTCCTATGTAGGACCACACGTGCAAAATGTATCTTTCATTCTGCTGATTTCAGTGATATTATACAAATGAACGAAAAGGCTCAGGTTCTGCAGCTGCAGGTCCACACTGACTCCAGAGATAATACTACAGCAAATACTACAGCATGTACAATAAAATATACAATATAAAAATATTGTAGGAAAATAGATAAGATACTTATGTAAAGAAGGCAGAATATTTTACACTTGAACAATAAACACTGAAACAGTTAACAAGGATTTTTTCTGCATTCTAGTGTCTAAACAAAAAGCTTTCAGAGAGGTGAACATATTTTTGACAGGCCAAAATCTCTGCTAATTGTGCTGCATTTTAATTGCATTGTAGTCCCAGCATGCTGAACAGCATACCGAAATCAATCAGCCACCTCCAACTTACGCAAAATACCGCTGCTAGGGTTCACATTAAAATATGATCACATTTCTCCTGTTCTTGCCTCATTGCACTGATTACCCCTGGTTATTGGAACTGATTTTAAAATTGTATTGATCATTTTAAAATCACTGGTTGGCCTTGCTCCTGGTTATATCAATGACCTTGTAACCTTGTATTCTCCTGCTCGTTCCTTAGATCTGCAGATCAGCTGCTACTATCAGTACCCAGGGCGAGGCTTCAGACGGAAGGTGGCAGGGCATTTGTTGTAAGGCCTCCACAAGTGTGGAATAATCTTCTGTTGAGAATCAGGCAAGCTACCCCAGTATCCTCCTTTAAAACTTATTCTTATAAAATGGCCTTTAATTTGTGTAATTTCTTGTTTATGCTCTTACTCTAACGTCTTTTATTTATGTTAATATTTTGTGTTAATTTCTTCCTGCATATAATTCTGTAACTGAGCTGTGTATTTTTGGTTTTTAGGCTTGTGACGCACTTTGTAAACCTGTTTTTGAAAAGTACTATATATGAAGTTGATTATTATTATTATTATTATTATTATTATTATTATTACAGCTGTAATATTATAGCAAAACAAAAAAAAAAAAAATGTATGATCCTGTAATTGTATAAGAAAGAAGACAACTTTCACATTTTATTTACAGCCGACCCCTTGTAAACTAACTACTCACTGACTTTCAACAGTCTCATCAAACAGAGGATCTTGCCCAGGGGCCTTCTGACCTCTGTGGCCCCTTGGCCAGTGCCCGTCGTGTCCCATCAGTAATCCATCCATGTAAGGTCGTGCTTGTCATTTCAACTAAAATAATGGAGGCGCATTAATGATGGTACGAGAGGGGCCTTTCAGTGGAGTGCTGCCTGTAGGGCTACACTCATGGATCAGAGTGTTTACACCTGCCTGACAGCATCTGAGAGTGGGCCAGAGGCAAAACCTCTATCAAAGCTTGTGTTGTACAGCCTCACTTTAAAGCAAACATGCACATCTGAACACACGCACACATTCCCCTTCTCTCTCCATCTTCAACTTACTTAAAATACTGCACTGACCTCTTTTCTGAACAGAGCTTATAAACATATGATTGAGAGGGATTCTGTTTTAGGATTCGAAATCATCTAGACAATTTGTTTCATGCACAGTCTGATAGTTTTCTTTTTTCTTTTATTCTGCACGGCTCTCACTTTTTATTGAAACCACCAATGAGCATTTGTCTCTGCCGAAAACACAAGTGCAGCCTCTGGAAATGTGTAAAACGCAGTTATCTCTAAACTGTGACTTTTGTCTGTCCAATTTGTCTTTTAGTAATACTTTTTCTGATGCAAGCCCTTTGAAAGTAAACGTGCCGACTCAACCTCATGGCCACAAAGCCCAGGGTAGGATTGATGTGTGCTCCCTGAGTCCTCCGGGATCGTTTGAACGCAGGGCGCCGAGGGATTTGTCAGTCTAACGGGAGCTGACAGGAAGAGAATGAACTTTAACACTCGCAGGCTGCTTTCCCTTTCATGAGCTTCCAGAGAAACCCTGTAGTGAATCAAATCCCTCTGCTCCGAGGAAATACACACACAGTCGTGTAATAAAAATGCATACACATGTGCACCAACGTAATTGCACGCACATCTTATTCAATGTTACCTTCCCCCACTTGTCCCTGCACATTCCCATTTAATCCGTCAAGCAGTTAAGAGTGACAAATGTGTTGAAGAAGTTCATGTACATGAAGGAGCAGCAACACAAACTGTAACACACACACTTCCTCCAATGACCTGAGAATAGAGGTCGTCGCTGAGAGCTCGTTGTCTCAGTGATTTCATGCTGTGTTGCTTTCAATCAGGGCCTGTAATGAAAAGTCGCATAACTCTAACGTTAATGGGACCCAAGGACTGTAAAACAGATGAATAGCTTGGTTTTGTAACTCTGAGTTAGGACCCAAAATGCTCCGCTGAGTCTCCATGTGGTAAGTTAACAGGTATGTTGGAGCCTAAGGTGACATAACGTTCTCATTTGGGTGCTGATGAAAACTTTCATAAACTCTGGCCTGGAGTGTTGCCTAACAGCTTGTCTGTTTAATTATTTACCATTAATTGACACTGCTTGAGAAGCCACCTAATTACCCAGAGTTAACTACAGATCAGGGCTTTTGCTGCAAATGGGAGTATTTGACACTTTTAGTGGCAAGGTGAAAAAGAACATGAAGGACTAAAAAACTTTTCCCATGAATTAGTTTTGGTACCTGTGACCATCTGACCAGAAGGGAGCATAAATAATGCAAGCTTGCTTGTGCTGGCAAATATGCTCCCTGATGATAATTGCTTGGCTGAAACGAGTTTGGCTAATGCTGCAACTTTGCACAAAAAGTTGGCAACTTTTCAGGCCACAGCTTCTTTTTTGCCCACTGATGAATCCTATTGTTTATTTCTGACTACAGAGAAGGCCACTTGTTTGAAACCACCAGTCATGATTGTTGTAATCATATTTTTGTTCTGTTAATTTTGGTGTTCAACCCCTTTTCCAAAAAGGTTGGGGTGTGTGTCAAATCTAAATAAAGCAGAATGTGACCATTTCTCTTATCCTTTTCGACGTATTACTGAAAACAGTCCAAAGAAAATATATTTAATGTTTTAACTCATCAACTTCATTGATTTTTATAACTAACTGCTTATTCTGAATTTGGGAAACAAGTTGGGACAGGAGCAACAAAAGACTGGGAAATTTGTGGAATGCTCCAAAAACACCTGTTCCACAGGTAAAGAGGTTAATTGTAACAGGTGATAGTAACATGGTTCGGGTTGTGGTCTAAACTTTCTCTCCCCACTAGAGTTTCCCTGTGGTATTACTGTTGCTGTTGCTGTTGCAAAGACAGTATAACAACATGGCTATTGCTGGCAGCCTGACTACAAAGCAAAAAACAACCATAAGAATCCTAATTTGAGCCCATTCACAGTGCTATGAAAAGGCAGAGGAAAACACACAATTGTATTAGTAAGTAGGCAGTTTTTTTTTTACTAATGTCATAGAAAGAATGCCGGTTTTGACCCATCTCAAGTCCCGATTGTAAGAGGAAACACATCAAATGGGGAGCAGGCTTTGGCACAACACCCGTGCTCTCCATTGAGTGACTGCCTGTCTGTTCACCCTTTTTTTTTTTTTTAGTCACTCTTGGCTCCTCTTTTGCAGTATAGAGTTTCCACAGTTATTCAGTCGGTCCACCATTAATATCTCTTCTTTTTTTGGTTACACAATGGCTTGTGCTGTAACTAAACCTTCATTATGCAGGAAAAAAAATCAGTCTGATGGCAGTTCAAAGAGCAGAGACTTCTAGGGAACCAATCTATACCCAGATGGTGTCATTAGCTGTCTTTCCATAAAGCATTGTGATGTGCATGTAGAATATCGCATCAGAAATTTTATGGAAAAGGCAGAATTCGAAAAAATTCTTCCTCTAATTCGCAAAAAAGTTTGTACGATCGCTTGAGGTGCTTTTTGTCTTTTGCAAATCAGATTCAACTCGTAAAATGTTAGATGGAAACAGATTTGCCGGATTAAAGTTGACGTAGCTAACATTCAACTCACATGGCTGTCTTCGTCGTCTCCGGATGCAACATGGCCGATGCTAACTGACATGCAAGAACAATTACAACTTGCCCTATTGAAAGTAATTCCTGAAGACCTCTCTCCATTTTGTCTCCTGGTTTGTTTACCTCTAGTCTTTATTTACTTCCACATCCACGCATGATGTAGCCACGTAGCCTACACCGCGTCATCCTTTGACAAAATTAGGCTTTACATAGCCGAGTTCATTCGCTCAAAACAGTTTACAGAAACGCCCCTGATTCGCATTTGGATTTCTTTGTTTTTTTGCGAACTTTTAAAAGTTTGCTTAAAATTCGCTTGACATTTTATTGAAACATAGCTAGTCTCTTTCAGTCATTACACTGTGTAATCAGTATTTACTTCAGAATGATACGTTAAGCTAAAATGGTGTCTATTGCAAGTTTAAAAGGGAAGCTCAAACCCTGCTTCCTTTTGCAGCTCTGCATACATGACCAATGGCTGCGTAAGTGGGCATCATTGTCAGAAAAGTACAAAAGTTAGACACAGTTAGACAATCAATAACCACTTCATTTGATGCATATTCAGACCATTAAGCTACTAGAACACCCTGTTAAGGAAAGATTGTGAATGAGCTTCCTCAACATAAAAATGTTTTGTTTTTGTTGTTTTTTAAAACTTCATTTAAAAGCATTTTCAATACAATATGAACGGCTCTGCCAAAAATGCAGATGTGCATACAGTCAGAAGAATGTAAAACTAATGACTCCAATATTGGACACTATATATTATATATGAATTCACATTTCATATTTTGGAGTACAGTCTCACTCTGTATTTAGAGTTTTTTTGGCATCACCATACCTACTGAAACAGCCTGGGTTTCATATATGTTTCCCATTGGTAAGACACTCATGACACCTAAGACCGCAACAAGAGGATTAGGTTACCAGGGTTTCTTAAAAGTCTGAGAGAAACACAGAAACACATTTTCCCAGTAATTCTACAGTTTTTGACATGTCCAAAATGAAGGTCAATGATCCCTCTACCCCTTTACACCTGCTACAAAGATGCGACATGTCAGGAAAAATCTTATGCAATCTGGCTTTAGAGTAGTATAACCATGGTATTGTTTTGACCCGTATCAGATTATGTTTGGGGTTGATTGAACATTTATGCAAACTTTCGAGACATTCCTCCCACAACTGGTCATCTATCTCCACCCCCAGATCAAGTTCAAGTCCAGTTGTATTGGCATCCATGTGTCTTTGTACTGTGAAATAAAAATTAGAAACTGCCCCCTTATCCTGTGGATCAGATTTTTTAGCGTTAAGTGAATTATGGGGACATATTTCCTCCAAGTTAGAAACCCTTTTGCTTACATAATCTCGGATTTGCATGTATCTGTAGAAATTAGAGGCCGGGATATTATATGTGCATTGGAGTTGCTCAAACGACATAAAGTGGCCATTTATGTACAAAGCACCTAGGTCTCTGATGGCCTTGATCTTCCATTCTGTGAAGACGCGGTCATATTAAGCTGGGGAGGAAAGCATGGTTTTCATATATTGGGCTATCGGTGCTTTTATGTATGATTTTATTTGTTTCCAGTTTTTGAGAGTATTTTTAATTACAAAACGATTTTCCTGTAATTAACGGATTATTAAGAAGGGCGAGGAGAGAGGTTTTATCACAGAGGGCTTGTCCAATGATAACCAAGCAGGGCAATCACTTGAGGATATAATGTTTTAGTGGGCATCCCAGTTGTAAGATTTAAAGTGTGGCAGGCCAAAACCTCCTTCATTTTTTGATTTGATGAGATGTTTTTTCATTATTCTTACAGTTTTGTAGCTCCATAGAAAGGGCAACATGATCGAGTCTAGTTGCTTAAAGTAAGAAAGAGGAATACATCATGGAATTGCCTGAAAAATATAAAGAAATCTTGGAAGAACTACCATTTTGATAGCATTGATTTTTCCAGCCATAAAGATAGGAAGGGTTTTCCAAAACTCCATATTTTTCTTAAGCTGAGCTATGTTTTTCTGCCAATTCACCAGTAGATCTTAAAAGATCATAATTCCAAGATATGTGAAGCTGTTGAAGGCTATTTTGAAAGGAATGGTTTGCAGATATTGCTCAGTGATATTTGGGTGGTTGGGCATCAACTCACTTTTTTGCCAGTTGATTGAAAATCCTGAAAATGAACAAACGGTTAATTAATGTTAGCAGTGGGGGTATTGATGTCTGGGGATTCGTTAAATATACAAATATATTGTTTGCACAAAGGGAGAGGTGTTGGCTGATCGACATAAAAATGTTAATAATACCTTAGTTGCCTGGAGTGATTATTGTAATTTCATTGATAAACCAAGTGAAAAACATTAACAGTGGATATTTTCCTTTCGGGAGACGAGGTTGAATCTTGAAACTACAAAAAGCAATAATTTCCCTGAATGGATGAAACATGGAAGAAAAACAATCATAAAAGATATTTCAACATAAAATGCCATATTGAAGAAAAATATTTTGCTGGGCACAAAACAACACATGGAGCCGGTCCAAGTCCTCCCTCTTTCTTCGTCCACTACTCTCCTGCTTCCCTCAGCAAGGCCAGCCGGTGGGAAGTAATAAATAAAAACAGAATAAAATGATTATGATACACCATCGTTGCCAACTTGACACAGAGCCCAAGGTTTCAAGCCAAAGAGCAGTGTAATAAACATCACCCTGCACTCTCTCTCTGCCCTCATCAAGCAGCGTCGTCCTCCCTCTGCTGCCTCGATCAGAAACACAATTACACCTCTGCATCCGATTGGAAATCACAATAAACTGCAGCTATGACGCTGCTGCGCCAGACAGCCGTGCTCACACACCTCCAGACAGACCAGAGAGCATTTCTCTGGTTGTAAACAGACGGCTGGAGGTGGGTTTCCACAGGCAAGAGAGCAGCAGACGGAGCTGTATTAAATATCTAACACTATGAGGCCCAAGACACACATACACATCCACTGTATGAATGGTGTAGCACTGTTGGAACTCAGCTGCCAACATGCTGATGACAGCTTTAAAATAGAAGGAGCTGGAGCTATTTCTATACTCATGCCATACATTACACAGACTTGGTGTTAACTTGATTTTACTGGTGGTTGATAAAGGCATGAATATTTATATCAAAGTGAAAAAAGTGTTTCATTTCAAGCTTTAAGGAATGTAAATAGGAGAACCTCAAAGACACGAAACCGACTTATGTAAACTTTGGACATCCACTCTTACACCCAGAGGTCAGCCTGATCTGGACGGACTGAACAGATATTTGATGTCCTGCCAGATGTCAAAGCCTTCACCTGACTGACTTTGGATTTTGTTGCACAAATATACAGTATTTTATGGCGGTCCTTTTCTGGATCTTTTTTCTTTTCTCTTTTACCCTGACCCCCAATTCTAATATCAATAAATTACATTTATGCCCAAAATCATTTAACCTTAAGTTTTCAAAAAATTTTTTATTTCTGGACAATGGAACCGAGTATGTTACAATATATGGTTAGTGCCTAAATCTGTGGGCCACCAGGATGCTGCCATTCTTTATTATTATGCCCTTCTTTCATGACATTGAATGTAAGATGTGCTGCAATAAAGTAAGCCTCAAAATATTAACATGACACTTTAAAAGCTGTAAATTCCAGTCAAGTCAAGTGCCTGCAACCCAATTATTTTGATGCCTCATCTAAAATATCCAGTTTTGTTGCCACAAACATGACTGGAAAATGTCCCGACGTCTCATTAAAAGTATCAAAGTGATAAAAAAAAAATATTTAAGTGTTAACGAACAATGGTGTCTTGTTCAATATACCTATTGGTATCATTTATGATAGTAAATGACTATTTCTTTGGGCACTGGGAAATTGTGATGAGAATTTTCCATCATCATTATTCCATTAATTGAGAAAATAATTGGCATATTAATTCAAAAATGAAAATATGGAAAGAAAAGTATTTTGAACTAAGATCCAGTATGGGACCTTTCAGTGACAAGAATTACACATTAAACGTATGGTCAAAGTCAAAGAACAGAAACCATCCAGGGGCAAACAATATGAAAGCTTAGTGCAAGAAGCCAAACTTGTTATTGCCAAACGTCCGATATCTCATTTGCTCATTTGCATTACCTTGCTCTCTGAGTGGTTCTGGTCAGCTGTCTTGGCAGTGGCGTCCAGATCAGTCACTCCTCTGTTGAGGTTTGACTCCTCTGCTGCCGGCACCTGGCTCACCTCCTCCGCATCTATATCCGTCTCCTCGGTGACAGACGCCGTCTTCTCAGCGCCCGTTAGCTCTCGAGCTGAGCCGAGGAAAGTACACACACATACAGGTGGATAAGCACGCACGCCTGCACACACACATGTGGGCATGAGCATGTACACAGGCACACATGGGTGGACACACATGAAAACATTCAGTTAAGACACGTTATACACAAAAGCATAGTATACTGCAAGTATGATTATGTAATCAAAGAGTGTAAAGTAAATTAATGTTCAAGCTGTTCAGTGGTACAACTTCATAATGCAATGCAATTTTTAAATATAACACAATGCAGAGGGTTCTCTCCTGTTTCATGGGTGTTTCCTTTTTGGTGTGGAGCTTTTTATTAAACTGTGTTCTCATTATTGTTCATACATTATTAATGGGACAACGTACCAAACTGGACACAGAGCGTGTTTTCTCTGAAGCGGATATCATTAACAATGAAGAGCAACACTTTTACCCGTGCATGACACAAAATCAATCCAGACTGCAACCAAACAGTTTATTAGAAGCACTTTAACTCCTTTCATCTGCCTCTCTCAATTCTTTGAATCAAACTGTGACATTGGAAATGGGTTCTACTTGACTTCATTGAGACATTTTTTCACTTTTATTTGGTCAAGATTGATTTTTGACTAAATTAGATGTCTCTGAAAAATCTTTGGCAGAGAAAACCATCCAATTACGTTTAGTAAAACACGGTCAAAAGCTGCTACACTTTGTTCCAGAGCAAGACAGTGAAACACTTGAATAAGAGCGTAGACTCCATGTACCTTCACATAAAGACCTCACACATTACAGTAAGTCAATTATCCTACATTTTAAAACACACTGAACAAAAACATAAACGCAACACTTTTGTTTTTGCTCCCATTTTTCATGAGCTGAACTCAAAGATCTAATACATTTCCTATATACACAAAAAAAAACATTTCCTATATACATCCCACCTCACAGGTGTGGCATATCAAGATGCTGATTAGACAGCATGATTATTGCACAGGTGTGCCTTAGGCTGGCCACAATAAAAGGCCACTCTAAAATGTTCAGTTTTATCACACAGCACAATGCCACAGATGTCGCAAGTTTTGAGGGAGCGTGCAATTGGCATGCTGACTGCAGGAATGTCCACCAGAGCTGTTGCCCGTGAATTGAATGTTCATTTCTCTACCATAAGCCGTCTCCAAAGGCGTTTCAGACAATTTGGCAGTACATCCAACCGGCCTCACAACCGCAGACCACGTGTAACCACACCAGCCCAGGACCTCCACATCCAGCATGTTCACCTCCAAGATCGTCTCAGACCAGCCACCCGGACAGCTGCTGCAACAATGGGTTTGCATAACCAAAGAATTTCTGCACAAACTGTCAGAAACCGTCTCAGGGAAGCTCATCTGCATGCTCGTCGTCCTCATCGGGGTCTCGACCTGACTGCAGTTCGTCGTCGTAACCGACTTGAGTGGGCAAATGCTCACATTCGATGGCGTCTGGCACGTTGGAGAGGTGTTCTCTTCATGGATGAATCCCGGTTTTCACTGTTCAGGGCAGATGGTAGTCAGTGCGTGTGGCGTCATGTGGGTGAGCGGTTTGCTGATGTCAATGTGGTGGATCGAGTGGCCCATGGTGGCGGTGGGGTTATGGCATGGGCAGGCGTGTGTTATGGACAACGAACACAGGTGCATTTTATTGATGGCATTTTGAATGCACAGAGATGCCGCGATGAGATCCTGAGGCTCATTGTTGTGCCATTCATCCACGACCATCACCTCATGTTGCATGCAGCATGATAATGCACGGCCCCATGTTGCAAGGATCTGTACACAATTCCTGGAAGCTGAAAACATCCCAGTTCTTGCATGGCCAGCATACTCACCGGACATGTCACCCATTGAGAATGTTTGGGATGCTCTGGATCAGCGTATACGACAGCGTGTTCCAGTTCCTGCCAATATCCAGCAACTTCGCACAGCCATTGAAGAGGAGTGGACCAACATTCCACAGGCCACAATCAACAACCTGATCAACTCTATGCGAAGGAGATGTGTTGCACTGCGTGAGGCAAATGGTGGTCACACCAGATACTGACTGGTTTTCTGACCCCCCCAGACCCCCCCAATAAAGCAAAACTGCACATTTCAGACTGGCCTTTTATTGTGGCCAGCCTAAGGCACACCTGTGCAATATTCATGCTGTCTAATCAGCATCTTGATATGCCACACCTGTGAGGTGGGATGGATTATCTCGGCAAAGGAGAAGTGCTCACTAACACAGATTTAGACAGATTTGTGAACAATATTTGAGGGAAATGGTCTTTTGTGTATATAATGTTATATAAATGTTTTAGATCTTTGAGTTCAGCTCATGAAAAATGGGAGCAAAAACAAAAGTGTTGCGTTTATATTTTTGTTCAGTGTATTAAGCACAAAAAAGTCTAACTTCTAGCAAGAGGTTGATTTAACTAAACGGGTTGTGCAAACCTTCTCAGGGTGATATTGTTGTCTTTTTTGCCCTTCGGCATTCTGAATTTTGTTGAATATTTTACTATTTAAAGTTCATTTGACTTTCCTCACCAGGCAAATCACCAGAACACAACTCTAACACTGTTTGTCACAGCTGTTGTATTTCTCCCCCTGAAGCCTGAAGTCATTGGCTGTGCATCATAACCTCTGCAGATTCAAAATGTATAACAGGGGAAATGTAGGTGTCAGTGTTCTAGTTAATAATTTACATGCATGTGACTTGTTTTCTTGTTCGACCACAGTTTTTGACAACCTCCCACTGGATTGAATTGCATTTGCTTCCAGGCAATGTGACTGAACTAAAAATATATGGCTGCACTTGGAGCTACTGAGACCGTGCTGACTTAAGTGACGGAGTCATTTCTACCCAGAATAGATGGAAGTTAATGATATTTACTCAAGGCTGCCTCTCAAACTGCCTCTTACAGATAGTTTCATTTAAAAAGCAATCATTTTAAAAACATGAAAACTAATCAAATGAAGAAAGAATCACTGTGGGAATGATTACTCACTCTTATTTGCTAACTCAAATGCACTCATTTATGAAACATCGATATCATAAAATACTGAGCCCTCAACAACATATTGGTAAAGTAAGGTTGAAAGCTTCCCTTTTCTTCACGGAACAAAACACTCTTCACTGAACAGTTTGCATGTTTAGTAGTGCCAATTTTAGGTGAAAACATAAAAAGTAAAAGTTTGAAATTTGGGGGAATAGGCTTATTTGATTTATTGCTGAGACTTAGAAGATAGGCTAAATACCCCTCTCATGTCTGTACAATAACAACAGAACTGTAGTCAGAATGTGGTTAGCTTAGCTTAGCATACAGACTGGAAGCAGGGGGAAACAGCTAGCCTACCGTCAAAGATATGTAAAGAAATATATAGAGAATGATTTGTGGTTTTACTGTGTATCCATCTGCCCAGCACCTCTGTGCAGCAAACATGTCAAACTATTCCTTAAATCTCAAACGTGAATAAAAGAAGCAATAAACTTGCATTGTATAAGCAAGTATTCTTCAAACTATTTGGTTTTACAAAATGTTCTGCTGTCAAAAAGATAAAAAAACATTGTTTTTCCCATGTTTTTCTGTAAAAAGGTAACGGGTCGCTAGAGACCTGAGGTGTGTAAGAGAGCATGCCGTCTGAAGTACTGTAGGTGCATGAGCTTGACCATGTGTCAAGGGTATAAATAACAGCTTTTCAAATGAATTTGGGATCTCAGGGCTTCCAGAGACATGGATAATGCTGGATGAGCTGTATTGAGCCATTTTATTTTTTATTTTTGAGTTTTAAAACAAGTCCCCAGTAAGTGCTGCAATGCTGTTTTGCTGTGAAGCTCCAGAAATGGTTTGTGGACCACGAAAATTCACCCAACTTTCCATCGGCATGGGGGTGAATAGATAATGACTGAATGTTCATTTTTGGGTGAACTTATCCTTTAATCAAGTGAAACCACGTTGAAAATTGAAAATATTTTACCTTTGAGCAACATATCTTCTTTTGAAAGAAAACTAAGTCTAAAAATGAAGTTATGAGTTAATAATTAAGTCAAAACAGTTTGGTCATATAAAAATGTTATATAAACTTTTCTGAATGTTAATTACTAGTCAAAAACAAAATCCCATATGGCCTTTCAGTCTCACCATAGATTCAGTGATCATTGAATCTCTATGTCACTGCTATGTCTTATGTTAATGTGAACTACAATGATAATACTATTGTATGTTTGGCATTACTCTCCATTAATCAAAGAAGGCTTTTGAACAACTCACGTTAGCAGTAGCTTGCTCCACTCGTTGCCGTCCTGCCAGTCGAGATGCGTCGATCCCCGAGTGCGGCATAACATGGAGCTTTCTCGTCCATGTTACGCCACACTCGGGGATCGACGCATCTCGACTGGCAGGACGGCAACGAGTGGAGCAAGCTACTGCTAACGTGAGTTGTTCAAAAGCCTTCTTTTTAGTAAACTCTGTGTATACAAACAATGTTCTCAATGCTCGTGTTCATGTGTAGAGACCCTGGTGATACTACAAGCAAAGTTTCATGTTGTGTCGAGTCTTTGTAGTGTTTTAAAAATAGCGATTTTGATGCTACCAGACAGTTGCCCCTAGCACGCAATTGGAAATGATTTTGACCCGAAAACTAAACTACGGTAAATCTTAAAAGTGGCTTTTTCGTCGTAATTATGCTTTTACACAAAGGTTTGACTCGGGTACATTCACAAAAAAAGCCTAGTTTGCATTTTGGCGAGAGTTACACTTTAAGTAGGCTTTATTCATTCTAGTGATGTCAGCCATGTTTCTACAGTTATTTGTTTGTTAATAAGATTATATCGTTCATCCTATGTGGCATTATTTTGTACAATTGTTCAAAAATGTTGCATCCACAGTCTTCTGAGAAAACTTGAAAAACTCTGCTGTTTCTCCTTTTCTTCGGACCCCCTGCTGCTCAACCCAGTTCTCCATCCTCCCTGCTCCTCTCTAATTCTCGTCTGCGTTTCATCTTTTCTTGCTCCTCTCATCCTCCACCAACCCAAATGCCTTTTCCCTCTAATATCCATCTCTTCTTCTCCCTCCTCCCCTGCACTATCCATGCTTTCTTCCAGCTTTCTGTTTCTCTAATCCGCCATCTCCCACTCTTCTATGCCTATCCTTTTATTTCCATGATAATTAGTTCTCCAGATAAGCTCATTGGCTGCGCGTGACGGCTCTTGTGTTGCTTAACACACCATGACAGCGATTGTGTGAGGGTATGCGTACAGGCCTGAGTTTGTATGCATGTGGGGTCCTTTCACTCTGTGTGAATGTACAGTTATAGAGCGTGGGTGATCTCTGGGCTCATCAGCATGTGAAAGAGAGCTCGTCTCTGGAGGGCTGAAGGAGGATGTGGAGATAACGCACCCCAGCCTGGTGGGGAGGGTGACCAGGCCTGGCTGCTGTAATGACTGGAACGATGCTGTGAAAGGGCTCAGATCAGGGACTCTTCCAACTGCTGAATCCCCATGTCTGTCCTCTCAGACCCCACTCAGAGCCACGTGTCCCTGGGCTGCAGTGAAGCCCATTCTGTCCAGGCACGAGGCCACAGATAAAAGTAGCTCAGCCCACCAGTGTAGTTGTGCGGTGCCTTCTTTCTTTGGGTTGACTCATCCGTGACATTCACTCCAGCATCGCCCTCTCCTGCTTGCCAACTTGGGCACAATGCAGGCGGGAATGTGTATATGTGTGTGTGGAGTGCGTGTGCAGTACAATCTGTTTGTGCTATCTGAAGACATATGACTGTGTTAGAAGTGTGTAGGTGTTTGTGTACACTGGGAAAATGTGCTGCCAAGATTTCAGATCTTGCATTATTTTTGGACTTTATATCCAATTTCCACCGTGGCCTTGATGATACAGTTTGATATTTTTTATTCCATGACCTAAAAAACATTCTATCCTAGCTTGTTTATCTAAAGGGTAGCTCCGAAAATATAGGACTAGCTGCTGTTAGCAAGTTAGCTCAGTTAGTGGGCAGCTACAGTAAGTGGCCCAATTAGGTGACTGGGGTATGCCTGGACCAACACCTCGGATCCCGGGGGGAGTCACCACTGCCAATTGGGCTCAGTTGCCTCTGAGTGAACACTGCTAGACACTGAACTGGGACTGAACCCGGCCTCTGAGACTGAGGTCAGTTTGAAGACAGGGAATATAGTACAGAGGTGATTTACAGCAGCTCTTATCAGGATTATGACTTGGGGGAAGAGAGAAAACATGAGTGTGCATGTAGAGTCAGAATATTTTCACATCTTACTCTGCAAACAGGATTTATTTCAGCCAAACCAGAGGTGGTTTGGCTGAAATAAATAAAATAAATAAATAAATCCTGTTTGCAGATTGTGTAAAGACAAACCAAGACTGTTTTGGTGAGTTTTATTTTGTTTATGTCGAGTTTGAATGTTCGACAATGAGTTAATAAGGCAATTTTTTTTTCGATTTTCCTTTCATCACTTTCTGTGAGTTTGTTTAGTTTAGTTAATAGACTAATTAGAGAACTCGCCGCTCTCATATAACTCAGGCAGGCTCGGGCTAGCTGGTTAGCATGCCTACTTCAGTAGACATCTCTGCAACACAGAACATAGACATCTTTGATATAATGTCAACACTGTTGTTTCTTTACCTTCTGGATGATGTCAGTTCATTTTTTTAAATGTTGTGGAAGTTACAATAGTTATATGTTACATTTTTTAATGAAAAATAATGTGAAAGAGAAAGGCTGAATTCCAACACAGTGTCAGCACTGAGTTAACCAATGCTTTGTCATGTATTAGTATTATTATTATTTAAAAATTGCATTGATAAGGCACAGCCAAAGGTGTTTTTTAACAAAACATTGTGAAAACATTGTGAAAAGACCTTACACTGTAGGTAGGCAGCTGGCAATGAGCATGTTAGCAGATTAGCACAAGCTTGACTACACCTGTCAGCCATGTGACCCTTCTTGTCTCCTCTCAGACACTTTACTACACACTACTACTACATTTTACTAGACAACATTTCTACAGCCACACCCAGATAAATCCTCCGCCTCTTCCATCAGCACACTCGCTGCTATGGCACACTGAACCCTGAAACATCAACCCACAAACTCTGCCCATCTGTGCATGTTCTCTACTGTTGTCCTTGCCCAAAATACCACTTATTTTCTGTTGGGTTTACTTCTGATGAATCACCTGTTGTGTTTTGTGTAAGAAAGATGCTGACAACATTTCTCACACCTCTCCTGTCTGACATGCCTTTCGGTGTTCAGTGATACTCAGGGATTACCAGAACAACTTTGGATAAAGGTATAACAACAGATGAATAGTAAAAAATAACTCCCCTAAGAGGGACTTTGTAGCTACTTTTAATTCTTTTCATTTGTCACTGACTTTACTTCATGAACCTTCAAGGAGCTTCTACAAGGCTGCAACAGATACGCAATTGTGATTAAACTGCAGCACTCTGACATGCAGACAAATACCAAGAGTTTAAACAACTCAGGAGCAGCAGTGCTGAACATTTACCCAAAATGCTTGGGATGCTTATTTTTATAGCAGGAGCATGTTGTGTGTGTTTGTGTACCTGCGACGGAGGTTTCGTTGCCATTCTTATCGTTGTGGCAGTCCTCCTGTCCATCTGCGTTCTGCTGTGTGTGCTGCAGACTCAGTTTGTGACACACTTCAAATGCCTGGCCGACCGTCCGAACAATACGCATGGCCTGACTCTGTGGGTGAGGAGGGAAAGAGAAAGAAAGCAATGTTATTCTCAAAACACAATTTGTATCACTTTTGTGTTGGCAGTTGGTTCAAAGCAGTCATTCCTCGACCATGTTTTCGACCAAATTTCAAACATTTTATTCAATATTGTGATTTTCTCTTTCCTAAGTTTGAGTTTCTGTGGGTGGCGCTCTTTTCTTTCATTATCCTGCAACTCAGTTCTTTTTCTGGGTATTCAAAACAAACCAGAAAGGTACAATCATATCTCTTGTGCTGGGGGATATTTCCATGAAATATTTTCCAGATGTACTGAGCCGTTTCCCACAAGTGTCAGGTGCAGACTAGATGCAGATTAGCCCTGGAGACATGTGAATTTTGTATCAAAAAGGCACAATAGGTCGGAAATGTGATTTAAAATTATATATATAGGTCACAGAGTTGGTTACTAATTCAGTCCCACATGGGCCAACAGTGTCACCTGATGATATTACACAATAAATCTCTCATAGAGGAGTTTGTCTGTGTTCACTGTCCAAACTCACAACGCAATTTCTATCTTTGCCTGGGTTTTTCCTTTGTCCTCAGGTGCAAAGATGCGGATGTGTCTGCTTATCTCTCCTTGTACTCTTTCCGCCCTGCTCTGAAAAGGCAGGTCAAGTGAAACCATCTTTAGGTGACTTCTGTCAGCTATCAGCTCTCTCTTTTCTGACTTGTCACAGCAGAGAGGTGCAGAGGCAGAAAAGATTTCATTTTAAAGCACTGAGGCCTAGCCCCCAAACACCACTCTTCCTCAGCTGAATGAGCAGAACAGATGCAGCGTGGCCTAAAAGCCACAACAGAATCAAGACCCTGCCAAAGGGCAAGATCCTCTCTTGTCCCTGTTATAAACTCTGGACCAGTCTGAAGTCCATTCCCACAAAAGCTGCTATTCGCCCAGCAGTTCAGTTCAGTTCAATTTATTACACAACAATTATTTTCACGTTTCTATTAGCAGAAGTTGTGGGTGGTAGCAACAGAACAAGTCTACCCTGTTCCCTTTTTTGTGACCCTCTGTTGAGGTACCTGGCACACTGACCAAGGACTTAAAAGGTAGAGCTAGAAACACTGCAGTCCATTGATTTGTCAAGAGTTGTCACTTTTTGCATGACAATAGACTCAACTGACAAACCTTTTTGTTTTTTTACAGCATGTTTCTACAACTACAGCAAAAATAATTACAGAATGTCAGTGTTGTGTTTCTGAAGTTTCTTTAACTCTTTACTGTTGGAATCAGAGGTGTCAAAAGTATACACATTCTTTACTCAAGTACAAGATACTGTGAAAAAAAGACTCAAAGTAGAAGTACTGATTCAACTTCTTTATTCAAGTAAAAGTTATAAAGTACAGGCTCTGAAATGTACTCAAAGTATACAAATAACAACATTTCTACCAGCCATTTCTGGTCAAAGCTAACTGAAGCTCACGTCATATTAATATAATTTAAAGACTATTAAACTTAAAGGTAGAATCAGTGGGATTTGTCTTAGCTGTTCCTAAACGCACCACAAAGACAGTTTCCCGGTACGTCAAATGGCCACATTTTGGGTTGGTAAAGCGTTCCGAGTAGCAACAAAGAGAAAAATAAGAAAATCCAAGCAGAGGGCAGCAGGGTCTCTACAGATACAAGACACTAACACTGCCTATTCCTGTCGGTTTCGGCCTTGTTACGTCTTTTACAATGTTTTGTCACGCTACGTCTGCCGCGCGTGATCTGACTGTTTTGTGATGTTGGGAAGGCGGCATGGAATGACACAAAATAAAAGTAATCTGTCATTCCCCTCAAATGCATTAAAACTAACTTTTAAAAATGTGAGGAGGAGAAAGTACAAGTTTTGGTTCAAATCTAGGGAGGAAAAGTCAAAAGTTATACAAAATAAATACTAAAGTAGATTACAGATAATTTAAAAATCAGTACAGTAACTTAGTATTTGTACTTTGTTCGTTGCCAGCTCTGGTTGAAATGTAGTTGTAATGTAATCAAGCAACCAAAGAAGCACTAACATTGGTAGCTGTGTTCAAACGAGCAACATCATACACACAGGTATGAAGACAAATAGCAACTTAACCCATCTCTGGCTCTAAACATTGTCTTCTCTATGTTGATATCCTGAAACAGTTTAAGTCGGTTGCTCTACCAGCATCGAGAAAATATGAGATAGATTATTGTCACTTGAAGAGAAAATTGCTTTGAGAGAGACTGCTTTTACAAGAGCAGCGAGAGAGAACAAAAAAGGCTTCTGCTGACAGAAAGAGCTGTCAAGAGATCAAACTGCGGGATATACAATATTAAAAAACACAGAAGACTGTTGAATGGTGGTAAAAGTGGTGGTTAACCTTTATTTTGCACTTAAGGCAATGGGATCAGTGAGAGATCCCCACATGCAGATACACTGTTCATACCCCTGCAGGTATCTCTATTTTGTAGCAAACCTTCTATACTTTACTCTTGTCTCTCTCTATTTTCTTCCTTCTCAGACCCTCTGTTCAGTTTCTCTCCTACACATTCATCAATCACTTCCCTGCCTCCTCCTCCTCCTCTGTGGACCCTCTATTCATGTCTTTTCACCCCATGCTGGTCCTCAGCCTGACAGCAAACATGTGTTCTGAAGATGTTTCCAGAGGCAGTTATACAGGGCGATGAGAGCAGATGCTGGTGTTGTTGAACACAGTGAACACACCGAAGGCTCAAGCTCCCCTGACTCATACAGAGACTGATTGGAAAACGCACAATCAAGCACAATGGATGCTTTGCAGAGAGTCTCTTTTCCTTCTTTCGTTAAGTGTACCTGACTCTCTTTCTCAGTTTGACTGTTGTTTAACCTTAAAGCAGATAACTTAGAATTGGTACAGTGGATCAAAGAAATGTACGATTGATAGTTTCTCCACCTGGTCAGTGGTTGATGAAAAAACTTAAGGAGATTCAAGATTCAGAGGTCAAATTCACCCTGAGAATATCACTGAAAAATACTGAATCAACACACTACACAGCGGAAAGTTTTAAAAAATGGATTCAATAAATATTGTAACACTGAACAGTAGTATGCAGGGTTAGGGGTGTAGAAGTGGAGTTTTTTTTTTTTTTTCTTTTTTAGTGTTTTGGGTCCAAAGCCTCACCAGTCTTTAATCTTTGCTACAGTAGGCAGTCTGTGAATCTAAGGACACTACAGAGGTCAGGTATATGTTCAGTATTTGGACCATATCAACTATACAGTCAAGTGCTAGTGTGAGAATATACAGTCCTGCTCACCATTATTGGCACCCCTTCATTTTTTGCATAACCTCTACAGTATCGTCAGAAATAAATGGAAATGTACCAAATTTATATCATCAGGATCTTTTAATTGGAGGTCCAAAGTAATTTAACAAAGAAAATTGTTTTTTCAACTTACATATTGTAATTTCAAAGAAGAAACAGAAAAAACAGCATGTGCAGCAAAAATGGCACCCCTCTTTAATATCTGGTTGCACACCCTTTGGCAGTGATGACAGCCTCCAAATGTTTCTTATACGCTTCTATAAGCTTCTTGCACTTCTCAGCTGGTATTTTCTCCCACTCTGTCTTTGCAAATTGTTCAAGCTCTTGAACGTTTGCAGGTTTCTTTTCCCCAATGGCAGATTTCAGCTCATACCAAAGATTTTCGATCGGATTGAGATCAGGACTCATGGCTGGCCATTTTTAAAACAGTCCATTTTTTCCTTTTCAACCATTCCTGCGTGCTTTTGGATGTGTGCTTTGGGTCTTTGTCTTGCTGGAGGACCCATGATCTTCGACTCAAACCAAGTTTTCTTACACTGGGTAGGACATTTCGCTCTAAAATCTCTTGATAATTCTCTGATTTCATGATTCCTGTGATACGGTCAAGGCCTCCAGTACCAGATGCAGCAAAGCAGCCCCACAGCATTATGGATCCTCCACCATGCTTAACTGTTGAGAGGGTGTTCTTTTCCTTGTAGGCTTCATTGCGTCGTCTATAAAAAAACTGTTGGTGTGCATTGCCAAAAAGCTCTATTTTTGTTTCATCTGTCCACAGAACATTTTCCCAGAAGGATTGTGGTTTGTCCAGGTACTCTTTGGCAAAGATTAGTTGTTCCTTTTTATGTCTTTTCCTCAGCAGTGATGTCTTCCTTGGCCTTCGCCCATGAAGCCCTGTTTGGTTTAGTGTGCGGCGTATGGTACTTGTTGAAACCATGACTCCAGACTGTTCCAGGTTGGCCTTCAGGTCTTTGGATGTTTGACGTGGTGTTTTTTCCACCATTCGCGCCAACTTTCGAAGACTTCTCTCATCAATTTTTCTCTTCCCCCCACGCCCAGGGAGGTTCTTGACAGTTCCATGCTTGGCAAACTTCTTAATAACATTACGCACTGTTGAAACAGGGACACCAAGGTCTTTGGAGATGGCCTTATACCCTTTGGAGGTCTTGTGTTTGCCAATTATCGCACTTCTGATGTCCTCAGACAGCTCCTTTGTCTTCACCATTGTGACAAAGGAACAGGGGATAACAGATGGCTTTTTAAAACACAGAAGTCATCATTCATTGGCTAATTCATGTCACATGGGCACAGACAATTTATCACAGGTGATTCTCATTTGTGATTTACCACAGGTGAGTCACAATGTGTTTCCATACTGATTTACAGCAAAGGGTGCCAATACCAGTGACACAGCAAGCTTTAAGTTTTTCTATTTTTTCCTCCCATTGTTAATTGTTTTATATTGTTGTTTATCATTTGCTCTTTTGTATCAAACACGAGTTCTCTATAGAAAAAAAATGTTTCACTTGATTCATTTTTTTCAGAAGATATTCCACATTATGTACTTAAACTTCATGGGTGCCAATAATGGTGAGCAGGACTGTATTTATAATATCGAGATCTTAAAAATCAATCCTAAGAACACCTTGAAGCCAGTGCACCGACTTAAGCACAGCAGTGATGTAAGCTCAGTGCTTTGTTCCAGTTAAATCTGCCAGCAGCGTTCTGTATGTTTATATACTTCTTGAGGAGACTGGAGAGCAATGTATTATTTAGGCCAAATTGTAATAAAAGCACACAGAAGCTGTTTTCTGGGACACAGAAAGCGTTGACCTTTGCAATGGCCTGCAAATTACAGAGGAACGCTTTGGATCTGAGACAGTGATTAAAAACCAACATTTCTTACCTGTGATAAAATCTGTAAGATATTGTGCTTGATCTTGAGCACAGTTTCTCTCTTTGCTCTCTTGGACCAATAGAACATCACTTTTGTTCTGTTTGAACTGAATCAGGACAACTTTCTGGCAAAGCAGTTAAGCCATAATCATAAGGGGCAACTGTGAAACTGCCTTCACGAGATATACATCAATGATAATTTGTTTAAACACTTAAAAAGACTAATGTTTACACTCTCCCCATACTTTTGACCTCTAGTTGCCATAAATACTGTCCTCTTTTAGTACTAAAAGAGAAAATAGCCAGCCTGGCCACAGCTTATTACTAGGCTTGGGCGATGTCCCAAATTTTATATCATGATATTGCTCTTCCCAATCTTGCTAACTTTCCAAATATTGATGCGTATTGCCTCCACTGCCAGGACAGCTCTGCATGCATTTTATTTTCAAAGTTAAAGTCCGAAGACACCATAACAACTATTCGATATTTTATATCGTGAAATGTATTGCATATGATGGCAAATATCGCGACATTTGATAATATCTTATATTTGCCCAAGTCTACTTATTACGACCCATATTTACGTTTCTTGTAACGCAGTGACCTCTAGTGGCCGTGGTAATTACTACAGCAGCAAAGGAGGATGTCAAGTCTGGACTTTTGTCCGGGAGACCGCCGTTTGAGTCCAGTGTATAGTCAATGGTGGGTATTCTAAATTTACAAACGTAGTGAAGTTACATCAAGTACATTCATAAGTGGTATCCCTAGTTATTTGAAGCCAAATCAAGATGTTGACCTAATGAAGACCTAAACCCAAACAAACTGTGAGTTTACGATGAAGGTCTGGTACACCTGTCACTCGTACTCTGCAACAGTCTTGTTGTTTTATAAATGGTGGTATATGTTATTTTGTTGTCACTGGCAACTGATTCAGATGTTTAGGTATGATGATGAGTTGGAAATAAGCTCGACTTTATTTTACTATGACAAAACCTCAGACAGACAAATGCATTGTAGGAAAAAACGCGGTCACCTGGGATAACAACACTGATTACTCTAATTTCAAGGCTGTATTTATATTGTTGACCTGGCAATATTTGGAATGAAAAATAAGAGGAACCACTGGTTTCTATTCACCAAGTTGGTTTTCAGTGGGGAAGAAATCACCAAAGAGGCAGAAGATCATAAAATGCTCATTAAGTGTAATTTTTGGAGCAGTCTTATGGGTCATTCTAGAAGCCAAAGAGCCCGTTTGGCTATTTGGTATACGACTTATTGGTAGCTGCTCTCATTAATCCTTGTCAGAGTCTTCAGAGTTATTTATACCTCTGTCGAATAGACAGTCCCTTCCAACACACTAATCTTTTTCAGTTACCTTACTTTTTATCAGGACGGCTTTCCTGTATCTAAACATTTCATGCCCTGAGCCAATTCTCCAGTGGATCTCTAATTTTGGTGGCTGACAAGACTGCAGGGAGATTTGTCACTCAACTGCAAAGGCTGTATATATCCAACTGCAATGACATGAAATAGTTTTTAACGTGGACATTTGTCACTGTCTCCGTCTAGGTCTCTTTCTGTGTCTCTGTCGTTCTGCCTATCACTTCAGCTCTCTGTCAATTCAACTGAATAAATGTTCCACCTCTGTATCTCTGTCTTTATATCTCTCTCTTCTTTCTCTTTATATATCAAGCTGCCAGTGAGCTAGTAGAATATTTTCCTTTAGTGGGCCTAGTCAAAAGCGTGATACATTATTTATCTCAGATTACCCACAGAGGTTTAGCAGTGTATCCACTGTCCTCTTAGAAGTTTTGGCATGAGCAAATATAAGGGACAGAAGGGAATATAACGCAATTTAGGGAAAAGCAGGGTACACAATGAGAGGATGGCAGGGGAGTTACCTCTAATTAAAGCCTTTCTTATGTCTCTCTCCTACACTGATGAGCTCATTCATTCTGTGTTTACATCCCCTCACAACTCACACATCCATCACTCTGTGTAGACAAGATATTTGTAGTGTAGAACAGAAGAGTCATATTTAAGGAGTTGTTCCAGCGACTCCCTGACCACCAGCTAACTACTGTAATCATTAGGGCGCAGCCTGGCCTGATGTCCATCAAACACTTGGATTGCCTCAAGGAAATTAGCGCGACAGCCAGAAAAATAACATATTGCTGAGTGAGCTCACTGCAGACAAACATTATCAGACAAAAACCAATCAGTGAACAGGTTTCTGTGTGACTGTGAGCTTGTTTGAGTGTGAGAGCATGAAGTAAGTGGAGTGTGATGAAATGCAGTCATGATGCCTCGCTGACTCTTCTGAACCATTAGCTCGCTTTCCAGGCGGTGCACAAAGCAAGGGTACATCATAAAAACACACACATTCAGCCACTAGAACACCAAGGTACAGCTGGGTATCAAACTTCCATATTTTCTGTGGAGCAAGCGGTAAAGTGTCTGCAGCACTGAGTATAAAACACTGTCAAGTATCAAATGATTGATCAGATTCTAAGACTTGTTCACTTTCTTTGATTAGATTGTCCCACATTTAAACTAAGCTAGTTTTGGACTTGGGTGTATGGCTGTTTAAAGCACTGAGAACTGAGAAGTACCAAATAAAATTTAAGTATCTATTTCTCTCTTTCACTTTCTCCCCTTTTCTGTCCAACTTTTAACCTTTACATATTCCTCCCTCCCTGGATTAGTCACTATCATTTAATCAATTTCCTTCCAGACACTATCAGACAATCACCCATCTGCATTGCCAAGGAGGGTAATGACCCATTCAGATAAACTAATAGACATTTTGGTGGGTAGTATTAAATGAATTGATGTAAAAGAAATCAAGGTTTCGCTTCAGAAAACTTTTTAAACTTTCAAGTTAAAGACATTAATTTAGTTGCAATGTGAAAATGACCGGCTTAGACAACGTAACTGCCACTCCTTTTGTTCTAACAGTAATATGGCTGTCTGTCCCAGACAGAGTGGTTTGGTGTCTCAGTTGTCAGCAATGTCAACCCAATGCAAGAAGATCGGAGTGAAAGGTTGATCCATTGGCTAGCTTGTGTGAAGTTTGCTTCACAAGATAATAGGGGTGTCACAATTCTTTAAATCCACAATTTGATATATCTTTTCATTTTAAGGTCATTATTTGATTAAATTTTTGATTTAATGATTTGATTCACCAATTCTGGAATTCTGGAATTTGGATCGATTATACGATTAAATATCTAAATCATGACATGCCTATAAGACATAGAGGTCAGGAGGACCCAGGGATGCTAAATAACCCATTAGTGTAATGGGAGCATAAATGTGGAAGTGTATGTTTAGTAGCCCTGCAGTATAGTAGCCCTGCAGTAGACAATTAGCTTGTCCAAACTGTACCCTGCATAGGGACAGGAAGAATAGAAAATTATGTTTGTCTATTGTTATCATAGACAGGGTTCAGGTGCAGCTTCACAGTCTACTGAGCAAACAGCAGGTTGAGTTATGTCCCACTTTAAAGGCTGAATAAGGATGCAGCCACAAAGGTGTGTCCTGCTGTGGCCCTAAATGCCAGACTCAACCTGCCCCTCCTCCTCACGAGATGGTTTAAACTCACAAAGACCAAATATCAGACCAGATATCCACTAAAACAAACGAAGATAAAGTTGGTCAAGTTCCACGAAACCACAGTTTACAGGAGGTGTTGTAAATAGAGACACAAAGACAAATACTATGTGGTAGTGCACCTGCTATAGAAACTAGCCTTTATCTTGTTTCACAAAAAGTACACATCGACCTATAACAGGGGATCATTACCAACTTGTTCCTGTGTTTAAATCCCAGTGCTGACATCTAATGCTCATAATATCACACCACTGATATGTATTATCTTGAAAGAGGCAAAGAGTCATACACTAAAGCAGGGCTCCAAGCAGTAGCTATTTTGAGGACTGGGCAGTTCAAAGTTGGGTCAACAGAGTAGAGAAGATGGAGGTGAGGATGAATCTGATTCTGCAGAAGTGGTAAACTATAAATAATGGGTTGGCAACCTAACGTATGATCACTTTCAGGACAAACTGGGCTACTTCCACTGCGCGCATTTTTTGAATTATTAATATTCTGGGGGCCGGATGAGAAGCTTTGTCAGGCCAGATGTGGCCTGCAAGGCTACCAACTGATGATCATTGCACTACAGTTTACAATGACTTCCTCAACTGTGGTTGCTTTTTGCCTCTGCTATAAAGGCAATGCATCCTTGACAGAGAGGTAAAAACTAAATTAGACTGAGTGTGAAGAAAGGAGGATCATTTCACTGAGATATGGATATTCAATACAAAGTGCTGAAAGGCTATTTAATCCAATTATCTTAACCAAGCTGTGTCGCGGATGATGTGAGTCCTTTCATTGATATGTCTGGAAAGAGCCATATGTCATTTTAAGTAAGTACTCCTCAATGTCAATGATGAAACCATTGATCCGTGGTCATATTCAGGAGTTTTATCCAGGCCAACTCTACTAAAACACTGACCATGGTAAGATGTAAAATGACCAAACTTCTTGTATGTCAAACATTATTTAAGCCAACAACACAATACTTGAAACAGGCTTTGTTTATGCTGTAGCTCACTCAGTACTTTTTAATGAGCAAAGATTTTTTAGAGAATTATCCATGACGCAATTCCTAATTATTTGCTCCTTTTAATCATCATTGAGGTCAGAAGATTCAACTCGTCCTCGTCCAAGGCTGAACAAGTTGAAGCTATTAGCCGACACTGAATGACAGCATATGGTTGGAGGGCGTCTATTCACAGAGAGAGAGAACTCAATTAACACTTGACACAATTACCACAACTCTCTCTCCATCTCATCAACCAGCTGTGGACAGCAGATGTGTCGTCGTCCATCATAAACATTAGATAATTAAAAAATAAATAAGGACTAAAGTGTGTTGTTTTAACCTGAGGTGGTTCTTATGGGTGTTTCGTGCATTGGGATAATTTCCTTCACTAAAAAAAAGGACTCATGTGGCCCATCAGTGTAATTACAATAACAATAACAACATAAAACAGTACAGCTGCCAGCTGCACGGTTTCTTTTTAGCAGCAGTGATGGGATGTGTTGTGTTGTACTCCATTATCAGGTTTAAACGACCGTAGCCAAGTTTTATGTGTCATCTTTATTATCTTCATGCGTCTCTCTTCACGCTTGGCTTTTTAATGTATAACTGCCTCATTGGTGAAGATTGAGGATAACGATTGGACGAAGGCTGTAAGGATACTAACACATGATATGGTCTAGAGCTTGACTGCATTACTATGCAAGTACAATTTAAGACTGACCTTCAGTAAGGGTGGATGAAACCTCATAGAAAGGCTTCATCCTTCATACTCAGTAAGCTTCATGGCAATCTGCCCACTAGATTTTGATATTTCTTGTGTACAAATCAGCCCGTCTCACCAGATAAACAGTTGTACAGGTCGTCTGCGAGCAGCATATTACTACCCATATTTACCTCTAGTGGTCTGCAAAGGGACAAGGAAGGGGTGAATGGATGGGTTAAATGAATAAAGGAGATTGCTGTCGGTGTCCCGTGTAAAACCAAAAGTGAACGATGACTTATTATAACTTAGTAACGTTAACGTTAACTAAACCATACATAATGCACCTAAAGTTACGTACAAAACATACGCATGTAACTTAAGACACACAATTAAAGTACTTATTTTAACCCGAACCAGTATGTTTTTGTAAAGTAGTTTTCTTTAACCAAACTGCTACCATATGAAGAAGGTCCAGTACACAAGTCGCCGGTACACTGCAACGGTCATGTTGTTTTGGGGAACGGTGATAAATGTCATTTTCAAAATTGCTGGTTATCACCCGATTCAGTTGCTTAGATATGATGTGTTACAAATGAAGTAATTTGCAGCAATGACAATATCATTCAGTTGCCGCTGAGTTTGACAAAAGAGACTGAAGGCTCTCGATGTTGTTTTGAACTGCTCCATGTTTTCTGAAGCATTCAAGACGTCCAATGTGACAAACCAGATAAATAAAAGAAAGGCAAATTCGTCTACTGGCAATGGGAAAGTAGTCAATTACCTATTTTTGCCCTCACGCTTCACTCAGATGGTTATTTCTCACCTAAAATTGAATAACCATCCATAAAAAACGCCATAAAATACAATCATTTTAAAGGCTTGTAAACAAACACAATCACACACTGGCGCACTGACCTCTCAGCCGCAGCAGCATTCAGTATTCTGATGAACACCCCCTGGTCTCTGCTCGACCACACTCGCTTCAATTCTACATAATAGAGGCCAGGTCATTCATTAGCCCCCTTTAAACTGCCGATCAGAGGAAGAAAGGGAAGAGTGAGCAAGCATGAGTGAGAGTGGGAGAGAGAGACCCACAACATGTCTAAGTGTCAGAACTGATGGGCCACTAAAGCCTTTTTATGTTGCCATGATTTAAAGCCGAGCTGTTCTTTCACTGCCGGTAGTTAAGAGGGGAATAAAGTCTGCTCAATCTTCATCTTACACTCGCCACCTTCTACACGTCAAAACACATTCTCCCAAAACCATACACTGATAGGATGACATCTTTATTGCATGTTTGATATGTATATGCCCATTTCTTTTTTATTATTCCAGGACTATTCATTCTCTTTTTGTGTTTTCGCACTCTTTGTGTAACCCTTGTCTAAGGAATACTTACTGAACTGTCTTAAACTGTTTAAAGGATAGTAAAGTGTTTTCTCTACTTGTTTCTACTGGTTTTACAGCCGCTGGTAGTGAACTTAACTCTGACATTATTTACATTTTCTATAGACAACCAGTAGACCATACACTTTAGATATATCTGTCATATTGATCTGTTGCACTTGTTTTCTTTTCGAAAAGTCAAAATATTGCAGCTGAGGCTTATGGACTGTGTCTATACTTACTATACTGTCTGTTTATTTCCATCACAATAAGACTCCTAGATATGCCAGTATACACTGTGTAAATGCTTATCAGGAGGAACTTAAATCCACTTGGACCATTTCAATAACAGGCCATTCAATAAATTAGCTTACAACATGTTAGATAAAGTGGGGTATGCAATTCATTTCCAGTTTGATTTCATTTGTATAAAAAAGCTCTGTGTAAGGAATTTTCCATTACAAAAAAGTTATTAAAAAATGTTTGTGTACGCTATCAATTATAGGTCTTCCTGAGCTGTGGCATTTGATAATGGCCAGGACTTCTTTTTTTTGCAGAATATTATGATCACAGTGAAGTTAACCTTTGACCTTCATCAGAACTTCATCATTTTATCCTATTAGACATTTGTGTAAAATTTGTTGCCACACTTATCATATAAATTGTTGAGTTTTCGCCAAAAATGTGTTTGAGTCCAAGTGGACCATTGTTCAAAATTTGAAGAAATTCTCTCAGGGTGTTCTTGAGGTCTCACGTTCACAAAAATGGGATGGAAGGATGGACAACCCGAAAACATAATGCCTCTGGTCGCCGGCTATATAGATATAAAAACCTTCACTACCTGATCTGCACCAAACAACAGACAAAGTTAGCGACTTGGTGAAGAACCAGGAACAAACTGTAGTAAAGCCATAAACTGTGTATTTTTAGCTGTAATGACAAACTTGTAAATGTTCAGAAATATTATCCAGATGTAGACAGTAATAAATAAGTTGTAACTGTAAAACGTAAACGTGGTCTCCATTAAAAAAACAAGAGTTTTGCCCAAAATCTCCACTATGCTGAAAAATACACTATACACACTATACACACACACACACACACACACACACACACATACACACATACACACACACACACACACACACACACACACACACACACACTGGTTTACAGCCTAATGGCCTCAGGGTCATAGTTGCCTCAGAGAATTTTGGTATGTGTCACTTTCCATTTTGTCTTCTGAACAGAGTGTGTGTGTCAGTGTGTGTGTCTGTGTCTGTGTCTCATGTGTCAATCTGTCTGTGAGAGATAATGAGGCAGTGTGTGCTTCACACAGCTAACCCCTGGACTGCACCACCATGTCCTGCGAACTGGCAGCTTCAGTGGAAAACTGGGATCACATTCTCTCACTGCTGAAATCTGTTTAGACTTTCTCTGCAGCAACATGTCCACCCCGAATGCATTTCCAACATGTCCCACAAACCTCAACAATGACAAGCCTGTAGTGCCAGGAGGAATTATTGCTGCTTGACAGCCGTGTGTCTCTTTATTGGAGGTTGTCAGGATGTGGCTCAGACAGTGAGATGATTTAAGAGAGGAGGAGGAATTGCTTTAAACACTGCAAGACCAACAGACTGTGAAAAACATTGGAAATGAAACACTTAGCAGCTACCTTTTTTTCCATCTTGCCATTACACAGAAACAAAGTTTGATGAGTTGGTGATTGCAATTCATGCACAAACACAAATTCATTTATACAATATGAAATCAAAACAAACACATTAAGTCAAGTGTTTTTCTTCTCACACCCCGGCACTTTCTTCTTCTGTGCATCAGTACATTTGGCAAATCTAATTTAGCTTACCAGTTCACGCTTCAGGTAGCTATGATGTTTTCATTTTATTTTCTAATAATGTAGTCTAAACTCAAACATTAGTGTGATGTATGTATGTGAATTTAATATCTTTCTTTAACACAAGAGCAGTGTAGCTGCCCCTTTCTGATGCACTGGCATGAGAAAAACTGGAAACACAGTCATTTGGTTTTATGTTATAAACTCTGTGAAGATCCAAACATGTGCTTGAATATAATAAAGCTGTAAATCAGGGTAGTCAGACAACAAAGAATAATATTTCTCTCACATTACATCACAGAAAACTGCCTCACAACCCTGTAACGGATTCTGTCTGAATGGGGCCTTAATTCAGGCTCTGCATTCATATTCAAAGGGGAAAGCTATAAAAACCATCCTGCTGTCTTTCTTACCTTCTTCTTGGACTTGAAGACATTGCAGCGGAAGACATTACTTTGTCCATCTCTGGCGATGTAGCTGAAAATCTTCAGATCCTGGGAGTCATGAGACACATAGAATATCCTGAAAAATAAAATAAAATAGGTCATAAATTAAGATATAAATATGTGAATATGATGCAAAACAGAATCAGAGCCTGGCAGCAGTTCTAAATGTATCTTAAGACGCAAAATAGGCACTCATCCCATTTCTCTGGGGTTGCAATGTGACAAAAATAAACACTATTTTTAAGCTTGTTTTAATCCAAAGGCAAGAGACCAAATTTTAGCTCTCAAACTAAAAAAGGGGGGTAAAGAAAGTTGTGATTAGATTGACTGCCAAGTACAGACTTCCTCGTGGATTTCTCTATTCTATGGGACTTTGAGACAGGAAGTTCAGTGACAGGCCTGGTAAACTTTAAATTCAAAGTTTAAAAAACACCACAACTGACAACTGCGAAACATCCCAGTGTGAGGAGGAGACAGAGGAGGTAATACCATTACAACTAAAAATATCCTGTGTGGAAGAGGATGCAGGGGAAATCGAGTCTGAGACAATAATAGAGTTCTCCTGGCAGGGAGAGACTGTGTGCGACCAACAGTGAAGAAATGTACAATATCCTGCAGAGCAGGTAAAGAGGAGGAAATAAGTTTGGGACAAAAAGGGAGTATAAAAGACAATAATAATCCGCAGGAGGGGGAACACTATGAGTTAAGCTCGACACTGAATCTAATGTACAATGACAAAAGAACACTGCTGGAGAGATGAAGCACTGCAGATGAAAACATGATGACAATACTGAGACCAAGGAGCTGGAAATTGTTGTGTTCAGAGTCTAAATCGATTGTTTCTGTTTCTGAACTAGCGTCTGTACACAGGAAATCACAACTTCATTCACTAATCTACATAATCACTACCTGAGGGGCATCAAAGCTCTTTGATTTTGTCCTGCAACTCATGATATCAGCAGTGTGTGTGTGTGTGTGTGTGTGTGTGTGTGTGTGTGTGTGTGTGTGTGTGTGTGTGTGTGCGCGCGCGCGTGTGCGTGTGTGCGCGTGCGTGCGTGGACATTTCCAGCCTTTAACAATTACCTCCATATGCAGGTAATTTGTATTTGGTAATACATTTCACACCCCGTGTGCTTTGAGTCACACTGTTCAAAATTAAAAACTTTCCTTCCCTAAAATGAATCAGGTGCTTTGAGTCGCCTCAACATAACCATAAAACCCTTGAATCTGGCTTTAAATACCAGAAGTGGATATTGTTGGGAATCTTAAAAACATTCTGGACTATTGACTATTGTGAACATTTTGCACATGTGCTGAAAACAATCTGAGTGGCATGACAATCCTGAAAGGCCAAACTCTTACATTAGCCTCATGTTTCTTTTTTTCTGTTTCATGAACAGGCAGAGCATTCATCAGATCTTCTGACCCCCAGCATTGGGATCCATTTTTCTTAAAGGGTGCATGACTATTACCTATCATCTTGTGCATACTGTTCTGCTTTTTTTCCACTTGTTCCACTGTGAGATTTAACATTCAAGATGGATTGCTGATTACAATACTTTACACGTATTCTGTGCCCTGTATAATCAAGTTATAATATAAAACTAGACTCTCACACAGCATCACTATGGGACTTTGAAAGGACGAAAAAGGACTGCACACAGTACAATCAAAAAGGCAGCTTCGCACTTCATTCATGTTTACATGACAACCTGATGATTTTCATCAGAGTATAACAAACAGCCTTTTTGCTCTTTCAATATTGTTACAATGAAACTTGAAGGCTTGATAGACCTTGATAGTGACTGCTGTACTTTGGAAAGAGAAAAAAATAATTGAACTGAATGAGTAACAAAGCAAAAAGGAGGCTCTCAATGCAGATAAATTAAAAAAATCATTATTGTAATAACCTTTAATAAGTATACTCAGAGCATAATAGCCTCATCCATGCTAACTTGTTAAAGCTGTGACCTGGAGGGCTTCTTCCAAGCGTGATGAGCTTTGCTCATCACTGCGAGGATTGCACAGCCCTTTTGCCCTTTTCAAGATCATTATTATTATTATATTACATCACTATGTCACATAAAAATAGTAATAAAAATCTCAAACAGCAAAATAGATAAATTAATGCACTCTCTACCTAAAATCTGTGCAGAGAATTTTGAAAAAGCAAAAAGGTTGAGAAAAACTTTCTTAAATCTTCATAGAAAATAACTTCTATGAATATATTTAGATTAAATTTGACTCTCAAAATTAAATTTGACCCTCAAAATCATCATTGAGCGCAGTACCGCCCTTCAGCTGGCTGAATTTTGAAGGTTAATGAATGGATGCCACTCTGAAGCTTGTAGTTGGTGTTGCTTAACACAGTAAACTTGAAAAATCAACTGGTTGAAGAAGTACCAGGAACCTCAGGCAGAACAGCTTCCTAATTGGGCAATTTGTGCCATAATTAAGCAGCCTGGTGGTGTATTTGGGCTAATTTATCACAGTGACACAAAAGACAACTGGGCAAGAGCAGGAAATTAGGTGAAGATTATGCAAATAACCCTGTTGCCTCTGTTGAAATGTGTGTCTGGGTGTGTTTCCGTGCATGTTGGTTTTGTGGGTGTGTGCGTGTGCATATTGTGTGTATGTGTATTAGATATCAGGGGTCTCATCTCTAAACTCAGTGACATTTCTGTGGTATTTGGTTTGGCCTTTTCTCTGGGAGCCAGACGAGCTGAGGTCTTGTGGTATGGATGGTGACTTTGTCGACACACACACACACACACACACACACACACACACACACACACACACACACACACACACACACACACACACACACACACACACACACACACACACACACACACACACACACACACACACACACACACACACACACACACACACACACACGGATAATTGGAGAGTTTCAGCCTGACTTCTGATCCAGTCCGCTGCTGCAAAAACCAAAGATCCAACAAGTCAACTTATTAAAGACGGATTAACGGGTTTCATTTCCCACAGATTTTTTTAAGTGACGTAACAGCGTCTCACAGCACATAAGCAGTGGTTTGTGTTACTCCTAGTTAGCTGAAATATTCACTATATGCATGACAAAATACTGGCTATCAGTTTTAAATGACACTCATGAGATTTCAACAGTGCAGAAACAGATTTCAAACAAAATAATTATGAAGGGGAGGCAGGAAGGATTTTATTGACATTTTATAGATTAGGAATGTAGAAAGGCTCATCATACTTAACAGAGAGTTTCTTGTAAAACGTTTACGTGAGGAAAACAATTTTAATAAAACATGGATTTTATTTTCATAGGTCTGGCCATTAATTCTATCAATCATAATAGTGTTGGGGTGGCATGGTGGTACAGTGGTTAGCACTGTTGCCTCACATCAAGAAGGCTCTGGGTTTAAGCCTGTTAGCCAGCTGGGGCCTTTTTGTCTGCAGTTTCCATGTCCTCCCCATTCCTGCCTTGGTTTCCTCCAGGTGCTCTGGTGTCCCTCAGTCCAAAGACATGCAGGTTAATTTGCAAATCTCAAATCGATGTAGGTGCAAATGTGAGCATAAATGGTTGTCTGTCTCTATGTGTCAGCCCTGTGATGATCAAGCAACCTGTCCAGGGTGAACCCTGCCTCTCGCCAATGTCAGCAGGGAGCACACCTGTTATGTCATCAATGTTGGGGGGAACGTGTTAGAAAGCAATACGATAGAGTAATCAGATTACTGTTTTGTTGTAATGATTAATGTAACGCGTTAGTTTTGTGATTCACGTAATCTATTACAATCGTCATCATTCATTACTACAAGAATGTCCCCACTTTTTTTCTGTTCCTTTTGTTACCACTAAAAACAAGAACTGTTTCTGTTTCTCTCCTACTTCTTGGCAGGCAGTACATACACATCTTCAGATGTGTATGTATGGTTGGGTTGTGTCAGTGTGCAAGTGTAACTCAGCTAGACAGCCAGCACAGAGGTGTGGTTCATTAGTCACATGTTTAAACACGATGTGCTGTAGGTACATACGAGCCAGTGTTATCTTATTTTAATAGAGGCAGCTGCTAAAACTGTAATGTTATGTCTCAGCTAAGTGCGCTGTCTGATCATTAGCAGCTGCGCCTGTTAGGTACCCTGGGTTTCTGTTAACTTTCATGTACTTCAAATAATTCAAACTATTTCATTGTAGTTGAATAGCAGAAAAGATACATGCTGTATGAACTTGTTGACACCCATGTACCTTCTCTACCCTTTATGTTTTTTTAAATAAAAAATAAAAGATTAATAAAGAGCTTGTTTGTTCGTTCGTTGTTAGTATTAGCCTGCCGATTACAGTTTTTGTTAATGCCAACATACTCTAACAAGTTACTTTTCTCAGTAGGTATCTCTGTAACATAACAAGTTACTTATTAATTGCAGTAATCTTGTAACGTAACAAGTTAATTTCAAAAGTAACACTATCATATGTGATAGGCCCAATGACCAAAGCTACGAAAATCTAGTTTTCCTTTAAGGGGGGCTCTAACATCTATTTGGGCCAGAGGTGGCCGAAAGGTTTGAGGTCATGCGTTAAATTTGCCTAACATTTTTCTTAAACTTTAACTCAGCTGTCAGTATGTCAGGCTTCACAGTTAACTGTCACTATTGTGAGTTAGCATCAACAGCAGCTTTGCACAACATAGCTAATGAAAGGCTCTGAACAGAAACTGATGTGGATCCTGCTGTGACAATACAGTTGCAGAGTACAGTTGGAAAATACAGATGTGAAGCAGCATCATGCACAAGGGTTGTGCCACTGAAAGTAGGGATAAGGTCGGTAGCCGCAGTTTAATGAGGGTCACAGAAACATTTCTGCATGTGTCATGTCAACAAACACAAGAGTCTCTGTTATCAGGCTGTTTTCTACTCGAAGAGAGCTGACTGCTCTCAGCCAGCTGCATAGAACCTTTTAGTGTCTCCCCTTTCAACTATTTCCTTGCCTTCTCTTCAGCCAAAAACCCCAGTCGGTGTGAAAAAAATCTGTCCTGACAGATTTTGTCTTTTGAAATCTAAAGCAGGGGAGAAGGTCTTGAGTTCTTCCAATTGTCACATACAGAAAACTGAATCTTATTTAGAAATCGCAGGCAATGATAAAAAAGAAACATGCTGGCAGACAAGTGAAGCTCAGCCCTGAAGACTGAGTAAAAGAGTGAGTTTAGTTGACAGTCTTTGCTGACAAATCCCCAGGCAGTGCAGAGATGACTGCTCAGATACATCTCTATCAGGTGTCTCTAAGAGGAACAGCGGCCAAACATACAGGTGAAGATGCGTTGGATGGATCAGATCTCAGAGTAAGAGAGGCAGGCTCGACATGAGAGAAGTCGAAGAGGATTAAAAGCTAAATAAATCAGACTATGAATACTGCCAATGGAAAAACTTCTTGTGTTGTATTTCAAGGGGGTTGCTTTTCTTGTTTAGGAGTACAACAATCCACAACATTTCACATGAATGAATGTCCCTGTGTGAATCATTGCAGTAACATTGTGATTTAGTGGTGTTTCTACAAAAAAAAAAAAAGTGCTCTAACATTTTTCAATTTTGAATCCCTCAAAGCAAGCTAAAACTGAGAGGTAATAGTTTCTCCGCTGGCAGAAAGTAAGCAGTCAGCAAAGACACAGCAGGCAGGCTGATCCCAACACAGATATAGTAGATAAACTGCAGCACAGTCGTCAAATAAGGAGAGATGGATCATTAATAGTTCAAGGAGTCGAACATAAAGCATAACATTTCTGCCAAATACAAAATTTGTAGCACCAGTGATCAATATTAATCAATTTAAATTTTAGACCATCTAGATAATCAGAGACATTTAGAGGACAAGAATGAGATAAGAATTCAATTAAAATCTGCACTCACATCTCTCAGAAACATCAACAGTGAAATGATTTTACATCAGTGCCTCAGGATTAAAATGTGTCTCTCTCAAGTCAACATCTTCTGGGCTTTGACAACTGGGTTTGTAGCTACCATATGGACACAGGTCCGATCCTCTGGAATTTGGGGCATTTTATAAACCTGCTGGGGACAGTTTACACCTCTATAGTTAACAGATGACACTTGGTGGATTACAGAATGTTTAAGGCATTTTTTTTAACACAGTAAGCTCTTTAAAAACAGGTGATTGATTAATTTCCCATTGCCACTAGATGAGTTTGCCATTCTGCTTTTTGCTCATTTGTTTGCTTTCTGTTGAGTCACATTTGATGTCACGAACGTGCCAGAAAACAGTAGCATGGAGGCCGGTAACAATGTAAGTGTGGTTACTTTATATATGTTTTGCTTCAGTCTCTCTTGCAATCTAAACACCAACTGAAAGATGCTCAGTATTTCCTTATCAGAATTCTATTCCTGGGTGTTTGGAGAAAGTTTTGGACTTGGACTTGGAAAAAATAAATGCTTTAGATATTCATAGCTTGAAATATAGTAGACAATATAACCCTAACCCACAGGTAAATGTTAACATATATCCCTGATTCAAAAACGTTGTGATATTCTGGTTCTTCTTGCTTTGTCTGTCGCTGGCATCAAATTCATGATACGAGTAGAGCTGAAACGATTACTCGAGAAACTCGAATAATTCGATTACAAAAAATGATCGAAGCAAATTCTCTGCCTCGAGGCTTCCTTTAATTCCTATCACCCGCGTTATGTGGCCTGCTTCGCTCAGGGATCATTTTTCCACACGGACTGTTATTGCGGACACACACCACTACGTTCAGAATTGAGTGGTCGCGATGGCGGAGAGCAAGAAACCGTCCGTAAAAGACAGAGAAGGTCCAAAGTTTGGGATCATTTCACACTTAAAAAAGAAGATAACAAAGTGCAATGTGTCTACTGCAAAGCAGAACTGGCGTACCGCAACAGCACGTCAACAATGATTCAAAATCTGAACCGAAAGCATCCAGCTGTTAACACCAGCTCACCAAGCGTCGCCGACACAAGCTAACGTTAACATTGATGTTAGCTAATTCAACGTAGCCTACCATCGCTGGATAGAGCGTATGGTATTGTAGAGGCTGTAGCCTGATGTCGCTATGACTAGATATCATGTTAAGATGTGGAAAGTAATTCGTGTTAAATTGCAAGAGAGTAATAGCTTACACCAAATAACTCCTTTCCACACACACACACACACACACTCGGCTCGTCTCTCTCACTCTCCCTCACGCACGCCTGCACACACAAGCAAACACACACCCTTACTCCCGGTGTTAGGAATAGTTGGAATAAATACCTGTATGTTTTTTTCAGGAATAAAAGCCAATTGCTTGGTCTGTTTAACAGGCCTGTCATTTTCGTTATGCATTATTTGGTATTGTTGTTTAATAATGCAAAATTATTTTTTATTAGATTACTCGATTAATCGATGGGATAATCGGTAGAATACTCGATTCTAAAAATATTCGATAGCTGCAGCCCTGGATACAAAGAACAGCAAAGTTTAGTTTGAAAACTAAATATCTTGTACTGTATTCAATTAGAAGAGGCTGAAACATTTTTACAAATCATGTTATTCCATTTTCAATTTTTTATCGCTTGTTGATATGAAGGTATAGAATACAATTTTACAGTTACAGTTTTGGATCATTTCAAGGATTTCCTCCCCTAGATTCACAAACCTTCGATGATTTCAATGGACCGTGGGAGCCATAAAGATATCTGTCACCACTCCTTAGTCACCAAATTCTAGGTATCATTGCCGACGTCATGATTTTTTATATTTTGCCTGTCTCAAATATCACCTGTCAGTCGAGTTAAATTCTAAATAAAAACAGGAAACTTTTTTCTGCAAGAACTTAAAAACCTGGAGGTGACCTGATTAGTTTGAATCATTTTATCTTGCAGGATTGATTTTATAGTCAAGTTTTATTCCTCAGCTGTCACAAAATCCTCCCTGACTCAACTGCACATTGTGATAAATATGTTTTGTTCTTGTTTTTAGTCAAAGATTCTTTCAAGAAGATTCCTTACAAGACATGGAAAAGACTCCAGTGCCTTAGGCAGAGACAGAAAGAGCAAAAGACTGTGATTGAAAGCCTATAGAGTGTGAGCAAAATAGGGAGCTGGACACTTAAGGTAAAGAAAGAGGATGGAGAGAGGCTGAAAGTGAGTTTGAGAAGGATTACGATGGAAAGGGGAGTGATAAGATGGAGACAGAGATCATGCATGAATAAGGAGCTGAAAAGAGAGCACGACAGCTGAGCAAAGCAGATGATTCATGACTCATCCGGTGAGTTAAAGTTCAGCGGTGCATTAAGAGTTGGACAAAAACTCCTGTTCCTTCACATTTAACCTGCCGCTGCCGTGTCTCCATCAGCAAATTATTACCAGTGCAAGTGTCAGCTTCTGTTTAAAAGCCACACATAACAAACATACGTGAAACCAGGCTATTGAGCTCAACGACCACACACACTCACTCACACTCAGCTAACCTCGTTAATAATCCTTTCTTGCTAACAGGCAGAGGGGGCTGTGATGTGATGTTTGAGTAATGAAGTGGGCTTGTTTCAGAAGGCCTTACTCATTTTTCCTTTGATAAATTGCTGCCTGTGAAACACAGCTGTTATAAATCAAAGCTAAGAGGCAACACGCAGCGTCTACAATCGCACAGTTACAGGGAATCGATACTTTAACGCACCTGTGCCAGACCAGGCTGTGGATGTGCTTGTTTGTGTGTGTGTGTGCCGATTTTAGCAAGAGCATCATGTTCAGGAATAAAAGCCGAATATGTCTGTATTAATATCATCTCCCAGCATTCACCATCCTGTTATTGGAAATCTATAGAAGCTCCAGTATCAGAGGCAGTAACATAAAACATACATGGGATATTGCAGTGTACCACCCTGAAAAACACTGGCACTGTGTTTTTCAGGGCACACTAAGACCCAATCCCAATATACCCCTTGCCCCTACCTCCTAGCCCTCACCCTCCGTTTGGTGCGTTCACGTAAGGTGTCCTGATTATAGCTGGGATAGAGGGGTAGGGATACAAGGTCCTCCAAATGGAGGTTTTTCAGATGCACACTTCAAACTGAGCGTCATGAGAACACTGTTGTTTCACTGTATTATGGTTCTTTCTTTAAAACAAGCATAAAACACTCTCTGTAGCCAGTTAGCTAGCTAGCGTTACATTGGTATTCCTGATTAGTGCATGATATTTTGACATATTTCAATGTCGCATTCCTTCCTGTTGATGGCATTTGATGTCCGGAAATTTAACTTAAGTCCAGCAGTGAAGTTGCTGCACTTGGTATCACTCCTCTAATATAAATGCAGACTGAATGTTAGCACATAAAGCACTGCTTGTAGCCAAGTAATGAGGCAGTGTTCCGTTATTTTATGACTTGATTGATAGTGTGTAGTTGTGAAATAATTGCGAGCATCCATGCTTTTCTATTCCCATCAGATAAATGGCAGATGGCATTGTGATAACAACAGGATTGAATCAGCGGCGCAGAGAAATCAACACAGGTGACGATGGCCTATTGGAAATGTCCGGTCGACAACAACGGATTCAATGTGTGAGGGTATTGAAGCGTTGTCTCATTTCATTTAGGGAGATTTCAACCAGTACCTCTTGAAACTCTGTTCAGAGGGGCAAGGGGGCACTTGAAAACGAGAGGTAGGTGTTAAAATTGGAAATGGGATTAAGTCTAATATTCCACTATTTCTACAAATATGACAATTTTCTGAGTTTGATATGGGGATGTAAAGTAGGACTAATTCTTAGCAGTACTTTCCAATTAAGACGCGTGGAATATGCCAATATAATTCAGGTTTTAGGAGCATTCTTTGGACATGTACACAGCACATTCAGATTATGCATCTGAATTGGGGTTGTCACCAAGTTTAAGACATATGGCCTATTGCCTGTTAAAAGTCATGTCTGTGTGAGGCTGAGCCTGCAGTTTGCAAGGCTGGTGTAGAGATGCAGGTACAAAAACAAAAGCCCAAATTACCTATTAAAAATACCCAAATACCTTTAAACTTTATAAAAGACTTGGATATGAGTTTTTGCTTATGAGCACTGCAACGCCAAACTTTTCAAGAAGGAAGCTGAGCAAATTAGAGAGTGAGGATAGGTTTGTTAATAAGAGTATCCATGCTGCATGTACATGGAAATGTTGGTGGAATATTCATTTTCCTTGCCCAAGTAAACAGCTTAGTAGGAATATTGTCTTTTTCGGATTAAGGGCAAAAATATTTTGTGCATATTAACACAGTCAAAGACTCAGTGGATCATTGTGTAGATCCCTGATAATATCCTGCTGACTGATGGAGTAGAGTGCTGACTGTGAGATTTTAATCTCAGTTTGATTTTGACGCATATTGGCCCAAGCAACTCTTCATAAAACCTTCACAGCAAATGACAAAATTATGCAGAAATTTGAATTATGTAGTCCACCAGAAATTAATCATTACAAAGTTCTATAATCCCAGCAGTGTTTTTGGATGTGGATCGATTTTATGTGAGTTAAAGACATAAATGGGACTCCTCCATTGGACTTAACAGATAAAGTTGAAAGGAAAGGTGGATTTTTATGTGTGAATTATATTTATGGTGTGTGAAAGTTAATTAGACTGACCTCATAGGGCTAATTAGGGCAGTTTGTAAGAATGGCTGCGTTTGAGTGGCAGGTTTAGAGTCAATCAGCTGCCCAATAAAGTTACAGCCTTAAAAATATAGAGCGGTGATGACAGCATTCTCTGTTCATTAGGCTAATTGGTGTAAGTTTTACAATACAAGAAAACAGGGCCAGGTCTGTCTTTACTTTTTCTAAATGGAATCAGAGAAAGATTCTGACACTGGCTAATCTTAACTTTACATCTTAACTTATTGTCTTGACATGTACGCAGCTGACTGTACACCCGGGCAAAACGGATTACTATCACGATGTGCTCTGTAAGAGCCTGTTAGAAGGCCGTATTATTAGATTAGATTATCCTATACTTCTGAGTTTCTTGAATTCTCCTGTATGGATGATTCATCTGCAATGAAAAAGCAGCTATTGAGCTGATTATAAATATCATATGGGCTGAACTGTTCAGTCTGGGTCAGTTGGAAAATAAAAAAGCATTCACGGTGCAAAATAATTCTATTTGCTTGTTTTGCGATCCAGTTGCTGTCTGCTGTTAGAAACATGTTTGATATTCATGACTGAAACAGGGACAACTGAAATCACTTTTGCCATGCTGTATATAAACTGTCCGAAAATGGCAAGAAAATTGCAATGTCCTGTGAATGACAGTAGCTACTACTCTACCGTATAATCTACTCCATCAGGTTTTAGTACCGAGCCACATTTCACCTGTGGTTCACCTCACTCTCCTTTAGTTTTATCTGCAGAGTTAACAGTCTGTGTTGCCCTCATCTCTCCATTCACTATCTCATCCAAATTTTATCGCCCAGTTTTTACCCTTTTCCACATGGATTGCATGTAGAAAACCCGGAGGCAAACACTTTTTGATAGACATCCGTTTCTGAGATTTGGTATGGTTGCAGGATTTCAGTGGCTGCCTTTTGACATGATGTCTGTATTTAATCACTTATTCAGTATTTTCTTGTCTCCGTCAGCCAAGATTAAAAGATTGATATGTGATTTGTTCTTCTGGCCTTCTGCAGCTTACATTACAAAAAGAAACTAGAACCATCTAAAACCGGTATAATAATGGTAAGTTACATAGGAGCACCTGGAGTCAACACATCTAATTTGTGCAATGCGTTGCGTAACAATTTGTTTATTTTTGGTATATTAAGGATACTGTTTTTCACTGATCATCTGATCATCATTGGCTGCCACTACTGACTGTCTTTAACATTCAGTGTTTTTCACAGTTTGAATGATTTTTACATTTTGACAGCCAAAGCCAAGCAGCCTGTCAGTAGGATGTCGATGTGAGCTTGAATTTTTCTTCGCTTCCGACAGTTATGTTCTAAAACATTTGCCAACAATCCTCAGTTCAGTGTGTCTTGGTTTATAACTGAAGTGGATGACGTGACACTGATTTCAGCTGTAGACTGAGTATCCCTTTAAATAAAAGGATGTTTAAAGAGGTTGTACAAAACCTTTTGACTGTGCCTCACTAAAAACAAAGCCCCGTTCTCTTTCCTGCATATTCTATAACACACACAGGTTTCTGTGATAGCCCCTGAAGTGAGGGGGCCCCAGCTAAAATCTTTTCCAGAACAGCATGGATCTGGCATTGCCTTGATAAACCAGACTTAATTACACCGCATACTGATCAGGCATTATGTTGATTAAAAGGGACTATAAAAAGCAGGGTGAAAAGGTAGAGGTTCATTATCAGGAAAGCTGTTGTGTCAGCTCAACCCCTGTGTGCCCACATAAAGAAAACCCTTGAAATTTTATAGCAAAGACTTGGCAATTCTGAAAGCATCACAACAAAACAGACTTAATCATCAAACCGACGGGCAATTCCCTCCTGCACTTGTTAAAGTCAAGGTGAGAAGTTAGCAGCTCCGTGTCATTTTTATTCTTTAATGCATTATTTACAAAACAAAATGGGTAAGCGTCCCAGTTTGTGCATGTATATGAACATATTTGGGGGTCTTCTATGAGAAATGAGGTAACTGAATCAATATCTCATGCCTACAATAAACTGAGCTCAGCAGAGACAAACTGAATAAATTTGAATTTGACTTGATCTACCCAGGTGCTTTATACATTTTAAAAGGATAACATTCATAAAACACATTTTTGAAATGGCATTCATGTTATTTTCCCACAGGCTCTTATGATGCCCCTTTTAGGGCTTGGTGGCTGCTACAGAATATTCACTTATACCTGAATTATCTCCGGCAGTACTTCCCTGCAAGCTGTGATGTTATTCAGCCCAACAGGAACTTTAAGATTGTTGTTGATTTTGTTCAACATCCTGCTGTGAAAATTACATTTCTCCTGTTACCTGTAATGTTTCTCACTCAGTACCTGAATAAGAAAAACTTCATATTTACTTTTATTCCATTTTTACTCCCCCCTGTGGAGACCTCAGCCATTTATTGTCCTTGTTGCAAAAATGACATATTCACTTTCATAGTTGTTCATTTTATGCTTCATTTTATATTTTTATTCAAGGACATCAAGAGAGATTTGCAACACTGAAATAAAGTAAGACACACTATGCATAAACAGCATAGCAAGGTCAATGAATGGATTGAATGTGCGATAGCTTTGTGTCTTTTCTAGGTCTCCAGAGAACGACAGAGAGGAAAAGGATGAGATGGAGAACAAAAACTAAACCAATAAAATACCAATTTAGCTGCCAGGGATGAAAGTGAATAGAACCAAGTGAAGAAAAAGAGCCAGAAAGCTCATGCACAGCTCATACATATGTGATCACAGACAGAGGGAGAGGCACAGAGACATAAAATCTGTTGACTCTCCTGCTGAACATGTTTTATCGCTGACTTGTAACACAACATAAAGTACAAATGAGATCTCATGTTCTAATCAGTATTAACAGAAAAACCTGCATTACTTCACCCAATAAAAATGCTGTTCTTGACTATAAAGCATACAGAATCTAGTACAGTCTTAGATAAAGAGGAATGTAACCTACATAATCATTTGTACTTGGATGTGGAATTTATCTGATCTTTTTAATAATCTGCCAGGACAAAAAGAAACTCTGACATATCTGTCATCCTTTTGGTACAATAACTATGTGGCTGTGTGATTCAAGGATGAGACAGAGCAATGAAAGGGTGGGTATGATTGGTTTTTATACCAGTATAAATTAAAAACTCAGGCACATCAAAAGTGAGAAAGACTGCCACATTCTTTTAAGAAAGTCCTTGTAGGCTTTTATTGGTACCACAATGTGCACACAACTGAATTAGCTTGGCCCTCTTAACCACACTTTTCTACCAAACAAATAAACATACCACTCCTCCATGTCCTTTCTATCTGCTTCTACCCAAACGTTCCTTTTTTTCGCCCACTCCTCCTGCCCTCCCACTCTTTTTAACTTATTGTTATTGTCCTACATGCACTTGCTGGGATGCCAAGGTTGGCTTTTACTAATTAGGGAGCACTTATCTTTGTTTAGAAATAATAAAAACATGATTGTGTTGTATGCACTAACAAAATTGTTGAGTGTCATGACACGATTCTCCAAATCTCAGATTTAATTTGATTTTCAATTTGAAAATGTTTTCCCCCTGACACTAATGGCTATGTTACTGTCAGACTATTGCATCTGAATTTGTGAAGATCAACAGATGACTGGAAATTCTTCTTAAACAAGATAAAAATATAGGGATATTTGACAACAGCTTGGCTTTATCCTGGTGACTTTTTGCAGGTTAGGGTTACACAAGTTAAAAAAATATTCACCAAAAGTAAAGATTCCATAGTTCATAAAAAACACAGTTCAGGGATACATCAACAAACAACAAAAGACAAACATGCAGTTTGTTAAATTCAGTTTCTCAAATCTCTCTTCAGTCAACCCTCTTCTCCAAACAAATCAATAAGGGATCTCTAACAGCACCGGAGATGTTGGGTTTATTTTTCAGAGTTACCTCCAGTATCAGGCAGTTGAATCTCCTCGTGCACACAGGATAAGAGTCTGAATGTGCAGATGCAGGCTAACGGTAAGCTAGCTGTGTCGTCTTTGAGGTGTTTTTCTTTAGTTAGTGAAAGTTACTGTGCCAATCTCCTGCTTTTGATTTCAATGATCATAACTGAAAGCTCATTTTGATACATTTTCGATTTGAAATTTAGAAACTATGACCATTTTTTAAATCATGACACTCCTCCAAATGAACCATGTGATTGTTAAGAATACCAACTAAACTTCAATATCAACTTTAAACCGACATGACAGAGAGATCCATATAGTGCTCACACAATGGAAATTCGATTACAAAAAATTACATTAAAGATTGTGACATGATCAAAAGCTCCAGAAAAGTTACAGATGGACCGTGTGAGTTTAGTAGAAATTCTGCCTTGCCATTATTTTCCACTCTCAGAAAATACTCACCTCCCTCAGGCACACTGGGCCCAAAATACCCTTTGCCTTAGAGATGGTACAATAGACTGGATTACCCTACAACCATTGAAACTACTTGTCTATCTATGAACAACATTCCCAAGCAGACAGGTAAAGATACTATTACTTTTTATACAATACTTTTCTACACTTTTGACTTGAGAAGGAACATACATTCTTGACCTTGGTTACAGTATGTGAGACAAAATAATCTTAATTCAGAGGTTTATTTTAGTTTCTTGGAGGCTTCAAGCTTCTCTGAAAGTATCTTTTGTTTTGTCTAACGCTTTCCAATGAATCCATAAAACTAATTAAAAGCATCTGCAATCCACCGATACATTACAGTGGTAATGTATTCTCTCATTAAATATGAATGAACTGCAGGGAGTAGCATGTTAAACGTGTCAAGTCAGATCGCACATCAAGTTTAACATCTATTCCACAGTGCCCAACAATGAATGAATATGAATGAGTGAGTAGTGTGTTGCTCTTAAGGCTGTTGTGAAAACTAATCAGTCAGTTGAGTGGGAGGGTGATTCATTTACACCCACAGTCAGATCTTTAAAACCTTAATTTGAGGCAGCACACACGCCTTAGGTAAGCATACAGTACAAATGTCTGAAAACACACACACACACACAGACACACAGCACAGCCTGGGTTTCAATGGCAGCGACCTAGAAAAACTATACTGCAGGATTATTTGTAGAGATTCATAATAGTGTGTATGTAGTGATGACCTTAAAGGATCTTAATAAAAAATATTAAGACTTTTTGGCGAAATGGAAGTTATAACTTTTTTACTTTTACAGAGGAATACAGAGGGGTGATTGAGAGCTTCATCACATGGTGCAACAACAACTACCTGAATATCAATATTAGCAAAAACAATGAGCCTCTGGTGGACAACTGCTGTATGTCTATTAGTGTGTAAGGTCATTGAGAGAAACAAATTCCTTGTATGTGTTCACATTTTGGTCGATAAAGCTAATTCTAATAAAACACAAAGCTCTAGCCATGACAGTAGACAATGCTTCAACTATGGACATTGCTAGAAAGTAGCTACAAATTCAAAAACGTGGATGCTTTACACACAACCGAGCAGCACAGAAGATCTAATCAGACACCACAGTTTCAAGATTAGTTTCCCCAATTCAGTATCTGACCAAATGTGAAATATCATCACAATCTTCACTTCTGTTCTTAAGTTATGGCATTGAAAAATCTGTTCATCCTTGAGTCCAAGTGGACATTTTTGCCAAATTTGTAGGAATTGTCCCAAGGCCTTAGTTATCGTGTTAACGAAAATGGGATGGATGGACAGACACCCCGAAAACCCAATGCCTCCAACTTTAGCTATCACAGGCGTGAACATAAAGCATTGATACCCAACCTGAACCTGTTGGGATATGAGGGGCCGGGCCGGGCCGGGCCGGGCCGGGCTGGGCCAGGTACAGACAAAAAATCAGGAATGATGCCAGGGTTTGGGTCAAGTTCGGTCACACCAGTTGACATGGTGCTTTCAAGTTGTTTTAGTTAAAATATAGTGTAAAAATAAATAAATATAGTGTCAAAATATTGATAAGTGAGGTTAAGTGATAACTGACGATAAGCAATAGACCTACTGTCTGTGTTGGGGCTATATGTCCTTTTAAGTGCTGGGTAGGGATGTAACGGTATGAAAATTTCACACCACGGTAATAGTGACCAAAATTATCACGGTTATCGGTATACCGCGGTATTTTTAAAATGTCTTCAAAATGTTGAAAAAACACTGATACACTGATAAATTGAAATAATTTCACCAAGATTTATATTTAAATAGATTTATTATAAATTAAAAGGGTTAAGGTATAAGCAGCCTGTTTTTGAAACGTGTCCTGTAATGTCTGCGTTACAGAGGTAGAATGAGATGTACTGGCAGTAGCACTGGATTGGCCAGCAGACCCTCTCTGTGAAAAAATGAATAGAAAATGTCATTATTAATTATTACTGTCATTGTTACTTAATACTAAGGGTGCAACCAACAGATCACAAAACTCACAATCTAGATCATATCACTTTTGTGAGAAACAGGTTGGATAATGTTTTAGATCAAAACAAAAAGGATTATTGTTAAATTAATTATGAATACTCTATTTTGGCTCTTATCTCTATAGACACTTGTTATATTCACCATTTTATATTATTCTTTATATATAGTCTATTCTACAAATAATCCACAAGTATTATATATTTCTGATATTACTTATATATATTGGCTGTCTGTCTCTGTCTGCTTGCTCATCTGTTGTCAATGGACTCGGTCAATCTGATTGGTCAAACGGCTGCTGAGCCACAGGTGGACACTGCTCCGGTGAACGGAGCTGAGATGAGTTTGCATTCACTAACTCAGTCCACCCAGTACGTGTTTGTCTCAAATCCTCCTCACTGCAGCTCTGCATCAATATTTGGGGAATTATTAGGTCGACTTTAAAAAGTGAAATCTACGATTAATAAGCGGTTCAGATAACGTGCCAAATCACAGATCAACTTCGTTCAGTTATACCACTATCTGGTCAGTTTACATTAGTGACAACAGCAAATTAGACAGAGAAAACTCGACACACACACATCATTCACCTGAGCTTAAGGTTAATTTACCTTGCATTCGCTTAACAGTTGAGGGTGATGGTCGCGCAAATGAGTAAGTAAATTGGATGTGTTGCCGCCCCTCGCAACAACTTTCTTCTTGCAGCTCCTGCAGATAGGGCTGCCAGCTGTCCCTGAGCTTTCTCATAATAACCAAAATACGCCCAGACTTCAGATTTGGTTCTCTTTGAAGGCGGAAAAATGCCTTGAGGGCCGCTACTATCACGTCCTCCCTCCGCCATGTCTTCTTCACTACATAACAAGCGCACGTTGCACGCTGCACCTGCGCAGGGAGACTTGGATAAAGTATCTCGCGAGTTTTCCACACCGTGGTTATCGACCGCGGCGGTTACCATGGTAATTAAAACTTAAACGGTAACCTTCACCGTCGGGAATTTTACCGTGGTTTACCGTGACACCGGTAACCGTTACATCCCTAGTGCTGGGGTTTGTTATTTACGTGATAATGCTTTGAACGCAACACAGAGGCTATTTGTTACTTTCCAGGCAGCAGTGTGGGACTCTGTGTGACACTTATTATTCTGAATTTTAAGCCAGCAACACTTTTCAAAGAAGTTGGGACAAGGGCTCAAAAACACCCGTTGTTTACCCGTGGAACATTCCACAGGTTCGTCGGTAACAAGTCATAATATCATGATTGGGTATGAAAGGGGCCTCCTCGAAAGGCTTAGTCGTTCACAAGCAAGAATGGGGCGAGGTTCCAAGACTTTGTGAAACATATGATTGTACAAAGGATGTTAATATGTAAAGCTGTTTTCTTCAAACAGTTGAGTTTTAGATACATCCATCCAAACTTTTCAGGAATCAGGGTTGTAACAGGCCAACAAAGAATCACCATAGTGCTGTAAACAATACTCAAACGTTTAATTGGGGCAGGTAAAACTGCAGAAACAAAATCATTAATGAAGTCCAAACAGATCTCCTGCCTGGGAACATAAAATCAGTGAGAATTCGGTTTATACTGACAAACAACTTTTTAAAATTCAAAGTGTTTTTCAGTTGAAAATTGGTAGGAAATGAAAACAGTGATCCTGGAGTTGAAATGAAATATAGCCAAATCTGTAAGATGGAAGATGATTGTATAAAGATGAGAAACAGATATAGGCAGAATTGACTGAGCACCACAACAAGCCATCACTGCCAGAAACAAATCACCGTTTCCTGTTCTGTATACTGATCAGCGACGGTGTGTTTTCAAACTTGTTTGTGTGTGTGTGTGTGTGTGTGTGCATGTGTATCATGGCCAGCCACCACACCCTAACTTACCCAGGAGAATGTGGTCTGTCTCTTATTGCACACACACAAACCAAGGTCATGCTCACATATCTAAACACACACGGACACGATGCCCAGAGGCAGTGAGAGACAATGAGCGGGTTGAGGGAAGGAAAACAAGAACTGAGACGTCTTCATCTTCATTTACATTCAATTGAGAAAGGTTTACAGCAGCAGCTGCAGCGGGTTGGATCAGTGCGGAAGAAATAAATAAAGGCAGACACACAAACTGAAGCACTAACATTCTCAGGAAATGCAATCTATTTAAGTGTTAGCATTGGTAATAACAAAGTGCTATACCCTCCGAGTCCTTTAAATCCATCTCAGGACTGAAATGATCAATAGATTGAATGAGTCAAAAATATACTGGCTGCCTCCTTGCATTAGGGGAGCTATAAACTATTAAAAACAAAAGAAGGTAAAATTAAAATGCCTATAAAAACCTGCAACACCTTTTATAGATATTTGTGTTTTATTTGGATGAGAGAGGACAGTAAATCCAGTTATCGTGGCAGCTGTACAGCAATTTACTCCTGTTACTGCTGTTTTCTCTGAGCTGCACAGCCACAGTTAACAGTTAAAGGTCATTTTAGACACAATTGCGAGCCTGTGGAACTAATGTGCTGACATTTTGCTGCCACTTTTCTCTTTCCAAACAACTAATCTAGTGTTACAGTTTAATTTCAGGGGGATCAATGTAAGCGAAGCTATGCAGAAAAGATAAGATCTCTTTTCTCAGGTTTTGTTGTTTTCAGGCTTTAATCTAGAGGCATCAGAAAGACTAATGTATGTCTAAAGATAAAGAAAACAAAATTAAACTAAATAACTAATGAAAGTGTCTTGTCAATTTAATTATACAAATGTAGAAATCAGAAATCCAAAAGCTTTCTTTATCATGGTAATTAAAGCAACATCTCTCCAGTGATATCTGTATGCTGTTTAATTAGTCTCATATCCCAGGCACATAAAACCCACACACATGCACATGATGCAAACATACACAGTGTCTGCAAGTGGAAAAGCATCCGGAAGCAATTATGCTCCGTGGGCACGAGAGCTTCAACGATCAAACGATTAATCAATCAAACGATTAATCGATCAAACGATTAATCGATCAAACGATTAATCAATCAAAAGAAAATAAGCAACTGGCAACTGGTTTGATAAGCGATTAATCATCTAGTCATTCTTCAAGCAAAAATGTCAAACATTAACTGGTTCCAGTTTGTTAAATGTGATGATTTGCTGCTTTACTTTGTCATTCATGATAGAATATGAAGAGTTGTTGGGTTTTGGGCTGTTAATTGGACAAAAGAAGCAATTTCAAGACATCACTTTGGGCTTTGGGAGACATTTTTTAACTGATTAATCAGTTAAACATGAAAATAATTTACAGATTAATCGATAATAAAAACAATCAAGATTTGCAGCCCTAGTGTGCATTAGGTCCTGAAAGACCGGGGCTCCCCACAAGCTCGCAACTGCTAAACACTCACCTGCTCATCAAGTTGACTTTTGGGACTTTGGAGGCAGAGATGGAATAGACTGTGACTGATATCTCTTTTCCGTTGATTGGTCACTTTCAACACCCGCACTCTCCAACATGATGGCCTCATAAATATAGTCGCTCTCTAAACTCTCTCGCTCTCATGATCAGTGTTCAAAGTGACCAATCAAAGGAGTGGAGACATCAGCCCTGTTTATTCTATCCCCACCTCCAAAGTCTCAAAAGTCAACTTGATGAGCAAGCGTTGAGTAGTTGTGAGTGTGTATGGAGGGTCTAGCTTGTGTTTGTCCAACATAGAAGCATGACGTATGGAGAGATTTTCATGAACTATAATCGACAGGATTCGTGTACTTACGAGTTTTTGATCATTTTCATGACTCTGAGTATGACTATCTTTTTTGCTGCCTGCACCATGCTTTGTTGTCTGAATGAAAATCAACTTTTATGAGCCATGCTGAAGTAGCAGGGATGTGGTCGGGGTGGATGGAAGGTGTTAACAAGTCCAGGACGTCACACCAGAATACAGGTTTTGCATCCAATCTGTGGTTACGTCAAGGCAACAAAAGCAATTAAGCAGATTAAGGTTAGGTAAAGATACTTTCAGTTCTTGAAATGGTTATGAGATTTAATCTATAGGATTCATTTTGGTTAAGGTTAGGGAAACCTAAAATCAGTTTGTGAAATACTGACAAAATTCATGTTCATGGACGCAAATTTTTCCATTTTAAACAAGTTTTGAGGGTAACAAATATTGCGCCCATGTACACAAATCTAATTAAACTTCACCACTATTTCATGACCTGCTGCGAAGCAGGATTGGCTAGTCAGAGCTTCATGCTCGTGGGACTGCATTTGTGCAAGCAGAGCAGAAATGCTCACTTGTGAGCATGTTTTTTTGCTTATGATACTGTTCTGTGCGCTTGTATAATGTGCAAGCCACTGGTTTTTGTGTGTGGGGGTGTTGAGACTAATTAAACACCATACATGTGTTTCCTTGGGACATAAATGGTGAACGTTGGCAGTGTCAGGCATTTCACTAGATCTAGTACCCAAATTAATGCCAGTCAAAGCAGGAATATACATGACCTCAAACCTACTTCAGTGGCATTACCTGGTGCTGCACAGATGTTTTATTGGAGTGGTGCTTCTTTTTTAACTTCTTTATGAATTACACTGTGAGGAGAAGGAGGCTGGCCGAGCGGTGGGGGACACTGTTATGTGTTGAGACTGTCAATGATTAGGTCTGGCTCATGTTGTTTTCCTCAGTATTTGGACGTCGCCCAGCACTGTAATAATGCAGAGAACCACAGGGTCCCTCTTATCTGAGTGTGGGAAGAGACTCAACTGGCTGTGCAAAACTTTATTTTCCTGGACATCACAGTAACTATTAAGAGCCTGCAACTGTTTCATGAATCCAGAGGATTAAGCTCATAAAATACTGCTTTCAGTTGGAACAAAATGACAGATAACGAGCAGAAAAAAATACATTTGAAAGGTGGCTTATTTTGCAACTTTTTTAACAAGTTGGACTCCTCCAATGATGCACATTAGTGACATTTTATGTAACCAAAAGTTGTTTGGTTTTATCAATAGTTATTGGTTGCATCGGAAAAATAAAAAAAATGTTGATAGATCAAAAGATTTATCTTTAAAATAACTGGTAGATAAATCAATAGAAAAAAAACATAGGGAATAGGGAATAAGACTGATATGTTTATATTATCAATCTAAACCTAAAAGGACCACTATCTGTCTGACAATTCAACTGAATGTTGTAGCAGATATATTAAAGGGTCACTTAATCCAAACTACCATGGACACATTTTATCAATCAGTTATTTAGAGAGTTTTTGTTTTATCTATGGTTTTGAGATACAATGAAGGGGAATGTAGTTTTGGTTGTAGTGTTCAGTAGAGCACATACCTCTGCCAAGGTCCAACAATCCTCTAATCCAACATCAAATAAAACATATTCAAATCTGCTAGAGCTGGATTATTATTTGGATTCAGCTGTTATGTGGATCAAATGGCAGACTGTTTTCATTCAAGATTCATGAATTATTCCCTGAGAAACAAAAATGTCGAAAAACGCCCTGTCTGGCAATGTTAAAGGAAGTGAGAAAAAGTTCCTGGATCCAACCCTTTAGCCGAGTCTGCACCAAAAGTTAATAGAGTCTATTCTGGGCTGAGACCCATCCTCCATCCAAGTTTCTTGGAAATTCATTTAGTAATTTTTGTCATGCTGACAAACCAACCAACGGACTTACATGGGCGAAACGTAACGTGTCTCTTCAAAAACCAGACATGTGATTCAAGTCATCTCTTAAGCAAGTGTGAGGCCCACTAATGTGTGCCCACATTTGTGAATGAAAATATTTGGTTTTACTGTGTTTCATAATTTGATATTATGCCTGTATCGTCTTTCATTTGAGAAGGTGTATTTTTTTCAATGAGTGATGTGGTTTCCTGGACCAAAATAGTTTGTTAGAAAAAGCAGGTTTGACAGTAGGGGACAGTGTGAGACTGTGGTTTTCCCTGGGGTGTGTAGTCAGGAGCATATGTTCCGTTGTTTTCCTCATAACTGCGGAGACTCGGACAAAACAAGCCCTTCTCCTGTTTTTCAGGTTGGTGATATGTCAAAACCTCACAGAAACTACTCAAACTTATTAGCTAATGTTAAGAGACAATTTTGGTTCATGTGCAAAGTGAAAAATGAGCGGTGAAAGAGTTTTATCTTTTGTTTACAAAAGTCAGCGCCCACCGAGAGTAACAGTAATTGCGGCACTGCACTCAGTTAAACTGTTAGCAAAAGGCTAATTGTAAGAAGTTAGTTTGGGCCACATATCTCCACTATATGGCATAGATATACTTATTAACCAGCTCCTTGAGTTATTTGCCATCCACAGTGTAAAATGTTTGTATAATGTTTTTAAACTTGGTTGAACTGGTTAAAGTGTGTTAGTTGTTGAGCATGTGTATTTATTAGTACTGTTAAATGCAGGTCCGAGTGATACTTTATAGTATCTGTGAGTCAGTGCATTTCAGATGCAATTATGACAAAAACTTTGTTTGGAAAAATGAATGTAGAGATATGAAATTGACAAGGAGAAGATATGTTTGTTTTAGGTTTGACATTTTAATTTGTATGTGATGGCGAGCTTTGAAAACGTGTCTAGAGAGACAATCGATGTACAATAACATTAAAAACTGGTTAAATGAGAACTGGACAATGTTAAAAGTAAACTGTGAATATGATGTGAATAAAAATACCTGCGGAAGACTCAGACAAAATAAGCCACGTCTCCCTGTGTCATCCTTCTTCTCCTGTTTTTCAGGGTATATATAGCTGTTTATGGGTGCTGCAGCCCACAGTGCTGTTACACAAGTCATTTTTCCTGGGCAAGTCAAGTCAAGTCAAAAGTTATGTCAAGTCAAGTTGAGTCCTTAGTTAAGTCAGGTCCTTAGTCAAGTCCCTTTTCCCCCACCAAAATACTGCAGTCTTCTCTGCAGTCAGATCATTATAAAGAGAAAAGACAAAGTATTAGTACCTTTTTAATAATGGTATGATTGGCCATTTAAGCTTACCTGATCAAAAAGTATGACACTGAATTTAATTTGTATTCAAATTATTGATATTCAGTGAAATAACTGAAAGCAAACAAAAAGAAATAACTTTAAAGCTAAATTCTAACTTCTAATATTCTCTCCCCAGCTTTTTAACAGTGAAATAATGATAGCCAGACTAGGAAAAAAAAAAATATTAAACTCAACTGAAAATAACACAGAAAGTCATCTGAGTCATCTTCTAAAATCATGTCAAGTCTCAAGTTGACTCGAGTCAAAGTCACAATGACTGGAGTACACATCTCTGCCAGAAGCAGTCTCAAGTTTACTCTGAATAATCATCACAATCATTGAACAGTTTTCACTGTTGACTGTTGAAATTGTTCTTGTGAGAGGATTTTGGAAGCTTAAATGCAATTTCCTTCACGTCCGTTCTTTTGGAGTTGTGTCTGAAGCTTCTTGGGGATATCTCAAAAACTGGGCACATAAAAACAAAACTGCATGACCACTTCTTTTGTAATTTGAGTGAACTGACCCTTTAAATGTTCTGAGCTCCATTTCTGGTTCTTTCCATTTCTTTTCTCATCTGTGAGTTCTTCCCCTTCAGGGCAGTGAGCACACTATCAAATTTGACTGGACAGTCCATTAGTTCTGAGCACAGAGGAATAGGATGCTGCTGAGACAGAGATTGTATAGGACTGAATGAGGCTGTGAGGAGCTTTTCGGGCTTTCATGTGTGCGTGTGCATCGGCTGTATATGTGCACACTGAGTGAGCGGTGTGCAATCAACATGGCACTGAAATATCAAAGCAAAATGTGTGGAGAATGTGTGTGTAGTCTCCATATCAAGGCTTGTTTTCCATATCACATAATCAGGGTGTTTCTAGGACACACAAGATTGACTTTAATTGGGTGGGTGTGAACTTCTTGCTGGAGGGGTTTGAAGTGAGAACGAAGGGGCAGAGCAAAACACTTCTAACACAGACTGTTGGGTGGGAGTCAGCAAGGGTGGGCTGCTTCTTACAAGATGACAGCAATTACCACAGTGGATGTCCGGAGAAGTTATAACTTGAGACAGACACTGGAAGTATATACCCATATACTGTATATAATACATACACACTCCTTTCCACCCGACAAGAAACGCACTGGCAAATAATGTTGTCCAGTCATGTGAGACTGCTCTGTGCAGTCATGTCATGTGAAAGTGATAGTCTGACAAACCTAGAAGCTGTAGCTGTATCTGAGACACACAATGTTAGTTAGGCTGTATCCTGAACGATATTGGAGTTTGAAAGTTAAAAACAATCTGACAGCATTGTATATACTATCTTCCTCTTTCTTTTTACATTAAACTTGCAATAGACACGGTTTTTGTTTTGACGCATCAGTATGAAGTAAATGTTGATTCCACAGTGTCATGGCTATAGAGTAATAACACCATCGGCGGTTCCTATTAAGCTCGTTTTGACTATATTATTTTGTCTGCTGTCAGGCACCAAATCTTCAAGGAAAATGAAGGCTGACTGGTGATGCAGTCATGCTGGCTCCCTGGAACCATTTCAATCTGCTTTCATGTCTCAATTAAAGATTAAATGAATGAGTAAACTCATGTGTTCTCCTGTGTTACCCTTAGTCCATACTCTGAAGAAAATGGAAATGACCTGGTTGTCACCAACAATAATACCACTTGGAAATGCTTGGGGAAAGTTGTCTGTATTACTTTAAAGTGGCAATCTCAAAGATTTCAGTAACTGGGGGTAACAGCAAATACGGTTCAATACAATAATAAGATAGAGAATTCTGGGGGCAGCAAAACAAACTACTTTCATTCTAATGAAGAAGTCAGGCTATAAGTGACTGTGATGATTAACCGTGATCAAATGTTATGCTGCACATGGCATGAGTCTCCAAACAGACAGAGAAAGGGGTTGGTTATCTGGCTAAGAAGTTGGAGGTGTGCATCCTGTTGCCTGCAGCTCTTCATCTTACAGCTCACTGTGGCTTCTTGTTCCAATAATTCAAACTAATACGATACTGATAAAAAAAAAAAAAAAACCTGCCAAAAATGACCACTGTATTGTTTTGTAGTGAGGAAATGCAATATGTTTGTTAGTAAGTTGTAACTCGCGGACACACATGTTGCATTTCCTGTGACTATGGTAAAGCCAACTCGTGTTTCACCTTAGCAGAAACTTAATGCGGCATTTTTGTCTGCCTACACTCACAGATTAAGGGGATACTATAAAAAATTACTTCAGCTATAACTCCAATGATAGCTTAGGTCTTTGTCTGGTCTACATCTTAAAATGTTGATCCAGCCATCTATAACCGTAAGGAACACCAATATATGCATTTTTAAGTTAAACCATTTGGCAAACATGTGTGAGGCTGGGTATGGACTGTTTGAACACAGCAGAGATCAAACAGAAGTCCACATTTGGCTTCCACATGTGGTCTTTTTCATGGTATAAAAGCCAAACTGCAAAGTAAAAATCGAAGATACTACTTTTGTGTAGCACATCATTCAGTGTGGCTGAAATGTATGTATGGATCTAATCTACGCCAAAATTATTTCAAGTCAACGACCTAACAGCTGGAGACCAGGCAGAAAAATAAGCACATAAATTCTCAAAAAAATAACAACTGTTTTGCTACTTCCAGCTTTTTCTGCTCTTATTTGTAGAGAAGAACGATTCTGAGACACACACCCAAATAAACAGCTTGTGAAGTTTATAAATTATGTAGTATTAAGTCATTTAGTACTCTGGACATGACTGTGGTGCTTTCTACCCCTTCGAGGTCTGCAGCTCCTGGCCCTGCAGCTCCAGTTCTGGATTGGTGGTTGGCCCCAAGTCATAATAGTGTGTGTGTGCGTGAGAGACAAATACAAATTTATCGTGTTTTTTTGTTGTTGTTGTTTTTTTTAATTGGATGACTGCCTCGTGTATGTGGATGTTTGTGTTTGCCTCAAACTTTGTGAGCTCGGCTAAAAAAAGGTGTTCATGCTGCCAGTCTGCTGTGTGTGGTTGTGTGTGTGTGTGTGTGCTTGATCCTGGGGATTCTGATACACTCCTGACTGAGTTGGTCTGCTGGTTTTGCCCTGAGGCTGCTGCTCTCTGGCAGGTGGAATTTAACACACACACACACACACACACACGCACACACGCACACACACACGCACATGCACACACGCACACACACACACACACACACACACACACACACACACACACAAACACCGTCTGTGTTAACAGCAGAGATAGCTACACGTGTAAATGACTGTCCTCTGCTGTTGTAATGTACATGGCCAGTGTTTACAAGAACACTTCCTGCAGCAGCCAACTTTTTTGTTTACATACTTTGTTGACTGCTATGGATAAGTGAGCATTGTATTAACTGGCTGGCATGCATTTGGATAGCAGATGGGAAAGCTGCACTCTCATAACTCTGGACTGCTCATTTATTTTAACTTAGAAAGATGGACAATGTTACTAATAGCTACTTACCTCCATCAAGGAGGTTATGGTTTCACCTGTGTCCCTTAATTTGTTGGTTTGTCAGCAGGATTACACAACAACTGCTGACTACTGCTACAAACTACAACTAAGCCAATATGGAAATAAAACATTAAAATCTGTTAGATCATGATTTTTATTTGAATCCGCATCAAATCGTACTCCCTTATAGAAACCAGCCACCTTAATACACCTGATTTTTCCAGATTCATGCATTACTCCCAGAGAAATTAACAAAATTGTCCATTACCAAATGTTAATGGGATCTACTCTGGGCTGAGACCTATCCTCCATCCCAGGTTCGTGGAAATCTGTTTAATACTTTTTGTTAAACCTGCTGAAAAATCAACTAACCAACCAACCAACAGACACAGGTGAAAACAAAACCTCCTTGGTGAAGTTTGCAGTGCCTTGCTATTTTATCACTTAACTAGCTTTACTAGAAACATTTTTATTTTGTTTTTAACGGCGTGGTATTGATGAGAATTTGGACTTAGAGATGCAGCAGAAGACACTAAAAACTGGACACTAGAACAGAATGACCCTCGGCAACTGATATGTATCACAGGACCGGTGGCATCCTTATGTGAAGGCAGGAAGAGCATGAGATACAAAAATACAAAATACCTGCTTGTCAAAAGAATTGCTCAAAAGGTGTTGCTAATGCATAGGGACCTTTTACATAAAGTGATATCATTAGTCATAGCTATCATTTTGTTTGTAATATAACTGTAAAAACTTAAATTTACACTCCATTTGAGCTGCAATATTAACCTCCCGTATTCCTCTAAAATGCAAATAAGTTTTGAAGATGTTTGATGGTGGGTCAAATGATCCAGCAAAGGTACTTTTGGTCAACTCTGTCTCTTAAAATTGTGTTTCTACTGATCTGCAACAGCAAATGCAATTTTAAAGATACTTAAAGCCACCTATTTTTATCAAAATAAAATTCTCATTAACACAACTGCAAAAAATTGCAAAAAGTTCATCATGAGTGCACCTTCAATTAGTGTTTTCAACAACTTCTGCTTGAACCAACTAAAGCTTGATTAGTTTGGAAGGTTAAGGGAAAAAAAATCACTGTCCAAAAATGTGTCAGAGAAAAAACACTTGTTGGATTAGGGTTTTTAGGACAGGCTTGTTTGTGTTCACAGAGAGGTAAGCTCTGTCATGGTTATTTCCCCTGCCGCCAAACTACGGGATTGTCCAACATACCTTTTTTCCTTGACAATAGATCAAAGTCCTGTTCAGCAAGGACATTAGAACTTAACAAATGTCCATTGCAGGAGTGTAATTGGATGGTGCTGTGGCTCAATTAATCAAACATGTATTCCATTTAGAGGGAAAGTCTGAGGTTGGTCTCTCCAGTCACTGATACTGACTCACAGGCCCTGGTTCACAGACTCGTTCAGTTTATATCCAAATGACAAAATGATTCACATCTCTGCAAAGATCATTTGACACAGACATTTTAAAAAAATGAAGCAGGTGTGTTTTCACCTGACTGCACAAATGACTACTTACTGTGCAATATTCATTAAGTGTAATGAAAGAAAAACGAAAAGATATTTCGGCTTGATGGAAACATTCATTTTAAACATCTCAACGTCTGATGACTCGTGACCATCTAGTGTTTCTGTAGATGTATGGATGAATAATATGAAACAGATGGTACGGTGTGTGTGTGTGTGTGTGTGTGTGTGCAGCCAAGGGACATTGAATCTCATCTCTAGTGCAAATTACTGCAGCATAAACTTTCTATAGTAGATTTGGTTTTTAATTGTTACTCATTCTGATGGAACATTTACAAAAGAGATCTTGATTATGGACACCGTCATCTGGGGCAGTGTGCCACTCAAGTGTGAGTCAGGCTCCAACTCTATTCAAAATATCCTTTTCCAGGACATTACCAATGACTCAGAGAGTAACATGTTTCTTTTGTGGTCATCTCAATTTAAAAAAGGAGGGGAAGCTTTGAGTTGGACCACTGAGGCGGCCACAGAATTCCTGACACAGGTGTGAGTCACATGTACACACCTCCGATGAATCTAAGCAGTACAATTCTGAAGGCTTCTTACTGCAACTTCCCTATTTTTCTCTTTATTCATCTCTCTCCAAAAGGTCCTCTGTTATCTATTTTTTTCAGCAGAAGTTATAAACGAAAGTCTCTCAGAGTAAATGCAAAAACAACAAGGCTTTACTTTATTCAAGAAGCAAATGTTCAGACCAGAGTCATATTCAAATAATCTATTTAATTTGAGAGCTACTACTGCGTTGGTACAAACTTGTGAAGAACAATGCACAGCTTGAAATAGTTGTATACATGATGATCAAACAAATTTTCTTTGGAAATTATTATTACAAATCTAAATGACTGTTATTTTTGAGGACAACAGTGTTTGATTAAGCATTGAGCTGTAGCAGATTGCTGTATTGTGCACCACTGGCGGGGTCATGTCTACTCTCAGGTTGCATGCACATTCAAACAAAGCGCTTCTCTAAAGGACACTTGATGATCCTACACAAGCTAAAGAGCGCCTGTGAGTATCACTAACAACGGCAGAGTTGTTAGAGCATAAACATGAAGCATGTTGCATCTTTCTTTGCCAAGGTGCTTTCAGATAGTGAACACTTGCTGCTGCAGACGCCACCTGACAATGTCTGTGTTCGGTATTTTGAAGTGACAACAAGGCACAACGCTGCTACTGCCCTGGCTCCCAGATACCTCTGATCGTACCAACCTGTGCACTACACGCAGCTGCTATCCACACAGCTAAATACAGCAGATTGTAGCTTAAAGGAGGGGATATAGTCAGGAGCATAACACAATTAATATAGCAGAGTTTGCTCAGTTGTATTATAAACACTGTTGATTGTGTCAGACCAGATACTCTGACTTTGACGCTGATGTTCCAGAGTTTCTTCACTGATCTGCATCTTCTCTGCCTGTGAGGACATGCATCATTCACGGAACTCAGATACCAGTAAACTATTTTCCTACATTGCCTCCTTCTCTATAGTTTCTGTGGTTGCCATGGTCACACAACGAGCCAAGATGATAAGTTGAACCATCATAAACTGTGAGGACAGCAGGGAAGAGCTGCACGAGCTCATGAGACCAGCAGCTGTCTTGCCTCTCTCCTTGCTTGCCGCTGTGTCAACACTGTGTCTATGCCGGTGAAGGCGGTGGCGGCAACTGCTCCCTGTCTGAAAGCATCTTAAAAGATATAACATCCAGGCCTCAAGCTATGCGCTTATGGCCGAACACACAGGCCAATTAGCCAATTAGCATCCTTTGCAGAACTACTAAGGAGTGACGACCAGTGAGAGAAGCAACTGTTTATTTGAGGACAACAATGGCGGCTTGGTAAGAGGTTAGCATAGCTGCTGCTACAGCATCAGCTATATCAGAACTGGAGAGTATATTTCGTTGAAAGAAGAGCTAAGAACAGCAGTGAAGGACTTTTCTTGATGGAAAAGATGTTTTTGCTCTTCTCTCTCGACTGACTTCTTGAAGGGCTATTTTCACCAACTGGCTCTGCTGTTGGTAACGCTCTCCTACTGTTGATCTGATTGGCTGAAATTAGCCTGTGATAGACGGTGATAGGCAAATGATTCGTCCAATCACATGCCAAGTGTTCTTTAAAGGCCCTGGCCTTTTCCCAACAGTGTCTAGCGGTGCCTTTCCAGATGGTTCTGTTTAAAAAACCATCTGGCATGTGACACAATGACGATAACAAACTCCCATGATCCCGCGCTTCTTCACAACCTCATCAAACTACGTCATTATTTTGATTGAGACCCCTAGTGGCAGAAGTAACATATTGTGCATTTAAGTCTGAAAAAGAGTGATGATATGTTATGTTATTCTTTTTGATGGAAGAGTCCTACACAGACTGCAGGACTATTTGGTCCCAAAATAGATCTCAGGAGTCACAAGATCAAACATTTAAGAAAGAAAATATTAGTATGTGTATCTTGTGGATGTTCACCTCTTAAATCCTCAAAAATCCTCAAAAAAATCTCTCAAGATAACAATCTGGGATAGCCATTTCAGTCTTTGGTTAAAGTGCTCCCCACTCATGTTAACACTAATGCCACAACCTGTAACTTGGGGTCACAAGTACACACTGCATCATTTTACAGCTTCAGAAAAGGAGGATTTAGAGGAGAATTTTAGTATAAATTTGCAGTAGCTCAGGTTGGAGTGCCCAAAAATCCTGGATTCTGTCTGAAATTATCACCACACTGTGTGAAATACAGAGTTAAAACAGAAGCCATGGCAACACCAAAACATACAACAGCTCCACTCTTTAGATGTGACGTAATATAAATGAACCAAACACTCATCACAATGGAGCACAGAGTAGGCACAAAGCAGACAATGGACCAACATAATTACAACAGCACTCATTTTAGATGGCATCCAGTACACAATGGTGAAGCCTACTAGTCCAACAAGAGATCTTCACTTGTACTTATCATCAGCTCTTTTCACCGAGTGTGTGTCAATCAAGAGGAACATAGTTGTGTGCAACGTGACTTCATGGCCATTTGACAGCTGTCATAGTTCTCTTCATCAGTATCATCTCTGACATTTCTTCTTAAAACACATTTTTCAGGAAGGAAATTCATGCTTGATTTTTCTTGATTCATCATTTTATCTCTTTTATTTCACTGTATTTTGGTCTGATTTAAACTGAGCAGACCTTGTGTCTAACTATTTAAACTCTTAATTGGTTGTCCTCAGGCCAAATTTTCACAAGACAGATTTTCATTTGAAGTTCAGTTTAAGCGAAGCTGTGGCACCTGATTAACTGGCCGAACAATAAATGACTCGACTGTTGAATGGACTGTCAGGAATTCTGGTGGGCTGTCTTGCAGTTTGAGCAGCCTTACGCTCTGATTCCCCACATGGCTTCTGTCAAAAGGTGTGTTATTAACTGTGGTGAGCTTGTTTCAATATTATTGGAGTAAGTATCTTACAGTACATATTGTCGCCAACTCTAGTCTCGACAGACACTATGCCATGATCTGAATAAAGATATTTGTGCAAAGCAGAATTGCATAACATAACACCCCCATTTTCTTTTCTTTAACATTTTTGAGGATGTGGATTTCTTGTTTAAATAACGCTTGAGGGCCTGTGTCCACACAGGGTTGTTTTCTGAGAGCCAGCGTCTTTTTTTATTGTTTTCAATGAGGAGCAAGCATTTGCGGCAACTGTTTTTTGTGAGGCCAATCCAAGCGCTTTGAGTTGAAAATCTCTGCTGGTGGAGGTGCTGGTGATGTCACCGTTGCACTTTTTCTTTTTCTTTTTCCTGGCCCAGGCAATAATATTCACCGAATTGTTTCATCATGCACCCACATCCTCTTGCTCTTATGTCCCAAAGTCAAATAAAAAACAAACAGATAATATTACAAACGGGCAGCGTCGATCATAAAACGGCAGTTGTCAGGCTATTTTTGTCCTAGAGACAAGACGCATGTGCAGCGTTTCTGTTCTCGGGGCACAAGCGCTTCTTCCCAGCGCTCCCAAGAGCACCACCAGCACTTTACTGCCTCCAAAAAACCCACAAAGTGGACACTGGATTAGGTCCGCTGTCAGCATAGAGTTGGGACCAGTCGATTGAACTGTATGGGATGAGTGTTGTCTGTTTTAGTCATGCAGAAGGTGAAATAAAATTGTGTTGTGTGTGTTAATGAAATGTACAAGGTTAATGAAATACACTTTGGCCCTGTATCCATAAAGCAACTTTATTCTTCAGCACCAGCATCTCTTTTTAGGTGTTCTCAATGAGGAGAGAGCCTATGAGGCAGTCCTTCAACATGTTTGTGCAGCCACTCTGTCTTGTGACATTATTTTAGCTTTTCAGATGGATGCTGGTGCCATCACTGTTGCTTCTTTTCAGGCAACAAATCTGACGTAAAATGGGGCAGGATGTATTGCCAATCAACCTGGTTACCAAGAAAATGGAGGTGAAGACCCGTAACCCGCAGGACCTGGGAACGCACCTGTGGCTCAGGTGGGTTTGGGTCAGCTTCACCAGAAAATATCACAGGTGTCGGTGGGCAGGTCAATGACTAACAAAGCAGTGTTCAGAGTTGGCCTAAGTTGTTAATAACGTACAGCAAAAAATACAAAAACATAATGTGTGCAATAGTCCACTTTCTTTTCCCTATTTCTGTCACTCTTTCTGTCTCTCAGTCATACACACACACACACACACACACACACACACACACACACACACACACACACACACACACACACACACACAGGCTCACTGTGAGTTTTTTTCTCCTAAGTAAGAGGTATCCATACTTTTATTTACACTGCTGATACCCTTGCCTTTTTTGGAGGAATCACTGTTACCCATCCCCTTTCCTCTCCATGCTGGCCCGAGCGCTGCTGAGCATTTGAGCAACAAGCGCATCCAGTGAGTGCCCCTTCAGTTCTGCTGGCCATGTACTCAGAGCGCGTCAAAACAGGTTAAATCCTGGGACCCTATTTTGTAACAGTTCATGTTACATGTGACGAATGCGTTGTTCATGTTTGAGAGAGGAAAAAAAGGCAGAGTTCATGTTCGAAGTTTAAACTTGTTCAAATGTTCACACCTTTTTTGCTGCTTTATTCAACAATAAATACTAAAGTTTGGAACAATTTGTTTGTTTAAATGTTTCATTTACTTTATTTAGCCTACATCCTCCCTCTTCTGAGAGGAAAAGAGAAAAGAGAGTGCCCTGTTTTGGTCTTCTCTGCTGCCAGGAGCAGAATCTGCATCTTGGACAGCGGCTGCTCTCAGTCTGGTCCTGGTCTCATTTATCAGTCTAGTGCTCATATGGTGCATCATCAACAGATCGGATGGGTGCGGGTAATAAAAAAACATGACCCGCGCATCACATAGACTGAAAATTTATCATAATATACAGACAGTGCATTTATCACCCTATGCGTTGTAAGCTTGTCATTAGCAGTGTAAACGTCCTCCCAATTTAAGAGTTCAAGTTTATGTCTTTTGGCTTTTTAATTTACAGTCTAATATGAAGCACTTTGTAACGTCACTTTTGCAAAGTTCTCTGCCGATTTGTAGGATCATTGTTATCGGTGGTAGTGGTGGTAGAAGTGGTATTCAGATGGGAGGTGGCGTCAGACAGCTACATCTAGCTAAAGCAGCCTCAGCCATGCCTTCACTGACAGCGAATTGACATTATTCGAGGAGGTGGTGGTGACAGTATAAATGTTTCTACTGCAGCACGGGACTGTGCGTGATGCTGAAGAGATGTCAACTGTCTTGCAGTTTGCGTCTCTATGTCCATGTGGATTGTTTTATAGGACAATATAAATCACTGAGGTGTGTGTGCACACTTGACTGTCTGAATAAATATGTGTGAGTGTGTAGTTACTGAGAAGCACTTTTTGTTTCTTATCTGATGTTTTCACATGTTTACTTTGCAGTTCTCTCCTAAGAAACACAGTTTTAAATCCTCACAGTGAAGATATTTTGTTGCATGGGCTACATCAGATTTACAGTTCGGGTTTGGGAAACTGGAAGGTGTCCTTAGACACGTTTAAAAGAAAGTGTGTAAATGCGATTGAGTGCGATGGCTGCATGTCACCCCTGCCAGAGCTGATGCTGCATACAGTATGAGGTGGTGGACAGCCTCAGTGGCAGTGAGCCAGCAGCTCCAGCTACAAAGCAGCTGAAGATGAAAAGGAATGCACAGAATAAATGTAAAGCGCTCGTCCAAATCCTCCCTAATGATTTAGACACGCCACATCCAACTGCTGAAACTGAAAAACCCACACTGGAGCGTTTAGAACAGTCAAAGGTCTTTGATGTACATTTTGCTCCCTGCTTTTGAAAACCAAGATGTGAACATGTATCACTTTGTCTTATGAAGAACATTTATTCAAACGTATCACCAAAAGGGAATCATTTTTCCTCACTTGGGGACTTTCAGCAGCCTTCTAATTTTGCCATGAGGCTGGTACACATGCTTAGTCTTTCTCCACGTTTACAGACTAATCTCTCTTGTCATTCATAACTAGACAGCACACTGCATGGGGTCACTGCTCAAATATAATTCAGATATGTGATGCCCAAACTGAGAGATAAAAACTGCACTCCTTGCATACTGATAACAAATTAACGGTCCCCAAAACCAGTTATCAAGAGAGCCAAGGTAAGTACAGAGCTGAAAACACAACATGCATTGTTTTAAGAATGTGGCCAAACACTGACTGATAGTAGAACAAGGTCAAGATACTGCTACTTTCATCTGGTGAGACTCACGGCTTTCCACAGCTGTTCACAGCAGCAGTTCCACTGAATTAACACCTGCATCTGGTAGAGCTGGGGATTAAAAACCTGTTCTGCATTAGAATCAGTTCCAAAATGTATAAGGGGAAAATATAAACTTTTCAAGAGGGTTCAGAAGTCCCTTACAATAATATAACAGCCACATGCCATTTGTATGTTGAGAGTGTTATGGCTTTTTTTTTCTTAGCTTTTTTATAAAATCCCTTATTGTGTTTCTACACACTGTGTTTCCAGGCTGAGCTGCAGCTGACAGGTGTGCCCTGGCAGTCACATCTACAATGGGTTTGTTCGCTTGACAAAACACCACCAACAAAACTACACGTCATGTGAATCTGTTCAGTCTCATCAAGGACACGCTGTCTGTTTCTGCGGTCATTCACGCTTTCAATGTACATATAGCATGTAAGCATTGTATGAAGACCATGACATCACTGAGTCATTTGTACCATGTTCAAGCCCATAATTAGACTAAAGGTTAGAAATGGGTAGGATTTCCAGATTGGAGCTGACTGAGAACCCGAGAAAACAACATGGTAGCGACTCAATCACAATGTAGCCACACCCTAAAGCATGCCCTGCTCGTCTTTTTTACTCTAAATGGGAGCATCATTTCCAAAATGAACATCATGCTGTATCGATAAGACTTGAAACTATTGACTGGAGCCATAAACTCATTAGGAAGCTGTTTACTGAGGTATTAAATCAAGTGAAAAGTAGGGTCCTTTTCTCATAAGCTTACGCACAAAAGGACTTCTTTTTTTAAACCAGTTGCATAGCCCCCTGCTGGCCATTAGGAAGAATGCAGGCAGGTACTTTCATGTTGGCTACAGTTTTCAGACCTGGAAGCTCAATCCATATTTTTATAAGGTTAATGATTAAGATAAACTCAAAAAAATCTGAACCTATCTTTTAAATAATATGCACTTTTACTGTGTCTATTGGTACAGTTTCCTCACTGATTACATATGTTTCAATGCATTATTATTGTGTTTAAAATATGGCAGCAGGGATGCAAAATTGTGGCAACAAAAAACTGCTGGAAAATTCTACTGACACTTTTTAAGTAGTGAGTTGTATTCAAAAGGCCGAGACTATCAATAATGAATTGGGTAATTCAAAGGCAATTATTGTGAGGAAAGTCAGAATTATACTTTCGATTCCCAGCCGTCACTTCAGATAAACTTTAAAGTTCAGGTAAAAAGAGCTGCGATGCCATTTCACACAGCAAAGACCGTATCTTTAATAAGTGAGGTTACTGTTTGGGCCATTATTTTGAAAAGACAAGATGTCTTCAGGATCTGTCACACTCAGGTCAGAGGATAACAGTGGCTGATCGATGAGGCTTATCCATTGTACTCTGCTTTTACTGCAACCCAGCCAGCTCCTGCGGGGAAACTTTGTGACTGTAATATCAAAAAATTGTGCACATGGCTCAGATGAGCAGGACAAGCTGAGGCATCTCCAACCAAACAAAATCTTTGAAAATGTCTCAGCTCAGAGATGCTTACACAAACAGCCAGGCAAAATCCATCTTTCTGACAGAATCATTTCCAAAGCCCAGAGCCCCAACTGGGTTCCTGGATACACTTCTGAGCTGAGGCCACCTGGGAGTGGGAGTGAGTATGTGTGTGTGTGTGTGTGTGCGCGTGTGTGTGTTAGGGAGAAAGAGAGAATCACATATGAGGACTTCAACACAGAATATGAACTGTGTGTATAGAATATGAGTCTTCTTTACTAGTTTAGCTGTGTGTCCTTTACTGGTTTTGACCAAACTATGTGACTGCATATACGAATGTGTATGTCCATGAGAAAAAGAGACTAGTGTAGACATCTTAAAGTATTCCTCTCATTCCTCCACAAATCCGTCCGAGCCACCAATTCATACAGGCTGCCTCTCAGCACTCTGTACTGTCTGTACTAACGACAATACACTGCGGTACGAGTTCAAATCACAGGATTAGACCCCTGCAGGAAATGGACTGAATGAACTGCACCTTATGGCTACAGTCCAAACAGTAAGAGTGTAGACATGCCACATCTCACTAATATACACTCACACACACACACAATTCCTTGTAATTCTACTCCCACGAGGACTTTCCATTGATTATATTTCTTCTGTTTCTCCTAACCTATCCAAACAAACGTTGTCACATACAGCAATCTTTATTCTGATCTTACAGCTAAACCGAGTTTTCACAGCCTTTTGAATCCTGATATTTACACTGTACTTTTCATTTGTCAGTCTGACTTTGCCTTCTTGTTAACCCTTTTAGCCAGCCTACAGTTAACAGGTTCACAAAAAACAATATTGTCCATGAAATAGGAAATAAGAGATGAGGCAGAGTCCCAAACTTTTACAATGCAAGAGAAGGCAATGGAATAAACTTACAAAAATAAATGAAAAAATGAGTAAGACACAGGATGCGCCATTAAATTAATTCAAAACATACAGATAAGATACCTGTAGCTGCAGCAGGATAGCAAGAAAGGTGCAGTTGCTGCCAGCTAGCTAGCAAAGTTAGCAAAAGTTGTTCACTGGCATTATGCTGACATTATTATTGTGAGTTGGAGGGTTTTATGTTATGTGTTTTCTCACGTGTCAGGCAAGTATCAAAATATTTGTAATGATAACGTGAAGAAATAGAGTTTGGTTTGGACAGGAGCTGGGTTGCAACTAGTTAGGTAGCTAAGACAGCAAGTATTATCCAGCCAGCATAGACAGGCTGTCTTCATGAGCCAAATGCAGCAGGATAAATTCCCCTCTCTAGGAATGCAATGTGAAAGAAGTTCAACCTTTTGGTAAATAAGCTCATTTGCTTTCTTTCAAAACAGTGAGATGAGAAAACTGATAACAATCTAATATCTGTGTGTAAAGTACAGAGCTGGACTCTGGGCATGGTTCACATACTGTAGCTTAGCATAATTAGTAGATTCAGGGGGAACTGCTAGCCTAGCTCTGCTCTTTTTTTTTGTTTTGTTTAAAAGCCTATCATCATGTTGTACGATGTGGATATAACATCACACTGTAACACTGATAGGGATAATGGATTAACTAAGTCTCAGGTCTAAATAACTTGAGTTGAGTGGAGGAGGTGATGAACTTTTTTGTTGATTTTAATGGGTGAACAACAAAGAGTGGAGTTGATAATGCTCTAAAATAGTTGGAAAACAGAACTTTGAATCAATATTGCTCTGATTACAATATTGTTTTTCTCATTATTGCTTGGCTCATTCATTAAAATATTAAAATGTTTTTTTCAGAATGCCTTAATTGCATCTTTTCCTAGTTTGCCTTTTCTCAAAATCCAATAATAAATTGAACTGAATGTATTGTTCAGCCATACTCACAAACCCATCTCTTACTCTACAGACTTTCCTGTCACAGTTCTGTACTCCATGTTATCAGTTGTCATCTACTCTCCCATACACCATATTTATGCATCAACACTTCTTATGAACTCATTTATCAAGTCAAGTTATCATCAACATGCTTTGATATCCTTTTTTCTCCCAAATGTCAACGCCCTGCAGTGACAGAGACAAAAGATTCTCATTTCCTGAGTAACCACAGTGTATTTAATTAAGTTTGGATTGAAATTTGTTGGAAAAGGCCCAACAAGCCATAAGGACTGAAGTCAATTCAGTTAGAATTACAGACAAAATAAATTAGCATTTCAAGCTGGGCTGAAGAAATGAAATGTTATGCATAAAATAAAGCTTGCAGCTAGCTTACCTGTAAATGGGATCCTGCATCACCATCATCTTGCTCTCATCCCACGTCCACTCCTTCTTCTGTGGAAATAACAGCAAAAACAAAACTGTTAGTCAAATTTAAGCCTCTTAATGCATACAGATAAAACCCCTGTATCATAATTAAGAGCTAACTGAATCACATTATGTTTATTTGTGTAGATTTTATTCTTTTAATTTAGAGAGACATTTATTTACATTTTTACCTTTTGTCTGTCCAGGTGACTCAAATGTTCTGTTTAATGTCACAATCAAAATGTCAGCACAGGAGGACACAGAAATGGTTTTTAATTGATTTCCATCTCCACAGACCTTTGTTGACTCAATCATTCAATCACTCATCTCCCTCGTCTGTCATTGGCTCTGACCTACTCAGAGATGTAAATGGATTGCTGACCGTCACACTTGACATTTAAGCTTTCTGGCCAGGGAGCCAAATGAGACAAGAAAACAGGTGGAAGCAGAACATCCTTCTATCGACCAGCGTTTTTGATTCCAGCCGATTAATTTGACTGTGAGCCGACAATGATTGCTTCAATATTTATCCAACCACAGAAGGGGTGTTCATTCAAACTTCCATCACTTCCATCAAATCTACTTTGTCTTAGTTTGTTTTCAGAGAAGAAAAGAAGAGGTTTCCATGGCTTAAAGTTTATTATCCAACCTGAAACTGACCAGTGGAAAGCTGGCCTGGACCCAAAATAATTTATCCATAGACAGTCAGAGCTGATCTTAATAAACCCGAGGATACTAGTAAGGCAAAGTGGGAGGAATCACTTGTTCCTTCACTTTCCTCACAGTAAATTCCCATTTCAGTTCCTTCTTCTAAAGATGTAGAATGTTATGTGTAATTAATATCATATCATCAACTCTTTTTGGTAAGATATATAGGTTACACCTTGTCTTCAACCAACATAAAAAAACAGCTTTAATATCAGACCTAAGAGTAGCACATACCCATATAAGCTACCAGGCAGGTCTGACACAAACACATCAGGTACTGACCCGGGCACCACTTGGCGATGCCTAGGCCTGCTCAGTCGTCTCCTGGATGCGACATCTATTGCATGTCAGTCGGTCCTGGGAGAGGGATTCCTCCTCCATGGCTCTTCCTGAGGTCTGAGGTTTTTACCATCTTTTTTTCCCCATGTTAAAAGGGTTTTTTTCCATCAACATGGCAAGTTTTTCCTCACTCGAATCAAGGGTCTAATGACAGAGGATGTCGTTCACTGTACAGATTGTAAAGCCCATTGAGGCAATGTGATTGTGATTTTGGGCTATATTAATAAAATTAATTTGATTCATTTGATTGAATTTAGAGTAATGGTATTTGCTCATACAAATATTCCACAATATCTCCAAATGATGTTCCATCTACACACGACTGTTCACACACAAAAGAAAATGGATTTGGAGACAGGCACACACACTCACACACTTATATAACAGAGCATTTCTGTAATAAATAGGCTGTTCCTACGAGGACCATTAAGAGAACTCAATTAAGCCTCCTTCTAATGAGACACCAATGTAAATCTGTAACATACATCTGCCTGTGAGAGCAATCAAGGTCAATACATCTCCCTTTGCTCCATACATGCAATGGAGAAACACTACAGAACTACAGTACTACACATTTGCAATTATTGCTGGATTTAATTATCTGTTTAGCTGCACACACACAGAACATAGTAATAGCAGTCTTTCATGACTGTTTGGTGAAGTCAAACTTTTCAGCAGATACCATTCTACAAACATTTTTAACAGAAATCGTTGGCTATCTTTCAGCCAGGGCAGCTGCTTTGTACAGGGAGAGGGATTACTGTCTGTATCTCAACTCCAGAAGTCCATTTTTTTAAACAAGATTAATTTGACTTAACGGTACAAAAGTGAGCTGAAGAAATCCACCAGTTGTCAACAGCCATTCAGATTTTGAAGCAACCTTGTCTCCCTATCAACATCAGACTGGTGAAAAAAGATCAATAAGAGTCTGGTGTTGTGCGTGTCATCTGTCTGAATAGACCAGCAGTTCAAACACAAGATGATGGCTGACAGTTACTACTGTTACATCAAATATTAAATATATTTTATAGGACTGTGTCCAGCAGAGCAGCCTTGAACCTTGACGAACATTGAACGGTTCTGTCTGGATAAATGAATTGAGAAGAAAAACTGAAAGAGAATGGACGGCACTACTGAATTAACTTCCCTTTGTTCCCATCCACTGGTTTTCCACCTGTCAGACTCTCTGTGATTCTCGGCGGGTGAAGTCAACTCCAGTCTGTCTCTGTGGATTACAGCTGTCAGCCTCACCACACCTGGAAACACAGAATCACTTGTCTCCTGTCTCAGCACTCCGCGACTTTACTTTTCTTAAGTTTATTCTTTTCTATTCTTCTTCTGGTCTTTTTCACTTTCCATCCCTTCTCTTTGCTTTCTTATAACTCTTCTACATCTTCCCCCATACATTGGATTGCTCTTTGTCTCCATTCTCACCTCTGTCTGCCATTTAATTAAGACAGAGATCGATCACCACCTCCTGCCACATATAGGATATAGGAAATGGATGTGGACTGGTTCTTTAAAGCAAATGATCCAAAATCTAGTCTTTGTTTAGGACCAAAAAGCCCAATCACATATTTTATTCTTATATGCAAACGCATTTAGTATAATATACTAAAGCATCACTGAAGCACCATATTTCTTTTTTATGCCCACGCAAAAAACAGTAATTGTACAAGACAAGTTGCAAGGCTGTCATCATTATGCATATTTTTTAAAACATTCTCATCTATTGATAGAAGCTTCAATTAAGAAGAGAACAGACAGCCAGTATAATAGCTTCAGCACACAGCAGAAACTGAAAGCCCACTCACTAATTCGTCTGCTGCTGCTGTGTGTGTGCTTCTTGACATCATTTCAGATCTGTGGGCAGCTGATGAGCCCACAGATGGGACCAGACCAAACAAAGTAGAAACCATACACTGTTCACAAGACATCAGCGCCTTCATCTCTCGCAATTAGAGATATAATTAGAAATATATCATCAAAAAAAAAACAAAAAAAAACCTAAATCAACTTTTTTGATAATGAATCAATCTTTAAAATAAGTTTTCATACAAAAAGGCACAACATGCTGTGTTAAGCCTCAGATATATGGAAATTATCGGCTTTTCTCTGTATTATTTTATATCAAACATAATATCATTGGGTTTTGGACTAACAAATCAAGAGATTTAAAGTCATGACCTTGGACTTAAGGAAACTGGGATGATGATTATTTCCAGCTTTCTGACATTTTATATAACAAATTATTAATTAATGAATGTAGAAAAGAATCAGCAGATAAATGAATAATGAAAATTGTTAGTTGCAGCCCTACTTGTTACGACAAGATACTTTCATGTTAGATTTTATTTTTAGGTAGAAAAAGAGCCAATCAAAGCCTAGTTAAAGGACATGTTAGCCTATATTAAAACTAGTACTTAGTACAAAAATATTCAGACTGGTCATCTTCTTGTTAGCTATAGAATCAAAATCCCCTGCTATTGATTTGAAATGACACTGAAGTAAATGTACCCAAGAGGAAGAGCCCTAGAAATAGAGTTCAATTAAAAAAGGCCACTCACTTTTTTCTTTTTCCTCAAGTTGACTTTCACGCCGTCCACAGACACCACGATGTTGACTTTTTTCTTCTTGATGTTTTTCACCTTGAACTCATACTGCAGAGAGAAGATAGACAGACATGTATTAATATTTGGTGGGACTAAGGTAGACAGTGACACTCATATAGCCTCTCAAATATTTGAAGCTGGATCAGTGTGAGTCATGTCTGCAGGAAACACTGTAGAAGACAGTATCAGAATAGGATGAAATGAAATGTTAATTTACACAATATCTTGCGGTTTTAAACACCGTTATAAAGGGGCCATCGGGTAAAACAGAGAATTTGAAATCAATCTTAACTTTTAGTTGAAGCCATGCTGTTCTCCAAGTGAAAAGGAATTTTTACACATAAAGAACCAAGAAACGTTTTCTTTCTGTTCCCATCAGTGTGAGCTTTGACTGAAATAGAGACTTATTGTAGCCTGAGATTGAAAACATGACACCATGAATGAATGACCTTCAAGATCACCAATGGATACGAATGAAAGTATTTGAAAAAATCCTCCTCCACATTTCACTTCCATGCATCTTGGCATCCCTGTAGTCACTTGCCTTAGGTATGAAACCTTACTGATACCCATACAATGAAAGACATTTTTTCTATAAAATGTGTTTTTCCCTTTGATAAAACAGAAAAAACGTCTTACACGCATCTCAATTTAATATTATCTACAAACAACCAAAATAAAATACTGTATTTTGTGTACTATATACAGCAGAGTACAGAGTAAACAGAGTAAAGAGTACTGAAGAGATAATGGTGGAGGATATGTTGTCAAAGCAAAAAGTAAAAGCACCTATTTGGCAATATTTCAGATTTAAACACAATTCTAATAGGGAACCTGGTAATGTTAATGAAGGAAAAGGAGTTGGTTACATCACTCAGAAGTTGGAGATGTGACATATTTCAAACTGATCCGCTGTCAACAAATGCCGAAAATGACTTGTTTTGCTCTGAAGACGCATTTTTGATGAATGATTGCAGTAAGTGCTAAACACTGAACACATTGCATTTCCTGTGACTAGCCTACTTCATAATAAAACAATGTCAGTTTGTGTCATGTTTCATGCTAAATGTTTCAAATGTGAAGCTTCAGAAGAAGGAAATGTGCAGTAAATGAATACAGCTCTAGAGATAGTGAGTGTATATATTCTTGTGAAAAGCACGGTGCTGTCACAAGTTTATTAGCTTGTGGAAACATTTTGTGACTGTGGCAACCCTATCTAACAGTTTTCAACAGTCTGTGCTACAACACAGTTTAGTAAGTATTCACAAAGTCCTGGGGTTCAATATCCAAAAGTACTGTGGAGGGATCATTTAAAGTTAGATTGAAAAACTGAAGGACCATAAAATGTATTTGAATAAATGCTTCCACCAAGCTTCCCTTTGGCCAACAGTAGAGACACCGTTACTGGAGCACTCAGGTGTGACTGCAGGTTGAGTCCAACATGTTAATTATACAAAGAAACAGTAAAACTGAAATTCTGACTTTCACAATTTCTCACTTTAGAGTCACAACAATAAGAGAGCAGGTATTCACAGTAATGTTTCATACTAATGATGAACAGAATTGTCACAGAAAACAACCTTGTTGAACAAACATAGAAGAGTCTGCAGACCTCTGTCACAGTGCATTTACACACCATTGATCAAACTGAGACAACTTCCATCATCTCTCTGCCTCTAATGGAGCTGTGAGCTGTGTCGAACAACAGCACTGCAGCATGCGACCACCGTCAATACAGTCTGGAATCACACTGTTTGCATATCAAACAGGAAGCAGGTATAAAAAGTGGATCAAGAGGCTTTTGTTTTATTGAAGGAATCCTGCTTTCATTTTCAAGTGCAAGGACGTATGCAAATACACGGCCAGCCAGGTGATCGCCTTACCCCCACTCCCACAATCTTCTGCATGCTGTCGGTATTCTGAATTAGTGGGATGTAATTGAGTCGTATAGAACCACCTGTCACGGCAGCCTGGAGAGACATTAGCTCTAAATACAGTCTGTGTGTCTATTTCTGTCTATCCGCCATGAGTTGGCTAGTTGCTGCATCTTGCTGGGTGATACATTGAAAGTGGACGCTCATTAATGCTGCACTTACAAGCAATTTTGTGCAGGAAAGCAACTGTTTAATGCGTTATGAGCCAGAGATGCCGCAAGATTCACCCTGTTTGTTCAAATTAAATTCAAGTCCCAGGCAATGATGCTCGTGGGAAATCTGCTCAGTGCAAGGAAGTGGGAAATCGAATCTGAAGACAGCTAGAAAACGGCTACAGCAGTGAGACAGGACTCCGTCTAAACAAGCTGACAAGTCGACTTACTTCACCACCTCCAGCAAACACTGAAAAAGCAACATTTAGTCGAAGATGCCACCACAGGTTTTCTGTCCAATGAAGTTCTTGAAGCTTTCAAAAGTGACCTTGGGCTTTCACTCTGAGCTGCCAAAATCCCAAGTTTCTGGCAGCACCGGTTGCACAAAATCTGCAATGTCATGCCATAGACTGCTGCTATAAGGAAAGTGTCTGTTTGGTGTTTCTCACTTGCTGTGTTTGCATTTAGTCACCTCTAAATCAAATCTAGATATAGATGCTTTTTGTGAACTTTATCAGTCATGTTTTCCCAAGTGCTTGCAGGCACTTTGTGTCAATCAATCTGTCAATATTCCTGCAATTGTAGCTGTCAGTCACCCTCTGTCAGTAGACTGTCCTTAGTCTGTTCTCTGTAGTGTCAATCAGGACTTTTGAAATTGCTGTTGATTATTTTTCTGTCTATAATTTAATCAAGTGGTCGTTTAAGCTCTAGATATAAAACACACTATAGTGAAAAAAAAGTCAATCAAACTAATCAAGTTCACTGATATCAGAACCTGAAGTCACATTTTTAAAGAAAATGTTAAATGGAGGCAGACACTGTGCCTAAATATGTGCTTACATTTAAAACTATCGAGATCTCGAGTTATTATCTCGAAATAACAACTGCCGTTTTCCCGAGATAACAAGATCATTTTCTCGAGATCTCCAGATAACGAAACTTTGTTTTCCCGAGATAACAATATAATTAATTCTAGATCTTGAGAAAACAAAACGATAGTGTAGTATATTAAATCATTGCAGGAAACATCATTCAGTGTAGCAAAGTCAGAGGAGCAGGAGCATATCGATCACCGTGTCATATCTTTTCAATCAAGGCCTGACACAGGCTGAAATAGCATTATGCCTTGCTACTACAGATAATATACACATTAGTGTGCATAATCTAAAAAGAGGTTAGCAAGGCTTCAGCTATATCGGCGGCACAATCTAAGTGAGCCTGATGTCGTCGTTAACTACATAGCTGACCAGCTACGAGGTCCCAGGCGTCTCCATAATCTCAGGCCTATCATATCACAGTCATTATCTCGAGATCTCGAATTAATTATATCGTTATCTCGGGAAAACGGCAGTTGTTATTTCGAGATAATAACTCGAGATCTCGAGAAAACAAATGAAATTAACTTGTTATCACGGGAAAACAGAGGAAATAAAATGTATGAATGCATGGCCCTTTAGGGCTTCCGTAGTATTTACAAAATCTACAGTAATTCAGATTTTCAGCATTCCACATCCACCATCCACATCATTTGTTGTGCTCTGACTCAAATCAGACCGCAGAGTAAAATACAAACTACAGCATTTGAAATGCGTCTGCCTGCATGTTGACAGGGTGACTGTATGTGAATGAATAGTCACAGTATAATAGTGGATGACAGAACACAGAACTCAAGACCTCTTCAGCAACACACTGTGAAAAATCAAGTCGAGGAGATTTAACAAAGTTGGACAGGAACTCAATCAGCTCCTCAACCCTCAGTTACAAAGCATGCTGACTGCAACACAGCTGTCCTGGCTGTCAGTGTGTTTGTTTGTGACTCATGAACAAAAAGTGTGATATTTGACAAAGGTCCTCGAGGGATCCAATATTTCCCATGTCCCAGCAGTTCCCAGGCTTTCAAGTGTTGAAACTATGATTTTATTAAACGATTAGTTGATCAGCAGGAAAAAAAATTCTCAAAAACTTCACAAAACAAACTGATGGAAGCAAAGAAGGAGGACAGAAACGGAGGGCAGCGTGAGGCAGCTTGATTCCTGTCTGTTGGCTGCTCCAATGCTCTGATGACCGCCAGTGAAGTCAGCTAAACCACGTTTGAACAAGACGGTGGTACAACCACCTCTACTGCCAACCAATGTGATCAACTCTTTGGCTGACAGAGCTGTCAGCAGCCTGGCAGGAGAGACGCTCTGGTTGAGCTGGGATTTTATAACTGAACTATCTGCAGGAAGCACACTTTCACTGTCTTTGATTGTGTGGAAATTAGGGTTGTTTAGATATCTATACCAGTGTCGGAATGCCTTAGATACTGCCTAAAATGATGGAATTGGTACCGGCAGGGAGTGCTGCACAAAAAGTGACATATTATAGTTTTCTGTGATATATATCGCAATATGAAATAATACAGGAATTTTCTCCAGATAACTTCAATAGCTCTATTTGGAAAAAAATAATCATTCCACAATGATGGAGGTGATTTTCTAGGGCAGTGCATTTTATCAAACAACCAAAGCAGGACCCTTAAGAAACCCTTGAATCAGACTAAATTATGTAATCTTTGACAGACATCTGAGAACTGTGTTTTGCTTCTGTATCAAGTAGCAGAAAAGTTGTAGCAGGTAGGTTTGAGTTCATTCGGATTACTTGATATTTTTTCTTGTCCTGCGATCTAACTAAAGCACATCTGCACACAGCGACCTTGAAAACTATATATTGTGTAGACCTATCTGTGAGTCTATGCACTGATACGATACCACATTATCTTTCATTTGATACAAGAACCTGCTACTTCCCAACAGCGTCCCAAACATCTGTACCCAACTTTAAGTTTTTACTGCACAAGTGACATTTTTCTACAATCGGCAATCAAGTTGCATAATATCAAGCACATCACTAACATAACACCCATACAATCATAATAAAATTATTTTAAAATGCACTGGTATTAAATCAGTAATCGGTCTTCAGGCAAGTTCAGGCAAAAAATCTTCTTCCCTCTGAGGCACAGAGAAACCTTTTGGCCAATAAAGGCCTTTAAAAACATTAAGGCACGGTACAAGGTTTTGAACAAACTGAGACTGTAGAATCAAGGTTCCTGCATTGAACACAAGTCAAAGGAAAAACGCAGGTTTCAAAACATTTTTAAGGAACCTTTAGAGATGCTTTATGAGGTGTACTGAATAAGTGTGTTGGAATTCACTGCTTTTCTTCATTTATCATTGTAAATAAAGAAGCTTTGGGTTCATATCAACACCAGACCTCTTTTATTTGATGCATTGAACAAGATTGGTGGTGAGTCAGCAGCCTGGAAGCTGGCTAATTCAGTGTATGTTTGAAGAAAATCCACACAGGAACCAGCAAATGTTAATAATTTTTGCCTGAAAAGTGACTAAAACAACAGTTGACAGTTTAAATTTTCTTTCAATCAACTAATCAACTAATCTTTGCTGAAAAAAGACAGCAGACTCATGAACTCAAGATCTCAGAATACATTTTTCACACGTTATACAGAGAGCTGAAGTACATCGACCATTATTCTCAAGTCTCAAAGTGCATTTATGTTTATGTGTCGAGTTTTATGGCTGGTTTTACGGTGTACTGTAATTTGCTGTAATGTTGACTGTGCTGCACATGCAAGATTTAAACGTTGGTGAGCCTGATGGATTGCATGATTGACCTCCACGGAGATGATTACAGCGGCAACTGAACAGATTTCATGCGGGGTTTGACTGGCTAAGTGTATACAGCATAATATGACAGAAAGCACTTAACTCTAATAAGCCTGTCTATTCCGGTCTGATACGGCCCCATCATTGAATCCAAATCATCCACCACACAGCTCACACTGCATTCAGCATCCATTTCAGCAGCGATATGATTTATAATACCACTGCTGCATCTATCTGTACAATATAAGAATATGGATGCATGTAATTAAAACACCTGTACCACAGAAACTGCTGCACTCGAGGAATCACACAGGCATTCATTTTACACGACCTGCAATTTATTCAGTCAGACTTTTCCCCAAATGCAGCACCTCTACACCAGATGAGGTGGTGAGGGTGTTTTAATGAGAGCTGATAATCAGCTTACAGCACAGTTCAGGTCATTTAGATAATCCCTAATGTCTCTGCTAGACAGGTCTTATGAATCTACACCTAAAATGCTATTAAATTTGGCATTTCAACTGCAGCCTCGACAATGTTTGACACAAGAGGAAGAGCTGTAAAAAAAAAAAAAAAAAAAGTGGAGATTTTGATTCACATGTCTGATTATTTTGCAATATACCAGGTAAACTTAAAATACTGATATATTAATTAATAACAATTGTAATGATTTGCAGATAATTATGATTGCAGTAAACCACACAAATGACAAATGACGTCCCAAGTAAAACTAGTCTCCTTTATTCCTGCATGTGGCTCCTCTGCCTGACACTAAACAGGATTTGCTTACGTGCAGCAGTTTGGAGATGGGCCACTTCGGTATGCCGAGCAGTGACAGGATATTAGCGTACATGTAAACAAACTAAAATGAAATGAATACCCAAGTCCAAACATAGACTCATCCATCATGCAAATAAGTCAATCTAACATTTGCAGCCACTGTTTCCTGATAAACAGGCTGTTATTTCTGAAAGGTCCTTTCCTCCTGTTTCCAGTATAATCCATCATTTTGGCAACAAAGACGCCAACACACCGACACAATAGCATCCTCAGTCAGAGGTGCCATTTTCACTCACAGAAATATCAGCCAGGAGCCAGGAGAGCACAATAAAAGCCTGCTTTTCTGTTGATGACCACAATTCATTGAGGAAGGTTGAATGTACGTGGAGCGAAATAAAAGATTCAAATAAACATGCAGACACATGCCGACACACACAAACACACAAACACACAGTACACCGCTGGGGTCAACTATCGGCGGTAAATGTGAGTGTTCAATGATCTCAGCAGGGCAGTGCAGACAGTGTTTGCTGAGGTAAAGGGTGCCTGGTTTGCTGTTAACAAGCTATTTGTTTAGACCTCTTTGAGATGATTATGGTGTTGTCATCCGATTTCTTTTCAATATTTTATATAGGGGACACAGTTTCTGCTGGTGTGGTGTCCAGGCCTCCTCTGTCAGCACGTGCACGGACAAACACGCTCAGCCAAGAAGCTCCATTTTCCCACATGCCAATTTTTTTCAAACCAGTGCTGTAAAGTATAATGGAGAGGGGAAAAAGGGGAAAGAAAAGGAGACAAAAAGAAATACTGAGAGATGGGGGAGGGAGGTTCGATTATATAGTGAGAGTATGAAGTTTAATTAACAGCACAGATCATTAAGCTCATAATTACGCAAACTGAAAGTCAAGGTCTCTTAAATGTATAAACTGTCGTGTTGTCATTAGGTGCTTGATGAACTGAAATGCATGTGGCTTTAACTTTCATAGAACACCTCAAGTCACTGCTCATACTGATGACAATTTTTATGGCAAATCCATCAGAAGATGTTCATTTTCCTCTTCTCTCTAAAATCCATATTGAATGCTTAATCAGTCACCCACACAGTAGAGTATTCATTCTAACATGGCCGGTCAGTTGTGTCATTTTACAACATTAGATGTACATCAGTAGGAGGATCTCTGAGGAGGTAATGATCTGTTACTAACTTAAGGCACATCCCATATAGTCCATAGTGTTGCTGAGGGGTTCATTTAACTGGTCTTGTAAAGCTTAATGTCTACTACTGACATATATCCTTGACTGAACTTTACTTTCCTCCTAGGGATGCACGATATGTATCAGGCGGATAGATTATCAGTATCAGTACCAAGCCAAACTGCTTTCATTGACTTAACAAGCCCAGCATCTCCTCACTCTGATAGTAGGTGACACTATGCACATTCACAGTTGGTTTACAATTGAGGAGAGAAAAACTCTACAAGTTTTGACACAGAAGAAATCTTATAAAGATTAGATAAGACTTTTTTTATCCCTCACTGGGAAAATTGACTAGAGCAATGGAATATTAAATCATCCATCTTTGCTGACATCGTAGGCTTTGGTACCCACACAAACATTTTTAATTGAGAAACAGGTAATTATCAGTATCAGCTGAAAAAATCCTAACTGTGCATCCCTAATTTCTCCTCATCTGATTTAATTTGAACTGGGGGTGGGGAATCTTTAGGCACCTCACAATTTTGGGGACGAGGACGCGATTACAAAACGATTATCGATGCATCTTGGTGGATTTTAAGTTTCTGATTATTGATTTTTCTGCATTCCTCCACTCCTAATTCAACATCACTCTACAACAACTACAACATCTATGAAAGCTGGAGTTCGTTAAAGCTACCTTAAGCTCTCAGCTGTTGCATCGCCATTCCTTTGTGCTTGAGCATCAGAATAGAAAAACATAATACTTTAGAGGTGTGCAAGTATCACTGATTTATGCCATGGCCTGACTTCTACATGCAAAAGTTCAGGTCTTGTCAAATTCAAGCATCAAAAGCTGCTGCTTAAGACAGCTCGTTCATCTGCCAAATCCTACACAAGGTCAAACTCTAACTGTATCAGGTCTTCTCTGTTTACTAATTTGTGGGATATGTTTTCATGGTTACATAAAAAATGCAATACAAAACAAGCCATTATGTTTTCCTGACAAATGCAACAAAGGTTAAATTGGCGTGACGTTATACAGCTTCAAGAAAAATCCGAGGGAGAAGGTCAGGGAGTCTACAGACAGCAGTCCACCTCCTGCCTCCCTATCCTTTCAACACTCAGCATTGGTTTCTTCTAACCATTCAATCATTCTCTAATGTTGCTGACAAAACCTCAGTGCACCTTAACTATTGAGACTGACGTTCAGAAAAAGTCACACATGGTTTGTAAAAGCTCAACACTATTTTGTCTGTTTTCTATGTTATGAGAGGATCTGATGACAGAAATTCAGTGTGGGAGTATAACTGGAATACATCAAAAGACAGTCAAAGAATACTGAGTCATCAGGTGCTTAGACCTACCTGAGAACCATGAACCAATAAGCTTGACCTTAACTCCCCCAGAAAGAAAAGCAGACAGTATCTAATACTTTCCCCAGAGGATAGCCAGAGGGACTGCCAGACGAAGAAGGAGAAAAATCAACAATCACAGCTGCTGGAAGACGAGCCCGGCCTTCACAACTACAATATGAAAGACTCATTCTCTCTTTTCTTCACCGCAAGAAGAAACTAGAGCACTCCTGCAGCGAGAAGCTTCTTCACTTCACTTTTATCCACCACGACTTTTTACAAAACACATAGGTTTTTGTATCTTGTCAACCATCTCTGTGTTTCTTACTTTATTCCGGATGTTTTCAACAGTTCCCCTGTGCTGTCTCACTGGGTGTAGCAGAAAAATGATAAAAAAAGAAAAAGAAAAAGAAAAGAAAAATAGCCATAAAAATAACAAACAGTCAAAGATTTAAGTTTAATACAAATGAGACATGAGCTGTCACCAAGCAAGATCTGTTTGTTAGGAAACTGTGTGTCCTGCCTGGTTCAGACCAGGTACCATCCACAAAAGGTATTATCACAGCATTACTGCTAATGTAGCCATTTTATCATTATCCTTTTATCTCCTTTACTCTTGCATCCTTGATAACAACACAATGCTATTGAATATTCTGATTGAATTTAACAAAATGTACCAGACACAAGGCTGCTGCAATCCACCTACTCTGATCTTATCGTCATGTAGCTAAATAGATCAGCTTATATCCGAAAGTAGTTGAGCTAACTTTTACGATATAACAAACACTATTTATTGGCCTAGAACAGATATCAACCTTTGAGGCAAATGTTGCTCCAAACTGTTTTTTTGATGGTTGACGTCTGCTCACTGGTGTGTAATTCAAGGAACTCAGCAGAAAAAGCTCATGTAACAAGGTGATCACACAAGTTGAAAGTAATTCAACAATCATCAACTCAGACAGCAGCGACAGACAGCCGAAGGCATTCACAAGAAAGGAAGCCGCCTCCTCTCTCCTCGCCACTGCAGCCACTTGCTTGCCGAAAGTACCTTAAGAACCTGCATGTAAATTTAATCACATTCAGTTAAAAGCAGCACACAGTATAATTCTGTGTCGTTTATTGCTCTGATCATTTGTGGTGCATCTAATTCTTCGGTTGGGTAACGAGCTGACAGGTGACCTATTTGAGAGCCACATTAATATATGGAGAGTAGACTTTACTCAGTCAGGAAACAATTTCGTCGTCTGTAAGCATAGTTTCCAACCCTCCTGACATTCCTCAGATAATTATGAATACGCTCACATGAGTGACTTGATGAAGCTCTCTAGCTTGATAACATAAAACGCTATTTGATTTCTTGATTTATTTTGAATTGCCACAAGATGTGTGTCATGCCTGTGAAGCAATAAAAATATTCTTAATTATGGTTTATAACAAAATGTACGGCTGGGAATCAAGTGTGTTTTAGTGCGATTTTAAGACATTTAAGCATATTTTTTCTGAAAATTTTCATGACTCATAATCATTTTGGCCAGGACCATCGTGACATGACATTTTTAAATTGTCCCATGCCTGGATAGAGTGCATACTATATGTTTTCCATAGTGATGCCATTGCTTTTCAGATGGTTTGACTTTGTAATCATAGACTGTAAATTAAAAAAAAAAATGAAAATTGTTTTTCACATTTTAATGATTAAAACTTAAATGTCTAATAAGTTTGGCAGCTTTACAAGGTCAACTCAAGACAGACATTTTTCCACAATTTGAAAACATGCTACCGCTGCTCCAGTGCACATATTTAAACCTCATCATGCATAACTTCAATCCAAGGGTCATGAAACTTCCGATATGGGTGAGCTCACACAAACCCACTTCAAAACAACAGGGACAAAACCCGTTCAATGGAATTACAGGCTTTTTCTACTACAGCACCAAAGCAACAGCCAGTGTTGTATATCCACTCATCTGTGAAGAGCCTCTGCTGCATCTCCTTATTAGACCACAGTTCCCAAGTCAACTACCCAGAGACCATCTTTCTCAGCCTCTTATACCACCACATACTACTGCCAACCACACAGCTTTAAGCACTTTCTCTCTCCTGTACATCAACCCCATTTTTTCCTTTTGACCATCCGTCTTAATCTAACTCTTTTACTCTTGGGCATTCGAGTGGATCTGTGTATGTTGTTGTATATGTCCACGGCTATACTGATAAAGCGTCAGGCCCCTTGTGTGCCACTTTCTCTTTTTATCTTCTTTTCTTTTTTACACTCACTTGCTCCTCATGCTTCCCCCCCTCTCTTATATTTTATTTCCATATCACCCCTTGCCTCCCCCCTCCCCTTTTTTCCACAGACCGGTGGCTGATTCAATCTCAAGCAATGTTGTTTATGAAAAGGCATTTCATTTTCCAAAACCATTTGTGTTTAAGATGCTAGAGGGTCCATCATGTTTCATCAATCTCGGCGACACAGCAGTGTCTTTGAACCAACGCCGAAATTTGCAATTGAATATACGTTGATATACGCAGTAACATCACGCACAAGCACACACACACACACACACACACACACACACACACACACACACACACACACACACACACACACACACACACACACACACACACACACACACACACACACACAGTACAGATCGCCCTGTACATTTAGCATCTAACAAGAAAAGCAATACATTATAAAAGTTCTCTGGAAAAAACAATTTAAAATCATATTAAACTGATGAAAGCAAGGTCTCTTTTGAGCAGGTCCTTCAATACAAGGAGCTATGATAATGTAAAATAGTTAAACAGTCCAATAAGTAGCTGCTCTGGAGCTTTCAACCTTTCCAAGGTCGAGAATGAACTTCTAATCTCAACTTTTTCAGAGAATTGGAAATTTGGACATCTACAAATCTATAACAACTGAGCAACTCCATCTGCTGAGGAAGGTAATGTAATAAAGATAAGATTGCAAATGCCATTCCCAAGGTCAAGATTTAATTTTCAGTTTCAAAGTATACATACATCTTACAAGTATTCCTTGTTTATTCACATTATGTACGTGAATGGAAATACATTTGCCCAAGTTTTCCCAGCTGTGTGGTTTTTGATGAATAACCAATAGATTTTTCGAAAAGACACTTCGAATCCATAAATGTGCCACTTTAGGCTTTTAAAATCAAGTTTTCAGATGTGTTTTGAGGACCTGATTAGCCTCAATCTCACATTTCATGAATGAAAATGTTCAGTTGGACATGTTGATCCAAAAATAGGTGTAAACAATACTGTTTTAACATGACAATGCCCCCGTGTGCAAAGCAGGGTTCATATAGAAATGGTTTTCCCAGTTTGGTGTGGAAGAACTTGACTGGCCTTCAAAAAGCTCAATCTACTGCATCTAACAACTTTGCAGTGAACTGAAACTGCACACCAGGCCTTTAGCCCAACACCAGTGGTCAACCTCATTAATGTTTTTGTAGCTGAATGGGAGAACATTTCTGCAGCCAGAGACCAAATTCTAGCAGAAAGTCATTGCAGAAGAGTGGAGGTTGTAATATCAGCGGTCCAATGCCCATGTTTTTGGAATGAAATTTGTTTAAATATTGGGGTGTCCATACTTTGTTTCACTGTCCATAGAGTACATTGTATACCCAACAGCATAGTGGTAAAGACAGAACAATCAAAATAACAAATGGCAGCATTCAAAGCCTTTGAGGTTGTGATGTATTTGAATTATTGTCATACAGGGAGCTGTTGCTGTAACCTCCTCCAATCTAATTTGGTCAGTAACAAGTCTGACAGTTGTAGTTTATAGCAGTGAGTTGTCAGTTGCTGTACTCTGCAACACCTTTTCACTGAATTCATGTTGCACAGATAAACCCAATAAATATTGGCAGTCAACCACTTTCAAAGTTTAATCTTTGCTAGGTAGAAATTGTAGTTTGGTCCAACATGCATCAAAAGCAACATTTGGGACTGCATCCATTCAAGAAAACATTTCAACATCTAGACTGTCTCCAGTGTGAAAGATTTCAACTTCTGAAGTTTCGTCTTGATAAATGAGACTTTCCAAGACTGTTGGCGCAGTTTCCTGTTGTGTCCTGTAGGAAACAAGAGAAGTCTATTTTTCTGTCTACTGTCACAGCGTTAATGCATAGTTAAAGACTTTCTCAGCTGACACTTTGTCACTGTCTCCCCATCTCAGTTCCTAGATTCCTAGTTTTCTGCCTGCTGCCTGACTGATCTCTCTTCTCTCTCTATCTGTTCTCTCTGAGGTCATATATCTACACCTATTTCGGATTGATTCATACGTAGAGAAAGATAAGCTTCAAAGACAATAGATGCCTATCATGACATCTAAAGAATGAGCTACTGTCTCACTTGAGTGTGAGAGAGGTTCCTGTCAGCCCGATCAATACCAGTCTGACTTACCATCTAATGTGGAGGATGATAACATATCGGATTCCTTCTTTAGAAATCTCTTTAGCTAGTCTGTCTTCAACCTTTGGTCCAGCGGGTGTAGTGCTGTTCAGTTGGGGATTTCCTATGAAACTGATCAACAAACGACTAGTTTGTAGGAAACGGAAATGAAGATGTAACATCTCCAGACAAATGTATTATATGATGATGGATCAAAGGCATGGATGAAATTAAGTCGCTAGGGTCATTTAAGGTGATTTCAGCCTTTCTATCAGCCTTTCTCATCAGCTTTTGCCTTTTCCCTATCAGTTCTCCTCCACCTACAGTCGTGAGAGCAGGAGGAGATGAGTTTCGGAGGCTTTTCTTTGCTCTTATTGAACCATGTCAGTGAAGAAATCCCTCTCTATCCCAAAAGGATACAGAGACAAATTCAATTTAGAGGCAGTTGGTGTATTGACAAATCACTTCCAGCATGCTTTCATTTGCAGGGCCCTGCTGTATAAAAGCTGAGGTGGCTAATGGCCCTCATTGGTTTGAGAGATTACAGCTTTCTTTCATTCAGAATATATTTTATTTGATGATGAGCAAGTCAAATGAAAGTGGAGCCGCTGATTATGTAAAACCAGACCATCATTTTTTTTTATTGTACTCCTTTTTATGATGGGGCACACCAGGCTAGGAACGAAAATTGTTTTATGGGAAACTATTTATAGAGCAGAAATGCTTCTGTAATCACAGATAATTAACCCGTTGCCATGACACTCTTAGTTACTACTGCTACGCCTACTTCCTATTCTACCACAGCGTGAATACAGTTTACAATGCAACACCTGCAGATCAATAAGTTTACATAAGTAGTCCCTTTTGTTAACACTGTGTCTTTGATTTGTCTTTGAATATCCCACCTGCCCATCCTTCCGTCCGTCCATATATTTTCACCCAACCATCCGGGGTAAGGTTGGGTTGGCTGCAGGTGTTCTAGACGTCCCTCTCCCCAGCAACGGTTTCTAGCTCCTCCTGGTGGATCCTGAGGTGTTCCCAGGCCAGCCAGGCCATTTACAATGAGAACCCTGTAAAAGGCTCTTCAATCAGCCATGTGTGGGAAATTTTGTCCATCTAAAGAGTTTAAGGCTACATGTCCCATGCAAGAAGTTAAAGGGTAACACACGTTAGAGTGTGTTTACAGGTCTTGGGGAGTACTACTGGAAATGTGAAAAAGCAGTATGCCTTATGTGGCTTAGTGATGTCACTGAGTGGCTTAGTTGCATAGTAGGTAATGTAGGCACTAGGTTTTGAGTAGTAAGTATTGCTCTTACTAGAGTCTAATGCACACCACTTTGGTATGTTGAGCAATCTATAGCTTGACTCATCTGCAGTGTCAAATTACAGTTACCAAGCCATGATTGGACAATCAAGCATTAAGCTAACTGTGGTACATTTTCTGACCCTGACTAAATATTTATATTCTATCCCTTTTATCAATACAACACTGGAACTGGGAAAAAATTTCAAGTCACTTTTATATTCATGAGCAAAATTTTAGAGCAATCTGCAAAGTCAAAACAACTGCCACATTACATTGGAGACAACTACAGGAAAAATGGAGGCAAAGCTGCAAGAAGATAAACTAACTTTTTTGCCATACGTAATTTTTGCATCGATATCCACAGAGATTTTAATTGGAGGACGAGGTGGCACTTGAGTATCCACACCAGCATCAACGCAACCTGTTGAGTACGCACAGCAGGATGAGAAGCCTGAAGGGCCAGAAAGTAGGTTATAGAAATTATTTTTCCTTTCTTCCACTTGTTTGACTCATACACAGCATGATATCAAGAGGGATGAAAGTCATTTCTGTCTGCATTTCTTTCATTATCTGTGCTATTTCAGTCTGTAAATATGTCAAGTCTGAAATCAACAGTGTTTCTTTATCTCTTTGTACTCCTCAGATGGACTAGTCCCAACATAAACAAGGCTTTGACAGCTAATGTTTTAGAAGTATAGAGTCTGTTTGGCATCAGAAATCATACTCAACCCCAACAACTCTAAAAAGTTATGAAAAAGAGAAATCAAAGAAAAGCTTTATTGCTGCTGAAGACGCAGGTTGTAATTTTGAATACAACACACCAGTCTATATAAATCAGAGAGCTGTTTTAAAAGTGATATAATAACATGAATTAGGTCATTCTTGGTCAAATGAGTGACAGCAGGGTCTACTCCCAGCAAGCACTGAGCCAAATGTGTGTGACTACAGGCTGCAATTAGATCTGATGATAGTGATTAAAACTGTCTCTTTATCTAAACCAACCTTTCTTCTGTAAAGATTCTCTATTAGTGAGTGTCTGGTCCAATGAGACACACTCATTACCATGTCAAAGGCTGCCAGTCAGTCATACGCTGAATTCCTCAGTGACACATGTCAAATGGCACTGTGTGTGTGTGTGTGTGTGTGTGTGTGTGTGTGTGTGTGTGTGTGTGTGTGTGTGCGTGCGTGCGTGTTCATAGACTACAGTATCTTTAATGTGGGGTGGCTGCTGTTCTCCATTGACATTCAGTGTTTTTTTTTTTATTCATGTCGGCAGTATGGCAAGAAGGTCTTTCACCATGCCAGTAATAAAAGCCTTTTATTCCAGCACCGGCCCATTTATTACTCAAACTCTGACGGACTCGGGACACTGTCTGTGGTTTGAATAAATCACAAAGGCAGACGAAGGGGAAAAAAAGGGAGATCACGGAGGGAGCAATAGGAGATGAAAATAGCAAGCAGGAAGCAGACTGAGACAGGTCTTCCTCTATCATTTGGTGCATTTCTGCCAAAAGCTTTAACCTCGAAAGTACAATGTACCACTTTACTACCATTATTTTGTGCAAGGGCAGTGATAAATAAAAGGTGGGTAACAGATCATTGGCATTTCACCTCAACTTATCCAAAACCGTAACCTCTAGTCAGTAATCAGCAGAGCAATACTTGAAAAAGTGCTCAAAGCAGCACACTGTGCTGGGTGGTATTGTGGCATCGACGGTGGGAACAGAACTGGACGGTAACAAAAATCTATTTTAATGGCAGGGCCATTAAAATGGAGAACCCGAACCAGAAAAGTTCCTCCTGACACTAGACGGTTATGATTGGTTTAAGGAAATACAAACAAGCCAGAGCATTTTTGTTTCTCCTATGAAACCTGAATGATAATGGCTGCAGCCAGACCTTTCTCGAGCACTGGCATAGCACTCTGGAAATAATTCTGGTTAGCTAAACTATGCCCTATATGAAAGTTGGAGAGTAGCAGTGACCAGCGTACAGGACCTTCATCGTTATGTGGTCAACATTGTGAAATGGTTTTGTTAGGTTTAGGCCCTTAAACTACTTGGTTAGGGTGTGGAAAAGATTATGCTTTGGGTGAAAATATCATAAAGTATGTTACATATCTGAAGTTATGTTACTTTATGAGCATTACGTCAACTAAGTACATAACTCTGACTTTTGGTTTCATGCAGGACACAAACAGCGCTCACCTGGGTGGAAGTCAGGGTATGTTTGATCCATACAGTCATCCTGTCTCCGTATTCTTGCTCTTTATAAAACGCCAGACTGACTACCTCCTTTACTACCATCATAAGGACTACAGCTGCTCGAGGTTGCCACCTAACAATAAACATAAAAATGAGCTGTTATAAGCTGCCAGCACAGACGACCTATACGGTCATTTTTCTGGTGAGGACAGGTTGGATTTATGGCTCCTGAGGCTACAGGATAATTTGGCAGTGCCTTCAAAGAACATTACAAATGACAGTCAATAAAAAGTTTCAAACAGTATATGTGTTTTCTGATCTACATTGCCTTTTTTTAAATGGCTTGTTACAGAGACAGGATGTGACCCTGCCTGTCAGGAAAGCATAAACACAGGTTGTTCAGAGGTCACATTTGAGCAAATGGCCAATGCTTTCGTCTTTCTGATGAGGACAGTCCCCAGGAAAACAAATGTTTTAGAAGCTGGCGGGCTTACTCTATCCAGATTGGTGGGTTGTTGGTTCAGAAATTCATGACATCCTGTATGGACACTGTTGTCGAGCCAAGTTGTCAGGGCCCACATCTCCTGTTGCTTACATTCCTCCATATCACAGCGCTGCACCACACATCGCACTGGAAACCTCAACAAAAGGCCAGCCAAGAGCTGGACCATTTTCACAACTCCAGAACACAAAAGAACAATGCCCAAAGCAAATACGAAACAACACTCGCCCAATCTTTGTGATGCCAAGGCTCCAGCTGCAGCTTTAATTTACTCACCTCACAAACATGCGGTGAAGAAGCACCACCAGACAACCAATTACAGAGAGGAACCTCTGGTGTTGACAATGTGGTCTTGGCTGGAATTAAATTATAGCGTTGGCCGAGCAGTTACTGGCTGTCATGATAAAGCCCTTCAGAAGACACAGCAAAGGATTATCGGCTCTTACAACTTTAATTGGCAGTTTAATGAAGTCGCCCACAATGTATCTGACAGGCACTAAAGGCGGACATCCTGTTTGTACACATTAAACACACCTCAGGGTGAAATTTTAGTTCGACAGAGGACAGTGAAGAGTATCATTACCAGAGTTCACATTTAATAAATCACTCAGAATGGATCACATAAATTGTGTCATGTACCATATCTCTACAATATGATTAACAGCAGTAAGCATTTTACAAGGGCAATTAGCACTGGATTAGGAGACCGCTGTTGCTTCTGAGAAAGAGTCCGCTTCCGTTTTTTCCGACAAAAAGCTAAATATACCCAACGATATAGAGTATTACAAGGGGAGTATGAGTTGGAGATTAGAAGCAGTGGCACCTGCCAGCGAGGGAGGTTTGAAGAGTACCCAGAGGCAGATTCATGGCATCTTAATGAGAAGATCAGGCCTTAGATAAATAAAGGTTTCAAACCTGAATAGGGATTTCAACATATGACTATACAACCACAATTCTCTATTTAAAACATACAGTGCTTACGGTAGTGGAACACCTTTCTGTATTGTGTAGAGATGCAGCCTGATTTTTTGAAAGTACTGAAAATGAGGATGGAGTACCTGTTTAAAAAGTATGTAATCTTCTGAGTCAATTTTTCCAGGTAGCGTATGTTTACAGTTTACAGCTTCCAGCTCCAGTTTGGATATGTCTGCATCAGCTTGGCACATCTGGATTTAGGGATTCTCATACATTCCTACTTGTGGATTTGCTCAAGCTGTGAGTGTCTGCGAGCTGATACCTTCTAGTCATTACACACCATTTAAGGGGAAGTGAAGTTAATTGCGCACTTACACGTCCTTGGTGGACTCGTAGGGTCATCATTATGCTGTTTGGACAGACTAAATTACTGCTTCATTTTGAGTTATTTTCTGGAAGAAAAAAAGAACATCTGCAAGCACTTGCACTGAGGTGGTATGAATGCACTTACTGTAAGTTGCTTTGAACAAAAGTGCCCGCCAAATAAATGTAATAAAATATAATGTAAAAGTTCACTTGCACTCTGAAGTAGGTGTCCTCAGGTATGCTTGGCTTCATTGGTTATTGCTGCAATATCCTCACAAGTCACTGCTGCTGAAATGAACCCATACTGCATCATGCTTCCAACAGGAGGGTCAGTATTTGGCCAAAATGATATTTCTGCACATGCATAGCCTTGATGGTCAGCATCGAGTACATTTTGTCATCTACCCATGCCCACAAGAGTTTGCTTCAAACAGGAAGCAAATGTGAGCTTGTCCACCATCTGTGTCTGTGATCATTCTAGAGAATATTCAGCCATTTTAGAATGGTGACAATCTGTGCCCAGTGTTTTTTCAGCTTGACAGACAGAGTTTTGGTACCATGGAAAATAAGTTTTTACATAACCAGACCTCGGAACATTTCCTCATCCTGCTATCATCTGTAAGGATATTTGTCAAAAGAAAATACGAAAATACTCGTTTCCATCCACTACTGTTATGCGATTATTAGCAGTAGCAAGATATGCATGACGTAAACTAATTCGAAAATGTTATGGAAATCTGACATTTTTGTTTGTTTTGTGTATTCATGTAAGATCTGCGCGAAGCAATGATGAGCCTGTTTTAATCTGTCGCTAATTTTAAACTCTTCAGTGGAGCAGAAGCTTAAGTCACAGTTACACGTTCAGTCATGTGAGTCAAATGTGCACCAGCAAAAGCTTTTTTGGAAAAGGTGTTTCCATCCCCCACTAAGTGCATTAACTCTCATTCAAATAAGGCAAAACCTGTGATCTCAAATTTTGCTGTTTGCATCAACTTTATCTTGCAAAACTTTAAAATGTGCATAAAGGCTATTTACCCCATTTGAAAAAAAATATAACAACTTGATGTGTAGCTTTGCCATGTAAGCTCAGTCATTTTACTGACATTGCTACTTGCACCTTAAAAGATAGAATCTATTAAAATCTATCTGTATATTTTTCTACTGTGGTGCCTTGGACAAAACAGCCAAAATTGTCAAAAATCTCAAATTGTTCTTTTTGAAACTGCAGGTCAGATCTAGTCAAATTCCAATATAGGATCAGAGTCAGGGACAAAAAGATTTATTGAAAAAATTAAAAGCATCATAGTGAATTAAAAACATTATCAGGAGTATGTAATCAGAAAGGTTTTGGCTTATTGGCTTCATGTTCCCAATACACCAATGTGGTACAGCAAACGACTGATCACAATTTAATGATAATATATCAGTAACAGTTGGTTTGCAAATGTTCTCTCACAACTGACTCAGAATATTCTGTAGTATATTCAGTAGAATAATGTGGGTACTGGGTGTCTCTCTTCTCTTGTTCTGCTGAGCTGAAGAAATGAGAGAGGAGTGGAAAATAGAGCAGAATCATCTATTGTTTGTCCTGGCAAGGACCAGTTGCTCATTATCGGCCATTACGGTTGTTTGGATGCAACACTGGCTATTATTTACCTCTGGACCGCAAGCCTGAAAATGTGAAAATGCCTGTTATGCAACTGCCTATCATTGTCGCTCACCACGAGACTGTGTTACAGCTTTGCGGTATCACTGGTTATGACTCACCAGCAGTGCTGTAGCTGAGCAAGGCACTGGCTCTTTCAGGGTTCAGAGTTTTAACTCCCACTGGGGCCATTTTCACTAGAAATGTTATTCAATCAGGCTAATGTACAGTAGGCACTTTGGATAAGAGCCTTCACCAAGAAGCTAAGTCCAGAATTAGAGACCAAAGCATGAACCTCTACTTTCAGACTTTCTTGACAAATGTCCTTCTCTTTGCACCATCGTTTCTTGTAGGAAACAAGCTTTTTCTATCATTCCCATCATCCACAGCTAACAAAGACGGTGGCAGCTGGCCACAGGGGTCAGTGCTTCAGTGCCGTCCATAAAGGCTCCTGTTAAAAGGCATACAGTAATGTGGGCATCAGACTGATGACCACAGCATTCCTTCTCCCTGCAGAGTCAAGGAAATGGTCTTTTTATTGTCTTGGACTGCCACTGCTGCCACAAGCTCACTTATCAGAGAGAGACACACACCCCTGCAGCAAAAAACACACCAACTCTGGTACATATACACACAGTCATGGGTGCTTGTAGGCATGTAAATACAAGTAGAGACATACACACAACACACTACCAGGAAGAGTGAGGATTTTTACAGACAAATGTCACTGCTAACAGAAGAGGAAAAAATACACACATAAAGATGAGGGGTGCTCCAGGACACACACACACACACACACACACGCATGCACACACACACGCACGCACGCACACACACACACGCACACACATGCACACAGTGTACTAGCTCCATGTCTCCTCTGTACTGTACAGATATTCCAGACACTAGAGGCAGAGGAGTTCCTGTGTTCTACTATGCTATCTTATCTCATGGTGTTGCTGTTATAAGAAGCACCAACAGCCTGTACTTGCCTTCATCCACACAGCAAGTAAGGAGGATCTGTGTGAATCCTGGAGCTGTGGTGAGCTATGGCCAGAGGCTCCGTGTTCAACAATCTAATCAGCCGTACTGCCGTTTTCCCAGCAGGGAAAGAGAGAGCAGAGAGAGCTCCAGGGCAGAGAGGCATTCTTCAACTTTAAATGCATCAAAAATGAAACTAAAATATACATTAGGACTGCAACTGATGATTATTGATTCATCTATTGATTGTTTTTTCACAATTTATCACAGCTCTGACACCTTCAATGTGCTTGTTTTGTCCGACAAACATTCAACAGGTGAAGATATTCAATTTACAGTGAAAAATACTAACATTAGGGATGACAGGACTTACTTCAGTCAATCAAATAACATTTTTGATGTAGACAAATCTCTTTTTTTTTTAAATAATACATCTACAGAAGTTGTCAAAAGGTGTACAATAAAATGATGTATTTTCCTTAAAAACATTATTATGGTTGTGAAATAAACATTTTAAAAAATGATGTTGGGTCCGAAATGATTGTTTTGTTTATCTCCGTATAAGAATTCTGACAGTTGGTTCCAGCTTGTAATAAGGTTTGTAAGCCTATAGTATAAAGGCGTTGGTATTACTTGTTATCTGTGTTTTGCCAGCATCAAAAGTCTTGGTAGTTATGATACAAAAATATAGCAACAGATTAACAGGCTCATCATAGTTTCCCACAGATCTGATGTACATTTTGGCTTACATAAACACATGAAACAAACAGAAACGTCATATTTCCATCACATTTTCCTTATTGCTTTGCCTCGTTTGAGGTTCGACTGGCACTACGTCATCTTGTTGCGCCCTCTACTTCCACAATATAATGATTTTTTTAACTGGAGTTAGCACCACCTACAGCATATCTTGATGAACCAACTGTTAATAGTTGCATAATAGTAGTGAATGGCTGGAAGGGTTACATGCTCAAGACAAATAAAGTACAAAGTGGCTTGAGAGCCAGGCTTAGCTTCATGATAGTGGCCATGTTATATCCCAGCCACTTTGCACTTTATTGGAAGCGCAGGCTGTGTGAAAGATCCAGAGTGGGACGTTTCAGTGCAATCAGTTATCTTGTAAATCGAATGCGGACACACCCCTCTTGTGGTCAAATGAATGCCAAACCCATATATTCAGGGAGATGGACAGGAAGCATTTTTTCCATCCTGGACACAGAGGTCAAAGACCACTGAGTGCCACTGACCTATGACTCCAATGTGTAGCTCTACTTTCAGAGAAGATGTTGGTTATTCCTGCAAAGTTTGAATGAGCGACAAATTTGACTTAAATTCATTGTTATTTTCTTCCTTTCCATCAACTGGAGGAATCTCTCCAGTGTTAAGCCAACATTTCTTGTTCTCTTCTAAAAATCCTTTTAAACCTGACCTACACTCGCACTCCAATTAAATTCCAAGCCCCATTGCCTTCTGAGAAGCTGCTTTTACTGCAATGAAAGCTTTATAAAAGGTCTGTAAAAATAACGGGAACCTTTTCACTTATGTAAAATCAAGCTCATAATTTTTGCCTTAATTGCCATTTAATTATTTTGTCTTTTCTTGCTTTGTATTGGCTTATTTAGACAATTTCTCTTTTCAGAGCAATTTCTGTTGTCGCTTCATTTACATTCAACAATGGCACCAATTCGATATCCTGATCAGTAAAGCAATCAAGGGAATTCTCAGCCTCAACTGCCATACAACACACCGTTTCCTTGCACTCCATGCAAATGGCCCTCTTTGTTCTTCCGCTCTCCAAGTTGGTGGCCAAAATTGGATTTCCCTTGCAGCACTCGCTGGTGAATTCAAATAGATTTGGAAGAGGGGGAAAATCTTTTGTCTAAACAAAATTATGAGACTGCTAGAAACGGAGAATAAGAAAGGTAAGGCAAGCTGTTTTGCACAAAATTGAATATCAAAAGTCGAGCACTCTGCAGTGAGATTCCTGAATAGGTTAGAGGTGTGATGCTGATAGGAAAGAAGGGAGAAATTATCCTGCTAATCAGACGATATGGGGTCAGTAATTGGCAGGAACAGAAAGGGAGAAAGAAGCTGTGAAACCTGCATCCAGAACAGTGCTTTTTGTGTCTACAAAGCAAGAAGTTCTGAGCTCGAAGTGGTAAGAACAGAAAGAGTTGTACAGGCCTACAGAAACGGGACTGCTATCTCTCTTCTAGTCAGCCCAGCTTCTCCTCCAAAGACAGGTAATATTAGATATGGAATAGAGAATATTGCATTAGCGATAGTAATCCTCAGTGATCCCCTCCATTAGAGCACAAGTCAGCTCTAGATAAGGCTTTCTCAACAGGATTAAAACAGGGAAATGAAAGTTAAACCCATTATAGACAGAGAGGAGACGCTCATCTCTGCATATCGCTTGTACAATAGGAAAGTTCTCAATCTTGAAAGCAGATTCTGACATAAGTCATTCATTCTTTCATCTTAATATTCCCCAGCAACCCAGTCTGCTTATCATTAACCTCACAAGCAAAAATCAAACATTCCATTGAACCATTTACATTAGCAAAGGGCATGGTAAATTTCCCCATCAATGTTTCTCCTGATAAAAAAGGCAGTGATTAAGGGAGTTGTGTCAAAGCGCTTTTGTACAAATTAAAAATTCCTTTAATGCTGCAACATTATTATTCAACTGCTCCACAGAGAGTGGAGTAATCTCATTTTCAGTCATTCCAAAGGGTTCCAGGGTTTAAAACATCTCCTCTTGTTTGCCATTTCAACACTGAAATTAATTCCCTCACATCTGGTGACGCCAACGAACAGACGGACACGGATGCGGTTAGATTTGGAGTGTTAAGTCAACCTGAAGTGGAACAGCTGGCTTGTGGATGCAAGTTTGCAGGTTTTAATCCAGTTATACTGTTTGTCCAATAAAATGGTTGATTGCCTGGCAAACACCACCTTTTTTGCATGAAATGAAGTAAACTAAACTATTGTTCCATCCCTTTCTCTACAACACAAGCTTGGTTTGTATAGTGAAGTATCAGATTACCTTTTGTGCAGAAAACATCCAATATAAGCTTAAAGGGTAGTGACTGGACAGAGGGCTTTTTCTGTAGGAGGGTCTGTAAAAAGATAAATGTTTAAGGATACAGATAAAACAGGCACCTCCATTCCTGTGCTCTGTCCCTGGGCAGTTGTAAATGCTGCCACAGTCTTACAATGGTAGTTGAGAACACTGTGACGTGAGGCCAAGCTAGGCCCGTGCATGCTCAGCAGACCACGGAAAAAGCAGCAGAGGCAAGCCGAGGCCGAGGTTGACTGACAACTCGCTTTGCTACTGATATTTGTTTCACCTTCAGGGAGTGAAGAGAGCTGAAAAGAGCCCTCAGCAGCACCTCAGCAGAGAGGAGCAGGAGAAGGAAGGAAGGCCGGCTCAATACACCAACATGACTTATTGATGCTGCTGCTGCCTGTTGTTTCAACAATTAGAGATGGTCTTGAGTACCACAGAGCCACCCACTATAGATTTAATGGTTAAATTAAGTTTTGTCCCTTCAGAGCACAGTAGCTGTGGTCGCCTTAATTCATTTTAGTTTCAGGAGAGTCAAACAGAGACCAGTTTTAAAAGCAGAAAGGAATCCATTTGGGATGTCAGCAATTAAGTTAATTGTCCTGTTGACCGATTACAGATGTCGGTTTATCAATTAATTTGAAAACATTGAAAAAAACTTTGAGAAAAACAGTGATGAACTAAAAGTAAAGCTAGCCTGCGCAGACAAGGTAACATTAACTGATTGTGGAATTGTCCAGCTATGCGAGACTAGTGTGCTCCTTAATCAGAGCCTCTACATCTGACACATGTCAGACAACCTGGCTGGGAAGCTGTCATTGTGCACCAGAGTTCACTGAGTGGAGTTTTAGACTAAAAGGAAAGCACCTCTTGTGTTTTACATCATTTTGTGTGTTTTTTTCTTAATAATTAGTTGTTGTGTGGGTTAAAATAAGTATGTTCCATTACCAACAGTACACAAGTTAAGTAAGGTTTTGCATGGGTCACGAGATGGTGTCTCCTGGGTGAAGTCCTGTGTTTGACTGATATATCCACCCTGACCTCATTCACAGACATTGTTGCTCTTTAAATTATGTCACCTGATTTCCTCCTTTGCTCCTATCATAATCCTTTTGGCCACTAGAGGTCACTGCCAACATAACCACTGGTCATTTTAATCCCCTTAAACAAAAGGCCAGTGGTGCTTAAACTGATTCTTAAAATAGCTGTCAATTAAAATTCTGTCAATTGACTAATCAGTGAATTGGCGTATTGTTTTCATAATTAAAGTGTGTTCATGCATGGACTAGCCGTTTTAAACAGCCATCTGTTGTTACTGAGGTATTCTTGAGCTCAACAAACATTAACAAAGATTTAAAGTCGTTGTCTTTTTCTTACAAAAATGTAGAATAAGAAATGTCCACATTTTTGCATGTTTGTGTCTGGTCTGGTCCCCCTCCCCCCTCTCTCACCCATCCTTTCTGCGTGCTGATATGAGCGGGCAGTTATCAGACTCTCACCCCCCCCCCCCCCGTCTCTGTCAGCAAACGCTGTGACACGCTGCCGAAGCTAGACCGGGCCTCACTTGCACTCTTGACACACACATTTTCATTCATGCATGCACTCACGCAGGTAGCACCATGCTCAGACAGCTCGCCTCAACTTATATGGAGTAGAAAACAGGGCAGGCTGGAAGGCTTACGCTGTGATACAGGCTTTGCTTTGCGAGGCGAAGTCACTGTAATTGGAGTGCCTTTCAAAGCCTCAGCTTCTCCAGGAAGAATGGTATCAAAGCTGACAGCATTTGCTGGATTTCATTTTGCCGAACTCACGGGCCGGTGCTCCGCTCTCAGCAACGAATCTACCAACTCTGCACTGAAAACAATAATCATTTTTTTCTTTACCTCCAGCATCACTTGAAGTTAGTCATAGTGAGTAGCTAGCTAGACTCTGTTTGTCAGGAAAGAGACACATTTAAGAAAAACAGCTGAAATACCCTTGTGGAACAGGTGCATGTACTTGATACTATAGACTATGAAAAATGAGTGTAAAAGAAAAACAGACTACTGATTTGGTGTGATATTTCTTCCATGGTTTTTTTATTGTGATGTCCTGCTTTGAGCCCTTAACTGCTTCCAGACTTTAATGGACCTCTAGGTTTCAACTGAGCCCAAATGAGGTTGATAGATAAGTGCATTCATGTAAAAAGCTGGACGCTTTCAAGCTTGCCTGCTGAATGTACTGAAAGAAAGGTTCTCATTACCAGGATATTTAAAGCGACATGAAACCACACTTTACCCATCTCTGGTTTAACCTGTTCAGTTTACTGAAAAGACTGAAAGTAACAGTCAAGTAAATTTATTTTAATTTATTTGTATTGTAATTAAGTACTACTTATATACTAATACTACTACTTCATAACCGACTGTTCCTCCATATCACAACCAATGCTTCTGAAACTCCGGGGTGGAGTCATAACAGTGGCAGGGTCCAAACCTCTGGTGGGTCACCACATGACAGGGCTGCTAATATGACTTAATGAGCGTGGGTCTCAGGATGTGACTAACTTTCTCAGCAGATGCAGAACTGAACAAGTTCAGGAAGTTCACACAAAACATGCATGAGTTACTTCACTTTCCTTACTTTCTTTTACACCATTAGATAAATCTATGTTGTTGCTGCTAAGCTTCAACAGGGGTAAGGTAGTGTTCTTTAGCCTCCAAAAGATAAATCCGGTTACTCTGGACTCCACAATGTTATGATTTATATGATGATGATCATGATGATTTATACCAAATATAAAATCAATGACAATATTACTAAGTCAAAAAAAAAAGATTAATTAATTAAAGATTAATTTCAACCAACGAATTAATTTCAACCAGCCAACCATGTTTTTCTCAATGCCCAGAAAGATAATTCATTAGTAAACAAGGGGAGTGATAATATACATTTGTAACCGATATACATTGGCAGTAAAAATTAGTGTCAAAATAACCATTAAAGTACAAATTATTCAAGAACTGCACTTAAATGTAATTTTGAGGTACTTTACCCACGTCTTTACATTTTCTGCTACTTTTTACCTACACTCTTCTACCATTTGGATGCAAATATTTATTTAATTACATTTATTTGATAACACAAGTGGATTACTTGCATGAACCTCATTTTCTCATCAGTCCCTGTAGACCACAGAGGCCTCAAAAACAGAGGTCATGATGCTTACTCAAGCTTTTAAGAAATCACCAGTGATCCAGCAGGACATTACTGTATTTATTTCCGCTGAATTTTAACTGCAGTCCAAATCCAAACACCCACCGAGTGGGTGTATTTTTCTGCATGTGCCTCTCATCATGTTTCCATCTCCAGCTCATCTTCTCTTTCTCCGTTTCTTTCTCTCTCGTTCCCTCTCTTCAATTACACCATTCCTATGGTAGGAATCCTCCTCCAGCTCCAGCTCCAGCTGTTACCCTTAAGTTACTTAGCACTGTAACTATGGTAATGCATACCACAATACTGGACCTTTGCTGTCATGGCCCTCATTATCATCATAGTCTCCACTGTCGATGTTGAGATTGCGGGACCTCTCCCAATCTTGTGATTTGGGCCTGATTTGCATAATGTGAAGAATGGCGTTGATGCTGAGCAGAGACAAGCTGGCTGGGTTTCACGCTTGACTGAAAAATGATCAGCAGATGTGAAGCTCAGTAATTGAAAAAAATTGAAATACGGTCATTGGAAAAGGTGACAATGTGTGCGTCTGTGCATGTGTGTCTTGTTTGCTCCCAGGAGCTCTTCCTCCTCCTCCTGACTACCAGCGGTGACGGATATACTTTTTTTCCCTCTCTTGTAGGTGTGAGCTCCTGCCTGTGTGTGTTTACCCTGGATGACCTACAGAAGTTTTCCCTCTCCGCTTCCAGCTTCACGCTTCACTGTCTCCCAGGGCGCTGTTATTGGCAGCCAGAGCCAAAGGGAGCAGTTGGGCTTGTAAGGAACAATGTACACCAAGTGCCATGTTTCCAATCTTGAAGCTAAGATTGGAGAGGTGAAGATACATGGCCCAAGGTGCATGAGTTTTCCATTTATCCTACATTCAATCAGGTAATCTCATTGTGTTATTGCTTCTGTAAGAACCCTGCTGAAAAACATCCGCCGGGAACACTGAATTTATGCATACTAATTGTGGCAAGGAAACCATTCAGACCCACACAGTCTTTGCAAATCTCCCCTTGGAGCCAATGATTTATCGCACGTGATACCTAGGAGATGACTGGGATTACATGAGGAAATGCTTGGCATGCTGGTCTATATACAGCACACAGCAGACATGAGCGTGCTAAAATCTGATCCTACACATAGTGTAAATAGATAGCTTTATATTCCAAAGCTTGTGTAATAAAATAAACTCCAAAGCAATGCAGCCAACGTCTGTCTAAGCCTGTTTACATTGGTTGCAATTGGTACAATTTTATTTTGAGTGTCATTTTGTACAATTCAGAGTAGATAACACTGTCTCAAGTCTTTTTGGTTCCCTACTCATCTGAAGATGTGTGGCTTTGATGTGATTATATCTTTGTTCCCACACATCTTTGTCCCTTTTTACAGTGTTTTTTTTTTTTTTAGTGCTCAGCCTTCTCTCTTGGCGAATATATCTCTGCGCCACTAACGGTATGAGGTCACCCAACACCCAGCAGGTGTTACTGTGTATTATTGGTGCTGTTAGGCAAGAAAAAAGTAGAGCTGAAAATTCAGCAGCACACTCAACACTGTGCTGCTGCTGCTGAGTTTTCTGCAAGTATCAGACAGAAAAATAACAACCTTTTCAGTGCAACCTTAAAGTGACTTTACAAGAATAATGAAACACTTTCCTATGATCAAATTACCATTTGTTTTAATAGGGAAACTGCTGAAGTCCAACACTTAATGTCAATTTAGGTATTAGTTTTCAGGGTATGTTATCACACCAAACAAATGAACAGGAGAGCATATACAATCTTTGACATAACAAGTATAAAATGTGATGAAGGCTAAAACAGTGTGCTGATGTCCATTATCGCTCTAAAGTACATTCAGTCCAACAATTCTCTGTGAATACCTGTGGAAAACAATCTTCTCAAGCTGTGCGTCTTCTCAGTCGAGCGTTCAGACAAAATACTATCTGCTTGAAATCACACATTCTCTGACGACACTGAGCTCTTTATATCTCTGTCATTCGATCATAATCATGGCTTTGTACTACAGAAGCAGCTATCATCTTTATTTATTCTATACGGCAAATTCTTCTTTGTATTCTTTATTCCAAGATACTAGATATCTTTGTTTTTGGAATGAGGCTCATCAAATGTTGTTTCAGAGACCCTTTCCAAAGCAGCAGGGAACATTTCTTGGGTCAGGGGTCCCTCGTTTGATACTGACCACTTACATCCCTCTATTTTCATTTTCTTTATTCCTTGACATTTCACCTCATTTACTCAACACCAAACCTCTTTCCCATACCATCTCTCTGCAAGGTCTTTGCCCTCGTGTATAACCTACATCCCATACATTTTAAGTATCAATGAGAAAAACTTTAAACCAACCTGACCTCTAATTAGGACCCCTGAGGAAAACCCTACTCACTCACCTTACTTTTCTCATTAGTTCACTGCAGTTATCTCGATCGTTAGCTTCCTATGGTATGCAGAGTACCTCCCTATCGTCCCAGAGGGGCTTCTGTGTCAGACTAGCTCTCAGTGCCTGCAGTGTGGGTGATGTATGAACTCAGGTAATACCCCGGCCTATGAAGAACATTATGGCCATCCCGTTAAAAAGAGCACATTATTTCTGATACGTCTGCCTGCCTTGCCCTGATGAGGCTTGTTCTGATGGATGGATTCAGGTCTACTAAAAGTTTTGGCAATGAGACAGGGGGCGGGGAATTGCATTAGCAGTGGACAACTCTGCAATTAGGTAACAGTTCAAAGTATAGTTTAAAACAAATGAGCGCTATGCGCTGTGACAGAGAGGGACTCGTTAGTCATAAATGGGTGTTAATAAGAGTTCAAGTGGTTTTCAATCTGACTTTGGGCATTAATTTCTCTCCTGCAAGAAGAGAGGTGCTGTCTGCCAGGTTTGACTCTGACGGGAAACAAAATTCATCTGAGTGTTGCAGAGTTACCGTTTAATAATTCAGGCACAGAACTTTTTGTACTTTTAAAATAAACACTTAACAAATATGTTGACATACAATGGTAATGTTCAAAGCTGCACTGCGGATCATGTTTGTGGCATATCCAGGTGTTTTTTCATGGACTATATTAATTTAAAAGCCTAATCCAACTCAAAAACAAGAACTCGGTCCAAGGCACCAGATAATTATTTATTTATTTTTAAGATGTTCTTAACTACAATTTATTGAACGCAAACTCCTTTAAAAGTCAAATTTTAATTAATTTGATTGGTGAGTCCCATTCCCAACTCGTCAAAAACTGACACTTTAGGTTCCCCAGGTCGTCAACCACTAAAGGTCTGGGTTGGTAGCTCGGGCAGGCCTCCAGACCAAAGTGTCAGTATTTGACAAGTTGGTGATGCGACTCAAAAATCATCTCACAAACTGGACCTTTAAGGAACAACTGTGTGAAGTGTGCAGTGGAGAGAGAGAAAGAGAGCACATGAAACGGTGAGAATGAATTAAGCAGTAGGCTAACATTATAGCTGTGAATGTAGCAGTGCAGTGTGTGTACAGTTTGGGCTATTTGTCATGAATAAATGCTAAAACTCCTCAGAACTCAAGCCATGTTTCTATGTCCTGCCTGACACCTGCTGATGACAGTGAACAGGGTTTGCCACAGAGTTAGCAACAACTTTGACCAAGGCTTGCTTAAGGTGGACTGACCTTTCAGATGGACCAGCTGTCTATTCTCATTTTAGTTTGGGTTGCAGCAGTATACTGTTTTTAAGGTATACTGTAGTATGAAAACTGATGGTTATCTTATAATGATACAGATATTTTCTTAGATGGTTAACGTACCGTGACAATCTCATATTGTTGCAACCCAATTTGAGTGAGAACTGCTTCTCCAACAGCCCCCACCCCTGCCAGGCCTGGCAACTTTTCTGGTGGAAACCCGTTAACAATGTGTTCAGACAGGGATATTTGCAAAGTGGACCACTGGACCATGAGTCAGGGGTCCTATTTACACTCAAATGAGCTCATATTTCCGAGTGTTTAAATCTGTCAACTGAATGAAAACATCAAAATTAATCATTATGAGCCAATAAAACTATTTTACAGTAGGCTGTTTGAGAGTGAATGATATTTAAAGCACCACCTACTACCCAGTGGCTTAGTTGTACTGCAATTCTGACCAATCAGGAACCAGCACCAATTTAATACCAGGTCTACTTAATTCTTATTCCATCTGTTGTTTTAATACTTTCAGTTAATCATATCATTATGCAGAGGAAGCTGGATTGAGCAAAGATAAACAACAAAGACAGGAACTGTTTTCCTCTCTAGTTAAATATTATGTTGGCTGCTTGCCTAGCAACAGGTTGACATACACACCATACATCTACAGTCCTACAGTATGTAATGAGCACAGCTGCATACACACACTCAAATAGAGAGCTTGTTTTTCATGTTGTATGAGGGGGCTTGATAACATTTAACAACAGTACCTCAAGTACAAACACATAAAATGTTCACTTTTATTGACTCGGGGACGCTCTGGCTAGTTTGAATGGTCTCTTTGCCTCAAAACATGGCATCACACACTCTGTTACACACTCAGACAAGACCTGGGAGCGGCTCATTTAATCACAGTCTTCTACTGCTGGCCACTGAGCTGTTACGGCAGTTGAGGGATGTAAGTTCCAATCAAGGAAACAACCAGGACTTCTTGAGATAAAGGAGTGCTGCTCCTCTCACTTTCCCCACAGAGATTTATGTTTCCAGGGATCTGAATCAGGAACCTCCTAGTATCAAACCACTTCTCCGAGCTGTAGGTTTCTGCTAATCACCTCTCACATGAGGCTCAACTTACTATCAGTTTCGTTCTGCACATAGCCTGAGCATATAGGCACAGATACATTTTTATTCTAATAAAATTAGCAAAGCAAATAGATCCACGTCTTCCATCTATTACCTGTGGTGTGATAAACACAAGAGACGAAACGGAATTGAGTTAAAAAAAAAAGTTTAATTTCAAAACCTCTTAATTCTTTCAGCATCAGTGGTGATATCTACTTTAATTAGCATGATCAAGAGCTGTATCAAGTACTCAGGGAGTAGAACAGAGTGCAAATGATGTGTCTCTCCTGGCGAAGATTGAGACGAGTTTCTCATTTCTCCTCCTGCTTCATAACTATACTTGTAGTATGTTCACGTACAAAATAATGAAAGAGAAGAAGAGAAACAAATGCAACAGTGAATCAAGGAAAAGGAGAACATTATAGATTGTTTTCATGAAGTGGAATTGGAGTTTAGAGGTAGACGGGAGGTATATAGCTGCCAAGTAATTATTATATCTTACAAAGGACTTACAATGAGTTGGCCTTTTTCCAGTCTGACTCTAAAATAAAAAAAGCCTTCATCCAGGAGTAGATGTTATACTCCCAGCCTTGAGGCTTAGACATGCAGCCTCTGTCATTGTAAACAGAACAAGGGAGGCTAGACAGATTCATCTTAATCAAGTGTTCAAGTATTCAACAGGCTTCTAGCATCCTGCAGTCGATCAGCTCCTCATAAAACTTGCCCAGGGAGAGAGACAATCCAGGTGGAAGCTGAGTGTCATTCCTCAAATTGGATGTCATTTAGCCTCATGTTGAGAAAACACAGAGCTGAAATGATTGAAGTCAGGCGCGGCCAGACACAAGAAATCAAATCAGAATCATCACTAGATTAGAAATGGGTACATTCAAACCCAAAAGAAAATGAAAAAATGAATATAAACCTTTGATTCACCTACAAAATCTGACAATGTCATTCCTCGCATTATTTCAGGGAGCACATTATGAAAGTTCTAACTTTGTACTTGGGGTATGACCAAAAATCTAACAAACCAAATTTTAAACCAAAAATCTAACAAAATTGGCTTTCAATTTCATCTAATTCAAGGGCAGTATTGGCGCTACCCCGGCATGCACATGCGCCGGCTTGCCAATATCCCTCATACTTCCAAAGGAAGAAAAACACTTCTGAAACACTACAAAGACCACACAGCTACCTTACTGTTAGCTTGCAGCTACACGTCCAGACACTTCGTCTTTATCCTGTGAGTACGAAGATGTTGAGCTGGAAGTAACTCCGACAGTGTCAGAGAGCATAGATTTATTTTCTTTTTCAAAGATCCTTTATTGATTTGTTTGGGAAGAGGGTTTACTGGAGAAACCAAACCTCTATCTTTTGTTGTTGAATCCCATAAAGGTGCCCTTTTTTTTTGTTTTTACTCTAGAATCTATTTTTGTTGTATATTGCTTGAACTTGTCTAGACGTAACCTGCAAAAAACCAGCATGACAAAGTCACGTGGTTGTTGTGAAATACCTATACCTAATAATCTTGAGAAAAATGTCACTTGTCAGGACATAAAACCAATGATCTGCTGATCTTTATAAATCCAGATGCGATAGTGCATAGCCATCAGTGCTGGTTTTTTTTTTGTTTTTTGTTTGTTTTTTTATCGTTTCAAATCGTGAACTTAAAATTGAAAGCCACATGGATTTGGAGAATCGTGACACCCGTACTTTCTACCCAATCTCCATTTTAAAACAGAGTAAGGCTTCCAGGCATACAGCAAACTTGTTGAAATTAACGTTTTGCCCTGTGCTCAGAATGATATGTATGTTATTTCTGCAGACTTTCTAGATTTGCAAAAACACCCTGCCCATATAAAATACTTTTCTGTCACCTAAAGCAGAAAACAAGTCCTTGGCTGGAAGAATTTAACTGAGTATTACAGCAGGCCTTGCTAGGCCAGTGAAAAAGAAGAAGAAAACACACAAAGTTCCTTTCCTGGCGAACCAAGTTAATCAATATTACTTCCCTTGTTAGTTTGAAAAGAGGGAACACAACAGTGACAAATTATTTTTCTGAAAACACCTTCATTCCACATAATAGGAACATGGCCCTGAGACCTGGGTAACTGCTAAATTTCAACATTTCATTTGAAAAAAATGATTGCTTCTGGCTCCCCACTTGTTCAGCTTTTCTAAGCTGTACTTCCAACCTACAGCGTACTCATGCGGTTGTAGCTGTATAACTATATGCATATTTAATGCAGTTAGTGATATATTTTATGGTTTTAATTACGCCTGGGTTTCACTCTCACAACTCATTGGTATGTGGGTCTGGCTTGACTGTTGCTGTTGTGGCAGGGCTCATTTCTAAAGGAGAATAAAAGAATATAATGAACTGATTGAAAATGGTTCTCCCCTGTTAAGTGAACTGAACAGAACTGGAGATTTAAAAGTTTTCTGCAATGGCACCTGAGGGGAGTGAACAATAAAAAGCATCCAAAGCAATTTGTGATTGGAAGCGTGGACAAAAAACCCAACTCTAATAATGTCTTGATGTACTGAAGCAAAGATGAATCACCCATTCATGTGCAGAAAAGCCAAATCACACTTGCATGAGTATTAGAGCTGCTCATTTGCAGGTCCTCAGACTGTTCAGGAGCACTCAGAGCAGTAATTATTCCTGTGTTCTTTGGATTACCACTTTCTGTCCTGTTCTGATATTAACTTCATAATCCATTCAATACAAGGGTTTGTAATTAATTTGATCATTCTGATGAAAACACTTTGAAGTCCACTATTATGTGCACAATGGAAGTGTGTAATTCTTGCATTAGAATCAAACCCATGGGGCTGATGGCCATTATACAGCTGTCCCGAAATCCATTTTTGGGCTTCAACGCTTCAGTGAGAATTTCCTCTGAATATATGCTATACTTTCCTCATTATTTACTTATATACTTCGCTATCAGTGTAATTATCAGTTGAGGACTTGAAGGGAGACATCAGCCACTGTGTATTCCATCTCCGCCCTCAAAGGCTGAAAAGTTAACTTGACAAGGGAGTGAGGTGTTATTATAGATCCAACTGCTTTTCTTGCAAAAAGCGCCTCTGACTGGTTGCCTTCATTGTTTGCGTTCTTTAAGCTTGAGTCAAACTATTAATTTGTGGTGTAGCTGGTTATGTCTGTTCACTTGTGTTTCTGATATGGTAGTTTATGAGCTGTAGTCTCCCTGGTAAACAAACCTCTTCCTCCTCCTTCCAGTCTGCTAGCGCTCCTTTTAGGCTCTTTGAGCTAGGCAGAGTGGACAGACAGACCAAGTGCCCACAGGGTGGGCTGGTCTGCCCCGCGGACATCCATCTTGTCCATTATACCTAGCCCAGAGACACTGCAGTTGCAACAGCTAATCTCCCTCCCTCCCTCTTATTGTCCAGGGTAGTACCAGGGCCATGAAAACCTCTGTCATTTTGTTTTTTTTGCTTTTTTTGTAACTTGAACTTCATCGCTTTTCTCGCCTCCCCCCATCAAAAACCTTGATGGATGTTTTGAGCATGGAGTATCAGGACCACAAAGCTGCTGAGGCCTTCTTCACACATAAACGATAGACACGAGCCAATCAGACGCAGTGAAGGACGGGTCTTGCTAGAAGAGCAGTGGGGTTGACCTTGACCTGGGAGTAAGTGTTGTGCTGAACAAGAATGTTTTTTTTCTGCTTGTGGACACTGTTCTGTATACACATATCATGTGCACCTGTTTAGAGACTAATGAAATGCCATTGAGGAGCTCCATTTTTTGCCTTTTTTTCGGTGCAAATGACGCAATGTCTTTTTCCCCTCAGAAAAGGAAATTACAATTTAAAAACTTTAAATATCTTTTTTAAAACCAAGCATTGGACTACAGTTTTGGATACTGATTACTATGGCAAGGGGAGAAGCTTTGAAGCATTTAGGTCAGCCTTACCAACATGATCAATATCGTGATTCAGATTAAATTCCCAGTATAATGGCATAATTTTTTTATAATATGGAGAAATCCATACAATGCAAAACCTCATTAGTGCTTGCTTAGCATTTTAAATGTGAGACAGATGTTCCAATCAGTATAGCAGTAGACCCAAACATTAGCTCAATTCAGGCTGATCTTCAGCAACATTAAGAACATTGTCATTTTCACTAGCTCTTACCAAATGCTGTGAATATAAACAGTGACGTTGGCAGCCATTTTTCAGTACCAGCTTCTAAGATTATTTAACAGCCATCTAACTACCTACTTACATTAAAATTTAATTCAAATTCTGACAACAGGAGACATTTTCATTCCAACTTGAGGTTTCTTTCAAGTAGAAAAATAAAAAGAGAAATCTGAATCAAAGCTTGCTCTGTGTCAAACTAAATATTGTATGAAATCAACCCGTCCCACTCATAACTGATGCAGTGAGCACCTTGAACCTGCAGCGCTGAGTGTGTTGCTACCTCATCGTGTATCACACTTGACTTCATCAATCATTTCAGAGCAACTCCGTGTGATGAAAATCCTGGATTTATTTTGTGCTGTTTATCAGCAAAGCACAGCACAGAAAGGCCGCAGAGCCGCGGTTTAAAAATGAAGAGAATTAACACCCACTTCAACCACACTAGCTGACATTTCCCTAGCTACACTGCATGACCCTGACTAAAAACTCGAGTTGATCCTAATTTATATCCTCAGTCTTTAGTTGTCATTAACTTGCAAATGGATGCAGGTGAGCTGTGGTGAATAATTATGTGAAGAAACCAAGCTATCACAGCACACTGCGTATGGCAATTTATCATCTTTGTGGGCTGGTGGAGAGGAAACCAATGGACCGCATCCATTCCCTCTTATTAGCAAACGATCAATGTCTAATAGCATGGGCAAAAAGGAAGTATAGCATGCTACAGAAAGGCCTTCACCATGAGCACAATCCTCCCATGTCATTATACATTTACAAATACTATAATTCACTACTGTTAAGATGGAGAGAGGCAAGGACAACCCATTAGCCAACCATGCATAAACAAAAGGACAGGATGCCTACTGAAGGACTTTTGCAATGAGCTAAAAATTGCTACAGTGGTTTGGAGGGTGTGTCGGGATCACACCATTGTTTCTGGAGACTGACTCAGACCCTTTTCCTGTTAAGTAGGAGGGGGATTATGTTCCAAAATGAGCAAACTCAGAGAACTGAAGAGTTGTAGAGGTGGACAAAACGGCAGGCTGATAACAGGGAAATTGAGTTTAAGTCGACTTTTGTTATGGAGAAAGTTGCATATTCACAGACTGTACTCTGGATCTCAGCCACGGGAACGCTTTGCCACATAATCGAACCTGCCCCTTGAGAGTGCGGTGACATCAGCCAGGTATATCAGTCCACCACCCGCAACGTTTTTCAGGAAGATTCAGGGACTATAAAAGCCATTGTTAGGTTTCAAACGGGAACAGTGCATGCAGCATGTTTTTAACAGCAGCCTCTTTCTTCATCAGAAATTCTGCCACAGGTGCTGGCACACTTCAAAGCTCTCTGATACTGGGGCTTATGAATATTTTAGGCACTGGTTACAATGTTAAGCTCTGAGGATGTGCTATCAAACTTCAAAACTGCAACCACCAGGAGCTCCTAATAAATACACTCCAGCCAAATTACCAGTGACAGCGTGGTGCAAGTCAAGCAATTAAATGTGACTAATGTAACTAAAAACACCAACTGTGAGATGTTACGGCTTTTCATTATGTGTGATTTTAGTAACACCCTCCCCCTGTTTGTTATCATCCTTTGGTGCCTTTTTATAAATAGTACATTTCCTCAATTCTTTCTTCTAATAAAACAAACAGTAAATTCTTATACGGGTGGTTGATAGCACTTGAAGAAACAGATATTTTAACTGCTCTGTGTTGCCATTTATGTTCCATTACATGACCTGAGGACATGTGTAAAATTGTTATTAAATTTCCGACTGTCCAGTCATGGCTGGAGTTTGTTACAGTCATTTATACTGACATTTATGATCTTATAATGTGCAGAGATCAATCATCGATCCATCCATCTGTCCATTCATTCATCTGGTGCTAAAATGATTCGTTGACTGTAAACCTGTCTGAGCAATGGTAATTTAAGAGTCCACATCAGGAGTCACAGCTTGACTGTTGCAGTGGGAGGAGATGAAAGAAAGACATAACAAGGACAAATGTCGAATGAGGCAGATGGACAGAAATGAAGGTTTGTCCCCATTAATTTAGGTATATAATTCAGTGTATGCACTGGCTCCATCTCATCTCATAAACACAATCTTGTATAGTGGTGTCAAAACCAGTCCATCTACCCAGGTCAAGAATAAGACATTTCTGAATGAAAGTCTGAAACATTTAAATCTCTCCGGTCATAATTTCTGGTGAAAATAATTCTCTCTGTGCACAATTTGAATTGTACTAAAGGTAGAGCAAGCCATGTTGAAGAAAGATAATGTATTGTTGAGTCACATTCCCATTTTGGGTTGGTGGCTTGGACCAAGCCAGCATTAAAATAAGGCTTTGTCACTCAAAATTAAGACAAAATATTCCTGATGTGGCCACTGCAATCTGCCAGTCTGCGCAGCAGTGATTGGACAGGACAGTGGAGCCACTGTATTGAGATGGTTAGACTATGGGGGAAATCCAGTGCATCGGCAGGTAACAGTAAACTCCATCAGAAAGGTAAGCAGCCAACCAGGACTATCTTGCTGTGGGTTGAGAGTGGCTCAGTTCAGCAATGTATTTTCTTATACAATGATTCTAAAACAAAATATCACTCCATGTTTATGCTGAAGTATATAAGCCTCAAATCTTAATCTTGTTTATAATAATCATCAGTTATTTGTCATCATCAAAGTAATCAACAAGTTGCAATACTAAATATTCTTATCAAAAAAAGGAAACACTTTGATTAGAATTTCCAAATGAGTCAATTTTTTTCATGTCAGACATTTTTTGCTCATGTTGTGAACACACTACCTGAGGAAAAAGAGCTGTCAGCATAATACAGAACCCTAAGCCATTATATGTCTTCCAAAGCATAATGAGTAGTGTTTTATCATAAATGTATGCAAACAATCTGAATATGTGAATAACCCTGCAGTGCCAGCTGTTTGTGGACAATATCTCATTAGCTGCTAATTTCCACTTTGGAAATGTACATAAGTGTATCCAAGCAAAACCAGATTTAAGGCTTTCACTATTGGATTAAATTGCACTGAGTAATTCTGATAATCACAGATATCAGTCAGTCAGCACTTTCCACTTCTCACAGCCCAGCAACTCTAACAACAAACTGAAAGTCAGCTCTCCACATTGCCAGTGACATTTAACCAATAACGCAGCAGGCTGGATAATCAGTACTCCATACAATTAGTTAGTTTAACATTTAACAATTAGACTCTCATGTCAGTTTGGGCCCCAACATCAAGACACTTTATCTACAAGACAATTAGGGTGTTGCAAATTGTGTGGAGCTCTAAAAGGAAGCCACAAGATGAAAGTGATTAGACAGTAATGTAACATCAATTCAACTTTGTGATGAAAGCAAAAAAAGACGAGAAGTTGGCTGACATAAAACTGGACGTGCACACACAAGAAGAAATAATCCGTGCGTGGAACTACATGCAAAAAATAACCCCCAAGACTGGTTCGTTCATCAATGATGGCACTTTCAGCCCAGTGCATGCAATTCCAAGCAATCAGTGTATAAACCCACTTAATCAAACAAAATGCGTCAACCAACCAGCCTCCATGCTTTCTCGCCAGCCAGTCAAGAGTTCACTCACAGATCTGTGGCATCTGGGGTCACGCAGGGTGGCCATTTTGTCTGGCCGATCTGAAATGTGCAGTGGCCGGAAGGTAATCCCTCATTGGGACTAATTATCCTGAGTCCCTAGTGAGATGGCAAATTAGACCAGCTCCAAGGAGCACAGAGGATCAGACTGTGGTCACTAACAGCATTCCAGGAGCTCATTTCTATGACAGCACTGCACTTTGGGAAGTTTAAAGTGATGTTTAAGAGAATTTAAAGAAGAGAAAACATCTCCTGAGAAAGCCTAAAGTACAGAAGTAATAAAACATTCACCACCACATTCAAGAAACAAAACAAAATGAAACGATTGTTCTAAGAGACTACAATGATAGTTGTCCTGCTTGTGGCTCCACTATCTCTGTCAGTATCTAAGATATGTTTTGTCTCAGAGCTTGTCATCCACTTCCTCCTCTGCTTCCTGTCTTTCTTCCTTCAAGGTCCATTATTTGTTGTGTACCTTTCTTAAATTAGAACGAGAGAGATTTAAGCACTGCAAAAGAAAACAAATTTTGCGTAGGTATTTAATCCTCAGATTCTCTGCACTTGTAAAGTACATAGACATGAGCAATCTGCTTTATCTCAGGGACTTCCAGATGTTTTGGTGACATTGACTACAATAACACTACATCCCAAAATGCATTCTTAACACAAATTGATGGTGAGTTTTCTGAATAGGGGGCAGCTGTAGCTGTAGCAGCTGAAAATGTGGACTATTAATCATAGGATTGGTGGTTCAATGTTGAAGTTTTCTTGAGAAAGACCCTGAATCCCAAATTGATAATGATATATGTAGCTATGACTGTCCAGAGCAATCCGAAATGAGTGAAATGAACAAATGAAATAAAATGCCAATTAAACGTTATCTGAAATTATTAAAGAAATGCCTCTTCTAGCCTCTTCAGGAAACATTTTAAATGCCAGCAAATTCCGGCTGATACAATTTAGATTCATAAGAAAAGTGTATGTTTTCCACCGAAACTTTCAAGCCTCAGGATGATGAAACCAGATGGTCTGACCGTCCAAAACTGTGGTCCAGTTTAAGCCATCTCAACTACTGGTGTTGATTATTGTCCCAGAGAATGAAACCCAGAGTTTTGGTGATTTGTCTGACCTTTCAACTAGCCCAATGTCAAAAATTCCTCTAACAGACAAATTCCCATAAAAGCTCACAGAGTAAATTTACTTTATAAATGTTGTCTCTTTTAGAGACTTACTTTAAGCTACATCAAGGTCAAACATGTCCACTTTTTTATTCTTTTAACCAAGGGATTATTATTGTAACCATGAGAACAAGGTCCCTCACTCGAGCTGTAAGGACTACCTAGTTGATTAGGACATAGGGAAATAAAATCAATTACAGACAATTAGGTCGTTTTAGCCTCTTAAATTTAAGGATTTGCTGCTTTTCTTTGTCATTTATGGATAAGCAATTTTGGTTTTTTTTTAATGTTTGGACAAAAGAAGCCATTTAAAGATCGAACATTGGGCTCTGGGAAATTGTGATGAGCATTTTTCACAATTGTTTGACATTTTATAGACTTAACGATTAATCGTGAAAATAAATAGACTAATCGATTATGAGAATAATATTTAGTAGCAGCTGTACCCCTAATATTAACAAAGTGGTTATTCCAACCCAAGCCATATTCTTTCCAACTCTAACCTTAAACCTTAATCATAGCAACGCAAAAAATTTGTATTTTTATAATGGAAATGTTGTCCTGTCGGTAGTGGGTTTAATTTAAAAAAGACTTGTCTGTGCTACCAAAGACATTCACGCTGTGAAGCTGTAATAGACATTGCAGCCTTGTGGCCTGAACACAAGAATTTCTCCTGCTGAGTGCATCATTTTTTGCAGTGCAGGCAGCTCACTGGCTCACTGACCATACTGTGCTACACCGAGGCCAGAGGCATTGTTCACCCGTTTCCCCTCTATAAAATCTCCTTCCTGAAACCAACATATACTTCCAGTATATATGCACAGACACACACAGACTAACCCACTGGCCAGCTATACTAAATCTATCCCAGAGTTCAACAGAGAAGAAAAAGTGAGTGGAAATGTTGACATTACACACATCCTAAGCATTATAAAAACAAGTCTACCTACAGAGCTGCACCCACAACAGACCTCCACCCCTAACACACACACACACACACACACACACTTTAGACCCATTCCCACAGTGTCTTATTATGTGTACAGTATGTCCTGCCATGTGCTGGTATTTGCTCAGCGTCCCGTGCGAGGACAACTTTTCAACATCTTGTTTTATTCATGCTGCATAAATACCACGTAGCATAGGTCTATTGATCTCTGTTGATTTATGGTAATACTCTGACATGTTGTGATGCTGGCTGTTTAGTTTTCCATCTGTTCATATGGGACTTGTCTCATGGTAAACACAACACCAAAGTGTGTGCCAAAAACGAACAATGCATTGTTAGTTTTGTTCGATGCAGACAGGGAGAGAGTTTTTGACACTAAAGTGAGGTCTTAAGAGAGGTTACACCAATTTAAAAGAACATGATAGAGTGCACACAATCCTTGTTAACCTCTCCACGGCTTAATTCTGCATTAGTGTGAAAAAGCTTTTAAGCTCAAAAAAGGTGCAAAGGTTTTAGACTCTTCATTTTCCAGAGCGTGACTGAATAATTACAGTATTTTTTCTTGTCTAATGATGCTGTGATATGAAGTCCAGAATACAAACATACCTGAGAACTGCCCTGCATATTCAACATGTGGCTGTTGCCACTGGAAGCAGCTGGGTATACCCTGTACTCTATCAGTGGTAACTGAGTGGCTTAAGTGGAGCAAATGGCTGTAAAACATCTTCCTATGACTCATAAAAGTGTTTACGTTAAGTTATAAAAGAAAATGAAAGGGAATTAGGGATTTGCTCCAACTAAATACATTGAATTCCTGTTTGGGTTTTGAAGTATTTAGGGAAGTATGAAGAGATTGAAAAGTCTGCCACACTGATATCTTCTAGGCCACAGAATGGAAAATTGACATCCCTAATCAGAAGCTCACTTAACGAGTAAAGGATCAATCTGTTAAAACTGTTCATTTCTAAAACTGAAGTCATTCAATTAATTTATCAAAGTTCCCATGAAACAGCTATCGGAGTAATACTAGCTTCAGCATAGTTCTGTGTTTCCTGTAAAAACAGACTGACTTGGAATACAATACCAAGATAGGTTATTTTGCAGGGTTTGGCACCGATTAAGGGGTTGAGTCAGCAAACAAGACAACTAACCAGCTAACGGCAGCGACATTTAGTTACTTCGGCAACATGTATAGCTATCTGTCCAGACAGGCAGAGCAGCTGAAAGACAGCAGAGGAATAACCAAAAACCAAAAAATATTAGTATGCAGGGTGAGTCATCACTTTTTAAAATCGATTTCCAAGAAGTTACAAACTCTAAAATACAATTAACAATACCTTAAATTTTTGTTGTTTTTTTTGCCATTTTTTGGCCTTATACTAGCGTATGGGTGAGATATGGAGCAAAAAACATATGCAATAAAATGCTCAAACATTGATTTTGACATCATAGGAACTTCCATGAACTTCCATTTTTCAAAAGTGATGCTAATTATTCTGTTTTTAGACTATTCAAAATGGGTTTGAGTTTTGGACTACTTATTGCACAAAATAGCTCAAAATTTACAGCATGCCACCCCATATACTGTGGTGAACAATGTTCTCTAAAAGCAGGGGGCATAGCTTTTTGACACTTGGGAAATATAAAATCAGGCTACAAAAACAGAATTGATATTTTCAGTAAAATCACATATAAATAGAAAAAATAAGCCTAAAAATGGATTATACGATGGTACCTGCCAAGGTATCATGACCATCAAGGTATCACCAGGTGGACACGTCGTCTTCTATTGCGCCAAAGGAGCATTTTTGAAAAGTGATCAACCCATGACTTTCAGTCAAATCCTCAAAAGCAGAAGAATTTTGTTTTTGGTTACATCCATTCTAAATCACACATTCTACTTCCTTCATTGCTTCCTCTCTCCTGCTGTATAGATTTTCCTCCTTTCCGCCTACCTTGTCTTCTTCAAGCACATTCTCCTTCTTGGATTTTCTCAGTGGCAGCGTGAAGTCATGTTCGACCCTCTAACCGGCTCCATTTCACACAACCAGCTAATGAGATGAAAAACCCACATCACTGAAACAAGCCGCCTTGATCAGTGAAAGCAAATCAGATACACAAACACACCAGCTATACATCTGTTAAATGATTGATCATGCGTGTTCCTCATGCGCATGGCTGCTGCAATGTCTACTCTCTGATGCTGCCTTATCAACAGAGCAGCTGGCCTCTGATGACTTAAAATCCACAGCACAACTTGATTCATTAAAATCAGTATGGAAACTTTGGTAGGGTTAACCGAGTGCAATTGGGGTCTCAAGCTGCCCCTGAAGTTATTCTGATTCCATGGCGGAATGCAGGGGGACAGAGAAACCCTGATGAAATTTCATCATCCTGCTTTGCAAGAGCAATTTGTGTGACAAGTCTGAGTTTGGAGAGTTACAGCAGACCCAGAAAATGATTTCCACTCAGAGTTTGTCTTTCGATAAACCTGTGGGAGCTGGTTTGCTGGATTTGCGATTGAAAGTTTTTGTACATCAATGATTCTTAAAGTTAAACCAAACATGAGTTTCATTCTGTGAATGTTCGCTTTCACTTCTTTTCTGTTCTCAGCATTGGGTCCAATAACTCACATGTCTTGAGAACATTGTTATCTGAAATATTTATGAGACAATTTCTTTCAAAATTAAGTGCTATGTCATAGGCAACTGGACTTATATTTGTTTGTTTAGAGCCTAATTATAACTAGTAATAAGTATTACTAACCTGCTCAGTCTGCTCTCCAGTGATTCACGAACAGTTTAAGTCCTAGATACGGAGGATAAACCATTTAAAATTTAATTATATAAAATATTTCATCTTTTATCTTAAAGGCCTGTGCAAAAGGAGTTTTGTGACTATTGATCTGGCTGACTTGTGACTGTCACGCAATGTCAGACAAGAGCTTGTTAACAGGATGTCATTTTGACTTTCTGAACGCTGTAAGGACGGCTGAAGGTAATACTCAATACGCAAATTAGCAGAAAAGGTGCAAAATTTTAAAGGAACATTGAGGAATATGAGTAAAGACACAAAAGTCAGAGAAAGGACGGGCAATTGGTAATCGCTCATTGTAATTGAATGAGAGCTGTGAAAAAATACAACCCTGAATAATCGCTTACAGCTTAGGTTTAATGGAGATGGTAAGAATGAGATTGTATCATTTTATGGATTTTATCTTTAAGAGGTCAATGCCTTCCAATTATAGCTTTTTGTTTCAAGTTTCATTTAAATTATTGCAATTGAAGCTACAATACCATCATGAGCCCTGTGTTCTCTCTCAAAGTACATTAACCCATAATTTTATTATTGTACAGAAACATCATTTCATTGGCCTCAAAAACAGAACTTTGCCAAATACTTTGTGCATTAACGTGAGGTAAAAATGCTGGCCACGGGCCAAGAGAGACTGCAGTTTAAAAATCTGACAGCCATGAACTTAACTAAAAGTGCCAAATGGAGCCATTCTGAGTAAAACAATATTCAGCAAACTGTGCAGCCATGAACAGTAACGGTAATGAAGCTGATCTTTTTTATAACACTAAAAACTGAAAGGTTTCCTGTATGGAGGTGCAGAGGGCTAAATCTTGACAAATGAAGCAGTGCAGTTTTACAGCTTTTTATCAGAATGTCTGTGACATGAAATCTTTAAGAAATCCTAAGGTCAAGTGAAGGTCAAACACTATGTAAGAATATTTTACAAAAAAGTTTTAGTAAAGTTCTTTTGCAAAGTTATGCAGCACATAATATAGCATCTAGGCTTATCATACTTTCTATAACCTGAATAATAGTTTTTTCAATATTTTTTTATAATTTACTGTCAATATACGCTTTTTTACTTGGCAGATGTAGGATTGTATCAAAAGCCTACAGTTTACAGCAATATTTAAGATTTATACCAGTTATTGTGCATGTTTGAACTCATGTACAGTGCAAGATTGAAGATTTGAGTAGAACTGTTCCGATTCCGATACCATCATCGGAAATGCTGCCAATACTACCAAAGAATGCACGTGAGTCAGACGGAGTGAGCAACATGTCAGTAATTTCAGTTCAGTATGCAAGGCTGTAATTTGGAGGGGTGGCATGAGTGTTGCCAATTTCAACACCAGCAACCACATTAAGCATTTGAAGACGCATCAAGCGAAAGAGAACGACGAAACTGCTCTCCCCAAACTTTACGAGACAGTGAGGGAACACATTTCATGTAGGCTGAAAGACGTGCAGGCAGTCAGCTTTATTAATGACATTTGGACCTCCAACGTGTGCCCCATGTCTTTGCGGAGTCTGCACACTGGGTGACACAGTATCGCCACCAAGATTTGCTCTTCACAGTGCGGTGCTGCAAGCAAACAAGTTCTGTGAGTCAGTTTAGGGAATAATTTATTCCTAGATTTATTTAAGTTGCTGTTGCACTACTGTTTTAAACTGTTCTATTTAAAAAGTGACTGCACTTTAACAGTTTTTAAAGGAATTGTTATTTATTCTTCTCTTTCTTTATTTGTTCTTTTTCAGCTATGACTGACTGTCAAAATAGATGGTAAAAGAATGTTGTATGGCAGTCATTCTCTGCAAGGTTTTACCTGAGCCAGGCCAACAACAATGATAGCAATTATATCACATCCATACAGGGTTAGTTGTATATTCAGCTGTTAAAAGAAAAGAGATCTTCTTTTTCTTTTTTCTTTTTTTTAAACACGCACTGGTATTGGATCGGTACTCGGCATACCCAAAGCCCAGGTATCTGAATCAGTATGCAGAAGGAAATAAATCTAGATTTGAGACTCAAAAGAACAGCACCACCATGTCAGCATATGGTTGAGAATGATACAAACAGTGCGGCACAAAAGAGATATCCCTGCTGTATTGCTGCCAGCATGAAGAAACATGCATCTTCACTTACAGCTGAGTAACTGCCAGCTCTCTGTCACTCTCTGCAGCTCCTTCCTTTGTTTCTTAACAACAGACTTAAGATGCTGGTGAATAAATGTACTCCATGTGGACCTTTGTCCTCAAAGGTGTCAGTGTTTTTATAATGCATATCTGACAGCACAACGTAATGCTGGCATGAGTCCCTGGCTGCTGCCCAGCACATATCCCATGTGTCACTCAGTGATTAAACTAATCTTGTGAGCGAGCAGGTGAATAACAACAACCAAGCAAATTTAAGGAAAAGGAGGGAACAGAGCTGCTTGGCTGATCCATGTCTTCACGTACAGATAAACACAGAAGAGTTGGACAGAGGAGAGTGATGCAGGTTTCTCTGGTGTGTGGGCATTTGCAGAAATCAAATATGAGCAACTGCGCTCAACCCAAACCTCGACAGTAGCCTGGCCAGTACAGCTCCACATGGGGTGTCAGTAATGTGAATTCATCGCTTACTAATTGCAGTTTCTCTGTCAAACAGCAGAGAGAGAAAAAAAACAGGCAGAGAGGGTGTCAGCAAGTTTCAGATGATTCAATGCCCATTAAAATGAGATTCAAGACCAATTTTGCACTGAAACAGAAAAATGTTTAGAGACCTTTCAGAACTTGTTTGAATGCATCAATATTATTCCCTATGCTGTCTTCCCTATTATAGTCCAACACGATCAGCTACGGCTAGTTGGCTAGAGGAATAAATCGACTTTATTGCCCAAAACTGAGGTATCAACTGCATCACGCCAAACTATTTACTACATCATTATTTAGCTTTATATGAAGCATTAAAAGTCCTTAAGGTTACATATCATGAAATGCCAGCCAAACACCTATTTACGACCTCTAGAGACTTCAACAGGACCTGAAGAGGCCCTAAAGGAGGAGGAGGCGGTGTAATAAGTGTACAAAAACTGGGGAGAACTGAAAAGAGAAGAGGTAGGGGATGAGAGTTAGACCTTGTTCAGACCTGGTATCAACATCCGTCCTGAGTGATCTGGTCACAAGTGGACAGCTCTCAGTACAGGTGTGAATGCCCTGAAGACACATTGAGATCTGATCACTCAGACCACATTCAGAGGTGGTCAGGACTGCATATGACCACATTCTTTTTGTAGTGCATACACACATGTCCTGGCCCACATCAAAGGACCACCAACTGACGTCCTCTGTGAAACAAGAGGAAGAAGCCACCACAACAGGCAGAAGCTTACACGCTGTCTACTTTCCATGTGGTTGACTGATTTCACCATTTACATCACATTTATGAAAGAAGATAACATTTTATTGTCGGTAAAATACCAATTGCTTTTTATAAAATACAGTGAACAGTAACCAATATAGTCTACTTATAATATATACAATAAACACTCATGGAGGAAGTTCCCAGACTCCCTTAAAAAAATGCACAATTTTGTGAGTTATTGAGTTAGGAGAAACTTTATAAACTTTGTGAAATGCTGTCTATGATAAATTTGTAATTATGTTTGTGTTCTTGTAAATTCGGCAAATGTTACACATAAAGTTCATTCTCGCTTTGTGTAAAAAATATTATGTCCGTTTGCCCCAGTCATGTACGTGTATATTTGCACATAGAACAGGGAAGTGAGATCTCATCTAGAGCCTGACCGATAAAGGATTATTAAGGCCAAGCCCAATACCGATAAAAATATTTGGTAATTTAAAAATTCGATATTCCGATATATCGGCCGATATATATATATATATATATATATATATATATATATATATATATATATAAAAAAAATAATCCAGAAAAGCGTAACAAAACATACAACAGATTTCCGTAACATTAGTTATTTGTAGTTATTTATGAATCCTCACTGAAATAATATCATAATGCAGTTTAAAAATAAACTTGTTTATTTTCACAACAGAACAGAGGAACATCAAAATTACTAGCTAATTCCGTTTCACTCTCGGCTTACACGTAACAGCAGCAAAACTGGACATGGTAGTCACAAATTTTGTCATGCTTATTTGAGTTAAGAGAACTGATGGGGATGTTCTTTAAATTGTTATTCAAGCAATGTATTTCTTGTGACAGTTGCCAACTTACCATGAACACACTTCACTGATGATCTCAGTCGTGGATAACTGGTTCGCTCTGCCCGACTCTGGCTGGATCAGCTGGTTGTAGGGTTTGTGGTGTTGTGGCTGTTGCCAACAGGGACGTTGTAAAGTGTCCTCTTGTGGACAAACTATGCAACGCCAACACTCACAAAATGGTTGAAGGGTGTTTCGTCTGTTTTTATTTTTTAAATATTCATTTATCGGCCATTATAAATGCCGATACCGAAGGTTTGGAAATGCCTAATATTGGCCGATAATATCGGCCAGCTGATATATCGGTCGGGCTCAGTTGTCATTCGAGAAGCATGTGTGAGATGCATGTTAACGGCAGGTGTGAACTCACAGCCTTAAAGCTGTCCACTTGTGATTGCATAACTCAGGACGGATGTTATTATCAGGTCTGAACACGGGTTTAGCGTTTCTCAACTCCTAACTTTAAGATTGATCTTGTATTTTTAATCCTTTCTACTTCCAGCATCGGGTGATGGATGACGATGACAGTGATGGATGGCCTCCATGCTTTACCCCCCCTAGAACTGAACTAGAATCAATTAAGCTGCGTGCTCTCTGCTGAGCTGTGAATGAGACAATCAGCAAGCTATACGTCATCTTCTCCCTGTTCCCCCTCTGACACCGTGTAGAGCAGGGAAAATGACGGGTACGTCAGCCGGGTTGAAAAACCACAGGAGAGAGCAGACAGCGAGACCACAGCGTTACAGAGATAAGTGAGTGGACCGATATCTTGGGCCGATACCAAGATTGATATCAAACCACGCAGTCATAGTCGTCTACATTGTCATTACGATGGAGATAGGACTGCAAGGGATGCTTATTTTTTTATCAGTTAATCTGACTTTTTCTTGCTTTTCTGTGGGGATTCATCTTCAATAGTTTAATTGATAAAAAGTCTGCAAAGAGTAACCAAAAAACAGTCCAGAGATATTCCATTCACAGTGATATATAACGGAGGAAATCAACCATACAAAGAGCTTGAAATAGCAAACGTTTGGCAGTTAAGTCTCTATATAATTTGGTTAATCAGTTGACTACAACTATGAGAAATGATTGGTCTGAGTGCTAAAGGGATAAGATGCAGTTGGTTTGTTTACCTACAGTATTCACGGCAGAGCTGATTAATAACACCAACACAAATGTGAATTACTCAAAGACTTTGACAGATCCTGAACCGATTTAATCATGCCAAATGCCAAAATGAACAACAAAAATGCTGCTTTGGAAACAAACATTAAAAATGACAAAGCAGTTGATTGCATAATAACCTCTAAGTGCTGGTATATATCATTACAAATACAGTTTGATTACAACGTTGATCATAAATAAAATGTTTTGCGCTATTAAACATTAGATGTTTCCAACCCTATAATCAAGTTGTTTTTGTTTGTTTGTTATAATTTCTGATGAACTGCTCTGCCAACTAAATGTCTGAAAGAGAAAGAATGAAATGTGAGGGGGAGGACAGCAAGGGATGGAGAAGTAATATGAGAGAGGCAACAGATTCAGAGAGAGAGCAGAAAACAAGACCAAGGCCCTGTGTCCTTATAGAGTTTTTTCTGAGCGCCAGCTTTTTTCAATTGTTACCAATAAGCAGTGAGCGTCTACGACAGCAGGCAGCCACCCAGAGAAAAGGTGCATTGCCCAGCATCTTTTTTTTCAACGATCCCCCTTTTTTGCGTGGCTGCTCCGAGCACTTCGAGTTGAAAATCTCCCAACTATTCAGACAGGCGCTGGTGACATCACAGTTGCTCTTTTTCTTTTTCCTGGCCTAGGCGATAATATTCACCACATTTTTGTCTGCTATGGATCATGCCATGCACCCACATCCTCCTTGCTCTGATATACCAATGTCAAATAAAAAACAAACAGATAGTAAAGAGCAAAGGGGCAGGATTGGTCATATAGCAGTGGTTGTCAAGATACTGTTGTCATAGAGACAAGACGCACATGCAGTGCACAAACACTTCATCTCAGCACTCCAGAGCGCACTCCAGAGCGCACGCCAGCGCTTTTCTGCCCCAAAACCGCTATCTGGACTCCCTGAGAAAGAAATAAAATTGTTGTGAGGAATGTTTGTGAGTTGGGGGGTTTCTGAGGAGTTGTTTATCCACACGATGTCTGTGGGTAAAGGAGGGCTGACAGCAGCCGCCTGCAGCTTTAATGAAAGTGTCTGTGGCAGGGAAAGGGTTTCATTTAAACCATATTGGAGGGCAACATCATTTCATCCTTCCAGCACCCCACAAACACACACAGTCACAGAAACACACACACACTCTGGAGAGCTAACAATCTATGTAACCTCCCTATCATCCCATTTCCCTGACACTCTTTCATCTGTGCCGATCTAAAAGGCAGGGGGAATCATTTGAAGCAATGCTCGGCTGATGTGCTCTGATACCCTCCTCGGCTTGTCCAATTTTTTTGTGCATAAAAAATATGACAGCCCATGTGGCAGCAGTTCCAGGCAGAAGAAACCTTCACGGTAACAGACAAGTAAAGAATGCAATACAGCTGTATAGCATTTCATATTACTGTTATGATGCATGGGAGTCGGGAGATGATAGTTTCAATGCTTATTAATTTTGCTGTCAAACGCTGTTATTCCTAAACTTCCCATAGCAAATAGACGTCTGGTTTAAAAATGGTTGTGACATTTGTAAAGGATTAATGGAAGTGGGGATCATTTTTTGGCAGACATGAATTTGACTACAGGAAATGCTAAAAGAGAGATTTAACCGAGAACAGAGGGGGAAGCCTTGGACTGGGACCGCCGAAACACAACCAAGGTTAGGAGAGAAGTTTGGACAAGCTGCTTGCAGCTTTAAAATACAGCAAAGGGAAGCAGATAAGGACAGGAGGGCCGACTGCAGGATTGAGACTCAGCCGCAGAGAGGAGATAGGAGGAGGGATGGTTGCAGCGGTGAGATAACGCCGAGGCCCAGAGCTGATAGATGAGGGCAGCTCCAAGGTCAGCCTGGGAGCAGCAGATGACTGCATAACATTATCACCCAGCACGTTGCCACTGAGAGTGTGCTTTTATATATGCATGTCTGTGAGTATACAGGATGAACAGGTGTAAATCTCTAAGTACTGTGTGCAAAAATAGCTTTTTGTATGTTTTTAGGACATTTTTTCCACCAAAGTTCCAATGTAACAAAGAAGCAGAAAGGCATTGACAAAGACAGGTGACTTTAAGAAGCTGATTATACGTTGCATTAATATGCGTCTTGGGGGATCCAATCAGTCCATCAGTTCACGTCTGGCATTAGAATGCATCGAAACATGCATCTCGAGTGACCACTTGTGATCCAATCTCACTTCCCAGCTCTATATGCAAATAAAGACTTACATCACAGGGACAAACCGACACAATGTTTCTGACAAAAAGAAAGAAAACATCATGTAAAACGAGGTTACAAGAATACCCAAATAAATAATAGTTTCACACAGTTTATAGTTTCTCCTAACTCAATTTTTTTTAAGGAAGTCTGGGGACTTTCTACACAGGCAACAAAGAAGTAGCCTTTATCAGTTATTGTTTACGCTTTTTATAAAATGTGGCATGTTTACAGTCAATAAAAATGTTGTCTTCTTTGATAAATCTAATGTAAATGGTGTTCATCAGTTGAAACACTGTTCAAACAGCTGCTAATGTTGGCAGGTAAGACACTTTAGACACAGAAGCAGAAGGCTGGTACAGTGATGCTGCAGCAAACTGACACTGGAAAGAAACAACTTGCATTTAAAATTTGAATTTACAAGAAGGCATATATGATTTAGAATTAGCCGTAGCCGTTTTGCAAAGTTTTCTTAGTTTTCTAACTTTCTCGTCATGCAACAACTCTCAAAATTGTGCAATTTTTAAAGGGAGTCTGGGAATATTGCAGTTAATAGTTTAAAGGTGAAATGAGTTGAAATAGACAGTGTGTTCACAAACATCTGCTGCTAACATTGACAGGTAAGAGGGCCAGAACATATAATTTGTTGTAATGTTAAGTGGTTGGGTAGGTAGTCCTTCAATGTGGCCCAGGACTCATGTTGTCGTTCTGTCACCCTAACAACCACCAAGTCCTACATTCATGACATCCACTGACCCCACAGGACTTGACGTTACATTACAAAATATATGTGATGACATTTGTCCCAGATAACCTCCACATGTCCATTGAGTGACTGGATCACTTGGTGGTTGCTGTTTACACTTGTATTTAGTGCCGTCTGCTTGTGTTCAGATCACTGGAGAACCATGTTAATGCCAGGTATAAACAGGCTGGACCAGTTCCATCCAAATCAAATAGTCACTAATTATCGACAATGTTACCAAGAACAACTCCAGAACAACAAACATAACTGGAAACTAAAGCCTGACCATGAAATTACTCCAAATATGTCATGCGGCATAATCCAAATGTTCTGAGTGCTCTGTGGGTGGAAGTCCAATATTTATCTGATTACATCATGTCTACCTTTCCCTTTAGCAGTTTAGTGAAAGAGACAGCTGCCTTTATGTGCTCTTAGTAAGCTTCAGCTTTTACAAAATCTAAGAGATAATAAGGTACATATTCATCTGCTGCACTAAAAATACAATCATTCGGGTTTCACCATATCTACGAGCCAACAAAGGAATAAGCCAGGCTCAGATTTATTTTTTGTTTGACTGAAAACAATGTCTTATTCAGAATTGTTCCATTTGTTTTTCTCGGTGCAAATTATTAACTTTACTTCAGCAAGTTGTTGCGCCACAGTCTCCGGCATGATAATCATTATAGCCTGTAGCGTTTGACCTGCCAATACTTTTAGACAATTATGTGTGTGGCGCCCAAGTAACTCAGTTGGTAGAGCACGCGTCCCATGTACAGAGGCTATGTCCTCACTGCAGCGGCCCAGGGCTTGAGTCCGACATGCGGGCCTTTGCTGTGTCATCCCCCTTCTCTCTCATCCAATTTTTTGCCATCTCTCAAGCTATCCTATCAAATAAAGCCATGAAAGGCCAAAAAAATTATGTGTGCATGCTTGAGATTAAAGAGAAGTACATCTGTTAAGATTCTGCTTATCTACATCATGCAATACGATTTCAAATTCAGTTAGGACTTTAAAACTCCTGTGGTTTGAGCCTGGCCATAGGGGCATTTTTAGGTTTTTAAGAACAAGATCTTGGCTTACAAACTTCCTGAATTTAATGTGTTTTCATTTACATGTGAAAGGATGAATGATTGAAATAACCACTTTGGATGGTCCATCCATTTATTAGAAACATCCCCATACTTGCATTAGACAGTTACCTATATAGATACGGTTAATCTGACTTTCTCTTAACAATAGCACAGAAAGCAGTTCTAACCTTTTCATGCATTTAAAAATGACTACATCTCTTGTATGACACAAGCACGTGAAAAAGGCATTATTCTTCACGAAATATATAACATGAACAACAGAGGTGATAAACAGCTCATTATTTTGTTATTCTTTTTAAAAATACAAAAAAAAAATGTGGTTTTGATATAAAAGCTCTGTTAATAAAGAAGAGAAACACAAATTCCAAACTTCTTGGAAGTTAAATGGGTGCATATTATGTATTACCACAGCTGAAACATAAACTGAAGCGTTTTGGACTGATGTAATGTCAAAATATCACCTTGGGGTTCAGTTGTCGAAGAAGGTTCATTAATTCACTTATTATCGCGTAAAACATTTGACCAATAATGGCTTTAAAATGTCAATTAGCTAAATAATTAGGGCACCTTAAATCGACATGCAAATAAGCACATGCTCTGTGTGTATAGAGGGGAAGAGTTACTCTTGAGAGCTGAGCTATGAAAACCATGCAAAGTATGCAGGTGGAATGCAGGGAAGGCAAGCTCGCCAACAATGATTGAAAGCATGCTGGGGGGAGGGCAGAGGAGAGGAGGCAGAGCATAATGAGGAAAAAGAAGGGGAGAGATGAAGATGGGGGGTGCTGGTGTGTGGGGTAGGGTGACAAGGGAGGAAGAACTAAAGGAGAATGAAGAGGAGAATGAAGAGGAGAGGGATAGGAACAAGAAGCCAGGAGAATACAGAGGGGAGGAGTAGAGGGGGAGGGGAAACTGATGGGGATGAAGAAAAGAGATGGAGGAAGGCAGGAAAGGATTAGGGTGTAAAGAGGGAGGTAGAAAGGAAGGTGGAGGAGGAGAGGGAAAGCAAAAAGCTGGCGATGAGGCAGCAGGAGAGGAAGAGAGATCTAAGAAGAGATATCTAGAGAAGTAAGGGGGAAACGATAAGCAGAAATGGTGGGATGCTAAAGAGGAGGAGGTAGAGGCAGAAAAATCAGCTTGGGGGGAAAACTTTGTTCCTGTGAATCTCTGGATGTCTTGATTCTCCACCTGTTCCTGAAGGCGTTCATAAATAGTCCACTTTCAACTGTAAAGACGAAGCTGTGCAGATAATAAAGAGATTTATGAAAGCAGAGGGGAGCACACAGACTGAGAGGCTGGTTGTTGGAGTGTGTGTGTGTGTGTGTGTGTGTGTGTGTGTGTGTGTGTGTGTGTGTGTGTGTGTGTGTGTGTGTGTGTGTGTGTGTGTGTGTGTGGTCTGTCAGTGAGCAGTTTGTAATCCTGTAGAATCCGTCTGACTGCTTGTTTTGCTTCAATCTCAGACTAACTAAACTTCAGTACAGGAATGGGCAAACATGTGGTAAAGATGAGCTGAAGTCTGCAGCTCTTTATTCTTACCAAAGACTTAGGTCATCTTGCCAACAGGGACACATACATCAGAGGGACAAGGTGATAGACGAGTGCAAGAGTAACACCCTCGAGCACACACACAGGAGAAACCCTCACAGCTATCCAGATAGCAGTTAGACACCAGCCATGTCTGAATCCTCACACCTTGGCAGTGACACCTCAGGCTCTTCTGCTCTGCCAGACAGACAGACACACATTCTGACTCACACTAGTTCTTAAGACCACCATGACTGACAGGACAAACGCCACAGATGTTAGATTGGCACTGGTCAGTCTTTACAATTTCAATCAATGTACGCAGGTGGCTTAGGCCTTTGCTGCACTTTCCCCAGTAAACCTGACCTCTTTGGCCCACAGCTGTGTCTCTGCACTTGGCATTGTGGGTAGGCAGAGTGTACACAGGAAGGGCTGCCCTTCCATACACACAGAGCTTGGATGCAGAATAATGTGGTTTGGCTTCGGCAAGGCGCAGTCTGTTCGTAGAGGGGCAGCCCACCCTTCGGACATCAAGCCTGCCCACTCTCTCCAGCGCAGAGACAATCCAGCAGCGAAGAGCAGCTCCGGAGATGTATAACCCAAGAAGAGCAGTGATGTGTTTACTGGGCCGGAAATGCAATGCTACCAAGCCAACCAATCGTGCAGTTACATTTCTGGGGAGGTGCATGTCAGGCTCTATGCAGAGTTAACGCTGCATTGAACGCAGAAGCATTAATCAAGCTTTAGGTGCACGGATTTGACAGATGGGTTTGGGGATGAAGTACACTTTGGGACAAAGTACACTGTGGACCACTGTTCTCCACATTGATTTTATATTAAATTGGCTTAAGTGGTTCCCAAACCAGGTTGGGTGCTGCATGTAAGTCTTATAATGGTAGGGAAAACCCTCAATACTTTTTTATTTAACCTTTAACGGGGAAGACAGTCCACAAACTTTGTACAAGGGAGCTAACAGGAAAAACTCAGCTTAATGTCTGGTCTAACTGACTTGGACATTTGAATTCTCACGTACAGCTCCTCTGAGTATTGTCTAAGTTTACGTCTAAGGTTTGCAGCACATGTGTGAAAGGGACATATCATTGTCATTGTTTGGTTGAATACTGCAGTTTGACAAATGACCTGCGCTGCATCTCTGTGAAGTTCCCACACTTTATGCTGAAAGCACAACGAAGGCCGGAAAGTTGCAGCTTAAAAGTATTTGTCTTGAGCAACTCGCCTGTGTGAAAATCTTTTCAGCTAATGAACCTTCATCCACACTCAAAACTCTCATGTCAAAGCAGGCATTTCATATCTGATGTCTGATGGAAACGGCAGTGATGCTCCTCTGAAGTTGACCTTTCCTTTACTTCTGAAAGCTCTCCTCTCTGCATCTTTTCCACTGCAACATCCCATGTTGATGCTGCAGGGTAACCATGTCCACGTTGCAACCAGCTCAACATGAACTCCAAATCTCCTACATCACCACCGGCTCATCGCCTGGCTCAGGGCGCAACTCCAGACTCATTCCCCAATTTATTGCTGACATTAACAAGAGGAGGTGGAGATTCAGGTGGAGCATGGGAAGAAGCCTTTAGTGTCTGAAGACTCTAAATGAAACGCTGGAAGTGACTCCCGCAGCATCTGTTTGCTATTACATTACATTATCTTGTCAGAGAAAGAGAAATGAGCAAGTGAAGCAGTGGGTTGTGAACAGCAGCATCGGCGGGTTTGAGGAATACAAGCGAAAAAGAAAAGTTGGAGGGAGGGATCAAAGATGGTAAAGATGTAATTGGAGTGCAGTTAATACTGCTGACAACTCAGTTTGAGGCTGTTGCCTAGTTTGTCATCGCCAGCTCCGAGGCTAAGGAGGGAAGTGTGTGTTCTCAAACAGGGGGATGTCTTCATCATGCACAAACATTCAAACTCACTGGATCAAGATTAATTCCACGGCTAAAGCAGTAGCACAGAGATACACGCTGTTGTAAAAGGTAAAACATCCGAAAAGTTTACAAGATCCACTGTCGTTTATTGGTTTTATATCGTCACAAGGGGGGAAATAAATAAAAATAAATAGTAAAATGTCTACCTTCTTTTATCTATTAAGCGACTTCCTGTCCAAGCAGCAGCACAATCCCTCCTCCTACGACCAGGAACAAATGGGACGACCTGGTTCTTGGATATTTATCTCAGGGTTATTTAATATTCTCGAAATGAAAATGTTAATAATAATTCTGCAGGATAAGATATATTTCTGTGGCACGGCAGATGTTAATTATGAGAATGGATGGATCAAATTAAGTCTGTGTCTCCATTAGTCACAGCAGGGGCTGACAAAGTCCCCCATTTCTGAGAAAAGAACCCGTGAATCAGCCAATGTTTCACTCGGCCTCTGATGAAGGGCAGGACAATGTGAAGGGCTTAACAGATTGTTCGAGGAAAAGGACAGCGTGGGGGATGGAAAGGGGGCTGGCACCGTCAAAGGCTGCAGAGAGTGGCATCAAATAAAAAGGTGATGGAAAGGGAGAGAAAAGGTGAGATTGGAGAGAAGAGAGATACAGGGCAAGATGAAGGGAATTCACAGAGAAAAACATAAAGCTGTGGTGGAAAGCGACCAGCCAGGAGAGAAATTTATTAAAGCTTGATTTACAGTCCTGAACTTCACTGGGGAAACCAGGCAGGGTGTGTGTGTGTGCGTGTGTGTGTGTGTGCATGCGTGTGTGTGTGTGTGTGTGTGTGTGGTAATACAGTTTATGTGTGTACATACAAATATTGCAAGAAACATACACACAAATCGTTGCAAAAGGATGAGAGTAGCTTGAAATTCAAACTGATTTGCCTTTTTGTTACTTCTCTCTGTTTCAGTCTGTTTCAGACATTTTTTCTGTGGTAGCAGTTTTCAAAATAATTCTCAGCCGACCCCGAGGTTGCGTTAGACAGCATACGTTAGCATATATGTTGTTATTATGGTAATGAAGGAACTGAGCCTGAAGGTGAAGCTCCCAATTTGCAGGTTGATGTACATTCCAACCCTCACCCAAAGTCAGGAGCTCTAGGTGGTGATCAAAAGAAGGAAATCAGAGATACAAGCAGTCAAATCCGATTCGATTTGATGCAACATGATGCGATCTGACACAGTTCACAGTCATTAACTTTTAATTAAAAAAAATTAAGTTGGTTCTATAAAAGTTGCAATACTTTGAATTCCCTGGTCTTTAAAAAAGTATATCTGATACACTTAAAAGACCAGATAATCCCAAGGGTTTTTTGTTACTTCATGGCACACGAAGAAACAAATGCATGAAGTCAGAATAACATGTCATTGTTCTTTTTGCTACCACATACAAAAAAGACCTGCTGACATTCTGAAATCCATGGCACCATGTCCAGGTGCCTTTCTTTGGCAGTGATGAGAATTACCTTATAACACTTTTCCACCACAAATTACACGGGTCTACACAGGTTTTTTTTAAACACAGGTAAACCCGCTAAAAATGACCTATTGACCCCATTCCCACTTCCCGCAGGCAAGGCAGTCCATCTGTGCTTTTTTTTTAAATTACTCTTTTCACTATCATAATTTGAGCTAGTCGGTCAAATAACATTTGGAAAGTCTAGAAGAAACACACGGTTAAATTATTTTATGCTCCTTCAAGTCAGCCGGGCGCTAAACCGGAAGTTAGCTGGCTCGGTTGGCGATGCAGGTATTTCCATAGCCGGGAAGCAGAGGTTTTTTGGCTTCAAAACACCACTGAGCAGCTTTCATAGGAATGAACGGGGCTCTACCTCCAACATTGTATCCAGTGCAACATTCTTTACAGACCACATCCCAAATTCTTCCTTATTTACGCACCACCACCAGATGTTGATAATGCCCCGTCATTTCGTGCGGTGGAATTTATAGTGTTCACCCGGGTCTTACGTTTCAATCAAAGCCGAGCCGAGGTGAGAGTTTACACATTCCAATTGCACAAAAAAGCCTGATCTTAGTGGGTTTAAAGTGGGATTTCTGACCAGTGGAAAGGGGTTTTAGATTACCTTTGACCTTGCTCAGCTGTGGCTAACTTGTGGCTGTAAAACATGTTTAATATCTGTGTGTTTGTCTTGCGTTTTCTTGCTTCTGCAAGCTGTACAGGCATCCACATACGTTTCACAATGCCATCTCACCAGACAAGTGTTTAGATCTATTGTGCTACCAGTATACTTAATCGCTGTTCTACAGCCCTTACAATTAGCCAGACGTTTGCCCATTTACTTTCTTCCTTAGCAAATCCAAATGGCATCCAAATTTTACATTTTAGATTTGATGGCTCACTGCAAACCATGTCAGCGTTGTCGGACATGTTCTTGTTTTTCCCTTGCACGCAAGAGTACAATTACGTGACTTGCTTTGACTCTTAACCTTAAACGAGAGTGGATACGCTGTGCAGAGTTAGCAGCAAAGCTTCAGTAAACTGATAAGTAACTCCAGGATTGGGCCATCGGCTTCAAAGTACATTTAGATTGATCCAGGGGACCACATTTTAATGTATTTGCACCTTCAATGTTAAAACCAATTTCTGATTCATAACAGAACTGAATCAGACCAAATCTTTGCACCTCTACAGTTAATTAAATCATTATTCTGTGTACAACTGAGTTACTTCACCTTAATAAGTAAGCCTGCTTGCATACTTTTGTCCTTAGTTATTAGTTATTTTTATAATGCATCTTGTAATTGGCAACCGATTTATTGGTAGCTAAATAAAACAGTTTCAAACACTCTGACTCACACTATATTAGGCAGTAGAGATGCCATTTCTGAATAGTCAGTAGCTCACCAACCCATTTATTATCTGGTGAACAATAAAGCTAGTTAAGCATTAGCCACATTTCAAATACACTCGGCTTATGTGGGATTTACAGCCAGCCTCTTGAGCACTTCACTGACAACAAGTCAGTACAGGAGGAAGAGCCAACTGTATAGATAAAAGTGACATTGAGCAAGTGCTGAATAACACATTAACATGATCTACACAAATACCCATCATGCTCAATTGATCCACAAATCCAATCCCCTTCAGTGCAGAAAATCGGAAGTTGAGGAGGAGCAGGAGTAAATGGAGTGAGGGTAACGAGCCATGCACTGGTCATTATTAGCTCACTGTTTGAACTTTCAACTGTGACCTTAAGTGAGAAAATGGCCTCTGAACAATATCTCTGCGTTCAAGGCAGAAAAGAGAAAGGGTTTGAACAACACAAAGAGATGCTTTAAAATGCTCTTCAAAGATATTCACACATAAAACAAAGTTCTAAAGAATCTTAACAATTTCAAAACAGCAGGAAGGAGGAAAAACTTTATTCAGGAAGAAAAATCCATGAGCATCCTCCCCCGGACAAACTCCGCCATCACCATTCCCTGAATTCATGCTTGAAGATGGTTTTATCCAAGTCTGAAAAATGTGGTGATAACCTTTACAGACTAGCAGATGCTCCTGGCCTCTAGTTACTACTGTGAGATGCAGTGCAAGGCTGCCCTCTTTGTTTTTAATGCCTTAAGAAGTGACATTTCTGAATAAGGCAGCAATGACTCACAAGACCAATTTTCCAATTTGTTTGTTTATTGTCTTAATTTAATTTTGAACAGGATTCATTTCTTCTGCTTTCCAGTGAAGTCACACATGGTTAAAATGTTTTCTTTTTGAATTCCCCAGACTTTTAACTTTCAGGCGATATGACCCATTCTCCACTTTTTCCATTGTCTGTTTTTCCATCAGCAGTTTTGTGCTTACGGTGTCTGTCACAGTCCACATGGAGAGCACAAGCTCTAAACCTTTATTAGGTCGTTGCTATGTTGTTCAGGGTTTGCCAACAAAGCAGAGGATTCTCTAGAATCATAATAAGTAGCATCATTTATTTTACAATAGCTTGTTTGATTTGCACGTTGAACCTGTTGCTGTAACATTGACATTATTTTAAAATGTCATACTTTCCTATTCAACTTAGACAGACTTAGACATAGTCTAACCTTAAACTTCAATTTAACATCAAGGAAATTAGTTTTTAGGAGCATCCCAACAGGACATCTGAATTTATCATCTTGGCCTCTGGGTAATTATGTGGACATTTTTTTTCCTTCTCTAGTGTTTTTCTAAATAAAACAATTAACCATAAATGGGGTTAATCCATGTGAAAAAAATGGTTAGTTGCAGCCCTAACTGATTGATAGATCACACTGTACAATGACTTTAATCAGTGCAGTCCATTACCATGTCAGGGGAAAAAAGTAAATCCTGAAAAGGATTTCAAGTGTATGAAAGTTGGAAAGTTGGAAAGTTGGATCCGTAAAGCACCCACGCCTTTATACGAGCAAACATCATTTCATTAACCAGTCAGACAAATTCTGTTGATAAGCCTCATGAATCTTTCTTGTGTCAACAAGTGGATCAGTAGATAAACTCAAACTCAAAATCAATTTCAGTTCAAAACTTAAAAGTGACCCACTTATTCAAGCAATTTTAGGCACCACCTCACAAAAGGTGCACAGAGCCCCTGCTGGATGGGGTCAGTGAACAGTATTTAATTCAGGGAATGAGTAACCTCTCTAGTTCTGAGTGAAGGGCACCTTCATTCAAAGTACCATCCACTTAAAAAGGAAATGGCAAAGAGCTACATAAGTCAAGAACAAAAAAATTAAACTGAGTGTATAGTGTGTGTGTGTGTGTGTGTGTGTGTGCATGTGTGTGTGTGTGTGTGTGTGTGTGTGTGTGTGAGTGTGAGAGAGAGAGAGAGAGACAGATGACAGGTATAAACATAAGTGAGGTTCCTTTGACCTGACATCACAGTGTTACGTCTGCAGCGTTATTCTTCAGGGAGTGATTTACTGTTGCTCAGATGTGTTAAACAGACAGAGCTGCTGCTCTACTGTTACTGTGGTGAGAGCTGATTGTACACAGGCATGTATGGAGAACAGCAGCCAAGTTTGCCAAGCTTTTAATAAACTGGGTTTGGCTAAGTTCCCATTTGGTTTTCAGCCACATGAATTGTGGCTGTGGTTATATTTCACAGAAAATGCTGCTTCCTCAAAGACACTTTTTTCTGCTGGAACACCTTTGAAATTGATGACACCACTTTTCAGTGAGTTTTACAGTAAATTACTTACTGTACAACTTTCTACGTGCCATCTACTTTTTGCGAAAATAAGATCATAAGAAAGGATTGCCCAGAAGTGACTGTAATTAAGGAAACTTGAGAAGGCAAAATCCCTGTTCCAAGTTCTTGTACAGGTGAGCAATAGAAACCATCCTGACTGGAAACATTACAGGATGTCCAGGAAATCAGCCCGGGAGAGAAGGGCTCATCAGCCGCCCTGAACATAGAGGTGTGAATCTTCACTAGCTTTAAGATTAGATTAGATTAGATTAGCATCCACATATCATAGATTCGTTATGAATTACTTTTTCATCAAAATGATTTCTTGGCCAGGACTTTCTTGAAAGAGATTTTCAATCTTAATAAGACTTCTTTTTGTGTATTTATGTAACCTTTATTTAACCCGCAAACAGTAAACAACAAGGATGAGGCAGATCATTATTGTGTTTTAAACTGGGGGACAAGACAGAACCGAAGTGAAAGTCAAGCTTAACGCTACACAGAGAAATGTCTGTTGTGTTTGCTCTGTAGTATTTACCCATGCTAAATAACATGTCCTGCTGATAACCAGCAGCGTGTAAAAAGTCATGTTTACTTTTTGTCCCCACCCAAATGCAATATATATTAGGATTACACAGATTACCAGTTAAGACTGGGCTATTTTTTGTTTGGGAATAATGCCCTGCAGTGCATTCTTTGTCATATTTGTTGTTGATGATTGAAGATGATTGAATAAAATATTGAAATATAAATTACAACTTTTATTGTTATTTTCGGTAAATCTGTTATATGATTTGAGTAATAAAAGTAAGATAAATCGAAAAAATGATCAATAGATTAAATCAATAGAAAAATAATCGTTAGGTGCAGCCCTATAAACATCACAAAAACAAAACACAAATCCAAAACCAAACATAACAACAAGCTGAGCTCACTGTATTGGTTGCAGACGCTGGTTCAGGATGATAACGGCTAATGTGACTCCTCAAACTTGTGGTTTTACCAAAGTATTTAATTGTTGTGAGGCACATTTTCACACAGCATACTTCTTGTCCAGTTGGTGCTTCCCAGTAAATTCAAAATGTGCCCAAATGTCTGCTTTCCAAATACTGGATCCGTCTTTATCACTTGCAACTGATTTCTGCCTCCCTCCAACATATCTTCATTCTCCCAACAAGTAACGTTAGCCTAGTATTTGCACACAATTCAATGCAAGATAGCAATGTTGCAGTGTAACCTTACAACTTTATTGTCCAGCCAAGGCCTGAAAATAAACAACTAACTTCCAACCCTAGCCACAGCCTGTTCTCCCTGCTGCCGTCTGACAAGTGAAACACAAGTAACCGTTGCCATACCACCAGACTAGAAAGCAGCTTCTTTCCTAAGGCTGTGAGACTCCTGAACTCATCCTCCGCTTTACAACATAAAAAAGTTACATTTTTTTAATATTCATTAATTCATTCACCAAAAAGGTTATACAATCCTGTGTTGTAGAATAATAAATAAATAAACCATGTACCTTATACACCAGGGGGAAAAAAATCGATTTCCATTATTAAACAAATACCAATCACAGAGAGTTCTCATTTATGTCCTTGTTGTGGTGAATATTCATACAAGGCTGTAGAGAACGACAGAGCTGTGTGCTGAAGAAATGCATTTATCATGATGTAAAGAAAAAATGCAATGCATTCAACAGCAGCATTAAAAAATGGTAACAGAGTGTCGGGAGGTCTTCTTAATGCAAGACATCTCTGCTCGGAGGCACATATATTAATGAGAGTGAATTAATTGGACAGGCGTTGAGCTTCTTTATCTTGTTAATGTCAATCAAACTGAGGCAGGTCAACTCCAGCTGCCACCAATTAAAAAGCAAAAATGTGAGACAATGGGCAAAATAAACAACACCATAGGCGTTACATGTTAATGATAGTCACTTACACTTTACTGTGGTCATTATCATCTTACTACCTCATTTATTTCTCCTGTTTTTTCTCATTTTTGAGATGATGTGTCATTTCCACCGGTCACCAACTGGTTCTATATTAAAACATCCTTGTCAGGGCATAAATAAGGATTCCATTATGAATTCCTGTTACGGCCCGAGAGCCGTCAGTGGTTGTGTGTGTGTTGGTGTGGCTGCTCTCTTCTGTGCTTCTGTGTCCTGCAGGTGCTGCCCTCCCCTGCTGGAGCAGGTAATTGTGCATGGCTGTCTCCAGTTAGTGATCAGGGCAAAATATAAGCTGGGGCCAGAGTTGTGGCTGGAACCAGTGGGTCATCCAACAGTGTCCATGATGTGTGCTTCATGAAGAAGAGAGCAGTGTCAAGGCTGGAGCCAGTGGGTCATCCAGCCGTGTCCATGATGCGTGGTTCATGGAGATGAGAGCAGTGTCAATGCTGGAGCCAGTGGGTCATCCAGCCGTGTCCATGATGCGTGGTTCATGGAGATGAGAGCAGTGTCAATGCTGGAGCCAGTGGGTCATCCAGCAGTGTCCATGCTGCGTGTGTGTTTCAAGAGTGGGAGCAGACTGAACCTTCTAGTGTTTTTCTGTTAGTGGAAACTTGCTTGTGGAGTGCCAGCGGCTTCCCTGTCCTTCTAAAGGGAAGTTTCTGTTTGCATTATCACTTTGTGTGTTTAAAGGGTAAATCTTAATAATACATAATAAAACCTGAAAACTGATTTGGAAGTTAAGCTTTCTTTTGTAATGTGTTACTCCCCACAGCCCCTAGACCTCCCTGGGGACATAACAATTCCACAGAAAGCCATGAGGGGAGAGGTGTGAACTATTAGGGGTGTATATCACCAGTTTCATCACAAGATGATATCACATCGATTCCTTTGACAATTATGCAATATTCGCTGATATCACAAACTCTGCCACAATATGATTTCAGTTTAATTCAATTCAGGGGTTTGTGATTGATATGCGACAATATCATATGCTCTGTTAACACGGAAGGTTACAGAAGAAGCTGTCACCTCTTTTTTCAGTTTTTGGCCATAAAAGAACAAACAGCACATAAATAATTGTAACAGGCCAAGTGCAGGAAGGTTTAATTAAAATTGACTCCACTTGCGTTCATTGAATAAAGTATCAAAATTGGCTAAATAATAACTGTCAAGGAGACTAAATTTGTTAGTCACCATTATTACCTTGAACCTAAGGCATTTTATATTGCATAGACTACCCTTGTGGCTAGCAGCCTTTCCCTTTAGTCATGGCTTAACAAATTACAGGTATTATTTAAAAGTTGTCTCTCCGTGCTTATGTCTCTGTTTATCCTGACAGAACACTGCATTTGAACTTCAGACTGCATGTAAGTTTTTTTTCACCCTAACATTGTTGAAACAGATAGTGGACTGCTGAGTGAAATGCCCTGTTCGTCTGTTGACCCACCTTTTCTCTGAAATCCCGAAATCCTCATTGTCTTTTTCTTGGCTGCTTGCCATTACCTGACAGGCATGATATTTTTTCGATCGATTAAAACGGATCGTTGAAGACTGAATTGATGACTCGACTCAGACTGATCAAATCACTTTTTCTGTCAAGCTTAAAGGTTCCTTTTTACTCCTTGGGGAGATGTGAAGATATCATAAGGTTCATTTTGGCTTAAATATTATTTATTTTCTGTCAGAAGTTGAACATGACAAATATACTGTAGAACACAACACAAATGTATTTCAAATAAATAAAATGGGTATATATAATAAACAAAAATCTTAATTTTGATTTTGCAATTAAGTAGGCTATTGCATTTGTGATATCGCTGTGTCTCTTCTTTTTTTGTTGTATGGTATGGCGCTGAAAGAGGACAATATGGTCTGTTGTTGCGCAGGTATCACACTGGTTGTTTGAGGGGGACCACCAGCATACGCTTGGGTCTGGGACTGTAAAGTCTTGCATTGTGCGTGCTCTAGAGGATGGCACTGCTTCAGATGGTAAAAAAAATTGTGGTATTACCTGACTTTGTGGAAATATGCTTTCGACACAGTTTGCAGTGCACACTACTCTGCTTCTTGTAGGACTTTAAATAGCCAAAATAACTCCACACAACCAAATTCCTCGGACCCATCTTTTCAACAGTGTCGACCAGGTCTTATATTTCTATCGAGGTAAAGTTATTTTGCAGTAATTATCTTTATTGTTTTATCGTCAAGCCCCATCCCCGAGTCATTCAACTTAGCCGTAATAGGAAAAAGTACTGCCTCACCACAATAACTGCAGCCAGTTCATATTAATGTGATATTTTATTGATCCCTGCAGGGACAATTTGGCAAGATGGATGAATTAAGTTGCCGAATTTCTGAAATTCTGTGAGTTTGAATTTTATTCTTGACATGATGGACAGCCTCTGTGGGGATCTGTTTGAGTGTCTTGTAAGACATACTGCTGAAAAGATTACTCTGCCTGAAAGATTAGAAGCAAATTATAATTTTAAAACGGATTTATTACTCCAGTCTTTTAGTAGTAAATACACCAAACACATGCTTGTTACAGCTTTTAAAATGTGAGGTTACTTTAGACCCTTTTTTAAACATCCCTATAAGTCAGATTCCTTTCAAAACTGGATAGAAAAACAATCATGGTCATTTATTATTATTTTTGACATTTTATAAACATATGAATTAGGATTTATAGGATTGTGTCATGATAAAATACACTGATTTGTCAGATATTTATGTTATGCATTTGATCACCCACTTAACATTCTCAATTGTTTTTTATAAGTTTTAGCAATTTAATTTACACAATATTTATGTTTTAAAGATGTATGTCAACATTGTGATTGGAGCTGAAACTATCAGTTGATTAATCAGTGAGTATATCATAAGAGGATTTTATCCTTATTGCTCCCAACCAGCCACTTCACTGACTCCGTTCATGTTAAAACCTTTTACAGTGAGCAAACTGTTCACTGTTTACATGTACATGGCCCTGATACTTTGTCTTTATCATAGAGCTGTACCAGTGTTATGTGGGTGAGACAACAGAGCCACAACAGAAGCACCACATAGCCTGACACAGGTCAACATTGTACACATCACAGCTCCCAACCAGCCACTTCACTGACTCAGTTCATGTTATTAAGCTCCAACGATGCACCATTAAACACACTCAAGTGTACGGTGAAACCCAGATGAATGAACTTCCACTGTGTTTTCTCACCACCAGTTAATTGGTGTTAAAAAGATGCCCGTTAGCTGCTTGGTAAACACACAAAGGTCCAGGTCCACACTGTTAAAATCTGGGCAGCTGGAGGGATGGACAAATCATTTCTATTTCTCTCTTTTTTCCCACTCGAGCACCACCGCCATACTCTTTCAGTCTCCTCAGACGTCTCCTCCGACACATCTAATCTTCTCACCACATGCTGCTCAATCTTCCTACGGTCAGTGAACCCAGCAAAGACAGATTAATGAGAAGTTAATCCCTTTAATTCACTGTAAAGGTCTCCTCTCCTTTTAACCAGATAAGCTGCTACCAGACATTGCCAGATGATGATATTAATAAATGTAATTTATAGAGGACCTTTATAATAAACAGCATGTTCATCACAATGTGGACTTCATCTGACAGCGAGAACAAAAGTGTGATAAGATGGTTTTATAGTGGTTGTTCTCTCTTTCTAAAGCAAGAATTCAGTCCATGCTTTACATTATTCATCGACAAGTGTTTCACAGCCATAACATGGAGGACAGAACTACGTCTGAAATCGCTGACCGACCAATCAATCAGATCCATTTGTTTGTCAAGAGAAAATTAATCAACTATTTTGTTAATCAAGTCATCTTTTAAGTAATTAATCAAGCAGAAATGTTTCACATTGCCAGCTTCAAGGATTCTTCTAAAAGATGTGATTTGTATTTTTGCTTTTCTCTGACATTTCATAGACTAACCAATTAATCAATTTTTCAAATAACCAAAAAAGATCAAATAATCAATTATGAAAATAATCTTGAGTTGCAGTTTTAAAAATATAAAAATGTATATAATTCAGATGCACTTGATTAACTAGTAATAGAAACTTTATACAAATACATTTTTCTGCTGGCGGGGGAGTTTTACTGAGTGGAGCTCAGATTGTTTTTCCATTTGTGATAAACTATGTTACCCTATTTATTTTCGGGGAAGAGTAATTAATCATTCAAGAATAACATGCACAACACAATGTGTGTGTGTATATCAGTGTGTGTGTGTGAGCGACAAGAGTGTCAAACTACAGCAGATCCCGTAGTGCTCCACTGTAGGTGGCTATTTCCTGCTTTGCCGTGTCATTAGTTTGTTATCAGCTACTGCCTTACAGGTGACTCATGCACACAATGAACAATGACACCATACATCAAACGGTTGCCCAGCAACCAGCATAGCTCTGCCTGACTGTGCAGAAAGAGAAGCTGATAGAAATCTTGGAAATGAGCAGAAACTGTGGGGAGCATCACTCCACTAAACTTTCTTTCAGGAACCCCACAAGGCATCAAAAGTTACATGAAAGCGCAAACCAGAAGCTAGACGATTCTTTCCGTGCTTCAGTGTCCCTGAAGGACTTTGAAAATAGTAAGCGAAGATTCAGCTTGATGCAGCAAAAAGCAGCGTCAGGCTTGAGTTTTTGAAGAATTAAAAGAAAACTTTCTGTGGCTACATTAAGCTTCAGCCAGATGGCAAGACTGCAAGACTGAATGCAAACCCATATCTTATAGTGAATGAACGTGTAAGTTGTCGAGAGGCTTTCTAGTTTTCTGGTTCTTTCTATTTTACTTTTAGAGGTTGAGTAAAAGCCTGTGTATGGAAAAGTTTTCCTGTGTGTACTGTAATATATGGTGCCATTGTTTTGATGTAGCTGAATATTCCTGCTCATTCAACAGATGGAGCAGAAGCCTCTGATCTGTGCTTTTACAATGCATTGTCAACAAGCACTTTCTGTATTTGCGTCACAGTAAAATCATCCTGCAGTTTCGAGAGTACAAACAATCACTTCTCTAACTAAAGCCTCTTTTTGTTGCTTTAGTCCAACATACATCAACACTATAATACTGATTCACATTGTTTTGGTTAAACACCAAACTCAAATGTGGAAATCATAGAAAATTGCCTATACCAATACCGACACCAGTATAGTATAATACCTCTGATACTGCCTAAAATGCTGGAATCAGCATTGGCGAGTACACAAGTTTATTCACAATCCGATACCACGCTCTTTATTTACTAGAAATGGGGTCTTGCCATTTCCCAGCAGCATCCTGTATACCTGTATGCAACTTCCAGTTCCACATCAAAAACAAAACATCAAAAAGGGTTAGTAGTATCAGTAACCCTTTTCACACAGAGACTCCGCATTATTGCCACAACGAAGGCTGGCCTTTACGCCGCCTTTGTCTGTTCACACTGAACCAAGCAGCCGGCTTAAAGCCGCTCCAGCTTGTCATTTCATACAGCATGCCGGCACTGCGGAACCAAAAGAGGTGATTTTTTTCAATACAATTTTCCAGCGACAGTAACTACAACAACACAATAGTGGAAGGTGACAAAGACATGGTGAGTTAAAGTTTTTTGCTCTGAATCGCGTCACATAATCACCACCATTCAACTGCGGGAGCCGCCTGGCTCTCACTGCCGGGGACAGACGCTGTTTTTTGGGCAGAAATGTGACGAAGAGTCAGTACAGACAGGATGACAGACACTTTATCACACATGGAAGCGGTATTTTTTTCCTTATATAAGTTGCCAAAGACACTACCAGTTACCACAATACTGTTGTTTGGTCCTGTAATGTTGCTTTGTGGGTTGAAGTGTGGGACATTTCTCATTTATTTGATGAGTAAAGGATGGCGAGGCAAGTCAGTGTGTGTGCATTAAGATGGACAATTCAAGCAACACTATGTAGGCAAATATTAAGAGCAATTCCAAAGAAAGAGATTTTTGAGTCTCATTCTCAGATCGTCAAATTCCTACGCATCCATACAGGGTTAGTAGTAACGCACTGGTATTGGATATGATCTTGGTATCAACCAATAAGCAAAGTTTAGTTAACAGAATAGGTACTTGGAGGGAAAAAAGTATCGGAACAACATCTGCCTACATTCTATGTATCATGGTGAAACCACACTATAGTGTAAGCATGGAGCGATTTTGATGTCTGATAGTCATCATAATGCCACAGAAATAGCCATTTTTTTGTGTAAAATTCAAGTGGAAACTAATGGGGCATATAAATTGCCCATGATGAGGTTATATTTTTTGCTTTATTTGACCTTTTAATGAAAGATTATCACAGAATACCTCATAAAATACGACATATAAATAATAAAGGTTGTTTCTGCTTTCAACATATTTTGGTTTCTTTTCTTACTCAATAAGCATTCAATAACAGAGGGAATCCATAGGTAGAATCTGATTCTGAATCAGAATAAAAACACAACATGGTATCTAACTCAGAATTTGCAGATAATTCGTTAAGGTTTTCATCATTCAGTTAAGGTTGCTTTTGGCTTACTTGCTGCCCAAGTAAAACAAATGCGTTCAGAGTCCCATGCTTCCCAGAGTGACCTCCCTTCCAAGTTAGATACCTGTGGTTTCCCTCCATTGTGTTGTCCAACCAGTGTTAAACCATTTTCACACTGAAGGAGCCAAACCACAGCCTGTTTTCCTGCCAACAACAACAGCTGCCATGGCAGCACACTGGGAGGTCCACTTTATAGGAGCGGGTCACTCCTCAGAAAAGAGCAATGAAAAGAACATTTTGCACCTTATGCTCAACTGATTGGATATTGAATAAGAGTGTCTGGTGCCCTGCTGGATTGAGCTTCATCACATTACAACATGCAGATAATGTCTGCATTCAGACTGCCAATGGTGCTGCTAACGTACATGCAATACAAATGTCCAGAGAAGTCAACTAATAGTGCATTCCTTCCATAAAACCGGCAATTTGATCCTTTTTTACGTTTTGCCCTCAAACTCCTTTAAAATCATCAGATAACAAAATACAACGTGCCTGTTGCTGTCTGTATAACTGTGTGTGTGAGCTTGTGCGTGTGTGGTTTGGACAGAATCATCGATTAATCCCAGCACACCTACAAGTCATCACCATAATCCTGAAATACCTCTCTACACCACTGGCACAACCTATATTAGGCTGCTAAGCCAACTGCTGCCAAGCTGGCAGACACACTGATTAAGATTAAGTCTACTTTTCTGGAGTTGAAAAAGCTGTAAATCTTCGGTTTACACAGCGGAAAGAGGGAAGGGGGGAGGCAGGGGGATCACACTCCAATGCATTGCTTCAAAGGAGACTTCAAAACAGTGATGGAGCACATGGGAGACCAAACCTTCTGCCTGACAAGCCACGTCCGGGACAATACAGTCTGCACATTTACACTCCAAGGTGCTTTCCAAACTTCATACTGTATATGAGTAAATGATTAACACTGTAGTCAGTTTGTCCAATCATCTGTTACACACCACTTTATGCCTCATTTTGGTGACTTGTCACGCAATTATCTGGGGCTTCAATCCAACCATTATTCAAATCATCAATCCGTGCATTTTAGCATACATATATATACATATATATACGCACAATTCACAATTCAACAGGGCAATTTTCTCTATCAGGGCTAATGGGCAAATGGTCTCTTCAATTCGGCATCAGAAATAAAAAACAAAACCGCAAGCACTTCAGTTATGTTTCATTTCACATGACTTATTCCGATCACATTCCCTCAGTCTTCCATCAAAGGCGGACAGCAAACCAAATCAAAAAAGTTGTCGCTTTCCTGATATAAATTGCCGTTTAGTCAAGCATATATATGCCGAATGAAGCAGTGGAACACAGGTAATCCTAAAAACATCTTGTGTTTTACTCTTCCAGACATGCGCATTAGCTGATGAGCAAGAATGTGAAAATTTGCGAGATTTGAAAAGGAGTTTCGTTCAGCTTCCACTCACCCGTATTCTCCTCATCGCAGCCACAATCTCCACTCGGCTGCTCGGCCGCGCGACATCCAGACTGCCGATGTACTGTTGTCAGGAGGGCACAATGTGACAGGTACAACACATTAATGTAACAACAGACAGTATTCACATGATCTTTATTTCCTGAAACAGTTCAAGTGTCCTTTGGAGGGAATAATGAACTCTGCGCAACTTCAGTCTCTCAATGACTTAGCCAACAACTTGCTTTAACGTTACAAGCTAGCCAAACCGGTCTCAAGCATGTCGGCCAACGTCATTTCAGTTACTTAGAAAAATATTAGTTTTCTTTAACTATTAGTTTTCCTCACCCATGTACAGAGAAGTACAGAGTTACTACACGTTTGGGTTTTTAGACACGTTGGCCAATGAAGACAACACTCGAAAACAAAACCTACGTACAGTGAGAATAAGACGTCAACGACTAACTTAGCTATCTCCACTTTACAGTTGCTTGAATTTACCTTTGCCTCGAAGTTGATCCCATGCTGGAACGCTTCCTCGTTGTGCAACGGGATCCTCAAATCATGCCCATCATCAACGAGGTTATATTTGGTTTTTCCAGGCATTTTCAGTGTTAAACTACTACTCCACACTGCCAGAAGAGAATATCAACGGAAAACGAAACAGGTCAGATGAACAGGCAAAATAATCCAAGAAGAAAACAATCCCAAATCCGGTTAGTACATGTTCTCCATCACAGCGAAGCGTCCCGGCATTGCAGTGCTCCTACACCGCCCTCAACAGCGGCCAAGTGGCGGCAACTACTCCACCAGCGCTCCGGTGGAAAAAAAATCACGATAACAGCTTTAAAAACACACGTAGGCCACCAGGAACAGCGACATGCGGGGACAGATGTGTTTCCCGACTTTTTCCCGTGGTGAGTGTGGAACTTGGTTGGGTCCTGCCTCCTGCCCTGGGCTCTCCCCCCGCACGGAGGGAGGGTGTGATTGGAGGAGTCCGGGAATCCCACCTGTTTCCATTGGAACAGAGGCGCACCGTGGCTCTGTGGAGGAGGGGCTCATAGTCTGGTACCTGCCCCCCTGTCCTCGCTCATACCCTCCACACACGCGCACGCGCGCGCACACACATACACACACATACTGGAGTGGTGTGTCTTCCTGTATTTACACATTACTACTCTGTAAAGGTTGTCTTTGTTGTGAACAGAGGTGACATACAAACTTGCAAAATGCACATTAAGAAAATAAATGACCTGATGGCTAATGCAGGAGGAATTGCCTCATTTGGCTGAAGAAAGCATTGTATGTCAGATGGTAATTTACACCCTATGAGTTTTACTCTAATCCAATCTGTTCCAATGAGAATATAAGATTAACTTCACAGATGAGACTGATGTGAAGTAATCCCAAACCTCTGCCACTGAATACAATAAAAGGGGCAAGGCTACCAACTAGTGGCCATGTTGAATTATCATAATAGATGAAAATATAAGAATGAGAAGTAATATGATTTCTCTCTTTCAGTTTTTCTTTCATTGGCACATTTAAAATTCAGTCACTTAATTAAATAAACAGGAGCTATATTCATAATTCTGTGCATGAGGCATTGCTCATAATAACATGAAAATGAAAGTGAACAAAAGCTGCCACAGATAAACATCGTACGCCTTTGGAGTTAAAGCAGACATACGTTCTCCCCATTTTATTGATCCCATTACAAAGGAGGGCTTTATCTTATAAGACAGTATATAAGCCATTATATTGTAACCAGTGTTTTAGTGTAAAACATTCAAAACATGAACATTATCAACAAAGTGTGAAGAAACAACAGTGTTGATGTTATACTAAAGGTGCAATGTGTAAGAATTTTAGTTGAAAACATTAACAAAATTAACACCAATTATCACCAGAATGTGAATGAATAATTGTTATGATGTTATGACGTCTGTGTATTCTGCTGGGGAGATATTCATTGAAGTTAGCATGCTAACCAGCTAGCCCCAGCTCGTGCCAGTCCAAAGCTCTTGTGCGAGCGGTGTTAACGCCAACACTCCCTTAGAGCTTCAAGCTCCCAGTCCAGACTGCCAACTGCATGGCTAACTGAGCTAACTAGGTAACAGCAGCGACTGTAAGCCGCAGTGAGAGGTTACTCTAGTGATATGCTGCCCTATAATTGTTTTGAGTATGAATTTGACAGCTGGCCATTTCTTACATATTGTACCTTTAAACATGTCTATGTACTGTGTTGCAGAGATTTCTAAGTTAGCATGCTAACCAGTTAGCCCCGAGCCGGCCTGCCTCATAGTGCTAACTAAACTAGTGACCAAAAGGTCCAAGATTTTCCTAAAAATCCTTTTCCCAAAACCTAACCCATAGTAACCCTAACCCACTTTGTACATCAAGAGGCAATGAGTCTGATAGCCCTCATACTTCTAGCTTGGACATGTAAAAACAACAAGTTTGCTACTTAGTCTAGTAAGTAAATGAAATAAACTGAACAAGGAGATATTCTTACACCTATTTTCCTCACTAAACAGAAAAATACAACTGTAAACTGTCTGAATTCAAGTTTCTCTCTTTTACAGAGACCAAGATGAGCTAAATTGCCGCTTAAACTAATCGTAAAACACATTTTATAAAAACTCAACATAAAATGAATTCTTTGCCTCTTCCACAATCACCTCCGGTTTGGTCAAAATAAATGATCAATTCACAGAGTGAGATAATAATAACAATAATCTGGCTCTACATGTTTTGGAGCTGCATTTGAATTCTGGCCACCTCTTGATTTATACCTTTGAATCTCTGAATTTCATCAGCCTACTATGTTTGCCTTTTTGCGTCATTCCACAAGCTGAACATTGGATAGGCAGCTTTAATAACCAAACGTGTGAGGGAGGACAGAATCATAACATCTAAAGCTTCACCTTTGAATTTATCCTTAGTTCTAAAATGAAATGTTAAAAAATAAGGATTTCTTTTCATTGCTGTATGAAAAGCAAAATAGCAGAGAGGTCCCATAGGTTAAAACAAGTATATTTATACAAAATTCAAATGGATTAATAGAGGAGAGGAGCGTTTAGCCACTTGCAGGTCGATTAACATCATTTCATAATGGAATGGATGGTTCATAATTGCATCAGTATGAGTCAGAACATATTGAAGATCCAAAAAGTAGCTTTAGTCAAAAGCATTAAAAATATTATCAGTCTAAACACAATCTGGTAAAACATTCAGTTGATGTTGCCAGTTAAGGAGATGTACAATGGTAATGTGCTGGCGTTGTTGATCATTTACAAAAGATCCTTCATACTAAGCATCCTCCACGCATTCTGTTCCAGCATCTGGAATAAGAGCGTCTCCGGTGCTAGAGACCTTACATAAACCACAGTCATATGTGGTCAGTAGAGCTGCATTCATGTTTAATGCAGTTGTCATATTGTATAATGCACACACCATCTGTGTCATCCTGGGAGTAAACATGCAGCGCTACCCCAAAGGTGGTCCCAGGCGGGGAGGGAAGAGGAAGTGGGGCAGCAGTAATTTTATTCTCACCACCTCTTTGGAAATATATGAAGCACTGCTGCTAATGGTGTCCTGAGGGCTCGTAGGGTAGCAGGATGATGTTGCATACGATTTACTCTGGAGTGTTATGGGCTCAAAAGTGGCATCTGCTATGCAAACGCAAATTTTGTCACGTACTATTCAGTCCTCCTTTCCAAATTATCATCCTGTGTCACTGTTTACTGTCAACTGCAAACCTCATCATCATTCATCAAAAGTAATCCCTTCATTTATTTATTTTTTAAAGCTGCCTTGGTGATGCTTCTTTGAACAGAAAGATTAGAAATTTCTCCAAGCTTCAAGTTTTTTAAGCACATATAAAAATTCAACCCAGTCACCAGGATATAATGTTACTAGTTAACATTTCTACAAACCACAGATACATCCAAGGTTGACATTTGTACCAAACATGGCATATCACGTTCACGGCCGGCCGCAGTTTGAGTCACACAACAGGATATTTTTAAGGACACTTTGGGATATTTCCAGCTTTTTTCGTGGTGTCCAAAACCGGCTTTGCTGTGGTTTTGGTGAAATTTAATTAGCTAACATTTATTCTGGCGATTACGTTGTTACATTTAGACCCAGGCAGCACTCACATTCACTTAATTTAGTTATATAAACAGGATTTTGAAGGATATCTCCATTAAAAAAACTGCTGCGTAACACTTTTTTTCTTTAAAAGTCCCCGAGGTCATGACCACCTTGCTCTCATGACAACAAAACAGCTTGATGGCAGACATTAACAGCTGCTGTCTCTGCATGAGGAATTAATGCTGAACACAACCAGTTCCCCTCTGAGGGACCGCATGTGCTCTAAAGGCTCTTTAAAAAGGATAGAGAGCAACCTAATCCCTGCCAGGTCTTCAAATACATGTTGATCTGTTGATTAGGGCTTTGGCTTTTAAGGCATATGCTCCTGACATGAAGAAGGTTTTGGAGATCAGTGTACAATAACAGCAGGGTTCCACTTAAAAGCCAAAAGGCAACATGTAAGGCTTTCACAGGGCTGCAATACTGTAGCCTCTCTCCACCAAAGCTTTTTACAAGTTGGGTAAACCTTGCCCTGTGTGTCATGAAGTCAAGGAAGACCTTTATTCCTACATAACACCAGTAATCCTACATAAGACACTGGGTGTTACAGGTATCAGACACGTCAGATGAAATGATGTGTTTGCCCTCAGGCGGTAAAATTATAACTGTTTGAGGTGAACAAGGTGTGTGAGACCTGACATTAGCCTTCTATCAAGCGTGTACACCTCCTCTTGCCCAGTGCCTTATGGGAAAGAAACTGAACAGAATAAGTGGTGCAGAAAATGAAGTGTTGGTTGCAGTTTTGAAGCTGGTGTTTACAGGTGTCTGTGTTTACAAGACGCAAAAGCACAACATTTTTGATAGTGTCCACAAACCCTCAAATTTGGGTGCAACCCAGTTGCAATGTATTGATATCAATATATTCAAACTTTACATTTCTTTATGTTGCAACGTTTCTGTAGTTTCAATGATCAATTTTATGCTGGGACAATGCTGTGTTTATGATCTGGTTAGATTAGGCACAAAAAACACATGGTTTAGGTTTGGCAAAGATCATGTTTTGGCTTAAAATACCTGTCTCAGTCAACACAAAAAAGTCTGGAAATGTCCCAACTTCTCATCAAATATATACTTTTATTGCCACAAACACGGCTGGAAGTTATCCCAACGTCTCCTTAAAAATATGCAGTGGTGTCACGCTTATACATGTTGAACCACCCCTAGCTGTAACTCCACCACAATCCCCTCCACTTTCTATGTGATATTACATGTATTGTACAAATGTCAATACGGTAGGTATGACTAGTATTGGTGTTTTGGAGAAATATTAACTGCCAACATTTTAGTCTGGTGACTGGGCTCCAAAGAAATGCATTATTCGCTGTCATTTAAAGCAGAATTTTCGAGTGATTATAGCATCTTATCGAGTTTGAATACACCTTCTGGTGCTACTTGGACACGTCATCAGTGAAGGACCCGGGGTCATAGGGTGTTTCGGGTCTTTAATCTTCATACACCCTCGCCCGGCGACCTAGCCGGGTGTTGCTCCACGGATCCCCCCTACGGATCCACAGCCACCTCGAGGCCCTCTCTGCGGCCTCTAGGATGTTCCTGATGGCTCTCTTGGATTTTAGTCCTTTCATTCCAAGGAGTTTGAGGGTTTGCAGAAGTGAATGGCCAGCGAAGCCTCGGCACCCGACCTCGACTGGCTGACAGTGGGTTTTCCAGCCGTTGTACCGGCACTCTGTGCTGAGCTCTGCGTACTTGGCCCTCTTTCGCTCGTTGGCCTCTTCAATCCGGTCTTCCCAGGGAACAGTCAGTTCCAGGATGACCACTTGCTTGGTGGACTCTGATGTTAGTACCATGTCTGGGCGGAGAGAAGTGGTTGTGATGTTGTCTGGGAACTTGAGCTGTCTTCCAAAGTCGACTTGAAGCTGCCAGTCACTAGCGGTGGTGAGGAGCCCCCCTGCAGAGCTAGGCTGGTGATGTTGTGCCTTTTGCCCCTCTCTAATGAAGGTGATTGACTGTTTGGGGGCTGCCTGGATCATGTTTTGGCTTACCTGGTTCTGTTGCCACAAACACGCTGGAAAGTCTTGTCAAAAATATCCTGGTTTGTTGATGCAAACATGGCTGGAATATATCCTAATCCTAACCTAGTCTCTTTAAAAATATCCAGTGGTTCTGCATTTACAAATTCTGAAATGCCGTCTCAATCAGTCGTCTCTCTCTTAGCAGCCTTCTTACCCGGCAGTAATAACATCACCATCCCCTCCATCTCTTGAAATGAAAGTCAGCTCATATATGTAATGACGTGATATGAGAAGTACTGTACAAATGTTCCCATGATACGTATGACACATACAGACTTTGTTGTCAAGGTCAGAGATTTTCAAATCAAAGTGTTACAGAATCCTCTGAAGGCCAACATGAGATGCTGCGCCAAATTTGTTACAATTCAAAGCATTGTATTCCCCCATAACCACCAATGATTTAGGGTTGCTATCAAAAAGAAATCAAGAAGAGTATTTTTGAATAGTTAAAGTACTCTGTGGAGCTTCTGTACTGCCATGGAGAGAAGGTTTTCATGAGCTTGCACGATTCACATTCACATTGTGTATTTTATTACAGTGGGAACGTTTTGCACTATTCCATGTATTGATAGTTGGAGATGGCAACATGTCAAGGACTGTAGTGATGTGTCACATGAAAGAAGAAGACTGCTAGGGTGAAGTAAACCTAAAAATCCAGCCCTTGTATACTATGGAAATGTTTGTTTGGCCTTGAGGATACACAATTGATCTTGGTTGGAAACACTGAATGTTAATATATCAAGGTTTGTGCACAAGAAAAACCCATATGGGTCTTTTAATATCTGTAGATAACATGTTAATTTTTGTTTTTTCCATGAGGACCTCACAGTGGTCCAAACTCTTTGACATCAGTCCGGACAGAATTGTGCTAAGCTAGCGCACAATGTCTGAGGTTGTGTCTGACATCACTCACTTGTTCAGTCTTTCACTACACTCTTTATTAGTTTACTCAATAATTAGTAGCAAGTTGATATTTTGTTCTTTGGTCATTTTGCTTCAGCAGGCACATAGAGTCAAGAATTTTTTGGATGCACATTCATGAATGAAATGGTGAACAGTAAATGTAGTGCGGTATATTGTGTATATGGGATGATTTCGGACACAGCGTGAGACTATTTACGCACTAATCCGGTCATATCTGAAAACTCTTTTCCTTGGTTTTCGGATCAAAAAACTGAACTTCTCAAAATGTTCTTTTGAGTGGATTAATCTGAACACACCAGCTTCATGTTTCAGTGTGAAAAAAAGAGCTTTGGTTTTTTTCTGGTGCCAACTCCATTGTGAGTGTGAGACCTCAGTGTGAGGTCAGTGTGTCAGCAGGAGCCCCAAGGCTTAGATGCTCTCTCCCTCTCTCTGGCATGTATCTCAGCAAGCACACACACACACACACACACACACGCACGCACAAATTGACTGCCTACACACACATATACACACACACGTCAATGCACACACGCACACATGCAGATCCTCACACATCTTGAGGGCCTCTTAAGCTGAATTAATAATGGCCATTTTCACAGAATGTGGGGCACACAACTAGAGGAGCAGATCCACTACTCCTCGGAGAGTTTCAGCGAAGAAGACAGACAAGAGGAGAAGCAGTGCGACAAATGATGGCAACAATACATTTCTAATGGTGCCTGAAACTGTGTTACAACATGGAATATTCACACTCACACTCACACAGATTTAATCGGCCTCTGATACGCAAACAAAGCCAACAAAATCCATTATCTGTGCACATACAAGGCTCTTACCACCCAGCGTTGATTAATTAATGTGCTTGGACTGCACTTGAATGACTCTTTGTCATGTTTGTTGAGGGAAAGCTGAGTATACATTCAAAATGGAGCATGTTCAGTACAGTATTCATTTGGGTATTTCTCTTTGGTAATGTAATTAACGCTATATGGAGATGTTTAATGAGTGTTGTGTCAGAGAAACCTTTGCCTTCTACACTTATCTTGTTGCAGTGAATATTTACACTATTTTGATGCCCTGTTTATCATATGAAAGTACATGGAACACTTTCAGTATCTAACGTACGCTGCTTGGTTTTCTAGATAGATAAAGTAAGTATGACAAAGTTTATAATTTATCAGGGACTTACTGGATCAGTCAAAACATTAAAGACTAATTCTGCATTCCAGTCAAATCAGAGGTCGGAATTTTCCTACTTGAAATTTCCGATTTCTGACCTCCAAACATTCCAGGTGCGCAAAGCCAAAAGTTAACAAAAAACTTTGTTAAATAATGTGTATTGTGTATCTTGTGTTATATATCTTTGTTAAGTGTACACATCCTTGTGTATATAAACGAGAAAGACAAGCAAAAGGGACACACAAGGTAACAGAAACCATCATACATTTTATTTTATGGCACTTCTATTCTTGGAAACATGTTAATATTCCATTCACTAGCCGAATACAAAAACTGTAGTCTACAAAGACATCCTGACCCCTCACCCTTATTTATTGCCATTTTTGTGTCACGTCATGTCCGACAACTGCTCCCTCATGAAGTCATGGTACAGGGATTTGCCTTGAGTTTACAAATAGGAATTCAGATCTTCCTTTGTACCTTTTCTAGGAGAAGGGTTGGAAATGTTTGAATTGTGAGGTGTTTGGAGCCCAGCATGAGAGCCTACAGCCACACAAGCAGCTTGTGAGAACATGCTCACAATAACAACGGTAACATCCTGAGTTTCGGCAGGTAATATTTACCCCAATCATCATCCTCTTAGTTAAACACAAAGTTCAGCTGTGGCTGATGGGGAATGTCTTGTGGGAAAGTTTTGTGGGTATTTAGTTAAAGATCAAAGTACTAGACACTATATACTTGTCACTGTCTGCTTTATTCAAGAATGAAAGTAAAAATAAAATTTTTCTTACACAAATATGTTTCACTCATGACTGATGCAGACAGACGAGGCATAGCTTTGGAGGGAGAGCAGAAGTAAGGGTGACACCATGTGGACACATTATAAATTGCAGAACACTTCAACTTCTGACCAAGATGATCTGTTTATGTGATGTTGCTTCTCCTAAGACAGAAATGACTTTGTATTTTCAGTGTGAATGACGTCTACGGTTAGGATGGGTGAAACTGTCTGACAGAAGCATTTTGGGAAACTGCACAATATAATTTTATTTCTACACTATCAGATTTAATGTACAATTTCATAGATTATCCTCTTTCTTGACTGTTGTGTCTTATTATTTTACAATGTGAATGCAGCATATAATACATTTATCTTTCTGCATGTAGAAATACCATTTAAGTAGCAGTGATGATGTATATTTTCAAGGGTTTATACACAAGGGCTCATCTCTTTAACTACTTTTATAAACATCTCTGTTGTACTGCATTTAATTAATCACATTCAGAGACCAATGTCAAGAGTGCTATACAACACTTACTGTATGAGCTGCTGCTACCCTGTGATCGAGTTTTCTTTGTCTTGGTTCATTCTGTGTTGTGCAACAGTAAAAAATGTGTCACTTTGTTGCCTGGCAGCCAGAGCGCTCTTTTATAGAAGAGTAAATGAATTTGTATTCAGCTAGCTTCCCCTGGAGACTGAGGTCCAATAGGTTTGTTCTTCCCCTGAACAGTTTCACATTCTCTCAGTCTGCCAAGCACTTTGTGTGCCCCGGCCTTTACAAGCCTATGAAACTGTCTCTACAAATCACAGCAATGCTCCTCTGTTGTGGGCCTCTCGACTCAGCCCGATGCCTAACACACTGCAGTAAACCTACCGAGGGCAAGAGGTGTGATTCATTTTGTGTCCGATATAATGGGTGAGAAGAAAAGTCTTGATAAGATATGTCTGCACACACACTAATCGATTGATTGAGACACACACAGCAGGACCGGACACTGAAACCTGTTGCTGTTGTTTTCTTTTGTTGTGTGTTTAGTGGCAGTAAGACGGACCAAACCTGGACATTATATTCATTTTAGGTAAGTTAGCAAGACACCCTGTGCCAGCCATGCACTTGCAAAGGCTTTGTACTATACTGAAGACTAAGGTTGGAACAGAATGACATTTTTACAGTACGATAACCATCTCAGAAAAACTCAGTATCAACTAGTTTCAATCCGGTTTTAAGCAGTTATATATGATAACCATCAACTTTCGTCCAACAGTGCACCTTGAAACCAGTTTATTGCTACAACCCCACTACAGACTGAGTGTCCCAGGGGATTTCTCTTTTGTTTCCATTTCCCAGTACTCTTGACTCTGTTGACTCATTTGTTTGAGTCACCAGATATATTTGTATTTCCTTTATTTTCTCATACTGTCTGTAAAGCACAGACACACTCCAATTCTCCTTTTTTTTGAGTTACTGTGCCTTCCGGAAGGTGGTCATGGATTTGCTTTTCCACATTTCATCCTGTGTGTCATGAACCAGAGGTGTGTATGGAAAACTGGACCATCATCAATGTTTTTACACCCTACAGTGCCTTTGTTCTTGTGGACTACACTATTACACAACCAAATTAGTTGTTTATTATTTTGCTCTTTAATTTGATTTAACTACATTTCTATTCTTATGTTTTATCAGTTATTCATCCATTTGTACAATTTGGTTGTTTTTTTTTGTTGCATAAATGTACTACAGCTATCATTTCATTGTACCATCCTGGTTGCATAACGATAGCCTGTTTAAATTAAGTCTCTAATCTTGAATCTTGCAAAGCAGGTTCACTAAAGCCTATATTGGTTGTCTTTAGATTAAAGTGGTTTCTGAATGGCAGTCCTGCCATAAATACCAACTTTCCCCACAGAATTATTATTATTATGTGATGTAAAAAGTAAAGTTGAAGCTGTAAGCAAGCTTCCACTGTGCCACTTTAAAAAAAAAAAAAATGTTATTATTTTTTCTCTTTCTGTTCAAATGGTGCACTGTCAGCTGTTGTCACATTGCCACATAAAGTTGTGATTACTGAGGAGTTGTCATGATAATTCATTGGCTGTGTTGAGTTGCTTTGAAAACTGTTGTCAGGACTGACTCATTATTTCATTTGCTCCATCAAGTCTCAGTTTATGTAATGTGCTTGATTTACAATACTGTGTGGTGGAAAACATATCTAAGTCCTTTGCTCATGTAAAAGTAGTAACATTGCTGTAAAGTCCTATGTAGAATCTTAGTATTAATATTCATGATATATTTTAATATTTAATGTGCTGCTGAATGTAAATACTTCTGGATATGTTGGGTAGCTTGCCTCAGTTTTTAGACCTACAATTATTGGTTTTCTCTTTCTAGTAACTCTTAATAAGTCCACTAAATGTGGCACAGTTAAACCTACAGTATTTCCCTTTTGGAGCAAAAGTATAAAACTGGCCAAATGTCTGCTACTGTACGGTTTTATTGTGATTGTGTGTCAGCAGCTGTGACTTTTGTGAAGACAGACTGACATTTTATCATATGACTTGGGTCGAGGACATTGTCAGGGAGCCGAAGTGGACTTCAAAACCCTGCCGTGACCCGGATTCGAACCGGGGTTGCTGCGGCCACAACGCAGAGTACTAACCACTATACGATCACGGCGAGCTTGTCCAGGGATGGCTAGCTAGTCAACGGACCATTAATATTTTGCTCTTTAATTTGATTTAACTACATTTCAATTCTTATGTTTTATCAGTTATTCATCCATTTGTAATAATTTTACTTTTTCTTTTTAACATAAATGGACTACAGCTATCATTTCATTGTACCATCCCGGTTGCATAATGATAGCCTGTTTAAATCAAGTCTCTAATCTTGAATCTTGCAAAGCAGGTTCACTAAAGCCTATATTGGTTGTCTTTAGATTAAAGTGGTGTCTGAATGGCAGTCCTGCCATAAATACCAACTGTCCCCACAGAATTATTATTATTATGTGATGTAAAAAGTAAAGTTGAAGCTGTTGAAGCTTCCACTGTGCCACTTTAAAAAATGTTTTTTTAATTTCTTATTCTATTTTCTCTTTCTATTCAAATGGTGCACTGTCAGCTGTTGTCACATTGTCACATAAAGTTGTGATTACTGAGGAGTTGTCATGATAATTCATTGGCTGTGTTGAGTTGCTTTGAAAACTGTTGTCAGGACTGACTCATTATTTCATTTGCTCCATCAAGTCTCAGTTTATGTAATGTGCTTGATTTACAATACTGTGTGGTGGAAAACATATCTAAGTCCTTTGCTCATGTAAAAGTAGTAATATTGCTGTAAAGTCCTATGTAGAATCTTAGTATTAATATTCATGATATATTTTAATATTTAATGTGCTGCTGAATGTAAATACTTCTGGATATGTTGGTTAGCTTGCCTCAGTTTTTAGGCGTACAATTATTGGTTTTCTCTTTCTAGTAACTCTTAATAAGTCCACTAAATGTGGCACAGTTAAACCTACAGTATTTCCCTTTTGGAGCAAAAGTATAAAACTGGCCAAATGTCTGCTACTGTACGGTTTTATTGTGATTGTGTGTCAGCAGCTGTGACTTTTGTGAAGACGGACTGACATTTTATCATATGACTTGGGTCGAGGACATTGTCAGGGAGCCGAAGTGGACTTCAAAATCCTGCCGTGACCCGGATTCGAACCGGGGTTGCTGCGGCCACAACGCAGAGTACTAACCACTATACGATCACGGCGAGCTTGTCCAGGGATGGCTAGCTAGTCAACGGACCATTAATATTTTACTCTTTAATATTGAATTACATTTCAATTCTTATGTTTTATCAGTTATTCATCCATTTGTAATAATTTTACTTTTTCTTTTTAACATAAATGGACTACAGCTATCATTTCATTGTACCATCCTGCTTGCATAATGATAGCCTGTTTAAATCAAGTCTCTAATCTTGAATCTTGCAAAGCAGGTTCACTAAAGCCTATATTGGTTGTCTTTAGATTAAAGTGGTTTCTGAATGGCAGTCCTGCCATAAATACCAACTGTCCCCACAGAATTATTATTATTATGTGATGTAAAAAGTAAAGTTGAAGCTGTTAGCAACCTTCCACTGTGCAACTTTAAAAAAAAAAAAAGTTATTATTTTTTCTCTTTCTGTTGAAATTGTCAGCTGTTGTCACATTGCCACATAAAGTTGTGATTACTGAGGAGTTGTCATGATAATTCATTGACTGTGTTGAGTTGCTTTGAAAACTGTTGTCAGGACTGACACTCATTACTTCATTTGCTCAGTTTATGTAATGTGCTTGATTTACAATACTGTGTGGTGGAAAACATATCTAAGTCCTTTACTCATGTAAAAGTAGTAACATTGCTGTAAAGTCCTATGTAGAATCTCAGTATGAATATTCATGATATATTTTAATATTTAATGTGCTGCTGAATGTAAATACTTCTGGATATGTTGGTTAGCTTGCCTCAGTTTTTAGGCGTACAATTATTGGTTTTCTCTTTCTAGTAACTCTTAATAAGTCCACTAAATGTGGCACAGTTAAACCTACAGTATTTCCCTTTTGGAGCAAAAGTATAAAACTGGCTATTAAGCGTCAACGTTGTCTTCCAACGGTTTTATTGAGATAGTATATCAGTAGCTGTGACTTTATGAAGACGAACCGACATTTTATCATTTGTCAGGGAGCCGTGGTCGATTTCAAAATCCTGCCGTGACCCGGATTCGAACCGGGGTTGCTGCGGCCACAACGCAGAGTACTAACCACTATACGATCACGGCGAGCTAGTCGGGGGACTGAGAGAGGGGGACACCTGATCTGAAGCAGCGTGTACGGAAATAGAGGAGGAATTTCGTTAATGTATTTTGAGCTATTATTACTCACAGAACATCAGACCCCCCTGTCAGTGTGCGGGTCTTAACCGAACTCTTTTACTTATTAAAATATAATCCGACAGTTTTTCATTACTAATATTTCGTCAGATAATCGTGCCAGTATGGAGGTGGCAGCCTGAGGAAATTGTCAGAGCTATTCATTTCTTAAACTCGACTTAACATCATTTATCTTTTCTGTAACAAACCACTTTAATATAATGTTAATGGGTGCTAAAAGGGTGGTGGAATTAAATGCTGGGATGATATGAGGTCATACCACAAATTTGGTTTCGATCTGATACCGACTTATTCAAGGCCGATATCGCAGATACAGATGCTTTTTATTATGAAAACACAGGACAGTTTTTAAAGACAAATAACAAAAATATTTATTGTATTAATGTAAAGTGAAAGTGCATACATACAATATAATATAATATATAATAATAATTATTATTATATACTTTTATATTTAAAAAGGTTACTATATTCTGCCGTTTTCATATTTCAGGTTTGAGATATATTATATTTTTCAGTTTCATTAAAATAATTCATTTAGGTAACAAGTTCCAATGGGCTCAATATATTATTTGGATGTCTGAATATGATATGCTATATTTAATCAGTTTGACTAAAACATATATTACTGTATATAACTGGATATATTTCCTGCCTCTCTGCCAGTGAACTCTGTCTCAGTGTCGGGGGTCTGGGTGCTGATGAGACATTTCCCTCCACCTCCTCCTTTCTTCTCTGCTGCAGCTCCGTGTTCTGTGTTGCCACAGTAGTGAACAGCTTTCCTACACACATCACAGTTCGCAATGTTTTCACTTACAGCTGGAAAATAGCTCCAAACTACGCTCCTCTTGCGTTCAGCCATCACTGCATGCCAGATGAAACATATAAATAAATTAGCACAATGTAGAAAACTGAAACTGATCACTTTATATCCAGTTATATCCAGTTGACGTTCAAATCTATCAACAAAATATTGGTAGTATTGATATTTTTGGATCGATCCGCCCACCCCAGTGTTAAGCACAGCAGATATCGGTCTTCTAAAAAGGTCAGAGCATCAGCACTTGAGACAAGTACCTCATGAAAAGTCCCTCAAAAAGTAATCAGAACGTGACTCAGCAAATTAAGATGACCCCCTTAATTAAGGTAGTTCAGTTTTTTGTATCTGAGTTTTCCCTCCTCACTAATCCTTGTTGGACATGATTTTCAAACAACTGAAGAAGTCTGTGGGCGAGTGGAATAATGTCCTCAGAAGACCTTCACTAATGAATGATTTACATTCAAATGGAACAAAGCATTCACTAGATCAGTAACAGTAACACAATTTTACCTCTGATATGATCTGGTACATTCAGATATCTTTGGAAGTCATGGAATGAACCATACAGCGAACAAAACTGTTTGCCAGATTCATTTTTCTGACATAGTATTTAACTGATTAATATCACTAAGGCAAATGCTAAATATTACACCATTTCACTCATTAATTATTACAAAATCTTTAAACTAACTGAATGTGAAAATTATGATGGAATTATGTCACCTGTTGTTTTTCTGAGAAGTACACACAAATCCTTTATAATAATCATGAACACGAGTCTGACAATGTGTCACCCTTTATAGTGCAACATGTAAAAAGTTATTAATAATAATAATAATTATAAGTATTAATGAGTTTTATCCACTTCAGAACTACAGTATAGTTCCCATAAGTCTTGGGTGTTGATGTAAAGGTGTAAAGAGGAAGTATTAAAACAGTATTAAAAGTATGGCAAATTAGCTGTTAGTAATTCCTGTTTGCAATGAACACATGGATATACAGACAACTCTCACTGGATTACTTTGATACAAAGAAAATTTAAAGACTGGATGATTCTTAAGCATGATCTGCAGTGATAGCGAGCACCTGTTTTCTATGGCCTGTCAGTGGCTTTATAAATGTTTGTTCAAAGAGTGTCTTTGTCTCCAGTGACGTCTCTGCCTCCAACCACCTCAATTGCCTGAATGTTTAGACACCACCCTCGTAACACTCACGTGTGTGTAGTGTAAGTAACCTTTAATGATAAATTAAAGAACCATTAACTTGTAATTTAAGATGGAAAAAGTTTAATTTTTACAATCCCACAGAATCCTGGTCAGATATTTTTGCATAATCTGCCAAATAATGTTCATGTTATTCCAGAAAATGATGCAATTTCCTATTATGCAAATGCTTTAATCAAACAATCAATGTAATCGGATCATTAACAACCTTTTATATTGTACTTCTAGCTTACTATTTCTGTGTCCTTTTGTCTTTCTTAACTAATCACAACATGCAGAAAAGCTACAGCTGAATAACTGATCAAAAATCAACTATCCTGGTCCAGCCAATCAGAGCCTGAGTTTAACTATACCCAGATTGTGTCTGTGTGGACTGGGACAGGAGCTGGCTGCAGGTGAGGACCTGACAGGAGCAGGCTGATCCACCACAGTCCCGAGGGAGCCCCGTGGCTTGGAGACAGCCAGGTCTGAGCTGGGTGTGACTGAGTGCATGTGCTCATGGGGATGCAGGTGTGTGTGGTTGTGCTGCTGCACAGTGTGCCCGCTGTCTGCGCTCGCATGGGCCTGCTCCTCCACAACAGCAGCCTACAGGGGAAAAGAAAAGAGAAAGAGACAGTGTGGCAAACTGTTTCAACTTCTGATCTGAGGAAACATCTGGAACGTTGAAGAAATGCCCTCTAAAAGCCTTCATCGTCTAGATGTCAGATATCAGGATATCATATAGTGTAGTGGGTGCATCACCGCAGGTGGAGCAGGTACCTGAGGTTCGTAGATCTCACACTTCACATTAACAGCTTTCCGATTTTGAAACAAGCTGTCCTTCTTTCCAACAGAGGGTCTGATTTCAAACTGGTCCTCGCCGGCCATGTGTGAGCCCGAACAGAAGCCTCTATGCTGAGAGGAGAGATATCAAGAATAGTTGAGCCTGTGGTAACATGTTGTTTGGAGGCAGAAAAGATTGAGCAATAGAATGAAGGAGTTTAAAAATGTAAATAAATTAGCTATTGAAGCCTAAAGTGCTTCATAAATTTACACAGGAGTGGACATGAAGCTGAATATGGGAAACATTTTTGAATTCCATTCATACAGCTTTTATAAAACAAACATCTAAGGGCCCAGACACACCAAACCAACATCAATGAACTGGCAGCGATGAAGGCCGACTGTTGTGGCCTCCATCTCCTGTTTCTTGGCCAAAAAGCTGCACTTGAGCACACCACAAACACTGCAGTCGGCGGCCAACAAGCTTGTACGTTCTGCGCCTACATGAGACCACTAGGTAGTGGTAGTCTGTAAACGTCATTCAAAAGCTGGAAAGCAAGGATCAGGACTGTAGATACACACACCACTGTTATGATAAAGCAGTGTCTGCCCATTATTTTCTCACCATTCTTGCTAATATAGCCACCTCTAATCAAGAAAAAGTGTTGCAAATGGCGCTGATGAAGATGCAGAGGAGAAAAATAAGGAGTAACTGCACTTAATGGGTGATATAATGGATACTTGCGCAACAGGCTCAGGGGGCTTTCCATTTCTTTTTCAGTTTCTCTTCTTGTGCACGGATTCGCTTAGCTGAACAGCCAATCAGAGTGATTTCTTTCAACATGCTCAGTCGGCGGAAAAGCCGCTTACCAGGGCCGACTTGTGCCAAAGCTGCGGGACACACCACAAAACTAGGGCTACAGACACTCACCGATGGCTCTCACCCAGTGGCTGACAGCCAATCGTCCCCAACACTAACCCTCACTTTATTTCACATCTAACCATCAGCCATCTGGTGACTCCTTTATACTTGTTTAGCCTAAGATGATACAGAGTCCTTCTGCTGGCTAAGTACAGTAAATCATGTATTGTAATACATTTAAGGTAAAGCAAGGCACGGCAATTTTTTTTCCATTGCATATTTCATACGTCAAAGCAATGCAATGTGCTTCAAAGGATCAGAATACAGCACAAATGGAAAGCTTTACAATTCAAAGGCAAGAAACAGAATCTCGAATTAAATGTAGTGCAGTTTTAATCAAGGGATACCAAAAAATAAACTTAATAATACATATAACAAAAAATAATACATATTAATAATAGATACTACATGTGTGTGTGTGACTCACAGCAAACTGACAGTCCATAGGTTTGCAGTTGCTCAGTTCACTGGCGTCTGTATTCCTGGGACACACTGTCTCCACAATCGTGAACTCCACAAAGTAGGATGGACCAAAAACCCACTGAAATGGCACACAAAGACATACACACATGTGAGAGTACTACACACCTGTAAACTATTTACAGGAGTGCAAAGAACAATAAATGTGTAGCCTCAGGAGCACTAAAACGGATAACTCTGATAATATCCAAAACCTACACAGAACAAACATTCTTTAGTTGATTGCTTGATTATTATTCTTCTTCTTATTATTATTTTTAAACCTGTGAACTGGCTCTTGTAATGTTCTCCAGAGTGAAGTAATTGGCCAGCCGGCTCTCTTCGTTGAACCTCTGCAGGGAGAGATTGGCCGTCTCCTTGACGACGGGCTCATTCAAGTTGTCGGCTGTGGGACAGTCGGGACACTCACTCACCACTGCAGTGGCAGGAACTAAACAGGAAGGTCAACAGGAAGATCAATGGAAACGAAGCTAAGACACAGTGATTTAACTCAAGTACAACAGGTACACTTTCAGCTATCTTCAGCATCCCTCTCTTCCTTCTGGCAGCTTTATCTATTATAAAACATGTTTTTAAAAAAATGATAGTATTTTGTCACGAACAGATATTTGCTCTCCAGCTGCAACTCTGCAAAATCACTCATGTATGACATGTTTACTTGCCTTCAGGAGGTATTTCGGGACAGAGCATATATGGAGAAAAAAAATTCAATTTAAGTCAGCATCTTTAATTTCACACCTCACTAACATTTACAGAATCAAGGCAGTGAAGCGCCAATAACAACTTCTTTGACCGAGACTTTGAAAATGTGTTTTTGTGTTATCAAAAGAAGAAGAAAAGCTAGACAGTCTAAATGAGTCCATCGATCTACCTTCACGTATTGCGCAGGAGTAACTTTGAAGTTTGACTTCAGAGCCGATGGAGGCAGATACCTCACACTCTCCATACACCTGAAGGACACAAACACACATTTTAGCATCAGAAACACATTTAAAAGTCAGATGAGTTAAGTTGGCCTCTGGGTCGAGGCTGAGTCTGTTGGAGCCAACCGAAAAGTTGATCTGGAGGAGTGACGATGCACCACCGTGGGGTACTTACTGGAACGCTACCAATACTTCTGACTTCACATTGTTTCCATGGTTTCCTGCTGGTGATGTGGCATTGGGTTTCCATGACATCAATGGTCAGTTTGTAGAGTGACACACCTTTCTCCTGAACACACAGACATGCACATGCACTATTAGTTCTTAATATTTTTTTTCTAGTTTCTACAAGAAATGCTGCTGGTCCATCCATACTGTCACAAGAGTGTGTTGCAAGACAGTAGGGTTTTTTTGCACCTGAGTGTGTGTGTGTGTGTGTGTGTGTGTGTGTGTGTGTATGTGCGTGTATGTGCATGTGTGCGAGAGTGTTCACCCTCACCTTGTCAGGAGTGTGAGAGAGGTCGTACAGTCTGTTGAGGCTCAGGATGTATCCATCTGTCCGGTCCTGGTTGATCTGCTCCAGGGCCTCTTCTGCCACCCTCACAGCCTCAGGACTGTTGCAGCCTGGAGGGTCTGGACTGGCTCTCACCTCAAGCTGCAGCAAAGCCAGACACAGGACCAGCAGGTACACACTCATTCTCAGACACAGACACAGACACACACACACACACTCAAATGCACTGATCAGGCTAAATGAAAACTCTAATTGCCAAAGCCTATCCTGGTAGATAATTTAACATTTAGACCCACACAGGCCCTGTTCTGAAAGACCTATAATCGTAGATTTTCCAGACAGGGTTCAGACGGACAGATGAGAGACTGATGCCGGACTTTCCCCTCTCTCCCCCCAAAAAAGAGCAAACAGCTGCTATCTGTTGCTCTGTAGGCCAATGGCTGGCGCAGACTGACTGGAGGGTCATAGTACACTGGGGAACAGGGGAAATTCAATTCAAGAAAAACTTTTCAAATAATTTAATTTCTTTAATGTGACACTGTCATTGCTGAAAGTGCTGCAACAAATTCCATGGAGCTTTTTTGCATCAAAAACCTACTTTTGGTTATCAAGCACACTGTGAAAGGTTTGTAGGCTGCTCCTGAGCAGAGCTGTTTTCATCTTGGTCTCTCAACAGTTACAAAAGAAGTACAACTCACAGTGAAAACAAATGTCAAACTCTGGAAACTGCAAACGACTACTACAGCATATACCACCTCTCCACTGTCCATTTGTATGTAGGTTATCTTCAAAACATCTTTTTACTATACATATAGCTAAATACATAGCTTCCTTTAGGAGTTAGCACGGTCAGCTGTTTAATACATTAAGTGCAAATGACTAATTCAAACAAATAACTTCCACGAAAAGCAAGCAGCTAATGGTGGAGCCAAAGATTTTTTATACAGGGGGTAAAGCCACTATTCATACTTTTTTCCCTGTGGCACAGCAGTATAGGGGAAATAGTATCTTGGGTCACTTGAGCTTTCATTTACTCAGTCAGACAACAGTGACTGAGAATAAAGCATTAAGGAATAAACAGTTTTTCTTTTCTCACAGTAGAAAACAAGAACAACTCACAGTAGATACATGTCTTTGTAAGATGGTCGGGTTGGGTGAGTTTACAGAAGAACAGCAGAGTGAATTATGGATTGCTTTAAATGGGCACTATGTAGTTTTGGAGAAGAAATTCAAACTTAGAATTTTAATATTTACAATATTAATGATGTAAATATTTAAAATACTGAATAAACAAGCTGTTCTCAGAAGAAAACAAGGTCCCCAGAACACCGTTTGAAGCTAGAAAGGTGGCAGGGTCCGCCACATATAAACAAGTCAAACAGAATAAATTGTGTTGTCCTTTAAAGGAACTTGGGGCAGGATTTGTGAAAAAATAAACATGCATTTTAAGTTTTTTAATGCTAATGGGTGATGAAGCGTTCAAAACCAAAAAGAATGAGCCCACCCACGTATCTCTCCATTGCCTTGAACAGGCTGTGTGCTGCTTAATGTACTGCAATTCGGTGTCCGAATTTCCCGCGCAGTCCTGCGGACGTGACGTCAGATGACGCTGAATGCGCGTCCTCGACGGCATTCGACTTGGATACGAGAAGAAGACAAGCACGGTGGACCCAAAATTTGGGTAGTAATGGATTCTGCTACGGCCAGCAAACGACCCACCACCACACAAAGTCCACTAAAAAGTCATACTAAGAAGAAAACGAAGGTTTTATCAGCGGCATGTCGTGAGTCGAAACGAAATTACGACCATAGCCAGGCTGGCACCCGAATAAACATCGGATATGTGTTCGACTCATGGAGGCAGCTTCAGCTTGAATTGGGACTGAAAACAGACGCTGACATGGCTCATTTCCTAGTAACCAGGTAAGAAAACATTACAGGTCATGTTTAGAGCTTGATTTGAAAATCATATGAGATCACAGAGGACTCGGAGTGACCTAACGTGCAAAGTAGCATTAGCTGCAAACATGTAACTTAGTCCACCGCTGTGTAACACTGAATAGTTACAGACTGCACATTTTCCACGGTCCTTTAGTCTGAAACCGAATAGTTAGAAATATGTCCCTTTGTTGTCCGAATTTTGGCAACGATTCTTCAAAACAATTTCAGATATATTAGGCATAAATCTAACTCCGACTTCACATATTGCTATTTTTGGCAAACCTCCAGACTATCTTCGTACCACAGGCATCCAAAACAACGTTATTGCCTTTGCCTCTCTTATTGCCCGTAAAAGAATTCTGTTGCTATGGAAATCGTCTCAGCCACCATCAATCAAAGTCTGGTTACATGACATTTTAGGTCTCCTGAAATTGGAGAAGGTCAAATTCTCCCTTAGAGGGTCCTCCGATAGATTCTTTGCTCATTGGAGACCATTACTTAAATATTTAGATGAACTACAAGCTCGGGAAGTTTCCTTGTAGAACCATTGCATGACCATGCACAAACTTACGCACCGGTGCCAGCGGCGACTGCCCCCCCTCTAAGAAAAAAGCTTTGATGACTGAGGAGCAGGCAACCATTTATAGTACTGCACAATGACTAGCACTTGCACTTTACTTTATTTTTGTATTTTAATTTAATAATTTGTGTATAGCTACATGTGTTTTTTTTCTTTTTGTATATGATCATACCCTCTTTCTTTCCTTATTGTTTCTCTGATATTCTTATTGTGTACATATATATATATATATATATATATATATATATATATATATACATATGTATATATATATATATATATATATATATATATATATATATATATATATAGGTGTTCTTTTTCCATTATTTCATTTATTCATTTATTTCTTTTAAATCAAATCTTATTGATCTACTACTTTTATACTATTTTACTTTTTGTGAGAGTGCGTGGGTCAACCCATCTAACTATGATATACTTCCAAATTACCAAGGGAGGGGGGAAGGGTGATGGGGTGGGGTGGGTGGGGGTGTTGTTCATTTAAGTTCTTTGAATGTTATAAAACAGAAAAAAGAAATAATACTCTATGTATGTACCTATGCACTTTATGACTGTTTGGCATTTGATAAATAAAAGTTATAAAAAAAAGAACAAAAAAAAAAGAAATATGGGACCGAAAGCCCAACCTGTTATCCAGGAGGTGACGTTAGCAGCTGGATGTAGCCACAGGCTAACGGTTTGTTTGTGTCTGTGTAGCAACATTAGCCGCTAACACACAGCAATCCCAGGGCGGCATTCCGAAGGGCCGCCATTCCGAACGTTCACTTTCATGTTTCGGAATGCCGGCCCTTAATTATTTTTGAAAAAAGGTCGCCATTCCGAACCTGAAACCCTAACCCTAACCCTAACCCGGTCGGAATGGCAGACCCTCGGAATGGCGGTCCTTCGGAATGGGGGTCGCCCTCCAGCTGATGGCTGCAGTTACACTAATGGCCGCAACGGCCGTCGTGTCACTATTGAGTCTTATTTCTTGATACTGCCCCAAGTCCCTTTAAGTTCAGTTTGTTTATTCAGTTTATTCAGTCAAGAAACCAAAGACAGTTTGTTTATTCAGTTTGCTTAGAAGATGAAGAGCTTTCTCTTCTGATTAAAATGTCTTCTCCAAGACTACATAGTGCTCCTTTAAGAAGTTTCTACAGATCTATTGATATTCTTTTTAGCTACGACTCCTGGGCTCCATAGAAGTATTAAAAATTCAAATAAAAGCCCAATTAGCAACTGCATCAGTAACATATGTAACAATGTTGAGACGATAAGTAGACTTGTGATCCTCCTGACAGGTGATTTCACCTGATGATAAAAAACCCCAAAACCATCAGAAAAAAAAGCATGATCACATTTTATTACACAAGTAACTTTATTGTACATTGAATTTATTATATTGGCTGTATTTGTCACAGCTTTACTGGATCAATCAGCCTAATATTTTTTATCCAAATTTATGACTGTCTGTTTAAGGACCATGTTGTGTTTACAATTAAAAAATATAAAAAATTAACTCTTCTGTTTTATTCCATCACTGACTGCTGATTCCTCACTGAGTGTACTCTTCTGGTTCACTTTAACAACTAACCAGAACTGCAGTTGCGGCATGGCTACAGAACGCAGATAAGCACTGTTTGCAGAGTTCGACCAATGTCCACAAAGATAATGTGCACCCACACAGAGAGTGAGTGCACTGAGGTGATGTCTGTCTATTAGCAGGATCTCAGAATCAGAATCAGAATCAGAATCAGAATTAGAATCAGAATCTAACTCATTTGGGCACATTGCACCCAGTTGTCACAAAATCTGCACCACATTTCAGACTCTGCAGTGTTCTGCAAGATTTAAATATTGTGGTCTGCCAACATCTTTCAGTCTTGGACTTTTACATGTTAACAGCCACAGCTTTTTTGAGTATATTATTCTGACCAAATGTAGTTGAAACATTGGAATCCCTAGCTGTGTCTCGATTCTGGATCTGCATCGTCTGAAGGCTGCATTGGAAGACTGATCCTAGCACTGCAGCACAACAAGGCTGTCCCATTTCCAAGCCTTCCTTTCCTGTGCTGTGAAAGATCCAACCGTTGAATCATTTGAAGCCCATTCTATTCCATGATTCAATGCTTACAGGCGATGGCTGGATTTATTTTTCCCAAAAGACAACTATGGTGGACACATGGAGAGCAGCAGCAGCTGATGAATACACTTTTAAATCTAAGTATTGGGTTTCAAGTCACTCGCATAGCTAATGATACAAATAAACAAAACAAGGGACCACAAAAACTACAATTATCCTAAATCCTGTGAAATGTAATAGAATTTAACCAGAAGGTGGTGCTATGGCATCATAGTGAATTTAGATTGAATAACTCTGGACATGAGTCTGATTCACTTAACTTTTACCAAGTTTACCAATCATTTCCAACATTTGGATATTTTTAAAAAATGATCATCTTTTACAATGTGAATTCTGATGCAGCTCTGGATCAAGATACAGATTAAAGAGTTGTGAGGATGCTGTGGCTTGTGGGGATCAGTATAGTCTAAGTGCTTTTTCTAGTTCATCATGTTCTTATAGATTATGTGCGTCATCTCCTTATCCAAATTTTCTCTTGTACACATAGACAGAAGACAGGTCACAGAATGCCCGGAATATTTTTGAATTTGATTAAACACACATAGAAACGATCAGGAAAAAGCCTGTTCAAATAGATTCAAATATTTGTGGTATCTTTAATTACTTTGCACAGCCAAGCACAGTTAACATACAAACATAAAACTTTCATGTCTGCCAGTTTGATTGCACAATGACTCAATATTAACATCTGTTTGGTTGACAGAGGTTCCCACCAACAGAGAATTGTTATGACTGTGCTTTTATACCGAAGTGAGGAGAGACACGAAATGTGACATGTTATTTGCTTGTAATAAACCAACATGTTCCCCAGGAATTACCCCGGGAAGTGTGTTACATCACGTCTGGAGCAAATCTGTTCAACTTCTTGTCTATACTACACTTCAGTCTGTGTCTTTGTGTGAGTTCTTTTTTAAATCTGTTCAGTTCCTAAGTGAGTTCCAGGAGCCTCCTCATGCAGCTGGCTTGAACAAGGGGTCCTCAGCGAAGACTTTCTCCACCAGGCTGGTTCCTTCTGCTGCCGGGGGGCACTGGGCTGAGACGGTGGTGGGGAAGGCCATGATGGTGGGTTCCATCGCTCCAGGGATCTGGGGGTCGGGCTTCAGGGGCAGGATGACTCCCACCTCAGGGCCACCGGCGGGGACATCAGGGAAGGAGGGCATTGTCACGGGCCGGTCCATGGCGGGCAGCATCCTCACCATGCCCTCTGGGTGGTCATGAGCTGTTGTCTCGTGGTCGTGGTCATGGTGATGGTGGTGGTGCTCGTGCTCGTGCAGGTGAGCGTGCTTGTGGTCGTGGTCGAGAGCGAGCTCGTGGTCGTGGTCATGGGTGTGCTCGCCGTCGGCGTGCTTGTAGTCGTGGTGTTGGTTGGGCAAGTCGCCACTGTGGTTGTGCGCCTGTGCGTGATGAGCGTGCACGTGATCGTGACCGTGCCCGTGGTCATGGGAGTGGGCGTGAGCGTGTCTGTGGCTGCCGCCGGTATGGTCGTGTGTGTGGTGGTGGTTGCTGTTGTCAGCGTGCTTCCCGGTTTGGTCATGATGATCGTGGGGCTTGGTGTGGTCGTGCATGTGGTCGTGTGAGTGTGTGTTGTCGGCAGCGTGTGCGTGGTCATGGTCGTGGTCGTGGTCGTGTGTGGCATTGTGGCTGTGGTCTGTCTCTCCGCCCAGCAGATGCAGTTTCTTATGTGTCTCCGCAGCCTGGAGAACACAAAGATAATTAAGTGATCTCTAGAACAGAACAGGGTTGGGTTGACAGGTAGAATTTAAGATGTGTGCCTCCTCTGCTACATCCACCGTGATAATAAACAATAAAGACACAATGAGAATGATGTCTCTGAGTCTAAAGTCTTTCAGAGCAACTTGTGAAGGATAATTATACTTTATTTCAACTGGCATCTTATTTTTTGTAGGTTTGTTCTATGATAACCCTCCGCTAACAGAGAGCAACAGTAGCTACATTAGTTTAGAAACTGAGTCTGCTAAAATAAATACTGTCCACAGAGCTCCTTAAAAACGGTCAGGCAGTGAAAGAAAACGAGTGTTACCTGGCATTGCCTGACTAATTTGCTAATGCGTACTAGTCTGAAATGTATTATTTCATGTCAGATTTCTGAAACGTAATTAATGGAATTAATTAACCAATCAGAGCAACAAAATATGTGATGTGGCTGGTCCGTTTTCATGCGCGAAAAAAATGGTGGCCTGTTCACAAATGATTTTGTATCACAGCTGAACAGTACTCTAAAATATGTTTCTGAAAGCCTTTCAGGCAAGAAATAGGCAGGAATATAATCTTCACTCATATTCGATCAGCACTGCCTAGTTTGTGCTGTGGACGGACCTACAACCAAACAGAGCAGCAAAACATGTCAGTGACAGGCGACGCTCCTCTGTCAGTCAACATCAGACCAGCCCCATATTAGATAAACTGTTGTGACTGGCCACATATGAACCAGATGGTCAAATTGGAAACCTGTGTAATGGGAGTCTTATGATTGAACTTATTACCAAATCTATGAAAATAAGGGATAGACCTATAACCTGAATTGTATTAAATCTGAACTATCCTTTAAATCAAGTCTAAACTCTTTCAGGGCATCCAAGTCAAGTCAAGCGTTCAACCACATCTTTTGAACTGTATGATTCAAAATATTTACACATGGTGAAAATGATGTTTATAACTGAGACCATGCATTTTCAATGCAATATAAGGACATATATAATTTTCTGTAAGAGTCTGTGGCTCTGTAAGGCCTGCTTATTATTGTCTTGCCTATTTTTTTAAATTTCATTTAATGTTGTGGTATTTTACCAAATCAAACTTGATACTTATATTTCTATCAGTCTCAAGTCTCAAATCAAATCAGTCGGGACAGATTGTTCTTTGTTACTCAACTCTAAGTCTGAAGTCAGCAGCTCTGAATTAATCACATTTGATTATTGCTATAATTGAGGTCTTGTAGATTTGATGTGTGATTGTTCCCGTCACTACAGAACCACATTAAACAAAGCTACAGAAAACAAAATAAGGAAATCAGTGTGACACTGTGTTTTATCATGGCTTGGTGAGTCTTACCTCAGGCTCATAGATCTCACACTCCACACTGGGCTCACCATCACCGGTGGGAGAGTGGAAGAGGGATGCCTTACAGAAGCCCTTGTGCTGCGGAGAGAAGAACAAGAAGGAACAAGTAAGAGAGGAGAAAGCATTAAAAACTCATATAATAACCTGGATTATTCCACTTCAAACTGGAAGGATAGAATAATCTTTGATTTGATTAATTTTCTCAAAAGATATATTTGTCTCATTTTATTTTGCCTTTTCTCTTCAGCTTGTACTCAGTGACAGTATAGCCTTGTTTAATACATGAAGGGTTACTATGTCTCTTTTCAACATGCAAAATAAATATAAAAAACAATCAATTTAACTAAGATAAAATGTTCAAAAATACTGTGAAAGTATAGCAATTTGTCGCAACTCACAGCAAACTCGCAGGTCATGTGGGGGCACTTTTCAGATGTCACTGCTTCTGTGTTCTTGGGGCAGGTGGTCTCCTGGATGGTGTACTCTACGTTGTAATACATGCTCATGGCCATCTGGATACACATGGAAAGAAATTAAACTGATGACAAAAGAATATGCATAACCATATCTTTGATTCAAGATCTTCAAACCATCAAACACACATCAGATGGGAAGTCGGTCAGGAGGTTTGAGAGGGAAGCTGTGCATTTACTTGTATTTTGACAATATTACATGGCAAGCTTTTGGATTAACCAGAAAGACTTATCTGATTTTGCATCAATAACTGACATAAATCCTAAATAAAGTACTTTCATACTCAAAAACCTTTAGTGGGAGAAAAATCTATGGCCCAGAACTCTCTATGGCCCTGAAGGATAAGATTTTGTACGTAACCTGTATAAAGGTACGTGATAAGATATGGATGAGGGCATAGTGATGTCTGATCTATGAGTTTATATCTCTCATGGTCTTTGCAAACTTAGCAGTTCAAAGCTGCTGTAGATACTGTATGTTTACAAAATGGCTATAGCCTTCTGCAAGCAGACTAACTGTCTCCCATATTCCTGAGCTTAGAGGATATAACCTGAAACTAGAGAAGGGTTGGGAGGATTGGCTTGACAATGCACTGTGCGTACAGTTGTGCTGTTATTTTGTTCCTCCTTGATCAAGCTTGTATAAACTACTTCAACGTAAGTCATCGGTGTCTCTGAGTCTTCTTCATCTCTCCTGAATGGTCAAGCGAGCTGAAATTCCACAACACCTTTGGGGCAGATAAATGATTACAGCGCATAGCCACATACCTGTCTGCCTCTTCACTTGTCACTATCAAATAAATAGATAAATAAATGCAAAACAAATCATTTTGGCGGAAACTGGCCCTTAGTTTTTGTACAGTGATTTCTCAGAGTGTGGACCTGTTGCGTTTTGTCTCATGATATCTTGGACATGTGGAACACTTACTCCGCTGGTAGCACGGGAGACTTTGAGCAGAGAGAAGTGATTGGCCAACCCGCTCTCCTTGTTGAACTTCTCCAGTGAGAGAGACACTGCCTTCTGAACCTCGGCGTTGTCAAAGGCGATATGAGATGGACAGTCGGGACAGATCTCACTCACCCTAGATGCAGGAACTGAGCGGAGAGAAAAGTGGATTTAAATGTGACTGATTTATACTGCAACTGAAGTCCAGCTGAAGAGTTTTGGAAGCGTTTCACCTTCAACAATGGTGATGTTTTTTCATGTTCAAATATTCACTCAGTGAATATTGGACAAGATGCCTTTTTTGATAACTTAATTTCAGATAATAATAAGGTGAGTTCTTGTATTTAAATTTATTAATAGTCTGTTTTTTTACCTGGTCTGATATCACAGTCATATTTGTAGAGACGCACCACTCTTTGCACCCTGTTGATGAAGATGGTAGCTTTGCACTGTCCATAAACCTGCACAGACCAACACAATAATAAGCACAGGGGATATTTTAGCGTGCTGCACAAATACAAATAAATACGACTTTTATGGAAGAACAAGAAAGTAGAATCATCATACTACACTGAAAGACTAAGTAATGATATGAAAACAGGAGACTTAAGAGTAGACAACATAAAGCTTGCATATATCATGTGCATGAATGTTGACTAAACCTGTATACGAGAGTGTGTGTGTTAGCTTGTGTTTTCTAACCGGTGTATCGTGGGTGGGACGAGCCTCACAGTTCTTATAGTCCCTGCTGAGAACGCTGCAGTTGGTCTCAACAACATCCAGAGTCAGGTAGAAAACTGCGCCGTTGTCACCCTGTGACACACAAATACAGAACGTACACACATCAGGAAATGATCAAGCTATTATTGCATTCCGTAACATCTTTATGGATATTATATCTTCATTTCATTGTGTGATCGCTAAAATGACTGATGATGAATGAAACTTTCACTATCAACTGTTACTCTTCCAATAATCCCTGGCATGGCCAGATCAGAACAGGTCTTTCTTCTACTACACAGCTGACCTGTAGTCAATAACATCCTCGTCTTAAATGTTTGTCGTCTGATTCATAATTACACTCATAAATAACTCATAATCAATTTCAAACCTCAAACAAAAATCTAGTTATCATCTGAGTTTTTATAAGGATATCACTGTTGATCATCTTTTATGACTTTTCCTTGCTATAGCTTTTCATGTATTGCTAATCAGTTTAGTTTAACACACTTTTACTTTGTTGCTGTATTTCATGCAAACACCAGTTTCTCTACAGTTTAACACTTGTAGTTGGTCAATAGTAGAAAAAGAATGAGTGTGGGTTTTAATGGAGAGTCTTATGATCACATCATAGATTTAAAAATTCTGGGTTATTTAATCTTGAATGTAACAAATCATTTCACTATGCCAAGAAAAATCCTCTTTTAAGAACCTGCATCTTATTTGGATGATTGTGGCCTTCAAAACCTATTTATTGAAATGTAATAAAATAATCTTTTACTCATATGGTTAATTGTAGACAAACACTTTCAACATGTTCTTCTGTAACCCACTTATCTAAACCTGTCACTTGTGACTAAAAGTTTTACATTTATTATCATTATAATGGTCCATTTGTTTCAACTTTGGCCAACAATTTTTCACAATCTGGCTGAGTTTTAAAAAGTATCCAAAAGTCTTACTTGAGTAAAAGTGAAGATATTGTGTGAAAAAAAAAAATTACTTTGGTAAAAGCGAGAGTCACTCATATTAATATTCCTTGGGAAAAGGTCTTAAAGTATATTATATTAAATGTAATTGAGTATCAAAAGTATTTTTTTGACAATTAATGTATTGTTGGGACTCACCACATGGTTCCGATAATAGAGCGGCCTGCATGTAGACCAAAGCTTAAATGCAGCCTCCTAAGCTCAAGTGACAGTAAATTATCCACATACTTACATTATTATTATTATTATCATTATTATTATTATTATTATTATTATCAGATTCTATATTCAGCATTATTCTGATTGGAGAATCAGGAGTCAGTGTATTTTTTAATCTGCATTTATCTGGTCAGAAATGAATTTAAAAATGTGCTGCTTTGGCTCTGCAGCCTACAAATGGCAGAGTAACTAGTAAAGTTATCAAAATAAATGTAGTGGAGTAAAAATTACAATATTTGCATCCAAAAGATAGTGGAGTGGAAGTATAAAGCAGCAGAAAATGGAAAAACTAAAGTACAGGTACATAAAAAAATGTATTTCAGTACAGTACTTGAGTAAATGTACTTAAGACTTATATCACTGCACTCAGGCACTAACAGTGAAACAGATGGACATTTTAAAAACCTAAAAATTCAATTTAAATTTTAAAGTGGGGATTTATTTAATGGAATCCATTATAAATCTGTTTGTGATTGTGTTTTTCTATCTCCAGACCTCAGCAGAGATAACATAAAGTGATCTGACAGATATGGATTGTACCACCAATCAGAAAATTAAGTGTTCTTGTAATCAAACTGAACTGCCCTCCTTTTAACTTAAATTCTTAATTCTCTTATTCTGTTGGAAACATAGCCCTACTCTACAGGGAAACAATACTGCAACAATAATATTAAATGATCATCATAGTGGCATTCAGTGACGTGACTCACATGTTTGGCAATGTGGACATTGGACAGGCGGTGGAGGCTGAAGACGTAGCCCTCCTGCCGGTCCTGGTTGATCTTGTTGAGAGCCTGTCCTGCAGCGCCCTTTGCCTGGGGGTCTTCACAGGAACCCTGCGGTATGCCATCCTGCTCCACCGGTGCACCGTGGACGTGCATGCACCCCACCGCCAACAGCAGCGATAACAGGACACAGAGCTTCATGGTAAAGACCTGAGATGATGCTGTCTGTCTCTCAAACACACACACACTCACAAACAGGCTGGTCCGAGAAATGCCCAGAGAGGGGTAGGGTGACCTTTTATATCCTGCTGCTGTGTACTGTAAGCACGCCCACTCTCTTACTCTCTTTCTCTCTCTGTCTCTCTCTCTGTCTCTCTCTCTTTCTCTCTCTCTCTCTCTCTCTCTCTCTCTCTCTCTCACACACACACACACACACACACACACACACACACACACACACACACACACACACACACACACACACACTCACAAAATCACTATCCTTGTCAACTCAGGTAAACATAACCATTGACCTACACCCCCTCTCAAAACACCCTGTCATATCAAGGAATGCTGCATCAGTTCATTTATCAGTGTTTATCAGTTGGGAGACAGTCAGCCCTGCAGTCCCACTCATCTCTCTGGGATCAATAAGGAGTGGTTTGGAAGTCGCTTGATCGACTCTTGAGCTTAATCCTTACTCAGCAGTCATAATCTAAAAGTTAAAGAATGATCTATTACTAATTCAACAACAAACAGTACCATCTGACCAAAGCAGCATCAGGTCACCATTGTCATCATTAATGCAGTGACCCATCTGCGCTTTGCTGATATCACAGTAAAGCTGAAAGCAATGCAGCTGTAGTGGCCTGTAGTGACTTTTGTACTGACTGGTGCATTTATGTGATTTTAAAGAAGAATTTTAGGATTTTGTAAACGGTCAGTACTGGATGGTAATCACAGAATTGCGAAACTCTTGAAATGTGTACACGTTCAGTTGGTAAGGAAAGCTCATGGTTTGGGTTCAAATGATCACTCTCTTAATATCTGGGGGTACCATCAAGACAAGACCAATCGTAAACAAGTAGCCCAGGCTGAGTATTCACTGTCCTCGTCGACTCTACATGTCTCAGTAGCTGCCGTAGTCCAGTTTAGCAGCTATTGTGTAGCTACAGCAGTTACTTGGATAGTCTCCATAGCTACAATGGAACCTTCATCTATAAATGCCCCTTTATTCTTCAAGGGCTTAGAGTAAGTCACCAGTATTTTCAGTAGCATGCACAATAGACATTTTACTTTTGACACTTTAAATACATCTTTATGTAAAAACTTATATACTTTTTTCATCAAAATTAGCAAGTGTATGCAGGTTTTCTTTTATTTTAAATGTGTGTGGACCGGTCCCTTTCACATTGCCAGTGGATAAGCTTGTCTTTGTTTTTCTTTTTTTGTGTGTCATGTTCAGCATCACAAAGAAGACTGGACAAACGGGTAAGTAGAAAGCAGCAGATTATAGACCTCATCAGACTACATCCAAAAGACTTTAAACTTGCTTTAAAAAGTCTTAAGCAGCAACATTCTGAATTTGACATGTCATTTATTTTCTGGAGCTGATGATGGAAGTTCGTCAGACATCTCGCTTCTGTCACATCAGGGGAGAGTTGCACATGCTGAGAACTGATCAGGCAGCTGGCAAGTACTGACATGGAAGCCACTGACAACAGCCTCTCTTTCAAATGCTGCTGACTGAACAATGTTTGAGGGCTGCTTGAATGGAGAAAGATGGAAGACCATTAACTCGGGTGCTGTGTTTTCATCACAGCTGATCAGAGCTGGAGCCAATAAACACCCATGATTTGACATGGGAGAAATGCTGATAGTACACATTTCCATTAAAGACAAGAGCCAGATGCGTCACAATCCTTCTGTGGCAGTCAGGGTTTTTGTTGTTTTTGTGTTTTTCCCCTGTCTGTATTCCCTCCTCCCTTCTCCCTCACCTGCTCCTTTCCCTATGTGCGTCTGTGTCTGTGGGCGTGGCCGCGGTGTCTGCAGCAGCGGAGAGGAGCACCTGCAGTTCATCAACTTATCTACCTCTGCTCTTTAACCCTGGTCTCATCTCCACTTCGGTGCCAGATTGTTCCGTCCCGTATGCTGATTAGATCAGTGCTGCTTGCTATTGTGTTTAGCTCGTCTCAGTATTTTTCTACAGTTGAGATTTTGTCTCGGGTTATTGCTCAGTGTCTTTTCCCTGCCTGAGTTTTGTCTCACGTTTGTATTTTGTTTGCCTCGTGTGCAGAACCTCCAGCGCCTCTCTGTTCTGCTTCCTGCTCCACTGGCTCATCTGAGTTTCCTCCACGCTGTCACCATGCAACCCTGCCTGCCTGCCCTACTCATCCGCAATTCCCTCAAAGAACTATTTTCCTCAATAAATTCCTTTAAAACCTGATTTCCAGCCTCTGATCTCTGCATTTGGGTCTAGAGAAAAACTCCACTGTAACACAATCGTCTTTATCCAGAATCACTTTAAAAGTTACACAGTGTTGCTTTAAGTAGAATTTGGGATGCAGGACTTCATTGGTGCTCAGTACTTTTCCTTCAGGGAAGGATCTGAGTACTTCTTCCACCATTGCATATTACCCTAGAAAATCGCTACACAAACCCTTCGATTTTGAATGACTTATATGTTGAATGTCCAATGGCAACTCTCTTTTGTCAAGTGTCTGTAGTAGTGCAATGTAATAAAAGAAGTAATGGTGTGGAAGTCTGAGATGTGGATCAGCGGCCCAGGTTTGTGTCTCATTTCACCCTCGATTTTTTTTTTTTTTTCATTTAATCACAGTCTTTCCCTTCTCTTCCTTAACCAAGCCCTTACAATGGCTTAGGTAGCCGTGAGCAGATACCTTAAGATGAACTATTTGGACAATAATGACTGAATGTTAACCAGAGTTTGGAGTATCAACAGTTTGACTTTAGACTGTTTGTAGGAGGCTGTGGAAAAAAAGAGGACAGATATAAGCAGAGGGTATGTTACGATTCAGCACATTCCTAAACTTTGACCCAAAATCACTTCTGAAGTCTTTTGGTCCTCACAGATAAGCAGCTGCACTAAGAGACAGCTGAGGTAAGAGATGCCTCTTTTTGCTGTAGGTGAAGGCCCTGCAGTGTCAGTGAAACGTGACCTTTGTCATTTAAAAATAAACAATCCATGGAATCAACAGGCCAAAAATCAATACTTCTTGTGCAGCTGCTGTGTTGCAACTTCTGTCAGGTACACTTACACAAGACAGCGAATCATTGGGACATGACCATTCAAATATACTAATCTGAATTAGGTCCTTGATCCAGTGGGACTTTTATGGATCATGATGAGGATTATGTGTGTCTCTCAAAGTGAATGTGAAGTATTAGTTGTGAACAAGATATTTGTCTAATATGAACTGGATTAAATAAGAATATCACAAACTAAATGAAATGATTTGTTATGTTATTTACTGGTTCAATTAGATGAGTAAAACAGACTTGAAAAACATGAAAGTTAAGGTTAAGTAAAAAACAAAAAAAAAAAAAACCCAAACAGTAAAACTTTGTGTGACGTTTGAGCCTGAAACACATCCAAACCATAAAACAACATGTGAACAGAGTTTTTTTCTGTGGATTTGTTACAACATACAGAAAAGCAAATATTGCACAGTCATTATTCTTACTGCAAGCAGAAACTCTGCTCACAATATTTGAGTTTTGCAAGGAAATACTGTGTACCAGATGTGCCCTTTTAAAAATTTACAAATTCAAATTCAAGCACTTGAAATTTGCTGTCTTCTTCAACAACAAATGTCTGCATGTCCAGTGTGGGTTAGGTGACAAAGAAAATTGCAGTCATAATTTAAAAACTAGGGATGTGTGAGCACAACCAGTTTTGTTTTGTGTCCATAATTACAGGCATACGTCCCTTGTGTTCAACGCAAGGAAATTCAATTATTTACAGGTGGATATAACACCACCGTTAACCTGTGAGAGAAGCAGCTCAGCACTGTGGGGGGTTTGGTTTTCCACCACAACTGGGCAAGCTTGAAGGTGTGTCTTAAAGCGATGAGACGCTTGTTCTGATCTCTGCAGAACTATCCAAGAATCACCGCTAACAATGAATATGGTGTATTTATAGAACAAGCTTTATATGAACTTGATTGAATAAACTTCAGTCAGCTACCCAGTGAGGATTTTCCATCATCACAAGCACAGATATTGACACATTTTACTTGGATGACACTCATACTCATAAAAGGTACATTATTTGTAATGGATACTTGTTTTGGTCAAGTACTCACTTAAGCCTATTAAAAACTTTATAACACAAGTTCAGAACTGAGCACAGGTTGGTGGAGTTGAGGGCTGACATACTGTATCTGGACATTCAAAGCCAGACCAATATTTACATTCCAAAAGGGTATTACAGTTTCTTCTCTTTCGTGGAAGAAAAACATATATGTAAGATGATGAAACGGGTCACATGCATACAGTAGTAACTTCTCGGGCATTGACACAGGTCGTTACAGGAGCTAAGCAAAAAGTCAGTAAAAAAACTCAAGATGAAATTGGACCGATACTACTAGATGGGGGTATACAATTCCTCTCTGAGTCCAGCTGGAGTCAAAATCATGCAAACCTGCTACTCTGTCTCCTTTACTATGTGGCTCTTCCATTTCCCTTCAGAAAATTTGGTGACGATTGCGATGGTAAAACAATCACTCTTCAATCTGGAATCAGTACAGTATTCAGATTATCCTTCAACACGAAACATCTTTCCATATCTGGTCCAACATCTCATAATACCATGTTTCCCTGTCATTAATTGACAGAGCGTTTAGATTTTGAAATACCTCTGGGCTATCATCCTTATTACAGTCATAGACTGATGACAATAACAGTTTAAGATACCTGCATCTCACTTTCACCTTTCTTACCTTTCTGCCCTCTTACAATTAGTGTTTTTTTTAGGTTTTATTTGGCTGCCTTATCTTGATAAACTCAAAATTCAGCCCCCTCGGAAAACATAAATGTTTTCATGCAACCTTGGTTTCATTTTTGGCCTTGTCCATTGACTGTGTCCCCTTGTGAACCCCTTTTCAATTTTCAATTCAATTCAATTTTCTCTCTCTCCGACACTCTACCACTTCTGCCACCCTCTACCTCCAGTACAGCAATGTACTTATGGATGTGATGTGACATTGTTTGTGTTTTGATTTTGTATTAACTTATTTTATACTGTATATTTTGAGCTTGTTAAGAATCCAAATGCTGTTCTGTATGCATTTGCTTTGCTGATTGTTGATTATTGTCTTGTTAAAGTAAAAACAGACAACTGGGAAGGTTGTCCCCCAGCGTGAGGTATTGTTGTTGGTGCAGCTGTCACAAAATAACTAGAACATTTCCGTTTTCTTGAGGGAAATAAACATGAGTTTATTCATTCATTTATTCGTCAATGGAGATGTGAAAGCAGACAAAAATGGGGACAGGCAGCCAGCCAGACTGGATCGACAGTCAGCCTTCATTTTCCTGGGAGATTTCATGTCCAGCAGCGTACAAAATGGCATAGTGAAAACAAGATTTAGAGGGAACCAATCTAAACACAGATGGTGTAATTTTTCTATAGCCATTATATTGTGGAATAATTTACTCCATAATAAGAGGTTAAAGCAAAAAAAAGAGGAAAGTGCCAAGAGCCTTTATTTATTCCTGTTTTAAATAACTTTATGAACATGGCACCGTGATCACCAATGACAATGTAAGCTCAGCACACAGACAGAGCTAGTTTGTGCACAAACTCTGTACCGTATGGGTCAAGTGTTAATATGTATAAAGGGGCCCCTGACCGGCAAGAGTTAGGGTTTCGTGTAGGGTTAGGGTACATTTGGAGCCACGCTGATTGTTGGGCAATCTGTTGGTGTAACAGTTCAGTTTATTGGTCCAGAGGGAAATATCTCAACCTGTAATAAAAAGTATTTAAGCACATTTACTTATTATTTATCTGACAGTTATAATTATTCAGATTTAATTTAAACCTTTAATGACCATATGTATGATGAATTGTTATACAGTAAATTAAAGTGCTGTTTACTGAGAACTTGAATACTTCTTTTACCACTTACCTTGCTAACTCTTGGATGGAATGCCTTAATGCTGTGAATGCTACGTACATTAATGGCCCTGCACAGGATCCTTCTGAGTTTTATGATCTCATAGTTTCCATTGAGGAGATAACAGGACAGGATAAAATTGCATTTGATAGAAGCTGAAGTGTACAAGGAGGATCCAAAACCATGATGTATTATTTTAAGTGTGGGGTGTAGCACATATATTAAGCTTGACCTATAGTTAGGTCAAAAATCAGAACATGTTGGCTTCTGCTGCATCTATTTTTTTTTAAGAATACCACACACTTGACACTGTTACATGTATGAATGGATGATAAAATTCTAACTGTGAGGTGAGACTGATAAGCTCAACCTCAGCTGACTGTTTTTATTCAGGTCACAACACAACCTTTCCTCTTCAGTCCAAACAGTCCTCTTTTTTGCCTCTAATATTAGAACTAAAGAGTTTTCTTTCTCTGGTGACCAGCCAGAGCAGAGGGATGACTAAGTGCTCCTCTGATGTGACATGTCCTGGCAAAATACAGGTTTGGAAAGGACATTACCAGATAAACACAGAAGAAAGAATAAAGTTTTGGCTTTGAAACAAGTAAAACATATTGCTCAACTTGTGACCACATCATCAGGTGAAGGCTTTAGATTCTGTTAATGAATACCTGTGATTATGACAATTTGGGCAGCAGGGTGCCCAGTGGTTTGAACTGTGGCCACACAGCAACAAGGTTGTGGTTGTGTTTCCAGGTTTCCCCTGACATGAAACAAAAAAACCCAAACCAAAAAGTAAACATGTGATAGCATGCTGATGCTTAAAATCTACACTACAGAGGCTGACATATCCTGATTTGTCCTGGATCAGTTCTCCTGTGAGTGCCCTTATCCAAGGCACTGCCATAGTACTGTGTGTAATTGTATATGTGACAGTAACCGCCACTGATTTAATGTATAACAAGGACATAAAGATAAGGTTGAACTCTTACCAAGTATTCCTTTCAGTTTCTGGAAATACTGTGTCAGTTCTCAGGGACCTACTTTGAGTGTCCACTGTCTTAAATCAGACACAAGGTGGTGCTACAGTATATTTTAACAATAGACCAACAGCTGACACTTTAACACACACACACACACGCACACACACACACACACACACACGGTCATCACCTCACATATTCAGAGCATCCTCAGCAGAACAACGACAGATCTCTGACGTCACCGAACAGTTGATTTATCAGCAGTGATTCATATCAGAGGGCAGTAACCAGCACAGGAGAAGAGGAATAAATTAAGGGGGAGATGATGAACAACTGTTGCCTGAGGGTCATGACTGAGAAACAGTTCATCTCATCTGACTCCCAGGTCTCACTGTGGGGGAGTATGTAAAAATGATCAAAGTGTTTCTCAGACTTGGAAGAACTTTTGTCTTCACTTCTTCTCTCCGGCCCACTTTGTTTTGGCACAATGACTGTTTGAACTCCTTTGACTGTAAATGATGAAATAAACTGATGAATCAATACGAATGCAAAAAGACACCACATAGTTCCTAATACTTAGGAAGAAATGACTCAGAATAAGAGGTCACACTATTCTCTAAACTCATACTTTAATATTTTTGAGCCAGATTTGGTCATTTAAGTTTCATGAATGGAGGCCCAATGGGGTCCCCGCTGGACCCCAAAAACCCCTTTCCGTGACCAACATACAACAAAGGCAAGTGAACATCAGTTACATTAGAATCATTGTATGATAGTTGCTGGGTGATCTCAGGTCATATACAGTGTTGTCCTTGACTTGGTTGTGGAGGTAGTCATTTTGATGTTTGCCAAACAGTTTTGGATGCTGTGAGACCAAATTGATAAGGTTTTCTCCCATTTTGACCTGGACATCAGCTAACAAAATCACTGACATCAAGGTCCATCAGAATATTTATTTCCCCACATGAATGTACTGCAGCTGTGTGTCCATAAAATCAGTTTTTATACATTTTTGTGTGAATATTTTGGATGAAAATCTGTACTTGGTGTGAAAAGGCTTTTAGAGAACAGATCAGTCCTCTCCCCCCCTCCTCCCCATTATAAAACAATTATGTTGTAAAAGCATATTGTTCCCTGAACAAATAATTTGTAATTTGTGAGATAATTTATCAAAGTAATCAACAAACTCCTCAAATTTTCAAGGCAATAATATACTTAAAATAGCTCTCAGCAGCTACTACAACAACTACTGCTATTATATAAGTGGTAACACATGATGATCGACTTGTTTAAAAGACAATAATGGACAATGTGGAGGTGAAGAACAATCCTGTCCATCATTTTCTATATTAGAACAATACAAAGTATATATTTATTTGACCTACCAAACAAAAATAGTCATGTCTAATTCATTGTTAGGCTGATGTCACCACTGACTGAATTAGTATTAACCATCAGTGTTATTGCGATGGTAATACAATTTAAATGGACAATATGTAATTTCTGCCACAAGGGGTGACTCAATGAAAACATCCAAAAACAAAAGAAGTAAGTAGCATGGGATGATGGGAGTTGTTGTCTCAGGCAGAAAAGTTTGTGGACGCTGTCATGTAATAAAGTTTTATTCACGTTAAGTTTAGTCTTGTAAATTTAACAGGGACCAATTAAACACACAGTTACCTTAAACAAAATGTCAGATTTCTCCAGTTTGAACATTGTTGGAAAAGTTTAGGATGATTTAAGTACACGACTCAAATTATATACCAAAGAACTAATTGTTTTTGGGCATTTTAATACAGAAATGTTACATATTATAGCTTTAATAAATCTTGTGCACAGATTTGGAACACTAGTTAGTATTAACCAAAGCAATATGAATAGACACCTGCCCACCAAGAGGAGTATTTCCCATGTTTTAATTTCTTATTTATGATGTTAAAGAAAAAAGATATTGATAAAATGCAGTGTAGGTGGGTTTATTTTAATAAACTGAGCTGCACATTAGATTACAGTCGCTGCTGTTTCCCCATCTCTGTGCTGACCTGCTGGGATCAAGTGTTCACTGTGCCGGTGGGCCAGTCGTCCCTCAAGGAGATACAACACAGTTCACTGAGTGCGCTATGCATTATGTCACACACACACACACACAAACACACACACACACACACACACACACACACACACACACACACACACACACACACACACACACACACACACACACACACACACACACACACACACAAGCAAAATCTCCTATGGGTGTTACATAACATGTTGTTCTTTTTTGATTGTTTTGGCATAGAGGTGGTATGGTAATGTAAATTCAACCAATCAGTAATGTCATGCAGATGTCTTCCACTTGTTCTCAATAGCAAAACACCTGCTGTGACATAACTGATTGGAGTGTGGCCACGCTCGAATGTTGCTGCCTTCTAATGGAAATTGTGAGCTTGTGGCTGCGACGTGGGATGTGGTGTATATGTTATGGTTGACGTTCAAGTGGTTAAGTCGTGAGAACACCACTGCTGGGCAACCTGCGTCAGTTTACAGTTTACCAAGCTACTGAGTGGGTAACATACAGTAATGCAGGAAATACAAAGACATCATGAAAGGAAGAAGATGAGGCCGTTGGGACTACTGAAATTTTCTCAGAGAAATTATAAAATTACAAAGAAAAGCAAAGAATGTTAACTAACCATACACTGGAAAATAAACTTCCATGGACTCAGCCATTCCTGAAAATGTGACCAGCATCACAACTCGTAAACTTGAAGCTTTCATCAAATTTCCACTGAAGATGTTGTGAATTGTGAAAAGGGGGATGAAAACAATTTTATCTTTTTTCAAGAGCCATGGAAAACTTTCCATTTATTGTTTGGTTTGACTGGAGAGTTCAGTCTCACCAATCTCATCAATCAAGTGGCATGCAGCTGTTTAAGTCAAACATGTTGCAGCCAAAGAGCCAGACATTTCTCTAAGAAGCTGCAGACTAAACCAGAGCTAAAAGAATGAACATTGGACCCATCAGAGGAAAAAGTAGGAATCCAAATGAATGCTAATGCTGCTCTGTCTGTTGTAGAAATGCAACTGTTTCCCAACACATTAGGCATAACAACTACAATGATAATATGTTGCAGCTGTGCATCTGTCAACTTGTTGTGGAGTTTTTCTGCCCCCTAGTGGAAACATTGATTAATTCACTTTTAACAAATTAACCGACATAAACCATTTTCTTTTATTAAATATTTTGTACCTTCTGTACATTTTATCACTAATACTTGTTTACATTAGTGAAGACATTAACTTCTTATAGAGTTGTATTATTCCGTCGTTATTGTATCAGTAATTTCAACCCATAAAAAGCAGTGCAGCGGCAGGTTTTCTGTCATGTGATTCCATATTAAATGACCTTTAAAGGATGTGACTGCTTCACCACCAGTCTGATTTGGATAAACCTTGGAAGGAGAGAACAGCATGTTTTGTTGCTGACTGGCCAAAGAGTGCCTGAATCAGTTATGGTGGATGTAAAACTTATTGACTCAAAACATTGTAATTAGCTGTTCCATCCTCAAATTGTATTACTGTGCAGATGACAGTGAATTATTATGTAACAGCAAGACATCGATGTTTCAAAAAGCTCTTTAGTGCCGCACGGAGTGAGAATCCTAAAAGTAATACTGAATAAACAGAATATAGACAGTGGTTAACATTACTGTGAGCATCATCTGGGTTTCTTCAATGATTTTCACATCACTATCCAAATACATTTTGGCTGATTCATGAAAGTTAAAAACTCGTTTTGTTTTGATTTATAACCATGTCAGAGGTTTTTTTTTAAATCTCAAGGGTTTAAAATGCTCTTGTCCTTGTGAGTAGGTGTGAGGTTGAACAACAGTTTACAGGAAAGTGGCCTCAAACTGCTTTTTCCATGACACACAAAAGGAGACACATCACTGAATACACCCTAATGTCCCAAATTACACACCTCGTGACTGGCTAATGGAGAACTTGGTGTGACCATTTTACTGGCAGTGAATGGACTGATGGCACACACATACACAAATACACACTTTGACACACGTACGCATGCACACACAAGTAAACACATTTGACAGCTTCTTGAATCTTGAAAAGTGATAAAAACAGACTACATTATGCAGAAAAAGGCCCATTTTCAGCTGAAATTTATTTTTTTAAACAGTTCAGTCCATTAGCAATCACAGGAAAGGACTACATTAGCTACTTTCGCTAAAAACTGATGATTACAAACCATCAATTTTTATTGGATTGTGCACTTGAATGAATGAGAAGTGCAACCCAACTATAGTCCACGGTGGCAGCTGGTGTAGATGCAGCAGCCAGTCGCTCCCTCTAACTTTGCTGTGTGTTTATTTTCTGTGTGTATCGTGTGGAGGGACCACCACTGCATTTCATTGTGTAATGTATTGTATAATGACCCTAAAGCTGCACCTTGAACCCTTGAAGTTTGACTCTAAAAGTCTGCTTACAGCAGCATTTAAAGGGAAATATTTTGTAGTGAAATTAGTTTATTTAAATGGAATCAGCATAATCAATGCATTCGCTTGCAGAAGTGAAGTTAATCTGAACAAATGTTTCATGCTCTTAGCAAACGTATTCACTGCTGATTGGCCTTGTTGTGTCATCCACTTTTGATTAACCTTCTTTTTCTACAGTATGAACTGCTCCACAAAATTCTAGCACCAATTTCTAGTCTGAGCTTTAACAAGGTTCCTGTTTTTTTTAAATAAAACCTTGAAAGTATGGGATTGTTGTTCCCAGGATCATAGATCAAAGGTAAAAAATAAACTACAAAATGAAAATGATAATAACAAATGTCACTGTAACTGTTATGTTTAGCAAAAAGGGACTCAAATGAAAGACTCCAAATGAAACAGGAAATGAGCCTCAGTAACGAATGAATCCAAAAACCAGAAATGCAGGCAATTAAAAGCAAGAATCTAAGAGCAAAATAAAAACAAACGCAGGTGAATCATGAGTAGCAAAAAGATGTTGAAAATGCAGTCAACCTGACAGGTGAGGGAACACACACAGACTCAATACACAAGGACTGATTAACCTAATGAAGTACAGGTTAACACAGGCAGGAAAAAGCCAGAAAAAGACAAAGACAGGAAGTGTAAGTATAAACGTGACAAGAGGAGAGTGAACGTTCAACATAAAACAGGAAGTGACTAAACTAAAACCCAAAACCACGACAGCAGTGATTGATTACAATGCTCCATTACAATGGGTAAAAGTTAGATCGACCCATATTTTTTTATGTTTTCATTTAAACTAATATTTTTGCAGCATAGTGGATAAAATATTTTGCACCATCTTGGGTTTTTTTTTCTTTTGAATTTTCAAGATTTGCCTATATACAGGACTCTTTATGCTCCAAAATATACAAGGTAAACACACATATCAGTGGGTTTGGGGCTAGATTAATACTGCACTTTTGTCAAGCTGCAAACACCACCGACACAGCCACAGTGCTCCAAGAGCCGTTTATTTGCTATCAGGACCCCTAGTGACATTTACCACTGACGTATTGCACTAAAGCAGAAATACGAGGTCTGACAGGCTGTCTTCTGATATTAAAAACATGTTGGATGTGTAATAAACCATATGCTCTCTGACATTATCACAATACACAGCGCTTCCCTTTTTCTTCCTGTCACATTAGAGACTCTGACGTTTGTTATTACGCAGACCATCTTCCAGTGTAGCAGTTGTGGCCTGTTGTGGCCCGCAGCTACGACATGACTCCCGAAAACACTTACAGACAGTCTGCAGACTATAAAGTTTGTCTCCAGAGGGGTGCGTGGTCAATCTGGCTTTGATTGTCAGAGTCAGTGTTTATATGACATAACAACAGATATAGAGATATTTGTAGAAAGATGGTGTGTGTTGATGTATATGTCATTATACAGCCGTGTCCACTTTATGAACCATTAAACTGTAATTGTAAGGTCAAGGTCCAGCTGACTGGGGACTATGACCAGCAGAGTTTGACTGGTGCAACATAGGAAATGTGTCAGGATTCTACTGTGGCAGTCGGGGTTTTTGTTGTTTGTGTTTTTTCCCCTATCTGTCTTCCCCCCTCCCTGCTCCCTCACCTGCTCCTTTCCCTGTGTGTGTCTGTGGGCGTGGCAAGCTCATCAACCTCAGATATATCATCCCGGTCTCTTCTCCACTCCGGTGCCAGATTGTTCCGTCTCACATGGTGACTATACCTTTGCTCTACCTCTCAAGTTTGTGTGATTCCAGAGTTTTTCTAGTGTAGCGATTATTCTTGTGCTTGAGCTCAAGTGTTTTTTCCTCCTACTGGGCTTTGTCTAGTGCTCATGTATTTTCCTTCCACATGTGCAGAACCTCCAGCGCCTCTCCGCTCACCTCTCAGCTCCACTGGCTCATCTGAGATTCCTCCACGTCGCCACCAGACAACCCTGCCTGCCTGCCTGCCCTCCTCGTCTTCCACTCCTTCAAGATCTCTGTCGCAAAATTAAATACCTTTAAACTGATTTGCTGCCTCAGGCCTCTGCATTCTGGCTCCGAACAAAACCCCACTGTGACAAAATGTAGCACAGTACTAAAACAATCATGACTTCATCATTATGGCAAGTTTTTTAAATCAAAAACACATTGTTTTTAGTGTTACACAAAAAGACTTGAATGTGATCAACAGTTGGTCTGAGAGCACTTTTCTGGTGTGCTCAACTGGAAGGGGTAATTTTGACAACAAATGTGAGGGGCATCAAACCAATGGGAGCTGGAGCAGGAGGACAGAATTTGGTTGTCAAGTGCAGGCCAACAGTCCTTCAACACTGAGAGATTTTTCGTCAAAAGTAGAGGAGGTGTTGGCAGTCATTTAATTTGTCTACATGGGAAACAGCACAAATAGGGAAGGAAGTTCAGCTTTTTTATATACCTATTTCTGCATTAATGAGAAGGTGACAGTCATCTGTAATCAGTTACCTAGCTTGTTATAACTAAGTGTAAATCCACTGTGACATCAACGTTTGGTTTGGACAAAATATCCTGATTGGATGTGACTAAGAATCCAAGGACATGCTGTGGAAGAGACTTATCAACCAGCAGGTAGTGATGCCCTAAAGCTGCGCTGCTTCATCATCTTTTTTACTCTAAATGGGACCATAGTTTACAAAATGAACATCACGCTGTATTGAAGAAGACTTGAAACTAGCGATTCAGACCATAAATACACAATATATATCTTAATATTTGAAATATCATCAAAAACACCTCACAAATGCTAGGACTGGGCCACAGAATCAGTAAAGGTAGATCAGTAAAAGTAGAACAGTTTGGTCTGTTCAGAAAATTATGGTTTACTATAATGCAGCCTTTAAAACCAACTTATCTCATATCACGATATAGCGATCCGGAATCTAAGACCATACATAGCTACTGTCATGATGACCATATAATATCAACATATTGCCCAGCCCTAATAAACTCATTCGGAAACTGTTTACAGAGGTAATAAATCAGATTACAAGTAGGGTATTTTTCTCATAAGCTTATATATAGTCATATTTCTTTATAAAACCAGTGGAACCGCCCTCTGCTGGCAACTAAAGAATGCAAGTTTAAGTCACTTCCACGTCGGCTTCACTTTCCAGACCCAGAAGCGCCGTCCGTAGATTATACAGTCAGTTTTTTTACCTCCAACGACAGCAGCTTAGCCTCACTGGGGTTGACATCCAAGCATCAAGCCAAAAAGAGAACAGTGTGGTCCTGTGTGCACTGGCTGTCAACGTTTCATGCTTTGTCATGCGGTCAGAGTGGCTGTCATTAAGCCAGGTGTTCGTGACTTCCTGACAAGGATACAGAACACTTACTCTGCGGCAATACAAACACACAAAAATGCTCTTGCACACTACGTGCAGACAACCGCAAAAACAAACACACACACAGCGGCAAGCACACAACTACGCAAAACTGAGCGACTCATCCATCATCACACTGTCCACACGTTCAAAGCTGTGAACTACCACCCAATAACAGCGCTTCTGATAGGTATCTTTCCCTGCATGGTGTTCCTCACGTAGCCTCATCACAGCTCATTATGACCCGTCATGACCGACTTACTGATGAGGCCTGTGAACAATCACAACAGTAAGCTCCTCTTTGCCTCTGCACCAGCAGCTTGAACTCTCTGCTACGATTCATTTAGCTGAAGCCGGAACAGTCTACTTCTTTGTTTGGGTTCGACATGCTATTTGTCACGGCTGTGGGCCCATGATGAAAGCTGTCTTTTACAGTAATCCCTGAGCGACTATTTATTATTGGAGGCAGGCTGTTTTAAGTGTCATGCCAGACAAACCTCCTCAAAGTTACCAGCTGTGACATTTTCATAAAACAACTGTTTTTTTCTTTTGTTCTACTCCTGCTCTTATGTGGAGACTTTCTACCTTCACTTGCAGCACAACTGGAGCTATTTAATGATACTTCTATATTTGATGCCGGCAAACAAAAAGAAGAGGAGAGGCTATGAAGAAGATGGCAGACAAGGCCAAAATTTGCAGTTAACAATTTGATGGGCATAACAGGTGGAGAATTAAGTTACTAAATCAAGAAATTAAGATTTAAAAACCTGTACAGGATGTCTGTCTAACCACCTCCAACTTGACAGAATACACAGAAAACGAGACACCAGAGAAGAAAGACTGTTGGCGAACTTTGATTTATTTTGTTCCAGTTACAACTTGTGTCACATGACAAAGGGAGCCTCTTTGCTTTTCTGATTAAATCTTTGCATTTGTTTGATCTCTGGACATTTCCATTTTTTAGTTTTAGTTTTCAGTTAAATGTTCAGGCAACTATTAGATGGATTGCTGTAGGCTTTGGATGATTTATAAGTACAGTGATTGTCAAATTTTTGTCCAAGTGCATCATTAAAAATAACCACATTCTCATCAGTTGTCTGTAGTGCCGAGTAGCAAATGTTGGCATGCAGATGTGACCTTACATTACTGGCCAACATTGTTATCATGAGCATGTTCGCTTGCTGTCATTTAGCTGAAAGTACAGCCTCACAGAGCTGTTAGTGTAGTGGAACTCTTTAGTTGTGTAGTGGAGGGTTTTGTTTTATTGTGATAGAGTGTGACTCAGGTCACATGTTTCTGAAAGAGTAGCCTAGGAACCGAGGAAGCGACCTGACAGGCATACTGTTTATGATGTCCAAACTGACTGAAACCCAATGCAGTTAAAGCCCCAAAGAGTTGAAACTACTTGCAATGTGCTGTTCTGCAAAGTTCTAAAAAACCTGCCGGTTTACACCGATGGGACTAGATGAGATGGCGTATCATTGATTGTAATGACTCTCTGTATTTCGTGCTGACTTGGCAGCAGGCTTTTCTTTTTTTTCTTTTTTATAGCTGAATGCAGTTTGCAGCATCTTAGAATATGAATGAGAGAAGTGATTGTGAGTTACATGCTACAGCTGCATTTCTAGCATTGATGAATCCTCCCATTGAAGACCTGTGAATGATCACCAGCTTCTTCTGACCATTCCCATCTTTTTCTCTCCATCACACTTTACCCTCTCAGTTTCTCATCCAAAAGAGGTGTAAAGGTGTGGCTGCATTGACCATGTTCTCATTGTAAAGTTGTCATCCTGAGGTAGAAAGGAGATGACAAACTGCTCTGCTGCACCTACCTGCTGAGTCATAAATGGGAGGACAGCTGAGGTTAACAGATCCCACCTTCTTATTACTAACTGTAAGTCAGATCAGGTCAAGTCTTCTCCATACACTGTTTCGTATGGAGTGTCATTTCATAATTATTTTAGCAATAATCATTACATTTTGAATGTCACTATGAAAACTGTTGTAACACAGACCCGTACTTGAAAACGCTGCCAGCAGAGTAAACAGATCAAATCAAAATGGAACAATGATGTGAGACTGAGCCCTCTGGCTGCCCCCTTTCATTTCCACATCATGCCTGGCAGATTAACTCTTCATGTTGAGTGTCTCTCATGATGACAGATGCAGCTCTTGATCAAATGAGATATGCAATTAACCTTCGCTAACTGTCCTCTGCCTAACTCATTGCAATGAAGAGGATGGCTTATGAGGATCTCTGCTGTCACTCCTCAGCACAGGAGCTGTGAGATCAGTGGGCAGGAGGAGAGGCATGAGCAGGATAATTTAATGAGACGGAGACACCTGTCACTTGATATGGTTCAAGAGGGTGCATAGAGTTCATGCAACCCAGTTGCCAGAATAAATGTTACCAATGTACGTTTCTGAAAACTGAGGACATATGCAGACTTTGCATTTCTTTTTGTTGCAACTTTACATATTTTTAGGCTGAATTTGTTGCCAAAATGCTGTATTTATGGTCTGGTTAGGTTTAGGCTAGAAAGATTGGGAAATGGTCGTGTTTTGGCTTAGAATATTCCAGTTTTGTCAGCACAAACACAGCTGGAAATTGTCCTAACATCGTATAAAAAATATCCAGTGGGTCAATACTTACAAATGTTGAAATGCACTCTTGAACAGTCGTTACTGGCAATTTGCAGCCTCCTTATAGGTATAACGCCATCTCCATCCCCTCCACCTCCTAATATGAAAGTCATCTCAAATACATGTAATGTGAATTTTGAACGCCAGACCTTTTATTCTGGCAACTGGGCTTGCCTGTGGGGGTGTACTATGAGGTGATGTTAATAAATAAATAAATAAATAAATAAATAAATGAATATATTTCACTTTGATTTGGACACAAACTTAAATTGATGTCATGTATAAACCCACCGTGATGTCACCCATTGGTTTGTATGCTACTGTTTTGAAGCCTCGAGTCTGGCTGTTGCCCTCTTGGGTTTTTGGAGCCAGAAGTGACTGTATTTGGACAAAAAGGTGGATCTTGGGTGGATATCCTGATTGGATCTGACCTCAGTCACAAGGTAGCCACACCCTAAAGCATACCCTGCTTTATCATCTAATTTCCTCTAAATGGGACCATATTTTACTAAATGAACATCATGCTATCTTGAAGAAGAGTTGAAACTAGTGATTGAGACCATAATCTCATTAGGAAACTATTTACTGAGGTAATAAATCCAGTGAGAAGTTGGTTAATTTTCTCATAAGCTTACATACAGTCTGACTTTTTGAAAACAGTGGAGTCGCCATCCATACTTTGTTCCATCAATTATTGATTTTCATGGAATCTTCATAATGGAACAGTGTCATATCTAAATGCAATTCTTAAGTGCAATTTTTTAAAATAAAAATACTATAATATACTAATATAATATAATATAATATAATATAATATAATTTAAAATACTCGATGAAGTTTAGAGTTTAAGAGCTTGTGAGCTTGTGCAGTTGTCATGTTAGAAATAAACTGAAGGCATTGACGGTGCATTTAGTGGTAAAATAAACATATTAGCTTGCAAATTTACACAATTAGCTATTTTCTGCCAGCATTCCTCTCTCGCCTTATTCGCAGAAACAGTGTTGCTTTTTGCAAGACTATTTTTAATATTCCATTATAAAGACATGTTCCTCTTGACTGAAGTATGTGGCACGTGATTGGTCCATTTTGTGTGGAAGTTGACCCTAATGGACCGCCTTTAAAAGAACCGGCACAGCCTGATTAAAATAATACCTGGATGAACAAAGACACTTGATAACTCCTATCACGATCATTATCATTATCTCTGATTGGGTTTTTAGGTTTTATCAACCAAGCTAATGCAAAAAAAAGCCTGGCTATGATCAACTTGCTTTGTAGTATACCCCTTTGATGCTGCCTTGACTCCGGTTGACCTTTGGAGCCCACCATAAAATTGTAAATGTGCCCTGCACACATCAAAAAACCTTTTTTTTTTCTTTTTTTAACTCTGATGTTTTCCTTTCTACATGCCTGTGTCCTGAGATAACTCATCTTGCTTGGGCCAAAACAGAACGAGAGTTGTGATGTTTTGCTTTGGAAAACACGACAGGCTGAAGTGCAAATTGGAAAAGAGGACACTCTACTCTGGATCTATATATAGACACCATCAACACTGGAGGCTAATTCCCATGACCTGCAGATGAAGGTATTCTAAAGTTACCTGTGGTCAGTACAATAAAAACAAATTAGGGTCACTATTTGAGTGGGGGAAATGTGTGTAACACATAAAAAGGGGAGAGAAACAGTAAGATAAGTTGGGGTGGTTAACACTGTTGCCCCGATGTGACCTTATTGCATCATCAAACGTTAAAATAACTTAGATTTTTCCATCAACTGATCTCGTGTTTGTGCAGATAATGATTGATGTTGATGATGATGTCTTATGGGTGTACGGTTATGACTTAGCAGACTGCATTTTGTCTCCTGCCTTAAGTGTATATTGGTTTCTTTTAACAATTAACACTGCACTTTTATAAAAAAAACACTGGGCCAAAAGACAAAGTGCGAGCACGACAGACTTGAGAGCGTTTTCTTTGAGACAGTCTTTGCCCAACCTGAACCAAGTGGTTTAGCTGCCCTAGCCATGACTCAGGTTTAGGGTTTTTTTTTTTTTTTGTTGTTTGGTTTAGGAGTTTTGTTTTGCCTTACCAGGTAAGGCAAAACAAAACGTAACAGCAAAAAATTTCACATAAAGAAATGTAAAGTTGCAAAATAAAGACATTGAGAAGTTTCAACCTTTCCGTGGTTTGCAGAAAAATACATTGCCAGCATTTCTTTGGTTTATTCTAGGGGTTGTTTTGAGGGCCAGTGTGTGTTTTTTTCACCTCAGGGCACTGAAGGAGTGTCACCCTGTTGCTGGATTGAGAAGTGTGAACTTTCAGGACAAACACTGAACACAACTATTTAGGTCACTTAAAGGAACTTGGGGCAGGATCAAGAAATAAGACTCAATAGTGACACGACGGTCGTTAGGGTAACAGCAGCCATCAGCCAAGCCGGCGAGGGAGCGCGCATAAACTCTTCACAGCAGTGCAGCTGATGCCTTATCCCCTACACACATGAAACAGCCGGCTCGCTGTGTGTAGCGACACACAAGCGCGGCAGTTTACCGTTACGGTTGATGCAGTCTGAAAGGCACAGGCGAAAGCAAAGACGGCATATTGGGGGACAGAAATATTGTCTCTGATACGGGATTGCTGTGTGTTAGCGGCTAATGTTGCTACACAGACACAAACAAACCGTTAGCCTGTGGCTACATCCAGCTGCTAACATCACCTCCCGGATAACAGGTTGGGCTTTCGGTCCCATATATAAAGGGACATATTTCTAACTATTCGGTTTCAGACTAAAGGACCGTGGAAAATGCGCAGTCTGTAACTATTCAGTGTTACACAGCGGTGGACTAAGTTACATGTTTGCAGCTAACGCTACTTTGCACGTTAGGTCACTCCGAGTCCTCGTGATCTCATATGATTTTCAAATCAAGCTCTAAACATGACCTGTAATGTTTTCTTACCTGGTTACTAGGAAATGAGCCATGTCAGCGTCTGTTTTCAGTCCCAATTCAAGCTGAAGCTGCCTCCATGAGTCGAACACATATCCGATGTTTATTCGGGTGCCAGCCCGGCTTTGGTCGTAATTTTGTTTCGACTCACGACATGCCGCTGATAAAACCTTCGTTTTCTTCTTAGTATGACTTTTTAGTTGACTTTGTGTGGTGGTGGGTCGTTTGCTGGCCGTAGCAGAATCCATTACTACCCAAACACTAGTTGGGGTCCACCGCGCTTGTCTTCTTCCCGTATCCAAGGACACGCATTCAGCGTCATCGGACGTCACGTCCGCAGGACTGCGCGGGAATTTCGGACCACGAATTGCAGTACATTATGCAGCACACAGCCTATTCAAGGCAATGGAGAGATACGTGGGTGGGCTCATTCTTTTTGGTTTTGAATGCTTCATCACCCATTAGCATTAAAAAACTTAAAATGCATGTTTATTTTTTCACAGATCCTGCCCCAAGTTCCTTTAAATAGCTGACCTACATTTCAGGGGAAATGTATTGCTGAGTGTGCTTCAGTAAATCAATATTGTGGCATTTAATGAACATTCTTTAGTTTTAGAAGAAAAGTAGCTTTTTTGTTTTCCAAATAGTTCAGGAAACCTTATCTGAGAAGTGTACAAAATTCTCTCTAAATAACATTGACGATATCATACCATAACCGTTCAAAAGATAAAATATGCTGCAGTACTTTCTCTCCTGTAACTTTATAGTTTTCATATTTGTCTTTCATCTTTGTAATTAGACTAGAATCTCGGCTCTGTACAGCTTCTCTGTAGTCTTGTCACTGTCCATCAACAGCTCTTGGCTAACGCCTGGATATAGCCATTGAAGCACCTGATGAGACGCGGTTAGGGTTGAAAAAGCCTGTTGAGAGATAAGAGTTGGCTTCACAGGTGTGTGTGTGTACGGGGAACACACAGACCAATCATCACCTTGGTGCTGTGTGCGCTTGGCTTCTGGTGCTTTAATCATATCTTGCTGTCTGGATGAGCATCAGTTAGTTACAGGAGAGGGCGAGTCAAAATTCATAATAAACCTTCTTGTTGACAGAAACCAAATAGAGCTATTATCTGTTAAAGTAACTGTTTTTGTCTTCTACAGCATGTATATTTCTGTAAATCACCTCTGTCCTGTGTTCTCCTTTGAGAAAAAAAAAAAAAAATCCAGGCCCTAAAGGGTTAGATTCATATTTCATATAGGTTTTGCATTAGCCAACATTGATGGAATACCATTAGATATCTGTTTGTGTTGAAAGAGACCTTATATCCATACAGCCAATCAAATTTTGCATAAAGCAGTAATGTTACCATTGTCTCAAAGGCAGTGCTGATGGTCACCCTGGGCCAGTCATTTTATGTTGATATGTTCGTGTTCTTTACATTCGAAATGTCACTTGACTTTCCATTGGCAACAGGGTCAGTAGATAATGACTTAACTTTGGCTGCTGTCATCCCAGTCACTGACGCAAATGAAAATAAAAACATATAAAAAAGTCATGACGCACCATGTTTCTCTGAAAAGGTGTTTTTGTAAATGCATTACATTTTCCTATGACTGTTATTTGTTGGAATTGAGGGTGGTCTTTGTTTTATTTCATATGCAATTTTTATTTTTTTTTTTTAGATGAAAGTGAATTGTTAACTGTGTAAAAACGCTTGTCAGTAGATTATAGGGAGCCAGCACATTTAGAGACCCATTCACCAAAAGCACAAACAACCATAATGACCTACTCTCTGATTGTAGTCATTCTTTGAAAATTGACCACACTGTTTGAATTCATTCGTCTTTTAAAACAGAACCTTTGGCAGCCCTCCATGCTTTAAATGCCAACACGTGTAAGCTACAAATCAGCAAGGTACGTTTAAGCTGCTCTTAAATCACTCAAAGAAAAGAATCCAAGCTGATTTTCGGCATCAGATAAAGGAAAGACTGTCTAGGGCAGGTACAGAAATAGATATGAGGTCATGTGTAAAATAGGGAGAATCAAAGAGGGACCTCGTGTTTATTTTCATGCATGCATTTTTTAGATGGTAATCCTCTAGACTTTGAACTTACATCTGCTTGTCTGCAGCTTGATCTTATTTATTTATCACCTGAGAGTGAGGCTGCAGATGTTGAATCAGTTTGTCCTCTCAGGTCAAGTTGAATGAGCAGATCAAAGCTGTAAGGTTCATTGTCTCTGACACGCTTCACAGTCCCTCAACAGTTACTTTAAGAAGTGACAACAGATTATGAGAGCAGGATACAGCTCATGCACCTCCTCAGTCAAAACAATGAAGTACACTTAAGCTATTTAAATTCTATCCAATATTCAATTCAGTGAAAACAAAAAAAAACAAGATAAGCTCAGCGGGCAAGAATGGAAGAGAAAGTGCAGCCAAAATTTCCCCAATACCAACATGCAAGTTGACTGGACTAATTAAACACCTTTTTGTTCCGAAACCCATTTCAGGTAATGGAAGTCTGACTCATAAACACAGACCTCTCTGTATTAATTCAGTCTGTCATCCACCTGGCCTTTTTTTTGGTTAAGAATGGTGTCAATATCAAAAATATGGTTATTATGATAATTATTTATTTTATATATTCAAAAAACACTTTGAAAAATGCCTGAACAGACCTTGCTGTGTTTTTGAGCTGGTTTCTGTATTCATGGATGGACGGCAATCCTGTTTAAAGCAACTGAGGTCAGAAAAGGTCTAAATCACACAGTAGGAGGAGAATCTGCCAGAGGACTGTTCAGACAGCTGATCCCTGTGGATCTGTGGCGCCTCTAACTGTTGCTCAGCAGCAGATGCTGTATAAAAAGTCAGTTGTTTTTAAGCGGATGTGCAAATTCTATTCATTTTAATGCTGTTATTATCTTTGGTCATGATATATATTATTTACACATAATGGTGTCAGTCCTTAAAAAGTGTGGATACTTTGCTCTGTCATGTCTGACATGCACACTCAACTATAGAACATGCAGAAACACCAAATACTCCCTCACAGCTTGAACACATTTCACCACAGTATACAGTGTGAGCTGTGTCCCATTTCCATAATGCAAACTATTCCTGTGCAGGTTTTGAGTAGACATGTCACAAAATGTAGTACTCAAAAAAGTAAGCAATATGCAGTTAACACTTGATGTGTGTTCTGTTGACAGACACAGTTGTAATACCACACATAAATGAATGAACTACTCCCAGCCACGAATGTCAAAGATGAAACCTTCCCCATCATCCTCTCTTCTCTCTGCACCGCCCACCCTACAGGACCCTAAACAACCGCAAGTTCTCACTCAAAACTGCTTATACCCCGGAGCAATCTCTGAACCGAAAACAGTGGCCCTACCACCCCTACACCACCATCAAAACACTTGATGACACCACAGTTCAAAACAGTAAATTCAGTATGTATTACAGTGTGTTGAGGATGGTGGTGAGACAAGCCCAGGAAAGTATTAAACCTTTGGAAAAAAACCTTTTTTTTTGTCCTAATGCAGTTTAATTGGCATTCATTTTCTACAGTCATGGATTAAACACTTATGCCGTGCTTTTCCACCACGACTGGGCTATCTGCTTGAATGTGTGTTTTAAATCAATGACGCTCTTGTCTCGATCCCTGCAGTACTATCGAAGAATCACCGCTAACAAAGTGGCTCTGCTAATTCAGTTACAAACACATTTAATTTGTTATAACTTCTTCAGAATAAAAGCCCCCTGTTATTTAGTCATTTAAAAGCTTTTATTATGACGCAGCATCACAGGAAACATTGTGTTTTCAGCAGCAGTAACTAAACATGACTCCTGAGACAGCTGAAAGTGAATATATAATAATATATAATATATTACATTATGTCCCATTACTGCAAAGAAGAAAAGTACGAGTTATTCTTAGTTTTAAAAAGCAGATATAATAAACAGTAAAGGGTTAGTATGTCGTATTAAACTGGAACACAAAGAGGCTTTTATTGAGGGGCACCAATCTAACGTGCTGTACGCTGTATGTTGAGGGAAAATGGATCCAACCAATGAAAACAAATTACAACACTTTCCCCAAAAATACCTCCCTGAATGCATCAACAAGCGCAGACTGAAGACGTTATCCATGCCTGGACTTTTCACTCAGTTTGTTTGTTTTTTTCCATGCACACACTCAGTTGCTTGAGTCGCCCCATCAGTGAAAACACCTTTTGTTTTGGTTACAACTGCTGTAACCCCCCCCCCCCCCCCCCCCCCCCCCCCCAATATCCTCCCTCTCTGCCTCCCTCTCTCTGCTCTCTCTCCCTATGCATGGTGATTGGTCAGTTTTCTGTCATCGTGCACTCTGGAGCTATAAAACCAGTGCTGGGGGTGGAGACACCAGCAGCCTTCTGTCTCATACTGGAGAACACCGACTGTTATAGGAACTCTCACAGTGTTACCTCCCTGTCATCATTTGCAACAACAGCACTGACTTTGGATCTTTAACACTCCACCATGTGTAAAGGACTTGCAACACTTCCTGCAACATGCTTGAAAAGGTAAGTGAGGTGCATGAACGTGTTCTTATATTCCTGATAAAATGACAGTAAATGTAGCTTTTAAATATCTGAAACTGTGAATGCTTCAGAGATTTATCTTTAACAAATTAAAACCAGTACATGACTTAAACAGCACTTAAAGATAAGAAAAGGACAAACCATTTTTTTTACCTCTTGATTACATAAAACCGTCTTCATACAAAGTGAGTCTTTGTGTGGATATTACCACTGTAAACAAACTGAAATGCATTCCGCTCACTGTCCTCCACAGTGCCAAAGACATCAAGCACAAAATAAGCTTCTTACTCCAGAAGCCAGAACCCCAAGCAGCAGATCAGAAGCTGATGAAAGTGAACACGACTGCTGCTGCCGCTGCTGCTGCTGCTGCAAAGAGGTCAGAGGAACTAAAATCTGTGTCTTTGCACTTTGTTGATTCTTTCATGTTTGTTTGTTTGTTCATGTTTGTGTTTATTCTTCATTTCGGGGAGATTTTATTGACAGATTGTGATAAAATACACTCGTTCTCCATTCATGTTTCTTAAGGAAAGTTCTGTTGCATTAGAAGGAATTCATTAATTGCATTCCCATCAGGACAAGCTCTGCACAGGGAAATACATACTGTGTTAGCAAGCACAAGGAGGATACATTTCAGTCAAACATTGATGAATTCTGCTTTATGCTGCATGTGGTCCGTTTAATCAGTGGCATCAGTTAATGATTGTAGGCAGGGACTTTAATATTTTGAGTTTGAGGACAATTTTTATTGACCAAACTACCTTTTATACACATCGAGTCCAAAACACATGGCTTTTATCCTGAGGAGACATTTGATGATCAGAATGATGGGTAACACTTACTATAACCATCATTAATAAATGGTAAATTTATAGTTAAACTTTAGTTGGTTGTTTCACTGTGAAATTCTTCATAAACCATTAATTCAGCACTCACTCGTTGTAAAGTTGCAACTTTTGCTGTAATATTTAGTAAATGGTGAATAAATACTGTGCAGTTCATCCATAAACTTTTGGATGCCCACTGATGTTTACAAACCTTTACAATCGCTTACTTAATGGTTAATAAAGCATTGTGTTGTTTATTTACAGTCAAATAACGACTAATTCAAGTGTAATTAAATACCATAAACTTACCATTTATCAATGATGTTATTATAAAGTGTCACTGAATGATAAAGGTGATGGATGAGTTGACGTGCATGAGTGTGCATTGACTTATTTGGTTAAAGAACATTTTATTTAATGGGAAATACATATATACTGACTTCCTGCTTGACTTTTTGCTTGCTTTGTTTTGTTTTGGAAGCCCTTCTCCCATCATGTGTTCATGTTAACATGGAGAAAAATGTCTAAAGCCTTCATGGTTGATGTTACACTGACATACACTGTAATGACTGTTTCTGTTACAGTATACACTTTGAAACTGAATCACACTGGCTGAGGAACACATTGTGTCTTATTTTATGTCTTATTCTGGCCTTTACGACCCACCCTGAGGCTGTGTTCCCTCAGAAAGGCAATTAGTGCTCTTTATGAGCAGGTGAGCAATGACCATGCTCACCCTGACCTTTCCCTTTCAGGAACATGCAGCCCATTCAGACAGAGTTATAGAAAATCAATAATCATTCATTTTTCCTGCTATTATCGCACAGCAACAATATCTCATTCCATTCACAGCACAAAGACGAGTGATTAAGATGAATATAGATTAGTCTTTTCTAATCTTTATAGCTACTGATTATTTTTGGCTGTTGTTTCTGAGGTGGTGAAATTGTTGAAGGAGCATTACTGTACTGTAGGTTTTGCTGGGTAAATGCCAGATAATGAATGCTGGTAGGAAGAGATTTGCTGCGATTATTGATCCGGTGATTATTACTGATCGGTTTAGAGTTCCCCTAGGTTTTATTGTATGGAAACCTTATTTCAAATCTTTTTTTATTTGTTTGAGTTGGATGACAGGGAGCCAGCAATCAAGGAAATACTGCTCCAACAATGACTTTATTAAACCTTATTGATATATGTTGATAAAGGTTCTCAGTCTTATTGATATACACAATAGAAATGTATTTATAAAGATTTCCATTGGATTACTTGCACATCGGGATAAAAATAATAAAGCTCTAAATGAAACCATACTTAATACACCCTAAACACAAATTTTGTGAGTCTGAAGTGTAATTTACATGGAAATAGTAGCATGAAGATTCCAGCTTGGAAAGTCTCTGCAACTTCATTAAAAACCTGTCTGCGCTTATGTTTCAGGGTGCCTACTGCAGCTGAGGTGGGGAAATGGAAGGAATCGTTCAGCCACATGATGAGCAGTGAAAGTAAGTGTTATATTACTGTTTCACACATAAGAATAGTTCAACCTCAACTGGAACTAGACTAGCAAGCTTTAAATCCAAAGAACTTTGCCTGACACTAATAAGCCTGACACCAGCAGTCAGGCGGATGCTCCACTCATTAGTTTTCCGGCAGAATCTCTCTCAGGGTTTATGAAAAGAATCTTTAAAATAAACATCACTATTCTCCTGTGACATAATGCTGCTGTGATCATGGGAATATTACCAGACAAGACCCTGACCTTCACATTCCTCGCTAATGATTGCCAGTAAAGTTTTGGCAATCTCATAAATGATTCTTTATTCTTCACTTTGTCACAAAATTAGAGATAACAGGAAGAAAGAAAGAAAGTGCAGAAGATGTGTTGACCTCACAGTGCAGTTTACTAGCATCACCCTGCTCTGATCCTCTGACACTTTAATTCTGTCTTCATGATGTTAAAGGAAGGTCTCTGAGGCGTTCTCATGCTCTGCGCTTGTGCTACGTGTCTCGAGGCACTCCTCAGCAGCCCCTCAGGGCTTGCTGACCACTGTCGAGTGTGTATATGTATGTCTGTGTGCACACAAGCCCGCTGAGAATTACACTGTGTGAGTGCATGGACACAAAGGGGAGCAATAGCCTCGAGGGAACCAGCGGAGTTCTGACCTGCTCTGTTCCATGACCTCATCCGCTGACCCTCAAACATAAGCATCCTCCTTCTTCCTTTCCGACATCATCCGTCAGCTTTCATTGGTTGATCGTATTTTGTTTATCTCATCGTGGCCTCAGCGGGGTCCTCCAGCTGTCCTCTTAGACATGCAGGATTTTGGAGCAGTAGTGATGAAGACGATTATCAATTTGACAAAAATGTATCCTCTTAAAGGGCTCAGGTGTGCACTTTCCTCTTTTGTTTACTGGCTTTGGTTATTGGAAAACCAGCCCAATCGCCAATAACCGTGAATGAAATGTTGGCAAACCACGGATACGTTAAGTTTGCACGAGATGGCTGCCAAGCGAGAGACCACTGATTTTGGCTACCGTTGGGACGTTTTCCAGCCGTGTTTATGGCAACATAACCAGGCATTCTCAGCCAAAACATGATCTCTTGCTCACCCTAACCAAGTGGTTTTTGTGCCCAAACCTTACCAGACCCTCAGCACAGTGTTGTTACAATTTAAAATTGAACATTTAAATGGAAAGTAACTAAAATTGAAACATAAAGAATTGTAAAGTTTGAACACATCACACATATTGGGCTGCAGAGAATCCCTGTCATGTGTCTCCAAAAAGACAACAAAAATGTAATAACTCAGTATAATTACACTGCTTTTTTTTAAGTGACTTTTTCATCCATTACGCACTCAAAACAATCATCTATTACCAGAAACTCTGAAGAAATTTAACTCCAGTTGCGAGAGGAGAAGTCCTGCCAAAACTTGGCCCACGGAGAAACATCCTGAATTGCGGCTTAATGCAGCATTTTTTTTCATGTTGTCTTGCTGTCATTATACTAATGTCTCAAAATAAATGTGTCAATTTATTTAATTGGTGACTGTTTTCTGGCAAAATTGGGATGGTATTCAAACACACATATTGCTTTCAGATCGGACCAAGGTAGTTAGCAGCATTTTGGCTAGCTTTCGGTTGGACTGGTGTCACTGATTCAAAACAAGTCTGGCAACAAAATTTGACAGATTTGATTTACAAGGCTGTAGTTTTATATTCTTTAAAAGGAGAATACAAAATGTATTACACTTCATTACAGTCACAAACTTCTACACCTGCACTCGTGGGTCTATAAGGTGCACTGGATATTAAAGACAAACATATTTTTTCTGTCTGTCTCAGCGGGTCGTATGGTCTTCACCAGCTTCCTTAAGTCAGAATTCAGCGAGGAGAACATGGACTTCTGGGTTGCCTGTGAAGACTACAAGAAGACTTCACCTTCTAAGCGGTCGACCCAAGCCAAGCAGATCTACCAGCAGTATGTGGAGGCAGATGCTCCTCATGAGGTAATGACTTTTATCTGAAACAGATGATAACGCTGGTGATGTAACACCCTCAGAGAGTTGAAAATGTAGAAGACAAAATAAGCCAGAAATGAATTTAAAGAAGCCAAGGACAAAAAGGGAAAAGGATAAAATGTTGACTTTGGGTCAAAGCCTGAAAAACACCTTAAAGGCATGATTGTAAAATCTTATTAATGCAACTGCACATTCTCCTCCAATGACGTGAACACTTGAAGCTGATAGCGTCTGCACAGCTATGAATACTGCACTGTCCTGATTAGAGGCTGAAACTCGAGAGTTTTATCATTATCCAGGGAGCTGGATACTTTGCATGGATGAGGGGAATTTGGCTTTCTACTCAGTTCTTTCTTTTGGGTTGACTCTTAATGAAAAAATGAAAATAAAATAAACTGAGGATAAAAATTTGGGTGTATTTTGTCCCTATATTTCTCAGAGCTTTGTGCTTTGCCTTGTGACAGTGTTTTTCTCATTATTACCCTTGTTGTTTTTGCTATATTTTTTCTTTTTGAAACTTGTGAATTGTCATTGTTTTTTTCCTTCTGCCGTTCCTGTTGCCAGACTTCAACAATAATAATAAAAAGGTTTTTTTTAGATGTTAGAGGAGAAATTTAAGTTCAGATTTTGCTTTTCTGAATTATGTTTCCCTTCTAGTTTATATGTTTAATCTTTGACCTCAAGGGGACTTACTTGGTTAAAAAAAAAAGAATAATGAAAAAAAAAAGAATAACCCTAACCCTTAACCTTTTCTTTTATTTCATTTGGTGTAATTTTAGGTAAACTTAGACGCAGTGACTAGAGAGGAAACGAAGCAGAATGTCGAGAACGCTTGCCCGTCTTGTTTCGGCGAGGCTCAGAAGATGATCTACACCTTGATGGAGAAAGACTCCTACAGGCGCTTTCTAAACTCCAAAGTGATGCAGAAACTGTGTCAGAACGCCACTGCTCAGGAGAAGAAAAACTGTGACTGTGCTGAGAACAGGCAGGCGTTAACAGGAGGCGCATAAACAGCAAGCGAACAGGAAAGAAAGACTAGAAGAAGGTGCCAAAGACTGAAAATGTATTAGTTGGTAGATACTGGTATGTGGTGACTTAAAGGGTAATGTGACATGTGGTGAAGACTTTAACAGGAAGTTAAAGTATAAAAAAAGACATGAAGACTTTGGTGATCATTAAGGGTTTGGAGTTGCTTCTGTATGTCCACTTGTGGATATAACAGAGAAAGATCTGAATATTTTCCTGTACTGCATTCATCATCAGCTCTCATGTATTTAATATTTTAAGATGAGTGTATAAATAAGGATTAAATTAATGTTTAAACATGTATTATGAAGATCAGCTTTTGCTTCTGGTTTCATTGCAAGAACATAACCTGTTCTCCGAGTCATGGCCAGGTTACATTGATAGTCATAACAGAACACAACCTAAAGCTACCTGCAGCCAACAGACTCTCCTTCAAACAACCCTACTGCACATGGAGCAGTGTGGAGGATTTGTTTGAGTAAAAACATGTAAAGTTCTTATATCTATAAAGTAATGTATCAAGATCTTCATAAGAATGACAAAACTTAACTGTAATTGATGAGAACACACACAAAAATCAAATTATTATAAAAGTAAAGCATTAAAACATTAGTGTTAGTGTGGGTTATGTTTTTGGTATGACATTGAATGAGACATCATCTGTTCCTGTGCTGTGCAGTGAGTTTTGGTGGTCACAGTCTTTTGTTTGACCCAGAATGGTTACTGTGTTACATATTGACTTGAGCACATACATCTAGAGTGACTCACACACCAGCTTTACATTTAACACACGTTCTATCACATGTTCATACAACAGATGGATGATATCGATGTCGAACTTGGTAACCATGGTAACAACTGCCTGTACTATTTAGACAAGATCTCTGCACCGTGCTAACGTTGTCGTTGTGTACTCCTCACAGGAATTGGAAGCATGCTTTAATATCGCAGTATTGATTATCTGTTGCATGTCATATAGTAACCAGACAGCAGGAGAAAAGGTCACACTGTGACCTGATTTTAAAGAGTTTGTAACTGTATTCAGATGTTTATATCTGTCAAATGTTGTGCAGAGTAATTAATGGTGTGTTCACTTTGATTGTATGTATTTATGTCGCCTTGCATATTAAAGTGTTTTCTCAAAATATACACTGTGATGGACAGAAAACTATATACTGTATGTAGACATTTATTAAATGATGTCATTGTCTTATTTATATCATATCTGTAACTATTCAACAAATAAAGATGTGTTGGATAATCAGAGTTTGAGTCTGCAGCCAGTCTAGCAGTTGTTGCTGCTTCTTGTCTAAAGCCCTGTTTGCAAGGGAGTAGTATTACTTGGGTAACTCTTTCACTCACCTGCAGCGATCACCTGTGCAGATCTGCCATGTCTGTAATTTGTAAAGTACAATTCCACCCAACCCACCATATTTTGCCAAAGTCAGAGGTCCTGTATTATTACTCGTCCTGTGCAAATCAACATCTCAGTAATTTCAGGTTGTGTTTTGATTAACATTGGGCGACTGTACATCAGGTGGTAGAGCAGGTCGTCCAGCAATCAGAAGGTTGCTGGTTAGATTCCACGGCTCCCCGGCTGCATGTCAAAGTATCTTTGAGCAAGATACTGAACCCCAAAATGCTCCTGATGAGCAGGTTGGCACCTTGCATGGCAGCCTCTGTCATCAGCGTGTGAATACGTGAATGTGAAAGGTATGTAAAGTGCTTTGAGCGGTCAGAATACTGGTGAAGTGCTATAGAAATGCAAGTCCATTAACAATCGGCTATATTGACGTTTAAAAGTGATGACTTAGGAACAACAAAAGGTTGTCATATTCAAGTTCAGCCACAAAGCCACACATGTGGACAGGAGGCAAATCAAAACATTTAATATGGCTGTTGAAGGAGAGACAGGTGCCACATGAAACACAAACATGGGGCGGCAATTTCTAATTTCTAATTCACATGAAGTTCCCTGTTAATACTGGTACCCTGTGAATAGGGTGTAAGAGTCCACAGCCAGTCTAGCAGCTTAACAAGGCTGCACTTGATAACATTACATTACCTTAACTTTTTCAGAAATATTTGTCAGCATGCGGACCTGCATGTAGTTTGTCCCAGCTGATTTGCTGCTTCTTGTCTAAAGCCTTATTTCTAGGTAGAGATCGTCTGAGATCTTAATCCCATGCAATTGTAAACTTGTAAAGTAAAAATTCCATTGCCAATTATTATATTTCACCAAACACAGAGGCCCTGTGATCAAATTAGTCCTCTGCAAATCTGTGATTAGGGGTCGTATTTTTCTCTTTTTAAGATTATTTTTTGGCCTTTTAAGCCTTTATTTGACAGGACAGTTTAGAGAGTGACAGCAAACGGGACAGAGAGTGGGGGAAGTCAGGGGAAGTGCAGCAAAAGGCCACAGGCCAGATTGGGCTAGCTAGACTCTGGTGTTGTCTGCTCTACCAGTTGAGCTATCAGGGTACCCATCATATTTTTTAAAAACATTTATTTTCTGTTGTCAGACAACTGAACAAGTATTAAATAAGATGATATGCTAAACAGCAGTCAACAACTGTACTCTGAGGTTGACTATATGATGACAGAGAAGGTTAGGAGCAACAAAAAACAGTACAACCACAAAGCATCTTTTACTTGATGTAAATGTTTTTATGCTTGTAACATTCAGAAAGTAGGCACATCTCTAAACTGTATTATTAATGTGGCTTCTTCTGATATGTTGATGTTTTGGAGCCTTGACATCATATTGAGGAGATAATGTCTGTAAGATCAAGTAAAACACAGATTTCACTTATCCTGTGCGAATGCACTGCATGAAACACTGATGTGCGGTGGTTATATCTACATTACATTAGGTCTCCTGGTAGTACTCAACTCCCATTCAAATAGGGCCTAAGTCACAGTGGACAGTAGATGAATTTAGACCATAAATATGTATTGTAATCCTTCAAATAGCTGTTACCAAAACAAATTGGTACTCACGGTGCCACAAGAGGAAATGAAAAACGATCTTCAATATTTGCACAAAACTTCATGGTCATCCAAAAGTTGCGTAGATTTTTCAGGTTGCACCAAAGTGGTGGACTATTGACTAATTGATGTTTTCATACAACCATGTCCCCAGCACGACTAATTAAAGTGAATGTGTTGAGCTTTACTTGTATATTGCAAGCCAATTTTAATTCAGTTAAATTGAAATACAGCGAGTTTGTTCAAATCATCAGGGAAGGTCATTGTTCACTGTGTGCAGTTTGAAGTGAACAATTAGAACAAAAAGAACCTTAACATGTTGATCAAAAGTTGTTTAAAAGTTTAAATGTATGTAATTTTGGATGTTTCTGACTGATGAACTGGAGTGTCCTACTGCTGTTCAGATAAGAAGTCATTCTCCTTTTCATTTCAGCATTTTATGATGTCGATGTCCAGCTTTACTTCTCATGATTGCAAGATGATTATCTCTTAATAAAACTTGTTATGTCCAGTTGATGAGGCCGTAGCTTTTTGTAAGCTACTGCCTTGGATGTGTAAAAAAAAAAGAACTTTAATCTGGCAGACTGTCCCTTTGTAATCACACAGCAATCATCTACAATCAGCAGACATAATGTGGTCTCTTCTATCTCCTGCAATGACTCTGTAATGTCTACAGAAACATATATTATATGATATTCACAAGAAAACAGTTTGAACTCAAGACAGAAAGCAAGACATAATAAAAATCTTGAACTTTCTGTGGCATAATTAACATCTGACCAAAAAGCACATGTGTAGCAGCACCACTGTTTGCTGGCTGGTTTTGAGTCCTGGTTTGTTCTCTCACAGATTGGTTTGCAGTGTTTCGAGCATCTTTTCATTTGTGTGTGCAAAATCCTTCAATTATGACATTTAAATCTTTGTTTGAAGCTTTTTAAAACCTGCTTTTGAAACTGAAGTTCATTTTCAGAGCGAACCCTCCACTCTTTCAAATGCTACTCTTATTTTTTATTAAAAATAATTGTGATTTGTCCTCATAGCTGCATCTCAGACTGGTTCACCTTGTGGACTATTTTTTTCTATTTACCCAGATGAAGTTGAGGCTGTTTACTGCAGCTGTATTCACACTCTCAGCCCAACTCCATGCCTATTTAAGGGCAACACATTTGCAATGGTGACGCACTATACAGTAAATAAACTTGCTAAAATTTGATCTTCTGCACATTTAACTTGAACAGACGGGGAGAGGGAAAACATGCCAAAATATTTACTTTCTGTTAATTCCGTTTGAGTGCCTTCCTGCTTAGTAAGGCATAAAAATAGAATCAAAGATGCCTCAATAGGTTTTTTATAGGCAAAATCTGTAGAAGTGCTCAGGTTAATAATTCACCAATACCCTTATACAGGCCCATCAAAGTGGATTAGGACTCCAGGAGATTTTCCATGCAGACCTAAAATGGGTTGATCTTTGAAAACATCCTGAACACGCTGAGCTGTTGATGGTATTCATCTTATTCATCTTATTCATTTTTCCTTTGAGAAGATCATTGCAGTGACGGTTACGCTGAGGATGAGTCATGCATAGTGTACGTAAAAAGACCAAATTTCTGTCTGATATACTGCTGTATGTATGTCAGCCTCAGTATGCCTGGATTCTGCAGCTAAAACACGGGAGTCTACAAGAATGTGATAAATCCACTGGGGCCGCTGTGCTGGTGTGAATCTTATCCGTCATCTAAAATAAACGAGAGTGTGGGAGTAGTTAGGAGGACTCTGTGAGAGGGCCAGCAGCTAGAATTCGGAGCAAAACCTTCAGATTTTGGACTCTTTACGGGCTTTATTGGCCAAGTATGTGTACACAGTTTGACTCATTTTTTAACATTGTTTTCAATGTACTTACACACAGAACAACTGACAGGAAGATAGACATAGACACAGTTCACAATCAGGAGAACAAAACTGATCAAAGGTAGGCCATAGGTAGGCCATAATTATAGAACTATTATGTACACATAAGTAGGCGAGAAATGTGTATATACACTATAAATATACACAAAAAAGCAGCAATCAAGTCAGCTATTCTGTAGATTGTAAACAAATACAACTAGTGCAAATGAAAAAATATTTATTGTTTTTATTTTTCTTTTTGACAGGAGAAATCCATCATATATAAACTCTGACATCAAGTGCTCCTTTATATTGAGACTAGACCTCATGCTGACAGTGAGAAATGGACAGTCATAATTACTGTAATTATTCCTGCAAACAAAGCCTCAAGAACCTACTTCAACAGCCTTTTTAGATATATAAAAGGCTTGTCAACGCAAAACTTGAGCCCACAAAAGGCCTGCGTCCATCTGGTCCTGAATTACACATCCAGCTAACACATAACTGTCAAACAAATGCACACTGATCACCAACATTACATGGGAACCACTTTGTGGCTGTAACTGAAATTGATCTAAATGAGTGAGGGACGTACAGTTGATTCTTTGTTTAAAGTAAGATAAAGTTGAGAGTTTTCTTTTGTCTTTGCAGATTATTTATAGGGACAGAACTATGTTACATTGTCAATGATGACTTGTTTACATCTTTTACATTTTTAATTAAATTAGTTTTTATCCCTTATATTTACATTGAAAATGGAAGATGAACATTTTGTGGTTTCTTGCATTACAAGAGCAAAGTCCTCCATTTGGCCTTTGATTAAAAAAATCAGCAGCAACAAAAGTACAAAAAAGAACCCACATGTTGTAGAATACACACAGTACACCTGGAGTCGGTGCCAGGACTGTTTTCGTAAAGGGCAATGTGATTTGTATTCAGTAACTAACCACGTTTCAAAGTAGTCTGATCCAAGCCATTAAACATTTTGCTTAATTGCACCCTTCTGCCTGTCCTTACTAAAACTGCCCTATTCTTCATGACTAAAATCCCACTGGTTGTCACTTTAGCTTGATACATTACTATTGCATGTTAATTTTAACATCGCAATAAGGAAGAAATGATTCTATTTAAGTTTTGATTCACCAGGTCCTGTGTGTACAGAGGGACTTCCTGCCACTGACCACACAGTGTAATTTTGGACAAGACAAGCATCTACAGCATCTATGTAGACGCTTGTGTTTGTGCTGTTGGCCCGCAGCTGTAATACTACCTAGAATCTATTCAGATTCTGAGGCCTGATCAGACCTTTATGCAGCATTAACCTGCTTATCGCTGGATTTTCCCTCCCGCCTTCCTAACGCCAAGCAGCTGTCAGGCCTGCTAATTAAAACCTGACAGGATGATCTGCTGCTCTAATGTGATCATGCATGTGATGAAGCACGTACATGCTGACATGTGCACGCGTAGAGCCACTAATCTCTATGACACAAACACGCGCACGCGCTCTACATACATCCCCAGGGCTGTGTGTCTGGATCTCTGGTTTATTGTCCTGAGAAGTCGCAATAATAAACAGTGCAGGACTAATGTGATTCATCTCACTGTCCTGTCTGCTTTTCGTTGTGTTGTTTTTATGTTTCAGCCTTGTGACATGTTTAGACACTTGATTGTGTGCAGTTATAGTACCATCATTAAACATTTATAAGACACTATAATAGTTTTTCAAAATAAAAGTCTTTACCTGTAGGTGAAATCTATTTATAAATGGCGGTCTTTTGTTTCTGCTCTATGTAACTTCAATGAGAGGGTAGGATTCACAGCATTACATACAGGTTTAATAAAAGTAATATAACGTTGGAAACGTTTCTTTATCTGTGTAATGTTTTAACAATACAGAGCCTATTTCGCTGATGACTTCTTAACCGTCATATTAACAGAATACACACTGTAAGAGAAAACTGATGGTTTGGGATCAGGTGATATCTCTTCTTTTCATTGGCAAACACATGAACATTTTGCAAGTGCGGATGAGTGGAGATCAGTTTTATAGGAGAACGTTATGACCACATTAAAGAAATACAGTCCAAACATCGCAGGTCATGGCTCAGCTTGCACATATCTATTTCCCCTTTGGTCCTTTTAAACTTGCCACATTACTTGAGAGACCCCATTATCCAGCATATTGAATAGTGAGGGAGACTTTGTTGAACACAAAGTGCAGTCTTGGCAATGAAATCTTGATGTCCTCCCTATTTTAGATAAAGTAACAAATCCCATCTAATCTAACCTGCACCGCTGAGGCAAAACAGAAATACATGCCAAAAAATATAAAGCCTTGTTCCGACTAAAATAAGAAAATTTAACATTTGGCCCCAATTATGCTCCCTTTGGCCAGACTCATTCGTCATTTGTTAGGTAACCTCATGTCACTGGGTCATCTCCTCCTTTGTCTTTCACTCATTTGCTGCTTTTTTTCCATATATTGATTTTTTAAAAGTTGATAGTTAATTGCTGCAAAGGGAGCCAAGGCAATCCATGCTAACTCAAACTACATAATCTGTGCTACCTCTGCAGGTGCTATTTGTTCAAATAATGATGAGGTTAAATTTTTCACTTTCTCCTTAATTTCTCCATTAAACTTCAAACATTTTAGACAAGGTGTGTTTGAAACTCAAAAGATTGTGGGTGAAATGATCGCTTCAAGAGAGTCAGACAAGGTAACAAAGCCGGCTCTTACATAAGTGTGTTGAGGGAGGGATATACTTACAGGAAGCTTGATTAGAAGATGAGGTGCGGCTGAGCAGGTGGGTGGCAGCTCAGCAGGAGTAGCTGATAAGAAGCAGGTGTGAAGGCCGGAGAGACAAACTGAAGGCAGCTGGTGGGCAGGTGAGAGATGACACGGGATGGAAAATACGTGAAAGACCTTCCCCTTTCACGTCAGAGGGTCACTCCACGGTCAGAATCAAAGCTGTAACTCATGTTAAATCATAGTGTCAGAATACACAGGTAGAAGTGTGAGTTGTGTTTATTATGTGCTGTTTCCTTGTAAAAACAAAAAATGAAACACGTTCTATAAAATAGATGGTACACAAGTTTATATGCTCAACCAAGGTAATATTTGTTGAGCTTCATTCTCCTGCACATGTGCTTCCATTTAGTGGCACTACATTAGATTGTGAAGTCATATATAGATTTTGAGTTCACTTCCACTTTGCACCATCTGGTTTGAGATAATATGGCTAGTCCTCCGCATGAATACAGATTCAGTACACCCTACTGCATGCCAGGTGGTCAAATTCACCCTCATCCTGTAAAGCAGCTGATAAGTCTTTAAGGGATCCTTTCAATAATGTTGTCAGACACTTAGAATGTCTATGTGAGCCTGTTAGTAAGTTTTAACATGCCATTTCATGTTTAAAATCTATATGAATAGGTACAGCTTTAAGGACAACTATGGGAGCTTTTGGCTTAAATGTGTCCCAAAACCAAGTTTTTAAATTTCTAAATCAATCCAACACAAGAAACAATAAATTAAATTGTGCCAACAAACTGATAAATGCTGTTACAATGAAGGGATTGCTTGTACAATATTAGGCTATATTATATAACATTAAAGTTATAGTGTGTGATCTAGGGGGATCTAGTGGAAGTGGAATATTCATATTTTGTTTTCAACTAGATCGTTGAGTTTTCTTTACCTTTGAATGAGCCTTTTCCACTTCTTCCTCAGAGTCCACATGTTATTACCAGGAGCCCACAACAGACGAATCACACTGTAGGAACCTCTGTCCATCGCCTCTGCATTAGCTTGAGGCCCTGTTGTTTCTTGTTAACCCTTTTCATCTGGATGAAGAAGATTTACATGAAGGAGGCGCATTTCAGGCACATCTTATCTCCTGGCAGAGAGGACAGTGCCTCTCTGGACCATAAAGACTTCAAACGAGGACAGTTGTAATTAATTTACAACCCAAAGCCTTTGGATGAACTTACTCTCCCATTTCTGAACTCTCTCTCCCCTTTTGAACAGATACAACTCTTCCCACAGGTCATGTGAGTCCTGTGACAGTTCACCAGGAGGGACGAACGAATGTCCTCAGAATGTGTTAATACAATGTCTTTACATTTGCAGATCAAGTAACACGCCTGATCACTTTCTACCTATTTCTCTCTCTGTCTCTATGACTTCTGATCCACAAACACCCACAGAGTGGACATCGGACACCTTCTGCTGAGTTGTTCTATGTGATACTCCCGTCTTTGAATTTACGACCTATGCCTGGTATTCTTATCTGGTCGCATTCCAAACCAAATGGTCTCTGTATTCTTCCAGATTTCAGACCATTTCTAATTAACCATTAAGTCAGTATCTCACAATCTTATTTCTAACACATTAAGAAACAGTAAGAGAAGTTCATAAAACTGATCTTTTCCCCGTTTCTCTACGATTAAGATTGACTGAAATCAAGTTTAATGTTTAAATGTGTCTTGTGTTTGGTGGAACCACAGTGCCCTCCAGTGGTGAGTCCTGGTGCAGTTGGACGAGAAATATTCTGTTTAATATGTTCATGGTTATAACCAGTAAATGACTCTGATATGTCTTTGTTTTAACAAGTATTAAGCTGAATATGTATAATTAATGTTTAATCACGTCATAATCCTTGTCATGATAGACAAAGTACATCTATTGAGCCATGGTGAGAAACTGAGAAGGTGAAGCACGGTTTAGTTCAGTGAGTTTCTGTGAATCTTAACACCTCCACTAAATCTTGGAGATAAAAGCCGGTAAGCCCCGCCTAGACACGCCTCGATTTGCAAATAATAAAACGGAGAGATCACGTCTCTCGAGTTAGTTGTTTTTAAAGTTTTTGTTTAGTTTTGTTTACAGTTTTGTTGTTTTTAAAGTTTTGTTTTTTCAGTTGTTTTAAAGTTTTTAGTTGTTTTTAGTTTTTCTTTTGTAACTTATTTTGAAGCTCTTTACTTTACTTTGAAACACGCTCCAAGACAGCGATCTCATCAGAAGTGCTCACGCGTTGATTGTTCTCATTTTATATTTTTCGCAGTATTGATTAGCTTCTTTTATTAAGTTTGTACCAGAACGAAGTTCTGTTTTAATTTGTTTTATACCGTTAAGTATCGTAACCCGCTTTTGACGAAGTGAACTTAATTTAGATTACCTTGCATTAACTAACAACGGACGATCCGCCTGATCAACGTATCATCCTCAGTTATTTTATTCAAGAAGTTAAATCTAGTTTACAAAGTCAGAGCCTGAAAACCACTCGAAGAAACGAAGAAGAACATCTTTATCACAATCATCATCACGACACAGCAACTTGCTGTGTCCGAGACCGTGCAAGCGGTTTCCAACGAAAGACAGACTCTGTGACAAGCCCCAGCGCTCGCTAGCGGTATCATCCCGCTGGGCATTGAGCCAAGATCTGCACCGGATCGGTACGGGACCAGCTGCCCTCTTCCTAAGACAAAGGACCGAGGTGCCCAACCGACTGATACCGGACGAGCTGACCCCGGCCATCGGACTGCCAGCTAGAGTCGCAAATCACCCGAGGGAATCCGCTGCCGCGGCCCCGCAACTCGGCTGAGAAAGTAGGCTCTCCATCACCCACAACAGCTGGATTCACACATGATACATGAGATGGTGTATATTGCTCTGGTTCTGATCTTTTAGCGTAAGAGAAATTCGGTTAGGGTCTCGTTAGTATTAAAAATTACTACCGTAATATTTAAATGCTTCAACCTAACCCATGATCTCACCATCAGCCTATATTCCACTAATAACCCATTACTTAGTTATTTCACATTTCCTGTTACCTGTGTTATTCATTTAAATTGCCATTTCATTTATTTAACCTGAATTATTTAGTCAATAAACATATTTAACCGTATGTCGTTGTCTGTGCAGGTTTGTTTTTAATGTGGAGAACCGATGGATATGTGTAGAATCTCACTGCTTCATATATGAGATGAATAAATTGATCTGAAATTGATTAGAATTGATACAAGTTAAACTTGTCCAGTCGAATTTGATTAATTACCTCCGGATTATTCAAATAGACAAAATAACGGAGGTGGTGCCCCATTAACGAGTGTTTATTATTAGTGTATCTCCTACATATTATTATGGTGCCGTCCGTGCGAGGCCACCTAAAACCACAGTTCTCTGCATTAAATTGATTCCTACAGACAAACATCGGTTTTAATAATCAAAAACCCAAAGCTGTTTTAATGTTGTTTGGCTGTCCACCGAGTGATTAGTGCGATACTTAACCTTATATTCTCTACTGCATATACCTTGAATTGTGTGTGAGCATAAAACTTCGCTGAGATTTGATTTCGCTGCTTAATATGAAATTAATGTGTATGGATGCTGCGTTGTAACCAGATCCGTGTGTGATAAAGAGCCTTCAACATCCCCGCATGTTGGAAATTAATGTGTAGATGCTGCGTTGTACCAGACCTATGATTTAAAGAGTTGTTAAACGCCGCCGTGCGTTAATGCTTCATGTACAGATTCTGCGCTGTAATCACCAGATCTGTGAGTTAAAATTGTTCAGCGCCGCCGTGCGTTAATGTTTCGTGAACAGATCCTGCGTTGTACCAGGTCTGTGATTTATTTGCATGCATAAGTGTCGCTGCACACTTCTTAAATTAACCGGTTTGATGAATCATAAGCTGTTGCGCTGTGCCAAAGCTTAGAGAATTCTTCCTGAGATAGTCTGTATCTACCGCGATGTTCCGGAGATATTTGTAACTTGCTCAGACCCTCGTGTGTTCTGATTTAGATTAGCTACCTAAACAGAAAACAGCTGTGCAAACAGTGAGAGGTTTATTTGATCTACCCCGTGTAGTATCAAGATTGGTTGCTATGGCAACAATCTCGTTCAGAAGACAGTATATTTGACTGTGTAAAGGAGGACAGAAAACCTCTATCAGTTGAAATTGTGAAAACACAAGTAAATGAATGCAATGCTAGTTGCTGGTTGAATGTTTTCTGATGTGCTGAAAAACTTGTTGGTGCAAAAATTAAAGTGGCAGGATTCACTGCGTGTGACCAGTGAACTCAACTGCTGTAACTTTGTTTGCTGAGAAATTAACCCTCCAGAGCCAAACCGTCACTGACCCAAGCCTTGAAAAACAAGGGGGGTATATCAGTGGGCGGAGCTAAAAGTCCCTCCTCTAGACTCTTCTTCGTGTAGCCTTGTTAAAATTAAATTCTGCGATAGCGCCCCTGGTGGCCGACTCTGTTAAAACCTCCGAAGTTGCGATAGCGCCCTCTGTAGGACGATTCGGAAAAAGATTTCTATTTTGTGATAGCTTCTTCTAATGACCAACTCTGTGAATATTAAATTTGTGACCACTCCTGGTGGCTGATTCTGTTAACAACAAATACATTTGAATATTCTGCTGGCTAACTTGATTAATTGAATTTTGTCTTTCAGCTTTAATAGGCTGAAATCCCACACAGGTACTTGCTAAATTGTAATATTGGTAAACTGTGATACTGCAATAACTACTACAGTGAATTAATGTGTCTCATTATTCAGGTAAATCGAATAATTAATTTGTAAATTACGAATTTGACAACTTTAACCAGATTTGACAACTTTATTCCAAATTCAATTGAAATTTTTGTTGTATTACTTGGAATTTGATCTTGATATATGCTACGCGCATGCAAGTCAAAGAATTAAGCTGTTAACTACACATCCAAGTACTTTTTAATCGAAAGCCACATTTAGATCAAATACTTTAGTCATTGTTGTTAACACATTAGCTGTCAAATCCTTTGAAATCCAAAACGTCTGCTGTTTTTGAGCTTCACAAATTGAGTTAATTAACCAAGCAAACCCCACCTCTAATTGAAAACAATTAGAATTTAAAAAGCTCAAATAAAATAAATAAATAAAACAAAGTAAATAGAATTTTGAATTGAATTTCTTTTCTTCTAAAAACAATGGCAGGGCCCGGTGATTCTGACACCGTGAGCCTAGTGAATCCCTTAGACAATCTAGATTCAGTAATACTGGATCTCACCACAGAGTTGCTACCAGATTATGCAGATAAAATCCAGAAGACCGACCCTAGTGAGCTACATGAAATAATGTCCGCGTTAGTATGCCAGTCCCTGACTGAAGAAATGAAAGGAAAAGACAGAGAGAAAATGTTAGGGATGATGGTTATCGTGATGTCTGCACAACAAAAACGCAGAGACCAACTGCTAGAGAACACTTTAGCTGAAATAACCCCTAAAAAGCAACATGAGAAAACTAAAGAGTCCTTAACTAAAGCAGAAGGCCGCATTAACCGACTTGAGTCTCAGGTTAAAGCACAAAAAGAGGAACAGACTGAAATGCAGGAAGGAAACTCAGAGCTCAAACAAGTCCTTCACGCCCAAGGGCCAGAGCTAGATAAAACAGAAGTAACTAAACATCTTGTAGATGCTAACAAAGACCTTGGAAAAGCAACCAAGGAAAATAAGGAGCTAAAAAGTAAGCTCAAAGTTTGGGACAGGGCCAGAGAAAGAGAAAGGAAATGTCTACATGACATGCAACAGGCACTAAAAGAAGCCAGGGACCAAGTTAACGAATCCCATCTTGAACAGATGGAACAAGAGGCAGAGCTCAAAGAGGTTAAAAGGGAATTAAAGCACTCCTTTGAGTATAGTTCATTCCCAAAAGCGCCTACAGGTGCAAACTCTCATGAGGAAAACAAAAAGAGCAGATTCCACAGGAACGCTCAATTAGGCACGTCCCCGCCACGATCTATGTCACCCATAGATCCCGTTGTCCAGTCTCGGACTGACAGGGACCTGCGTGACCGAGATAAAAGGTCTCCCTCCTCTCAGCCTCTCCCTCCTCCGAGCGCGCAATATTCGCGAAACCCCTCCGACAGGGACCTAGATAAAATAGCTCGAAACATAATGCATTTCGAACCCAAACCTGGTGCCTTTAATGAAACTCACAGGCAATTTGACCCTGAATTTTTTCCCAACCCTCCCACCCAAATGATCGGCATTGCCGCTCAAGCTCAGGTAGTAGCCAATGCTCCTGTCGACTCTTCAGAACCGAGACGCTCCGGTCCTGACTTGAAATACTTGCATGACGCACGCACTGCCTTGCGCATTGTCGAGGGCCTCCTTGTACATGTCTCCGACGCTCTCACTTCACCTGCATTCGTGGTGCCTCAGAGCCACAGGGGGGTGATGCTAATGCAGGCCCATAACTCTCCATGCGCAGGACATAGAAAAGCCAAAGCAACATACCAGGCACTCCAACAAGTAGCCTATTGGCCACACATGCAGGAAGATGTAGCAAGCTACATCAAAGACTGCTCAATTTGCTGTCAGGCCCAACTGTCAAACCTGCTTCACAGAGCTCCCTTCCCACAAAGGGGCCACAGAGCCTACTATGACCAAAAAGTGTCCCATGACAAAGTCAAAGTGGGGGACAAGATTTGGTACTACACCTCTGCTCCCCTGACTAGAAAGGCCAACCAAAACACCAGAAGACTTGCCCGCAAGCTTCTGCCCCAAAAGCTCAAAGTAAACAAAGGCCAGAAAGAGCAGACACTTAAGTGGATCCATCGCAACCAGATGAAACCACACAAAAACCCCATGGGACTTGACAGGGATGCAAACTTCTCTGATAGGTCATAAATAAGGATAAAACCTTTAAAGCACCTAAAAGTGCCAATCGCGAGAAGAATTTTTTTTTTTTCAACAAAGGTCACTGTTGTTCGCGTCATTTACAAAGTTGAATTGAGAAACAGGCTTTGTAAATTAACCTGCTAATTTAAACTGCTTAACTAAATACAGTCCTTTGATTCACCCAAAACTAATTGATTCAAAGTGGGGGTTAATCTAACACGTTTGCCCTTTGGTCCAAAGTGTATAATAAATTGAAAAGTAGAATTAAAACCAAACTCTGAGATTGTTCGCAAGGAACATCCCAGACTGTTGATCACCAGCTGTCGTCTACACACAAAGAAAGTGTTTATCAGGCTGACAGACTCAACCTACAGGTTACAGCAGTTGCAGAAGTTCACTGTCACTCAATCAGAACTGAGTAATTTAGTTACAGACCTAAACAATTAATTGGTGAATCCTTGATAAAGCTATCAGCTATAAAGCTTGTAAGAATATTTTGTTTGTTTAAATCTTGGACTCTCTACAGTTCATGCTGTAAGTTTATTCACGGTAAAATCGCCATGAATGTGAATTTCAAGCTGAAATCCCAGACATCAGAGCGCAGATCAACCAACAACAGCAGGTGCTACAAACATAAGCCAATCATTGTAGAGCATCATTTTGGTGGTCAAAACCCACAGTGAAGTTCTGAATAAAACTCTCCTTGCTATAATCAGAATTAGAATCAGAAATACTTTAGTGATCCCTGAAGGGATATTGCTTGTGTTACAGCTGCTCCCATTCAGTCTTAGAAAATAAGCAGAAATGTACATCTATATGAACAGTGTAATAAATATTTACGTGAGTAATCATTCTCCTTTCAGTCATGTCAGTTGATTATGCTCACACACAACCTGTCAGTTCGTTATGGCAGACACGCTGAGAGACATTGGATCCTCAGTGAACAGCTCAGCCATAAATAAGATTCTTCTGCATCTTATCCCACTGTTTCTGGTGAAGTAAATTTATCCACCATTACCAGAGAACGTTATCCTATACATTGAAAATTTAGCTCCATCATTTGGACACAAACCAATATGAAATCAAGAAATCTAAATTTTTCGACAAACACACACTTGAGTTAGAGCAAAACACTCTTACTCAAGTGCAGTGATCAGTTATTGATAGCGACTCTCACAGTTAGTTGATAACAGTTACTATTGACAGTTCTATAACAGGCTCCTTAATTCTATAAGATTAAGAGTAGAACTTTCCACTAACCAAGTTAGTATTATCAGTACTGTTTTCCCTTATTTTTTCTTTACTATATGATTAGACCTTAGCACATGCCAAAGTCAGACACCATCTCTGATCATAAAGTGTGCCACCTGTGCTCCTCGACGATGGACATCATGACTTCATCGATCCAAAGTTCCCGCTACTACGGTCATTCAGATCGAAGTGGGGGATATGTAGGAACCTCTGTCCATCGCCTCTGCATTAGCTTGAGGCCCTGTTGTTTCTTGTTAACCCTTTTCATCTGGATGAAGAAGATTTACATGAAGGAGGCGCATTTCAGGCACATCTTATCTCCTGGCAGAGAGGACAGTGCCTCTCTGGACCATAAAGACTTCAAACGAGGACAGTTGTAATTAATTTACAACCCAAAGCCTTTGGATGAACTTACTCTCCCATTTCTGAACTCTCTCTCCCCTTTTGAACAGATACAACTCTTCCCACAGGTCATGTGAGTCCTGTGACAGTTCACCAGGAGGGACGAACGAATGTCCTCAGAATGTGTTAATACAATGTCTTTACATTTGCAGATCAAGTAACACGCCTGATCACTTTCTACCTATTTCTCTCTCTGTCTCTATGACTTCTGATCCACAAACACCCACAGAGTGGACATCGGACACCTTCTGCTGAGTTGTTCTATGTGATACTCCCGTCTTTGAATTTACGACCTATGCCTGGTATTCTTATCTGGTCGCATTCCAAACCAAATGGTCTCTGTATTCTTCCAGATTTCAGACCATTTCTAATTAACCATTAAGTCAGTATCTCACAATCTTATTTCTAACACATTAAGAAACAGTAAGAGAAGTTCATAAAACTGATCTTTTCCCCGTTTCTCTACGATTAAGATTGACTGAAATCAAGTTTAATGTTTAAATGTGTCTTGTGTTTGGTGGAACCACAGTGCCCTCCAGTGGTGAGTCCTGGTGCAGTTGGACGAGAAATATTCTGTTTAATATGTTCATGGTTATAACCAGTAAATGACTCTGATATGTCTTTGTTTTAACAAGTATTAAGCTGAATATGTATAATTAATGTTTAATCACGTCATAATCCTTGTCATGATAGACAAAGTACATCTATTGAGCCATGGTGAGAAACTGAGAAGGTGAAGCACGGTTTAGTTCAGTGAGTTTCTGTGAATCTTAACACCTCCACTAAATCTTGGAGATAAAAGCCGGTAAGCCCCGCCTAGACACGCCTCGATTTGCAAATAATAAAACGGAGAGATCACGTCTCTCGAGTTAGTTGTTTTTAAAGTTTTTGTTTAGTTTTGTTTACAGTTTTGTTGTTTTTAAAGTTTTGTTTTTTCAGTTGTTTTAAAGTTTTTAGTTGTTTTTAGTTTTTCTTTTGTAACTTATTTTGAAGCTCTTTACTTTACTTTGAAACACGCTCCAAGACAGCGATCTCATCAGAAGTGCTCACGCGTTGATTGTTCTCATTTTATATTTTTCGCAGTATTGATTAGCTTCTTTTATTAAGTTTGTACCAGAACGAAGTTCTGTTTTAATTTGTTTTATACCGTTAAGTATCGTAACCCGCTTTTGACGAAGTGAACTTAATTTAGATTACCTTGCATTAACTAACAACGGACGATCCGCCTGATCAACGTATCATCCTCAGTTATTTTATTCAAGAAGTTAAATCTAGTTTACAAAGTCAGAGCCTGAAAACCACTCGAAGAAACGAAGAAGAACATCTTTATCACAATCATCATCACGACACAGCAACTTGCTGTGTCCGAGACCGTGCAAGCGGTTTCCAACGAAAGACAGACTCTGTGACAAGCCCCAGCGCTCGCTAGCGGTATCATCCCGCTGGGCATTGAGCCAAGATCTGCACCGGATCGGTACGGGACCAGCTGCCCTCTTCCTAAGACAAAGGACCGAGGTGCCCAACCGACTGATACCGGACGAGCTGACCCCGGCCATCGGACTGCCAGCTAGAGTCGCAAATCACCCGAGGGAATCCGCTGCCGCGGCCCCGCAACTCGGCTGAGAAAGTAGGCTCTCCATCACTCACAACAGCTGGATTCACACATGATACATGAGATGGTGTATATTGCTCTGGTTCTGATCTTTTAGCGTAAGAGAAATTCGGTTAGGGTCTCGTTAGTATTAAAAATTACTACCGTAATATTTAAATGCTTCAACCTAACCCATGATCTCACCATCAGCCTATATTCCACTAATAACCCATTACTTAGTTATTTCACATTTCCTGTTACCTGTGTTATTCATTTAAATTGCCATTTCATTTATTTAACCTGAATTATTTAGTCAATAAACATATTTAACCGTATGTCGTTGTCTGTGCAGGTTTGTTTTTAATGTGGAGAACCGATGGATATGTGTAGAATCTCACTGCTTCATATATGAGATGAATAAATTGATCTGAAATTGATTAGAATTGATACAAGTTAAACTTGTCCAGTCGAATTTGATTAATTACCTCCGGATTATTCAAATAGACAAAATAACGGAGGTGGTGCCCCATTAACGAGTGTTTATTATTAGTGTATCTCCTACAACACACTGGCTCTAGGGAGGACCTTTTGCAGTTTTTTAAATTTTTTGTTGCCACTACAGTGAGGTCAGGCGACGGTTGTTCAGTCAAAATTATCGGTTAGAGATTAAATCCTCCACACAGGACCTATAAAAACCTAAAGTCACCATGAAAGTGAAATATGAAGGTATGTGGCTGAGAAAAGAAAACACTATGACTGGTGCAACCAACACTAAGCCTTGTCTATTTCCTGCAGCTGTGCAGACACAGCTGACTTGTAATTTGTGTAGCGTTTTATTGCAAAACACATATTTACTTGACCACTAATGTCTGATAAATGTTTGATTTGTAGGTGTGGGCTTAGTACAACCAGGAGCACCCGGGCCCAGTGCTCCTCAGCAACCGTAGAAGTCCTCACCTCGGTCTCCTCTGGGAGGTCTGCTCCATGTTTTACATTTGGTTTCTTTCTATGGAAGCTCATCAACATCCATTCACTTACACCTCTGACTTCACTTATTTCCACATCTCATTCCTTTATGCATTTTGCACCTCTCGCATTATTTGCCATGAGCCAGTCATGGTGAAGTGTAACGGAGAATACACAACCATTTTTAATTGGTAGAGGAAATTAAAGCTGCAAAGATAAACTATATTTTATATTTTTGACGCGATAAAAAGTCACCCAACAATTGGACTTGCAAATTTGTAATGTACCTACAAGGAAATTATACTGAAAGGAAACATTAATGAAAACCCATTTTGCTTTTGCTTTTTTTGTGGTCATCATTATTGTCTTGAGTAGCCTGCTGCTCCACAGCATTGACCTGTCTTGATTTATTTATGGCGATGTGACTGGGAGTCCATGCAGGCACAGTTAACTGCCTGCTGTGCGCAGCTCTAACTGAGTTGGGGCAAACTCAGCTTGTTATATTTGGAGGAAGTGGCCTTCGGGCCACGCTGCTGTTGTGCTGCTCGGCTTGTGGTACATAGCATGAGCTCAGTCTCCTGTTACTCCCCTCTCCACAAACACAGCCTGCTGATGAAGGTTCTCAGTCATCCAGGTCATGGTCATTCTAAGTGCTGTATCGTGGACAACTGGACCTGTTTCAGTTTCTTGAAGACGTTTCACCTCTCATCCAAGAGGTTTCTCCAGTTCTAACTAACTGGAGAGGAGGTGCAGGCTTTTAAACTCTGTGTGGGAGTGTCCTTACAGAGTCGTTAAGGACACGTGAGTTTCAGAGTTGTAGACCCAACCGGTCTTCTAGTGGGTTGCTAGTGCTAGGTGAGCCCAGGTGTGAATGGTTGTTAAGCTGTCTGGGGAGGGAACTCAGTACTGCATTGTAAGTGGGTGATAAGTAATGTCTTAGGCCACCTCCTCTGTTCAAAGACGGTTGTTCCAGTTTGACATAGATGTTTACATCGTTGTCCTCAAAGGAATGATTTTTCTAATCATGCAGCTGGGAAAATACACAAAGTACACAACAATGCACAGCTGTATTTTGTTTTAATTTCTACTGCAATTATCAGTCTTCACTGAATTAAGTGTCTGTCTGTTGGGATAAAAAAAATCCCTTTTCTATGACACATATTAGGCCCACTGATCTGGACACCATCCACTTGTAAATTGGTTCCCAATAAACCTCACTTTAATTATGCATTTTGACCTGCCATTGGCTTGAATTGAGGTACATAGGAAGTGTATCAGAGGTATCGTATTCAGCGGTTGCTATCCGCAGTTAATGGTGGAAGAACTGGAATAACTGTGGAAACTCTACACTGCAAAAGAAAATTAACCCTGCTGATGGAGGAGGAGAAACTTTATAACCTTATCACTGAGGTAAAACGAGAGTGAACTGACGGCATTCACTAGAATGAGAGCACTCTGGTGTTAAAATCTGTTCCCTCGCTGATATGCGTTTCCTCACACCACCAAGACTTGAGGACAGTTAAAAACTGTCACTTTCTACTAGATCAGTAAGTAACAAAACCTGCCTACTGCCTTTTCATAGCGCTGAGATCAGGCATTCCTTGCAACAGTGACGCAAACAATAAGTTGGGGAGTTGAAAGATTCTCTGTTTTTGCTTCAAAGAGTCAATGTTTCACTCATTTATGGAGCTTTTATTCTTTTTGCATTGTACAGTAGTTCTCAGAGGATTAGGTGTAGTTGCACTTACGTACATGTTACTTCATCAAAAGCTCTTCTTACTTCACCGAGTCAAGCAGGCTTTTGTTGCTTTCAATGTCAGGCTTGTTCTTATAATTGTTCAGTGGAAACCAGGTGATACTTAAGGTTAGTTACAGATGCAAGCACGCAGGTTACTTTTCTACACTTTTACAGTATTAAATATAAAGTTCATTTTCATTGGCAGTCATTTAGCAACAGTGTTCCCACAACTGAAAACTGGAAACCAAACATAACATGTCAGAAACACAACATCACTTGAGGGCAGAATGATTCTGATATGGAAAGAACTGGCAGCGTTTAAAGCAGTGGCATTACCTTCACTCTTAAGTAAGCAGATCTGCTGACAGATCAAACTGCTCAGACCTTCACAGAGAAACCCCGTGGGTGTAGCTTTGTCAGCGTAGGATCTCGCTGCCAGCTGCGGGTATCACCGGGGGAAATGACAGAATGCTCTTTTATTTTCGCACACATGACAACAGATCATTCTTGTTCTCAGAAGTGTATAAAAAGCCCAGAAGTCATGAGAACTCTTTGCCATGATGCTGAAAAACGACCTGAGGAGCTGGCTTTAATGAGGAACTAAGTGACCAATCGGCCCAGTCCTTTCTGCTCACTGATCCTCCAGCACCCACGTTGGCTTTTAATGGCACTTGAGTAAACAGAAAGAGCACTGATTTTAGACCCTGGGGAGTACAAATCTGTTTTTTCCCCAAGTTTAGATGACATGAATCATGACATGTCTGAATAACCTTTTACTTAGATGTCTCTCCCATAGGTTGAAACTAAATCCGACTGATGACCGTATAAAAATTCCATTCAGGCATAACGTTTGGTTTCTAATCTAAAGTCTGATCATGGTTTTTGATCCAGAAAGATTTAGAAATATCTGCATGTGTTTAGAGGGATCATAATTACTGTTGGCAAGGCAGACAAATGATAACTTTATCATGAAATCCACATCACGCAATCCTGAGTGAAATGTATTCGTCATCTGCTGGCACATGTGGAGGAAAATCAGGTCACGTACCTCCAGAAATAAAAAAAAATGTTTTCTGAGGTTGTAGTCAGAATCATAAACTCTTAGTGGTGGTGTCAGTGGGGTCTTTTATCTGCTTAATCTCTCTTTGTCATATTAGTACATAGATTCAGGAGCAGTAACTACTTGTTAGCATAACAAGTGTTATGTTTAACACTTTAAATGTTTCCCTGTGTTGGGAAAAGCTTGTGGTATGACGTAATACTTGTTTTCTCCGAAAGCTCCTACCCGGCCTCTGTTAATGTGACAGTGTATGGTGCATGTAAAAGTAGTGAGTTAAACTCAACAAAACATTTGTCGGGAATGTCACTAACCTCCTTTGGGGACCAAATGCATCTGACCTTCTCCATCCGTTTCTAGGAACTGCGGCAGTAATAGATGCATCCACGCAAGCCTCTGACAGTGTTTGTGTTGGCAGCCGGTTCCTCAGCTGCATCTGTTTCCACTCTGTTTTTCACTCATCACTGACATGGTTTGGTGGTGTACTCTTCACATGCTGCTTCTGATCTTTAAAACTATTCATTTACTCTGAGTGGGAATTACAATAAAAGGGAATAGATTTAAAGTTTTACAATTTGATGACAGTTATAAAGATCGATCCACAAGTATTAAACAGGATTTTTTGACATTTTGTCACATGTTAGTAAGGGATCATTGCACTCCTCTATACCAACTCTGGCTGGGCTGAGCGTCTAAAAGTTACATCCAGTGTAAAGAGCTTGACTTTTCTACTGACAGGCTGAGTGTTTTATTTCAGAGACAGAGCTGTTTGTTAAGAAGCAAGATCCCATTTTTAACCATAAAACACAAGTCTCGTTCAAGGAGAAGTCATGCTCTGAAATCTTGTGAGGTGAGTTGTTGATTCGTCTAGATTATCAAAATCAGTTAAACAGTCAGCCATGACTTTGCTGACTGTACCTCTATAGGTAAACTCCAAACACCTCTTTCCAACGCTGATTTATGTTTACATCGTCATCTTCCCGCTACAGCTCCCCTCTTGTCAGAGCTAAACTTTAATTTTTTGTTATTATTTGACAAAAAGGCCTATCTCTGAAGAAATCATTTCTGTAATGTTGCCAGACAGTTAGAGAAACAACCTCAGCAAAAACAAGCACTTTTAGTGGATATAACTTTCATAGCTAGACCGATTCCAAAACTTTGGGTAAGTATGAATCATTTACCCACCAAACCATGCAAATATAGGACCCAGGTTTAAAAATACTGGAATTCCCCTTTAAACTGGAAATGGTGTGAGTAACTGGGAATTTATTATTTTGACTTTCCAAATGTTTTATGAGGACGGAAATGCATTGAAACTTTCCTTGACGCAAATTAAAGAACTCCATTTTTCATTATCAAAATGACAAATATGGAGGACTTTGTGACGTCTGCATTGATTATATGTTTTCTACTTTGTCACTGCAGTCTTAAAGACTCAATCATGAGATGCTAAATATGGTATGTTATGAAGAAAAACAAAATGACAATAGAAAGTCAGGTGTTTCTTCTTTTATATCAGTGAAAAGACTGGGAAGAGTCCTTACCAGCTCTCCATTCAAAGACTCATGGGTTCCATCGTAGTATGAAAGAATAAGTTAGACACAATTGCTTGTAAATAGTTGATATTTACACGTAAAATAAATACATCTTCAGGAATTGTATGCATATATATTTTTATGTGATCCACTCCAAAACGTACATGCAAGGCTACATCAGATAATACATACTCAGCATTGTTAAAGCCCTTATTGACCATTGACATGTTGACTTGTATGAAGGTTTTGACACCAGACTGGCCAATCTGTGCCATAATTAACCCTTGTCAATGCTGATCAATAGTATTTTTAGTTTTTCAGATTTGTGTGAAATAGCTGCATTTCAGGAGACAATAAGGACTTATAAAATGCTGAATATCTAGATAACAATATTTGTGTGTTGGTTAAGACATATATGCTTTTCTTAAATATAAAAAGCATTAAAGAGTAAATATAATCACACTTTATGATTGCTACATTCAACTCAATATTTAGGACACTTAAACATTTCACACCGACACCAAATCCACCATCACATCCGTCTTCATCTCAGCTTAGTGTTAGTTAGGTGAATACCAGTGTTCTGTTACAGTGTGTAGAAATTAAAAATAACTTGTTTGAAAGTCTTAATCTGGAAAGTAATAAGTACATTAGAAAAATGAAAAGTACATGCAACATCAGAGTTAGGAACTGTGACTTTTTGAATTTACTTGTGTGATTGCAATTTCCTTAAATTTCCTTTTTTGACTTTAAACTTTGATTTTAGACTTTAAAAATAATGTGCTTCAGGACCATTGCAAAATGATTCTCAGTAGCAAGTATTGGTATTATATAGTGCTGAAACCCTGCAAAGTTCTGTCTCCCATGTTTTTTACTGGTGTACTAGTGCTAAAACCTGTTCTGGACCTTTTTAGTAACTCCACGTGCATATGTCCAACTTTGGTATCATCACATGGGAAACAGACCTTCCTCTGTTGAAATCACGGCTCTGTTCACTTCTTTTTCTGAGATTCCCTCCTACTTGTTTTTCCCATCTTAGCAACTTGCAGTTAAGTGGTAGCCAAGGAGCTCGACCACTGAGCCAACCAGCCAGCACTGTTCTCAAGGAGGGCTCTCACAGGATGCAACCAAAGGGGAGTTTGGTGAAATTCCTGTGAAATTACTGTCTATGTGAGTGTGAGAGAGTGGAAGAGATAAAAAGAGAGCTGTGTAATAATCATTAGCCACTCATTGATAAGAGGGTTTGCTCTTTTCCAGGTTATATTATTAAAATGTCAAAATATTTGGTCGTTGCTGGATATTATTCAATGAGTCCAATGATTTAAAACCGCCAACAGTCATTCTATTTTGCGCTTTCCCAATGATTTTCTCTCATAGTCTGAAAATGTTATAAGTCACGTCATTTCCAGGACATCTTTTAGTCTTCTTAGGTAAACCACTGAAATGTCACTGACGTCTGTCTGAATGAGACTTGTTTTATCTGCAGCAAGGGAAGGAGGGCTGAAGCTGGCTCATTGTTTTTATAGGATTTAACATTCTGTACATTTAAGGTGAATCTTTTTGGGCTGAATCTTTTTTGCTTGATAAAACTGCAGAATGCTTGTAATTTAGTCATATATTAATTTGGTTAATTTTGATTTAGTTTGCAATGTGACCCCCAGTAAATGTTGCTTTATATAACAATCAACCATCTGTATAGGTTGTACAGTAAGGCTAGCCAGTGCAGAAAACAATGAAGAGATCGATGCCCTCCAGGGTGCTCGTGGATTTTTAGCCTAGGGCACCAAAATGGCCTGAAACAGCCCTGCATTAAGGCTAAATTATATGCGTACTTCAAAGTGTTGCTCTCCCCAAGACCGTCTCCAAACTGTTGGTATGCAAAAGGCCCAGCTGTACCTGTGCTGCTGCTTTTCAGGCTTGCAAAATTGTGATTGGTCCACTGATTTTTCTGGCCAGATATTGCTTGCTGATAGTGAAGACAACATAGTGCAGACCGAAGTCCTTGAGCATGCAACAGAATGCATGGCAGCCAGTGGGGTCAAGCTTACCCAAAAGTATCTGTCTAGATTTGACGCACAGGTTTAGGTCAGGTAATGTTTTCAAGGGATAATTTCACAAGCATACTTTGCATATGCATCTCAAACGCTGGAGAGCTGACTTTGTGGCCTTGTTGAAAAGATTGATTGACATGTTCCTAATGGAAACACATTGGTATCTGTTTCTGTGGACTCTTCTCATTTCTCTCTTTTGTGCCTCCTCTACTCCTCTCTCCTTCGCTCACATCTCAGAGAGATGCAAGGAGAGGAGCTGAGGAAAGGAATCGAGCATGTACAAACTGAGAAATTAGAAGAGGGGGTGTGTGTAGATACTTCTAGCTTTTTTGTGAGAACCAGTCGGGTTTTTGAGGCTGTTTTTGACATGTGAGGTCATTCTGGGAGACCGTTCTTTTTTTAAGAAGATACGGAATGATACGTCAATTGAAGGTCCTCAATAGTGTAGAAGTTCAAGAACATTGTGTGTCTGTGTGAGTGTGTTGGGTGGGGAGGGAGGGCCATTTCAAAAGGCAGTCTTTACCTTTCATTTCATTCGAAATCAAATTTGGAAATACAGTTTTTTCGCCCTTTGTGTTTTGGATATTTTTAGTAAAATAAAAGTCTTTGGTTCTCGAGCTGTCTTACACATTGGTAGTTTATTAGAAAGATTTAATTAAAGGAAGTAGTTTTCATGTAAATTTTCATTTCAACTAACTGCTGTTTGAAACCTCCGCACCCCCCCACCCCTGCTCCTCAGACTCCTGCTCAGGCTTAGTTCACCAGGAGCTCCTGGTACTGCTCAGACCGGAGGAAACGGCCGAAGGAGTCTTTCTCCATCAGGGCGAAGATCCTCTTCTGGGCCAGGTCAAAGGTGGCAGGGGACAGAGCCACCAGGTTCCTCAGGGTCACATCCTTGGTGAAGTGGTCAATGTTGACCTATGATGGGAGGACGACAGGATATCTTGTCAGAAACGACTAAAATGAGGATGAAGAAGATGAAAATGACAAGCACTGGTGATAGATATGAATCCTGATATACTGTAGATATATGCAGAAATGTGGTGATGTGTCTTGGAGACAGGACTCTGGGAGACGAAATTGATAATTCTACATCATCATAATACCATCTAAGGTAAAGTACTATCGTACTAGTTAGTCACTCACTGCTTATTTTACCCAGCCACTTGTTATGTTTATTCCAAATTAAACATAAACTGCATCAAGTCCTGTGTGCCAGAACATTATTCACGTAATTGAAAGCAAATTCTGAGCTGTAATAAACTGTGTTCTAAAAGAGATAAATAATTACTTCAACTGAAAAATATTCAATTGGGAGGAAAACAAGTATTAGCAGTAAAATGCAGTAGTAGTATTGTATGAAACTCCAAACTTTTTAAAGTGTTTTGGACAGAAATGGGACTGCTAGCTTGACTCAAACAGGGACATCGCTGTTAATAGTTGGCACTATATATATGTAACCTCATCTGTTTACACTCAATCACACCTGTTTGTTCACTGAAGACCATCATTCCTTCACATGTATGCACATTGTTATACAGGTGCCTTTGTTTCCAACAGTTCATTCTCTTTTATTTTAAATACACTGTCAGCTGTTTAGGAGCAAAATATTGCATAAGATTCTGTCTATATTATACACTGTACCCTGTTGAAAATATCCTCGTATTTGTGCATTGCCAACATCTGACATGCAGAACTCTGCACATTTCGAAACAGATTTGACCTTAACAAACAAAAAGCTTAGCCTCTGCATGCACTTAACTGATCTGTAAGTGTGGTCAGTAATGGCAGTGCAGAATTGGCACAGAATTTATATTTTAAAAATGACAGTGGTTCATGTGGAGTTGAGCTCATAAAAAGGGGGAAGTCACATGAGTCCCTGACCTCTCTGGGTCCCTCAGACTGGATGAAGTCTTCGTAGATCTTCTTGGCCTTGGCGGCCATCTTCACAGGGTTCTTGGTCTTCTTGAAATCCTCACAGGACATCCAGAACTCAATATTCTCATCGCTGAACTCAGACTGCAGGAAGCTGCGGAAAGCACTCAGACCATCTGATGGAGAGAGGATAAAGATGATTATCAGAGAGAGAGGCGTATTTATAGCATGTATAATGATTTAAGCCCCTTTTCATGAGTGGGTTTTAAAGTAAATATGCTGAAAATTGTGAACAGGCATACGAGTCACTTATCCATTAAAGTCACAATGATACTGTCTGAACTCTGGACTAAAGCTTCAAAAAGCAAAAGGATCCTCAGAAAACCATAATAATCACCAGAGCATCTGTCTCCAACATTTTTTCAACATAATTAACTTAAACTTCAATTTACAAAAACAGACAACTATCCTGTGGGAATATTGCTAAATAGAAACAAAATCTGGTGAACAATGAACATTAAGCACAGTAGTTATCCCAAAATAATAAGGATCGAAAAAACAAGCACTCTTTAAGACCATTGTAATTTAACATAATGCCTGAAAAAGGTCTCATTGTCTGAACGAGCATGTGCTGCAGATGATAAGCGTTCTGTTCTGGCCTCAGGCTGTTATCAGCGATCTAGATGGTTTGGTTCAAAATAGCACTGACTCTCAATCAAGCTGCAGCTTTTCTTTCTTTTCTTCTGAGACCTACAGTACAAGGACACATGGAAGCACACACGCACAGCCTGTTTGTGTTTCCAAGCTGCAACAACCAGCAGAAAATCTTTGTTTTTCATGCTTATTATGATTTCATAATCATATACTCATGTCAGCTGAATTCTGCTAGGTTTTCTTTTATGTTTCAGGAAGTTCTAATTAACTTCTCTGACCTTCACAGGGTGAGGGAACGTGTAATCTTTCACAAAATACTGAAAAATTGTGTAATTAAAAACTGCACTGACATCTATGTTTTTTATCTGAGAGAAATCGCACATTACTTATATCCTGTTGCATAATATACGTTGCATTATGCAATTTTTAACTTAAAGGCGAAGGAAGGGGTAGTGCTACATCAGAGAGGCAATAAGTCACTGAGAATCCCATGGGAATTAACAAGGAAGAAGTCATAAAGAATAATGTTAATGTAAAATCTCATGTAGGTAAATAATCGGGGCACAGCAGTTTGCAGCAGCCGTGCAATAAATCAACACTGGTGGAATCATTTAGACTTCTCCCTGGAGATGTAACCATAACACACATACCCTCCATGGACTGATACGCACACAGATGCAAACACACATTCACGCAGGCATGCAAACACAGGAGAGACATAAATCTCTCTGCCCCAGACTGCGCTGAAGGAGCCACTTAGAAAGGTCTTTTACCACCTACTGAGCCGTGCAGAGAAAATGTTTCTCTATTCACATCAGCTGGCCGGTCACATCTGTACGAGGACCTGTTTTGATGCACAGGGGCAACTTAAGTGACTTATTAGCAGGAGAGTTTACACGTACTGCTAAATACCATTACCCATTAGAGTTAATCATCAGTCATGCTGGCTCTCAGGCCCTCTGTGCACTTTGCGAAGTAAACAGTGGAGCCAGAAGTTGGTGTGGTGGCTGCAAATGTGTTTTTCTCCCCCTGTGAGCAATGTTTTTTTAATTTCTCACGCTATACCTACAAGTGAAACGATCAGGACGTCATATATCAGGTTACATCTGTTGCAAAATTCTCATTGCAGCTATCTGCAACAGTCTAAATCCAAAATTGAGTAGCCTATTCATTGAAAAATAGGAAAATGTAACTAAAATTAAGCTAGGCTATGATATAGGGCAACCATAACAGCTCTTAAGCCCTGAACCCTCAAAGACTTTGATAATATCACCTGGTAGGTGCTCCAGTGCTAGAGGCTGCAAGGCCCTGAAATGGTGACAATTTTCCTTGTGGGTTTGGGACTTTTATTTAATCTTTTCAAATTAGTACACACAACAGGAGCACACATATACACAAGACATATAGTCAGCTGTTGTTAGATAATCATTTCCAGGAGAAAAGGTGAGATCTGAGGTAGTGTTGCAAAATGTTTTTTGCATTTAAGGGCAACATCAATATGGTAACATCTCAGTGCTATGAACTGTGGGTAATTCCCCCAGGCAAAGTCTGCAGAAATGTGGATGTACAGAAAGTGGCCAAGATGTCTGTGAGAGAGCCCTCATACACTTCACAGTTTGACAGTGGGACAGCCCTAAAAGCCCCCACTGGCTCACCAGAAACATGTCTCAAGGTCAGTGAATGTGGACATTGTGATTGGGCCTGGGAGAAAAGTTTGTTTGGTGTTCTTTGATAAGCAATCCTGTTTCAAGAAGACAAAGAAACCCCAATTAGACTCTGATACAAAAACTCACCTATACGCCCAAAAACCTAATAAGGTTGGGCATGAAGACGTGGACATAAAACTAACTTTGTTTATAATGTAAGGCTGATGAGGAAACCCTGCTGAAACACATGTATGATGCATGTGTAGTCGTAAAATTAGAGTGACATATGATTAGTTTATCATTTCTGGATGTTGTTGTAGATAGCGAGGTTTGAATGTCTGATTATGTAAATCATGTTAATCACTATAGATTATTTTCAGACTTGTTAGTATCATTTGAAGATGCTTGTGCTGTTTGTCGTAAGTAAATAAGACAAGCACCACATCATCATCTTCATTCACGTAAAAAAAACAAATGGTCACACTGACGTCTAACATGATATAAATACACAAAAATAATAGGCACACAAGCTGTACTGTTGCTATGGAAACCAAACCCAGCTAGGTGTACTGTACTGTACCTATTAAAAAAAACAGTCTACCAGACAGACACCAGACCTCAGGGAGGGACTGTTTTCTCCTTTTGGAACGGTTAAAGTTAAACCTAAGTGCCAGCTGTTACATAATGACAGCAGATCTGAATAGTATGAAATAATGATGCTCTTAATGTTTGTGTTGTGAGGAAAAGAGACATGTGAAATGTGTTCTATCTTTGGAGGTTTCTTGTTGTGGGGAAGTAACTGAACATCCTTCATCTGTGTTCATTTCTGCTAAGCCGCTAAATATATATAATATAATAGGGTAATGTGACATTTTTTGCAGCAGAATATAAAAACATGTAAGAATAAAATTTTTTAAAATGTTAAGACTAGTGCTGTCAGTTAAATGCATTAACGGCGTTAACGCAAACCCATTTTAACGGAGTCAATTTTTTTTATCGCGAGATTAACGTTCTTTTTGGCCTAGCAAACTGTGCAGTTTTTTTCACACGCTGTTGCAACAACTAGTAACGTTAGAAAAACTACAACACCACACCGGATCTAGCTAGACCGGAAGAAAAATAACAGGCACGCCGTTTGGGCTTGCGAGCCGGCCAAAGAGTAGTAGGCACGTTACATTTTGAGTGGATGGCGAGCGCGAGACGCCGAAATGGATGCCAATAAGATTCTGAATGGAAAGTTTACTTTTAAACAGTTGCCAAATGGTTCCATTGACAAGACCAAAGTGATCTGTGTCTTTTGTCGTTGCGAACTGAGCTATCATCATAGCACGTCCAGTCTGAAATACCACTTGATGGCAAAGCACACAGCTGATGCGAATTCTCCGCTCCCTTGGCCCCCCTAGTTTACCTGACATGTGCACTTTATAAGTTTATTTTGTATCGCCCTGTTTGCCAATGTTGTTTTTCAATAAAAAAACATTTGCATAAAGCAAGCCAATCCACTTTTCCATGTTGATAAGAGCATTAAAATGAGAAAAAATAATGGGACAAAAAGAAATCAAGGGACATTTAGAATAGATACAAATGTGTGATTAATTGCGATTAATTGTGAGTTAACTATGACATTAATGCGATTAATCGTGATTAAATATTTTAATCGTTTGACAGCACTAGTTAAGACATCTCTTTAGTATTTTTGTAAAGAAACAACTTGTCAGATTTCCATGAGTCATGTCACACGGTGGAGAAAAAACGTCTGTAACATAATGAAATACAGGTGATATCCAGCTGTTAACCTGTGCTGTTAATTATGTTGTGGGGACAGAAATCTGTTCAGTTTTCAGGTCAGGTCAGTTTTATTTGTGTAGCCCAAAATCACAACACCTCAGTGTGCTTTACAATTTGAGCAGTGGAAAAAAAGTTCACAGTCCGTCACAAGATGGGGCAAAAATCTCTTACCGTGCAAGGTATGTCACCAAATATTATGGTTAGGACTTGGAATTTTAGGTTAAGGCTCGGTGGTTGACATTGGTTGTCATTTAAGTAAGGGTAAGCCTCCAGGGAATTAACGTCAGGTAATGCAGTTAGTGACACAATTAAGTGTGGGTGTGTTTAAGAGAAAGTGTGAGTATAAAAGAGAGTAAGAGAGGGAAACCTACAGTTGTTGTTCAGGACTCGGTCCAGACTCTCACGCCACTGAGTTGCCTCCTCAGGAGTCGGCCTGCGCACAAAATCAGTAAAGTCAGGAAGCTTAAACCAAACTTATCCCAACAATTACAAGCTGCTCTTCTCAAGTCTGATCGTCTCCTTCATTTTGTAAATGTTCAGATGAAGACTATTTTTAGTGCAGCAGCAGATGAAACACTTTCCTTCTGATTACCACAGGTCTCCAGAACAGAGTCAACTTTCTTGTTTGAACCTTGAAAATACACTAACTTTAAAATAATGATGACTGAAGTATCTGAGGACTCCTTTCATTTAGTTTGCCCTGACACATTCATTTCCAAAATGCAAACCAATCTTTTTGATTTCAACCATAAATAAGTTATTATATGAGAGACGACATTTTTTTTATTATTAGCAAACATTACGTAATCTACATAAACTCTGCAAAGTAAAAACTGTGCATTACTGTTGTAGAAAAGCTTCAGACAACAAGCTATAAATATTCCGGTGCACATTTGAAGTATCTTTCTAGTGTCACAAAGCCAGACTGCATCCTTTGATCTCAGTTTCCGCTCCAAGATTAAAGTCTGGAAAACATCAGCTGAGAAGTAATTGTGCCTGGTGTATGTGTCCGACCAATCATGGGGAGCATTAATAGACGCAGGACTGAAACTCTGAACAAACAATACAAAGGAGTTAAGACTCACAAACCACATGTCCTTCCTCTTATGTTTAGGAGAAAGTTTCCAAAGCAGCTGCAGTGTTTTCCAAGTATGATAATTACTGGAAGGACCAATGGCATGGGCAGGGACAATAAAATGTCATCTATAATTCACTGTTGTTCACTTGTTAATATGAAGTCAAGCAAAAGCTTAAAGGTGAATTTTGGTATTTTTCAACCGAGGCCCATGTTTTAGTTTTTTTGAATCGGTCCAGTAGATCACGTCAGTTGGTAGATCACATCTGCAATAGCTGCAAGGTAATCCTTTGGGGCAACCGTGAGTGTCAAAGTTACATCCACTAAAAGTGATTCTTTTTGCCACCTATAGGCTGAGATCAACCCCTTTTGTCAAAGAAGAAGACCCTTTATGTAACCAGAAACACAAGTCTTGTTCAAGGAAAAGTCTCACTCTGAAAACTTGCGAGGTGAGTTCTTACAGTTGTTGCCTCATCAAGATTGTCAAATTCAGTTAAAATAGTCAGCCATGACTTTCGGGAACAACTTCTTGGTAAACTCTAAACTTCTCTCTCCAACTCTTTCGACCGTTATCTTCCGGCAAAAACTCATCTCTCATGAGATGTCAGAAAGAGACTTCTTGAATGAAACTTGTATTTCTGGTATCAAAATGGATTTTATTCTTCAACAAAAAGTTTTACCACCGCAGGAATCGTTTACACAATGTTGTCTGACACTTAGACGAACAACCTCAGCCTGTCAGTGGCAAAACCAAACACTTTTACTGGACGTAACTTTGACAGTTGGAGTTGCCTCAAAGGATTACATTGCAGCCATTGCAGCCATGTTGCAGCTGCCAGCTGAGGCAATTTACTGAACTGATTCCAAATCAATTTCGTAAATTTGAATCATTTACATGCCAAAACATGTAAGTATAGGGGAAAAAAAGACAACAAATAAATGCTTTTATGTTGTCATTCTAAGAGAAAATTTAGCCTCAGCTAGTTTCTCAGCGACTTGTCTTAAAACTGCACTGGGGATTTTTTTTCATTTTTAAATAATCTGTTTTTCCACCTGTAACCCACTTGAGGTCTTGCAAAACTAAATTGCATACTTTTCCTTACAAGAGTGCTATGTAGCAGTTTGGCATAATAAGTATAAAGAAAAAGAAGAGTAGTTCAACATCGAATACATAATTCATCTCTAACCCAGTGTTTTCAGTGTAATGCCTAATAAAATGTAACTCTTTAAAGCTTTCTACCATTTAACATTGACCTCTGAGCCAAGGCAGTGTCTGGAGATGTTTAATGTCCTTTGATCTGCAGGTATTGTACCTGCTCCGGGGCTCTGCTCTGCTCTGCTCTGCCACTTCAACCATCAGTTATCTGGTTAACAAACATTCTCCACCTCCACAGACATTCATCTCTTTGAGACGAGGCAGAGAAAGACACTCACTTCTGCAGCTTCTCCGGCTTCTTCTCAGTCTTCTCGGGGTAGGGGATGATGAGGTCGATGGCATTTTCTGGCTTCTGCAGTAAAACTCCCAACTTCGACTTGATCTCCTTGGCCCTGGGTGACAGAAAGCAGATGAGGACGACGGCTCGTGTGACAAAGTCTTTGTTTTGACTTTCTGACATGAAAGTAATAATAATATCATGATGTTCATCTTAGATTTTGCTGATTTATCATCATCTCAACAATTTGACTGGTGTATTGTATACAATAGTCAGTTGGCTGATTAATCCAATTTAAAACCTTATTTGCTACAAATACTACAAACTGAAAATGTTTTGAATTTGTCTGATAAACTGAAGGATTAAGTGTTTCTTTATGGCTTGAGAAAAGTCTCCTCTTCTTTCTAAATAAACTATTAAAAAAACCCTCTGGATTAACTGGAAAATGCATCTTCACAAAAACAGACTCTGAAAACATACTGTTTTTCTTGAACTTTACCATGTTTTTTCTTTAGTTTATTTTTTATTTTTATTTTTAGAGATACTTCTCACAGCACAGCCATGCCACAATAAATACAATTTATTTATTATATTATATTTATTTTCTTCAGACATCATCTGGAATGTAAAAATGTTTCAATCACCCGTTTATATTTGAATCGAGAACAAAATCTGAGCAGCATAACATTTTAAAACTAACCAAGCGGTTAAAATGTTGATTTGATGATTTATTGCAGTTATGTTTCGACCTGTGTAAACTTTGTCCTGAGTAATTTGCATAAACCAAAATGACATTCAACTTTGCATAAAAACTGGAGTAAGACCAATGAAACGTTTCTTCCGGTCAAAAGGTCTGTTCAAAAAGATTTCTAAGAAACAACTGTATTTAAGAAAGTTCACAAACATGAACTTTAAGCCTTTAAGCACTTTCAGATGGCAACACAGATTTACAATTCATGTTTTTTCATCTATTTCAACAGATTAGTCAGAGCCACTTTTAAAAGGTTTGAAATATAATCAAAACCTTTTGAGATCCAAACCACATCAGAGGAACACACCATTAAGTCATGACAGGAGAGGTATATAATGTGATGATGCAGGTCTCACCTTTCGAGGCAGGATTGGGGTAAAGCAGCTAATCCTTTACACATTTTCCGGTGCTTTCAGTTGCAGTACTTCAGAGTGATTTCAGTCTTCCTGTTAGCCCGCTGTGAGTCCCTTTGGCTTTCTGACTCTGGCTTTCAGCGCAGGGGAGTTTTATACAGACATCCTTTGGGCTCTGGGCCAACTTTTATAGCCAATCAGATTGGAATGTGTATAGCATGGGCAGTGTGGCTGAGGAAGGGTGGGTTTTCAGATGTGAGCGGCTATTTGCTTTGAGGTTTCAATTAACCACCAACACATCCAGCACCAGTGTACAGGATGCAGATCAGGACTATTTTCACTTAGTTTTGATGTAAAGTGCATTTTCTAAAAATTTGATGCCTTACTATAAGAAACATGAACCTGTTTCTTTCGTGCAAAACTTTCATTCTTTCAACAATAGAACACACATTTCTCAGATGTTTAATTTTGCTTAGATACATGCAGCTTCACTAGAAGTTTCAATAATTTAAACAGCCTTTACACTATGATTTAAGTCAGGAGCTCTCTAATCAATGAAATGCGATTCTGAATACCAGGCATTTCATCCCAGCTTTTGGCATTTGACCGTTTTTGATATTCACTGCTAGGTTTTGGTTGCTTATAAAGTAACAAGTTTCAGTAACCAATAGGCCAACTTAATATGCACACCACCCTGCTTAAAGTTTTCTCCTTCATGGTCAACAGAAATCAATGACACAAACAACTGTTTCTACTATCTAAATAAAGCTCCATAAATCACATTATATGGTCAATACAGGCAATATGGTCAGGAAAGTTTGATTTATTAATATCACACAGAGTCTTAGTCCAGACTACAGGAGCCACAACATGAAAAATACTACTTCAGTAATATAAATACAAGCTCTATAATGTCAACATTATAAACAGATCATTACAATCTTTTGACAGCAGCAAAGTGGGAGGTGAACTTGAAGAATTGCTCAAACTGCAAGACAGCTGAGCAACACTTCTATTTTTGGGCATTTTTTTGGCTTTATTAGAAGTCTCGACAGTAGAGAGATGACAGCAAATGAGGGAATAAAGATGGGCAACAAAGGTTGCAGTTCCAACACATTCTTATACCGAAAACGACTAAATCACTGTTTCTAAAACCATATGACTGTTGCAGTGTAACACCAACACATGTACCAGACCTTCGTTGTACAGCCGTAGTTAACTGGGTAAATTTAGGCAATAAAAGTATTTGGTTAGGTTTCAGAAAACATTGCGGTTTGGTTTAAAATCGCTATGTTACATCCATCCCCGGCCTGTTCCCTATACAGACTTTTAGCTATTTAAACTACTTTACCTGACTTCCTCCTTTGCAGCCGTAATAATTACTACAACCTTGGTCACACTACTTGACTTTGTATGTTGTCATATTGCTGTACTGTTCATGCTACACAACTTTCTGTCTTGTATTGGGACTCTTACAGCCATTGTGGTTTGCACACTACATGACTTACCAGTAACCAGTGGGGATCACACATGTGAGATGTGACATGTGAATGACGTGGTCCAAGCAGTCCAATTTGTTTTTGGCCCTCAATGCAGGAAAAAAAAGAAAAGAATATGGGTGAGAGAAAGAATTAGGAAGTTATCCAGCTACTCAACATAACTTAAGTATGTGATGTACATATGTATGTAACTTCAGTAACTTAAGTCACATACATAAGAAACTTATTTTAACCCAAACTCAAGTGTTTTTTTTGCCTAAACCTAACCAAGCTTTGAGCATACAACAAACATCCGGGTGCCCGTCGCTGGTTCACTGCACTGTCATTTTGTTTTGGGAATGGTGTTATACGTTGTTTTAGGAGTTGCTGGGAAACTATTTAGTTGTTAATTATCAACAGAAAGACAAGGACGGAATGTATTGTTATCCTGAGCTTGATGCTCTTTCATTTACTAAATGTTATACTCACACGAGGCAGGGAGCTCACAGCTTAGCTTGTCAACTTCCTTTGAAACATATGTATTGTATATTGAATTTCATAATTAAAAAACTGCTGTATAAAGTGTGTAGACAAGTTTAGTTTTAATAATGCCAAAGCACATAGGCTTAATGTAATGTTGACTCATGTTATGTGACAGTTAATCCAGTAAAACAAGCAAAGCAGTCAATACTTTTCATCAGGAGTGCTCAGTTTTTATGATCAGCCCATAGCTTGGCAGTATAACATTAGTTGGATAACTTTCGTTATACAACCAAGTCCTAACAAAGATAAAAGTGAGACATTTGTCCAGTTTCTATGGTGATCACAGGTCTAATCTGTATTCTTGGAAAGGATTTTTTAAGTATCAAGTATGAGAAAGCTTTTCTCACAACTTTCTTAAACTCAAGCCCATTAATCGTTTTTTGTATGTATTTAAATAAAAATGTCCCGGCCAGCACAAGAATAATGCTTTTTTGAACAAGAGAGAAGAGTCACTGTGTTGTAAGTGTTTAGCCACAGGTGGACAATTTGGCAGAATTACAAACCTGCAGCCACTGTTCATAGGCAACTGGCTACAAATACACTGACCCACTTCAAGAAGGCATTAACAGTGAATACAATCCTTGCAGCAGTTACTTTTCCTCCAAATCCTAATTGACAAACAAATTAATAGTAAATCAATGTAATCTGTAGGACAAATGGCTGCAAAGTAAGAGTTTATGTTTTTTTATGCAGGACACAACCAAATTCTGATTAAAATAATAATTAAAAAAACACCTAAGAAATTGTACAACAAGCAAACTTGAGCTGCATCATCTGGACTCGTATATTTTCCTGTGTGAGAGCTGATGTAGCTCAACCCAAGATAGCTCAGCTAGTTAAACAGCAGATTCATCTTATTAATGATTTATCTTTAAAGAACAATTCCTGGATTGGTCCAACCAAGATACTTTGTTTTATTTATGATTCTGCTTGGATTATAGCATGTTTACAATAGTGCAGTTAATATTTTAAAAATGATGAAAAGTAAAACCACACCAACTCTTGATTTAATAATAAAAGATTCAACCAATGTAATGACTAATGATAATAATAATAATAATAATAATAATGCATTTTATTTAAAGGCCCCTTTCAAAACACTTGAGGACACCACACATAACAACAACAGTACATCAAACAATAAAATCAGGAAATATTTTAGTGCAATTATGCAAAGATAAATAAATAAATAAATATGAAGATGCAATTACATAGTGCAATAATACAGAATAGGCAAGAGTGTGATTGTATGATTAGTGAATTACTGTAATTCAGTAATCAGTCCCTCCAGAAAAATGCGATTATGCGATCGCATAATTCAACGCATAATCAGCCAAAGTCCGCACATTTATGCCGGGGCCGCATTTTTTCAAAGACGCCGCACTTTGGCCGCATAAATCGCCCCGAAATATGTGGGGCTTGCATGATTTCATAATCCCCTCATTTTCGTTGCAAACAAGTCACATATATCTTCACAGAAAGTTGAAAAAATATTTCGTTTACTTCACACAAGAGCAGCCATTTTCCTCCTGTTGCCTTGGGAACGTTATGAAGTGACGTCATCATTGTCGACGTCAACGTCAACGTCAACGTTTTGTAAGTGTGAGCCATGTGTTTATTAAGGTCTGAAATAAAACAAGCTGAGAACTTAATTATTCCCAGCACTTTCTATGATGTAGTATGCTTGCTTATCATAGGAAGTCATTAGAAATGACTCTTTACATTAAGGCAGTAGCCTAGTGAGCCTAGTAACAGAGTGTTGGGGGAATCACTTTTTTTTTCTTATTCATCAAACCACAGTTTTTGCAAGTTCCCGCAATTTTTGCAAATTCCCGCAATTTCATCGCATAAAATTGCATAAATATCCCGCATATTCCATCGCATTTTTTAAGAAAACGTGCTGCATAATCAAGGGTTTTTGCCCGCAACAATCACAAAAAAACTCTGCATTTTTCTGGAAGGATGGAGTAATGATAAAAATAAAAATTATTAGTAATATACTTAATATGTAATATTTTTGTACAGTTACAAAAGAACAATGTTTTAATTTTATGTCAATATATTACACATATGGCGCACCACTTCTTACACTTACAGTACTATTTGAATATCCAAAAGTACCCCAAAACAAAAGGAAAGCATCATATATATGTATATATATATATATATATATATATATATATATATATATATATATATATAGATATAGGCAAGGCAAGGCAAGTTTATTTGTATAGCACAATTCAGACACAAGGCAACTCAAAGTGCTTTACAGGCGCATACAATTACAGTAAAAGCATTTAAAATACATTAAAACAAAACATTAAAACAAGTTAAGAAATAGGAAAGTAGGCTAAAATAAAATAAAAGTTACAGTGCAGTTCACAACCTTAAAAGCAATTAAAATACATTAAAACAAAACATTAAAACAAGTTAAGAAATAGGAAAGTAGGCTAAAACAGAATAGGTTTCCTACGTCCCAGTGCACTTTATATTTATCCTTAAGACCCGGTCGTCACCGTGAATTCAGTTTGTTTACGCTACAAATTCTAAAAAAGCAGCCAACCAGCGGTGATAACCTTAAGAGACCCCTTGTCTCCACTTGGTTCCACTCGGCCCTGAGTTGGCCCCCAATCCAGCGGTAAAACAGCTTAATAGGAAAAAACACCTTTTCGTCCTATTAGCTCCGGCGTTCCCAGAACCCGGTATTACTCTGCCCTGAATTGGTCCGAGTCGCCCAACTATCACAATGATCAACAGAAATCCAGCAAAAATTACTATTCACAATAATAGAAAACAAAAGTCACAGAGAAAATAAAAGTTACAGTGCAGTTCAAAGCCTTAAAATTGCTTCAGTGAAAGGCAGTGGCAAACAGAAAGGTCTTACACTATATGAAAGCTGCAGTAAACAGTAATGTTTTCAGTCCTGATTTAAATGAGCTGACAGTTTGTGCACACCTCAGGCGTTCAGGGAGTTTGTTACACTGGTGAGGACCATGGAAGCTAAATGCAGCTTCACCCTGCTTGGTTCTGACCCTGGGGACACTGAGTAGACCTGTCCCTGATGACCTGAGGGCTCTGGATGCTTCATATCCCACCAGCAGCTCTGACATGTATTTAGGTCCAAGACCATTTAGTGATTTGTAGACCAGTAACAGGATTTTAAACTCTATCCTTTGGCTCACAGGGAGCCAGTGCAGGGATTTAAGGACAGGTGTGATATGGTCCATTTTCCTGCTGTTGGTCAGGACTCTGGCAGCAGCATTCTGGATGAGCTGCAGCTGCTTGATTGATTTTTTACTGAGACCTGTAAAGACACCATTACAATAATCTAACCTACTAAGAATAAATGCATGAACTAGTTTTTCCATGTCTTGTTTAGACAGAAGTCCTTTAATTCGTGCAATGTTTTTGAGATGATAATAGGCTGATTTAGTGATAGTCTTTATGTGGCTGTTAAAATTCAGGTCTGAGTCCATAACTACACCCAGATTTCTGGCTTGGTCAGTGGTTTTTAGTGTAATTGAGTGAAGTTGGCCACTGACCTCAAGCCTTGCGTTTTTGGGACCAAAAACAATGACTTCTGTCTTTTCAGCATTGAGCTGAAGAAAGTTAAATATATACACATTAATAAACATATTAATGCAAAACTTGCAATGCCTTACTACCATATTATTCTTGTTTATAAATACATTTTAATACATTTATTACATAATGCTGAGTAACTTTAGTTGGCTTTTTTCTTTTGGGTAATTGATTTATTCGCATGCTGTGCAGAACCAGCACAGAACATTGAAAGTAAACAATCCTCAAAGTCTTCCTATGAGGAGTCCCATGAGATGAATGTCCAGATATATGAGCCAGAACAGCCCTGGAAAATTCTAATTTCACACAGTTTAATGCTACAAACAAATAAATAAACAGTGCTTGTTCCAAAGGACATTTGGATGGCTGTAAATGGAGACATGAGCCCCTGAAATGAGTCCGAAGCATACTTTGAGCCAGAGGCTACTAAAGGGATCAGTTCATTGGCCTGGCAATGTGCTCAGAAAACAGAGGTTTCAGTTCCATGTTATTAACGCCTTTGTTGCAGCCAGACAATAGAGGCCTGTAAGTTACATAAGCGCAGCACTTATTGAAATTGACTTGACTTGAATTGGCTGTCTTTATATCAGTGTTTTTATTTCAGTGCCAATAACAAAACTAGATGCCAAGGTGTTTGATTCCATTTTTTGTTGTTTAACCAGAAAGCTCTAAAACTTGCAAATATCTGTAGAAAAAAAAAGTTAATGACTTTGTGTTTACTGTACAAGCTTGAACTTAAGTCAACACATCATACCTAAATGACTAAATGGGTCCCAAATACCAGTGACAGGTGTATACTGGACCTTTGTTGTCAGGTTGCACTTAGTTAGGTTTAGGAAAACATTGTGGTTTGGGTTAAAATAACTACTTTACTTACCAAAATTCAGTTAGAAACCTACTGATGTTGATGAAACTAAAGTCTATTTTATCTTATTTACATTTACGTACGTAACTTCAGTTACGTTACATACACATAAATACGAAACGTAACTGAAGTTACAGTAACATCAACTACAGTCCACCCTAACTTACACCCTATGCAGACTTTTTGCCTTTTATAGTACTTCATCCGACTAATTCCTTTCCCGCTCTAATAATTACAACAGCCATTAGAGGTCACCGCCTATGATGAGTTGAGGAGTCTCTCAGCCTGAGGAAAGAAGCTGCTCTGTAGTCTGGTGGTACAGCACTAAAGCAAAGTTTCTTTTGTTTCACCATTAACACCTTTTGTCTATAGGGGCAACAACAAACAATGAAAGGTCCTTGAAGTTGCTTTAAATAAAACAACTCACTAGATTTACTTTAGCAACAGTAAAGTTCTTGTTTCCTTTCATACTGCTTTTTAGATTGTGAGCCAGCAGAATGCACAGTAATGCAACTACTATGAGATTAAACAGCAAAAGTTAAATGATGGTATATCACCTGAAGGCTTTGAACAATGCTGTATTTTTGTATTTATGACAGCTCAGCTTCAGTGTCGCTTGCACAGACAATGCAGGCACACAAAGCAACACAGGAGGTTTGCTTTCATTAAAGAATTTCCTGGAAAGCCAAAGTTCAGGGAGGGACAGCCCTTTGAGTGGATGTGTACTTAGCCCAACGGCACTAGCTGCACTATTGTTCAAATAAACTGCCACCAGTTGGCATGCAGGCGCTTTGTTTACCACACTGGCAGAAGCTCTATGCTCAATTTATGGATGTAATGGCCATCTGTGAGCTCAGCCAACACCATAAAACTGTGTTTTTGAAAGGCAATGGTAAGCAACTGTATGTATTTTATGAAAAGGCAGTTGATCCAATTAACAAACACGCATGAATTATGCAGAATTTTTAGGAAACTGCACTGAGCCTATTTGCAAGTTTTTCAAGCTCTCGCTTTCACAGCCACTGAAGCTGAACATTGTAATTATGGGACTTGATGAAAGTGCACATGTGGGAGCTTTTCTTGATGAATACAAATGCTAACAAAAACTACTTTAATATTCAAAGCCATGACAGATGTTATGCAGCCAGAGTCAACTGAATAGTATTTTTGGTTATATCATCATGAGGGATGTCATGTTGTACTTGTACACAGCAACACCTGGTTCAAGTTCACTGGCATTACCTGTTAAAGACAACAATTACCCCTTTGAATTCAGATGGGCAGCCACTCATCACTGCATGTCCACATGATCTGCATCACAATCATTATTTTCTATAACACTATCATCATTTTTATCATCTGAGCATGGTATTTACCATGATTACGCTCTGCCAGGGAAGAAAATTAGGCTTCATAGTTGCCAGATGCTTTTTTTGCCAAACAGGAAGGCATGTGTAAGTGCCTGACATTATTCCAAAAATACAAATGAGTGCCAATCCTGGACTAATCTCACAGTATTGTTATGACTTCTTGGCTGAGATTATACCGATAGCAGACAGTTCTCCTGACATTTCACTCACGTCCCTCTGGTTAAAGGTCAACAATACGAGCTCTGAGATAAACACTGCAACGCAAGGGTGCTTCAGAGGAGAATGTGTGTGTGTTCATGTGTGTGAATTGGAGGAAAAAGAGTCTCATGGTGATGTCAGCAGGTCAGCAGCAGGGGTTCTGTGGTAAATACTGAATAAGGCCTTATTGTTGCCATTTCCTCTGCTGAACTCAGATCAGCCCTAAATCTTGAACACCTGATGCTTCAGGCTAGAGTGTTTTGGCCAGTACACTATGGAGGTAATGTCTTCCTTATACGCTCCTGTTGGCAAAACACATGTAGTGTACAAAACGTACGGGTTTTGTTTCGCTCATTGTTCAGTGTTTCCAGAATAAAATGCTGGCATTGTAAGTTTCTGCATATGTTCAACACGTCATATGTACCACATTGACATATCTATATTACTAAGGATATGATGGTGTGGTTACAGCCGGGTGACACAGCTACCAATCGGAGACCACTGTTCAAGAAGGTGTTTAAATATCAAGCTTGAAACCACTGAATAATTTTAACAAGATGTCAGGACATTTTCCAGCTGTGTCAGTGGCAACAGAGTCAGCCAAATCATAATAAAAGTACATAAAGTACAGTGTTGTCACAACAGAAATTGAAAATTTAACCTAAAGAAACATAAAGTTGCAACATATCTGGGGTTTGCAGAGACATTTATTCTGGAAGTGTCTTGCTTCTCTGCAGGCTTCAAAAACAGCCCTGACGTGTAGAAACTTAATTTCATGAAATTGCAACGGCAGTCTTATATTAATGGAATGAATTTCAGCTAATAGAGATGAGACAAACAATGTGAAAATTGTTTCAGTCCACATGTTGCTTTTAGCCCATCCACCCTCTATGGGGTTTGTATGACAATGTCTCTGTGTTTTAGTATGCTTCCTGTCTCCTTAAATCAGGCCATCGTCTGCATAGATGGCATTTGAGAGTAGAAATTTAAAAACAACCAATTTCCACTGTAGGGCTCCATGATTCATGTCACCCAATGGAAGTGTTTTAAAACTCTAGTTTTGGTATTTTAATTAACAATCAGCATAGGACATACAGAAGATGGATGGGATAATGGTTCAAGTTGCGTGGTGTTTTTTTCGTAAACAGCCCTCTACTTCTTCTGCAGCTTCCTCTAGTTCATCATGATTATTCTTTTCCCTTGAAGACAGCCCTGAAAAAGGACAGTTAATGGGTATAGGGTAGGTAATGACCCTACCCTAACCCTAACCCTTTCTAGCAGGCATACAACAGGAGAAACCAGAAAATTAACATGATAAGATTTCATTCATGTTTATTCAAGCATCTTGTTTTGGGTGAGGCATATTCAAGTAGAGCAATTAATCCAACACCTTAAAACATCAGCCATAACAGTGTGTACCATGCATCTCACCTCATGCTGCTTGCCTTGCTGCCTCCAATGAATATTAATACATTTTGAATATTACCATGATGAGATGAATCATGTTTAGTTTTTACAGTCTGTTTGAGTGGCATTGATAAGCTTTATAGTAATTTGATATCATGTTCATGGTATTTTTGCTGCATACATACGCAGGGTGGGTGCAATTATTCAATTATTAGGTATTTGATGTAGTTGGGTCCATCCTGTGAATACCTTTCAGATTCAGAATTTCCGTTCTATTATAAGACATCATTGAAATCAACTCCAACACGTTCATTCCTTTTATTATCGTCAAAGACAAAACAGATGTGAGACAGCTGATCAGAAAAAGAACATTTGTGTTTAAGTCCATTTCCCAATGCACAGGAAATGACATAACCATCCCACGCCCTGAGATAACTATGGTACTCGTCTATACTAAGTGCTTATGGCAAACATGCCTGCATGACGACAGAGAAGAAGGGAAGGAGGTCACAGAGGTCATCACTGACATATTGAATTAGGTCCTCGACACATTGAGAGGATTTTATGGAGAGAAGATCATTTTTAACATGATCAGTTCATTGGTGTAAACCCTCGTCCTCCTTTCTTGCTGAAGCGGCCATGCTGAACCTCAGGCTTGAGGCAGGCTGATTAAGGAGGTGTCCAGTTTCTCAGTGCTCTGTCCAAAGGCCCACGAGAGGAAATTAAATTGCTTTTCCCACAGCACCATTAATTGTTTTCATTAAGTTGTTTATTTGGGAAGGCTTTTCCGGTGAATCTAAAGCTTACACAGGGGCAGAGAAGAGCGACAGAGACTGTTTTCTCTTGAATTATCACAGATTTGTCTGTTACGGAATCGTGGCATGAACACTGAGGGGGGAGAGATCAGGGGATAAATAATGATGTCTTAGTTATCATTCCTGCCTTAGAGAAATAAATGAAAATGATAAAATGGATTTTCCATTGGAGCGGTCAACCCTTAATGCTAACAATGGATCTATTGCTGGGCTGCATTTTATGTAACAAGGATTACACCAGCTAAACAAATAGAAAATATGATTCACATTGTCACAGTCAACCTGATACTCCTTTTGCAGTTCTACGTCTGCTTTCATGAATTTACAGTTTAGACTTCATTCCAGCTGTTGCTGACAGTTTCAATGGCAGCAAAGGTTCTGTTTAAGAATTACAGCTGAAACACTTGAGCTGGACAAAAATGCATGAGAAACATTGTGTCCAAATGCACAAGTTATCATTCTGACAGCTAAGAAACCTCCACATCTATATCAGATCAGATAAACCTCAGCTTTAAAACAACAGGCTTCAGGCCTGAATGAAATGGCTTGTGATAACCACTAAACGTGTTTGGTTTTCAGAGATCTGGACACAAATCAGACCAAATAGCCTTAAAATTGATGATATAACATAAAGCCAAACCAAACATGACAGCGAAATAGGCCAAGATATTGAAAACAGCAACAGTTGGAGATGATCGTTTGGCTGTTGTTGCTTTGTGTGCAGTCATTGAACAGAAGAGTGTTAGTCACATGGTGGAAAGCCTCAACAGCCTGTTGCCTATGGAGCTCACGTACAGTATGTTTGTCTTGTCCACATTAAAGAGGGGTTAATGCACCAAGGAGCACTTTGAGATGAAGTCTGATCTGGTGGCTGTCTGAGAGTTACATGATGTAGGCCTGTGCTGTGTATGTTACTGTGGAAAGTATGCTTCTTAGTCCATCGTTCCAATCAAAGGTATCAGTGGTTCCTCTTTCCAACAAAAAACATGTTTTGTGCAATTTGGCGCCCCCCCACCGCTTCTGAGTGCAACACAACAGTTTTAAATACAAATTATCAGACGCAATGTAACATTACATGCTGAATATAGACAAAACTCAACTCATCATGAACATTGTTATGTCTTGCAAACTTTTGTCTTGAAGTAAACATGCCGGCTTAGTCAATTTCTTGCCACACAAAAATCAAAGTTTGCAAAAGCGCTGCACACAACTCAAACAGAACTGTAACGGGTAATGGGTTGACGGCTTTTGATCAAGAACTAGAGAGTTGACAACTTTGCTGACACAGCCAAACATCAAGCAAGTGCAACAACACAAGACATATAACTTAGCAAGCCAGCTAATATTACTTAAAATTCAACAGCAACAAGTCCAACTCAGCATCAGTCTGCATCTTTTTATTTAGCAAAGCTGTGGCCAACGACAAAAAAAGCTAGTCTGTGACTCTCACTGACTCTTTTTCATTTCTTAGCTCCCTCCATCTACTACCTCTGCTGTCTTCACCTCTGTCATGATGTCCATAGATGTTGCAGAGCCTGGGCCCTAAGTTACGTACATAACGTAAATTAAACTACAGAAATTTCACCTTATTTTAACCCAAACCATTGTCTTTTCCTAAACCTGACCAAGTATGATGCATATGACGAAGGTCTGGTACACCTGTCGTTTGTACGCTTTAACAGTCATGTTGTTTTAGGAGACATTGGCAATAGACCTGTTCAATCGATTAGGTATGAGGTTGTAACGAAATTATGGGCACAGAGGTGTCCATGCACCATAAAATATAGAATTCAAGCAGTGATCTGTAACTTTTTGTCAGGTTTTTCACCTTATCATTACAAGAGGTTAAAAAGTGGCTGACTGACCAGCTAATGTGAAAAGTGATTGAATTAGATGGCATTGGCAAGCTACAACCTGCCAAACCTGAGCAATACTCAATAGAAGGGGTAATTCTCTTTAATTGACATTATTATAATAAAATTGTGCCAGACAGATGGCTAGTTTTTAGATGGATGTTTAAAGCAAAATCGAAAAATAAAAAATAAAGACAATACAGAAAAACAACATTAAAGCACACAGCTTGTAGCATGATACAGTATACACACAAAACACAATAGAGGATGCACATTAAAGCACAAGTAACAATGCTAACTTCACAGCAGTGCACAAGACAACAAGTTGTTGACTCAAGCTGCAGTTTTAACTGTTTAACAGCTATTTGGCCTCATACAAGAAGCAATATACAAACACATTTTATCTTATTTTTGTTTGTATCCATGATTTTCTCTTATTTTGTTAGTACCCATTAATTTCTGGGATTCACCAATGTTTTCTTATCTTCGCTCTTCTCTTTGGTAAGAGAAAATTGTAAGAGTGGTTGAGAGCACTCTTACCAAGAAAAGAGAAAAACATCCCGTTTACACAGTCCACAATTTGTTTGTCCAATGCATGGAAACATATGTTTTAAAATATAGGAACATAAATAAATGCGTATGATAATTAAATTTAGATTATCAGCCTAATATGTTATGTTATAGACAAATTTTAATGATTGGACTGTTTAATGTGTGGTAAAAAATAAATACTGTTGGTTAATTGATCCTAATTAAGTCTATAAAAACCCTGGGATGATGCGTTCAGCGCCGGAATCATGGTTTACCTACTGCTACTATATGCTTTGGCAAACCAGCCCGTATGCAGAGCGCATTTTTAGAGATTGCACAGATCTGTTTGATGAGACAGATGAATGTCTGCTGAGTCTTTTCAGATTGCCACAAGCACTGCTTATTAGAGGTGTGGACATTTCTCAATTATAAGATGCATCGTGATTTGGACGTGGAAGAATTTGCATCGATGCAGAGACAGAGCATGATCGAGAGTCTGCAGCTTATGTTGATTGTTGACTGTCCTGCCTGAGCTGGACAATAAAGTTACGTTGTGACATTGCTGCCATGATTTGAACCGTGGGCGGACATTAGGCTAATGTTACTTATGTAGGAGGTATGTCGGAGGGAGGCAGAGATCATCTGAGAGTGATAATACAAAAAAAAAAGAAGTATTTTTTTAAACAGACATCTCGGGGCACATGTCGGATTTTATGAACATGCTGGGAAGTACGAGCCGGACGTGACCCACACTGAGCGTGACTTCTGCTTCACAATGATTACTAATCACATTTTCAGCCAATGCTAACATTTGCAGCCATAAATAATAACTGTTACAGCAAGCCCAGCTAATCAGCCAAGATCTGAGGAGGCACTCTCAACTCTGCCGTCCAACTCTGAGAGAGGTGTGTGCAGCAGAGTCAACAAATGCCTTATCTTAAAGCTGCCATGTGAAAACAACATTATTGTAGACAAACATGTAAGGCACTGCAGATGGATACATGTATTGATTTTTTAATGTTTATGTATTGAAAAGATGCAGCTTTTATTTTGTAGACTGCTGTAGTCTGATTATTGGAAGGAGAATTGAAATGATGAAAAAGTAGCCATGTGCAGGAATATAGATTATTGAGGATGCCATACACTGAGATGCATCGAGAATCGTTTTGCATATGAATCGTTGACAGCTAATCGTAATCAAATCATGAGGCCAGTGAAGATTCACACCTCTACTGTTTATGGATTTGTGGAATAACCGGGAGCCTCAGGTTAGGCATAACACATGCTGGTACAGTACATATAGTTCCTGTACACTGCTAACCAGCAGGTATGGATTAATAACTCTTTTTCTGCTGTAGCTGGATTACGAAATATCATTGGTGCTCCGGATCCATTATTATTCCTCAACCGACCACACAACTCCTTTGTGCTGCAGAATAGTACCATGGGGATGCGTCTGGCTCCAGGAGCTGGTGGCGATGCATAGCTGATTAGTAAATGATTTGTAATTCTAAAAATCACCATCCAGTTTAACTTTGATAAAACTAAATTTTATAAAAATGTGACATAGGTGACTGAGGTTACGCCCTCACTCCATGGCTGATGGTCCCCCTGGCACACCCCCAGACCAGACAACCATCGGCATGCACGCACCTGCTCTGTGGTCAAGTGCATAGTTGGAGTGCTGAAGGCCAGGTGGATGTGCCTTGACACTGTTTTTGACCTTCCCTTAATGCCAGTGCTGACGCTGTGGAAGATCACATACTGACGTTGTTTTATTTGATTTAACAATACCTCAATGTCATTGCTGCTGACATTCTCCTTCTTCTTACTACTCTTTTTGGTGGAATCTCTCCAAGTGTCGGCTATTTGCCAGTGTCGGCTATTTGCACACGGCACAACACCTGCCCTTATATGGTGTTAAGTGGGCGTTACCTACGCTAATTAAAAAACAATCCACAGTCCATACTCCAATTTATGATCAAGTGGGATTCATCATTGAGTACACCTGGATTAGAGCAGGTTTGGGTGGTAAGAACGTTTGGTGCATCCGGAGTTGACTTCTCTTATTTTTCTCTTGACAAAAAAGTAATTAAATAAAATATAATTATATACACCGATCAACCACATCATTAAAACCACTGACAGGTGATGTGAATAACATTGATCATCTCATCACAATGCAATGTTCTGATGGGAAACCTTGGGTGCTGTCATTCATGTGGATGCCACTTGACACGCACCACCCATCCAAACACTGTTGTGGACCAAGTACACCCCCTCATCACAACAACACTACCCGATGGCAGTGGCCCCCCAGCAGGACAATGTGCCCTGACACACCGCAAACACTGCTCAGGAACAGCTCGAGGAACACAATAAAGGGCCCGAGGTGTTGACCGGACCTCCAAATTCCCCAGATCCCAATCTGATCGAGCATCTGTAAGATGTGCTGGAGCAGGTCTGATCCATGGAGGCCCCACCCCCAACATACAGGACCCAGAGGATCCACTATAAAACGCCCTGGTGCCAGACACCACAAGACACCCTCAGGTCTTAAGTCCATGTCTTGACAGGTCAGAGCTGTTTTAGCTGCACAAGGGGAACCTTCACAATATTAGGCAGGTGGTCATAATGTTATGCCTGATCGGTGTGTACATATATATATATATATCAAATATAAGAGAAATTTAAGAGAATGTTGCCGCATGAGGCCCATTCTGTCCACATCAGTGAGCTTTAACCACTGTTCTTCCTCACTGATGCTGTCATTTTTCCCAGACTGTTGACCTCTGCCATGTTACATAACTTTTGCATTTTTTGAGGCTAACAAAAGATAAATGCATTGCAATTAAGGTTTTAGCCTTGCATGAACTCTGTGAGGATAATTGCTGTCTAATCCTGCTTTGAAAATTCACATTTTTGAGCACTGACCGCTTCACATTCTAATTAGAATAGCTGGCTTTTGATCAAGAGAGAATAAAGGAATGAGGCAGAGAGCAGTAAATTCTGAAAATATGAACAAACACGTCATATTTCTGTGTGATTTCGGGAATGAATGAGCTTTCTGTACTACTTGAAACTCTTCTGAATCAATAGATGTGTTGCAAGATGTGTACCTACTTTGTTATTGTGCAAACATCTGGTCTTAGTTACCGAAACATCTACAACAAAAAAATGTCAACACTGGCATTCTGGTAGAACACATATGATTAGATGTGGCAGATGTGCCGTTCAGGATTGTCGAGTTAAAAGTGACCATGAAAAAACACACTCGAAAAGAAAAAAGATGTGTTGATTGTCTCTCAAATCAATGTGGAGGCACAGAACATGATGTACGCTGGGAAAGGCGGAGACAAAGTGTTCAGGTCGGCCCGGGTGAAAAATATGAAAAACAAAAGTTGACATGAAATCCAAACCTGTATGTGCTTAGAGTGGATTTATGTGCAGTTGCAGTCTACTGCTGTTCCATCCAAAGTAAGCTCTATTACCTCATGTTGATACAGTGGACTGCTACGTGACATGAAGAGTGTTCGACAGAACATTTTAGTAAAGTTATAACTTGGCATATTCTTTTATTTCCCAATTTAATCATTATCTTTACTTTTATTACCAAAATATTTGCCCTATTTAATCTTTGTCTCATTATTGGATTTTATTTATTTTGGGACATTTTAAGTTATTTTACCCTCTTTAAAGTGTCTTGCTTTGTCTTGTTCAGAGTGAAATATGCTGTAGTTTGAAAATGGCAGGAGTTCTTGCATTTGTACTGGTATTTGTACTTTAACCTCAGTGGTGGATGATCTACAAATATCCTTTGCTTAACAAATATACTGTGAGTACTGATTCAGCAATTCAAAAATACTCTGGGTTGCATACCCTCCGAAGGGTCGCAAGATGAATTGAGGTGATGTGAGATGACGTTATGCTACAAACACGTGTATTCGTTTTTGAGACTTTGTTTGTAATCCTTGTTTATTTATGAAATGTTGGATAATTTAATCCTGTTGGATCTCAAGTTACACATAAAAAACCCACAAATTACTGAATAAAATTTAAATGGTTTTCTTTTACCATTAAGCAATTCTGTTGGTAGATTTAATGTACTCGATTAAACTTATTTACTGGGATTGGATCTGACTTAATTTAATAGGGTTGGTCCCACATATTTTATAGGAGTATATAACATAGCAGTGTATAACAGTGTTTTTTTGATTAGGATTATAGAGATTACTTCTATCTTCACTCCTTCTTATCAACCTGACTGCAGCAGCGATCAGTGGAGGTGACCTCCATTGTCGAGTGTCTATGTTCTGTAATGTTGACTGCTGACTGGAGCTGAAGGGGAAATGTACTTTACTTCATGAATGTAACGTTACAGAGAGGAGAGGGGGAAAAAGAAGAGAGAGAGCCAGAGTCTCTAGTGAGTGCTGCACTGGTGTCCTTACTCACTCTCTGACGTATTGTCTGATTTTTTCCAGGAAATTATAGCAACAGGCAACCAAATGAAACGCACCCTTACCTTCAGTGGGAAACATTTAAATACACAACTCAACAAAATACATGAACTATATAATTATATCTTTAATACTGAAGAAAAGCCATTTAATCATGTGGAAATACTTCCCAGGACTTAATTAAGTTTATTCAAAGAATAACTTCAAAGAGGTGCTTACATAAAAAGCACAACAAACATAAAACAATCTTACGTTTATTCATTTTCACATCCAGCATCAACAGATACATTTCTGTTCTTCAGAGCTTTTTCGTTTAACATACAACATGTAACTGTAACATGCTTTTGAATGCACGAAACATTAACTCATTGTCCATGTATCGTGTCCCCTAATGGAGAAGTTTGGAGGGTAAATCACTTTTTACACTGACTGGTTCAATCTTTAACAATGCATTGTGAAGTGAAAATTACAACATATTCCTCCTAAATTGCACAAAAAGGAAACATTAAAATAAAGTACAAATACCTCAAAATTAGTACTTGAATAAATGTACTATTCCACCATTGCTTATGCTGTTATGCTTAAGGCCAAAGGATTTGGAAACATTTGAAATATAACATGCACAGAAGTGGGATCCTTGATCCTTCTCACAGTCTTGACACTTTCCAGAGCCAAGATTAAATCAGTCATACAGACACTTAAACTCCTACTCCTTACTGAAAGTGAAATGGTACATCAAAAGTAGAAAGACGAGGCAGATATTTAGTATGTGAAGCCTTTTTTTTTCCAGGCCTGAGTGTGATCCTGAGAGGACAGAGGATGTGAACCCTGAGGAACTTTGAGTCACTAGATAGCACAGTTTTCCTTTTCCACAAGGGACCCACACCAGGAGATTTCCCACGCTTCGAGTGTAATATTCTGTTACGTTTCCTCCTCTCTTGCTCATGCATATAATGTTTATCATAACTCCTCTCCTCCTTTCTATTTGCTCTCCTACTACACTTCTCCTCCTTTCACATCCTGCTCCTTGATGTTTGCTCTGTTACAATACCAGAAACACATTGTCTTTGTGTAGTAGGCATGCATCACAGAGGTTTAGGGACGCACCATGGGAGGAAGAGAAAGTCTCCCCAGCCACACTGAGGTGCGTCTGCGTCGGGGAGACGCACATGTCCAGTCCTCGGGGAAGTACTGAGGAATGTGCACATCGGGTCATCTGCTCCAGATCTGCTCTCGTCCTAACGACCACCGAGGGGGGTTGCGCCTCATCCTTAAGGAAACATAGGGAACAATGTGTGTTCTCGGCACCTATTTTAAACTCAAGGTCACTAGTTCAGTACAGCCATATGTGATGAAGACGGTTATAGCTCTGAAGGGTTCAGTCTTAATTATGATGAACATTCAGTATGTCTTCTCCTGGGTACATTGGCTCCTTCAACATTCAGGCATTTTATGACATGGAGCACATGGCTGAGCACGTCATCATTTATTTAGGACAGGAATTTGTTAACATTTCTTTAAAGTCCAGTCTAATTAAGAGTTTTGTTTTATATTATACAGAAGTAGCTGTTTACACCTTACAAGGCATAAGATGAATGAAAAAATAAACCCATCTTGGACTTCATGACTCCAACCAAACCTTCACCTCCTCCTCATCCCCTCATGACCTCGGTCATTTGGGTTTCATGTTAGTCCTCAGGACAGATGTCAGACAGGACATGTTCAGCCTTTCACTGCCCCCTAGTGCTGAGAAAGAAACCTGCATTCAGGCAGTCTAAAGACTAAACTTGAAAAATCTGCTTTTGGCAAAAATGTATTGTTTCATTAAAAAAATTAAAAGTGTTTGCTAAGTTTCTGACAAACTGGCCAAAAGGAGACTCAGAACTCAAAGTTGCTGTATATTTAAAAAATGGGAATATTTATTTTTTCTGACCTTCTTGGCTCGTGAGCAGTTAAAATGAAGAAATATCTCATTCTAGGGCTCATTCTTATTAACAACTTTACGACGGCATCATCCTAACTGTTTCTCTTTATCAGTTGGTTAATTTGTTATATGATGAAACATTGTTTATTACCAGTGTATTGTCTCTTTAGAGAACCGGGTGTAAACAAACTTATATTTCTGCCCTGATGAGGACCCTGTGAGGTTAAAACCCGTTTGTGTTTTAACTGCTGTGCTGGAAGAAATAAAGGCTAAGGAACATTGGCCTTGAGGGACATGAGTTGTAAGCAACCACAGATGGGTTTCATTTTATATTTTTTATTGCTCAGAGAGGTAAGTGTATGAAGTATTTCACAATATTTCTGAATGTCTCTGTCTCTGTCCTTACTTTCACCCTTGGACCGGACCCCTTTTTGGGGGGAACGACCGGTTGAAAAGGGCCAATGTGTAGGATTTAATGGCATTTAGCGATGTGGTTGCACCCGGTTGTCTCACCCTACCCTACAGGGGCCAATAAAACTGTGAAAAATGCAAAAGGCCTCTCTAGAGCCAGTGTTTGGTTTGTCCATCTTGGGCTTCTGTAGAAAAGAAACCTGATCCTTCTCCCTCTGTAGATATAAAAGGCTCATTCTAATGAAAACATAATGATTCATAGTTTCAGGTGATTATACACCAATTAAAACATGATTATGAATAATATATTCAATTTCTGCCCCTAAATTACCCCAAGTCCTACACACGGGCCATTGATGTCAGAGTCGATACTGAATTAATTTACCATTTCAGTGTTTGTGTTTTGTCCCACTGAATCAAAATGCCCAGTTTCCAAATACGGTTATTACAAATGAAACCACTAGATGTCAGTATTACATCATGATTATATACTGCTACTGGTGTAGGAGTACAGCACATCTGCAATGTGATGGACAACGGATAGCACATAAAAAAGTTGGGATGCTGTGAAATACATGAACAACAACAGAGAGGGATATTTTCCTTTTTGACTTATACTCAATTGAAAACAGTGCAAAGACAATACATTTTATTTTATTTTATTTTATTTTATATTTTCAATCGTCAGCCTCATAGATTTTTGTAAATATACTGATATCCTGAATTTGATGCCAGGAACACATTTCGAACAAGCTGCGACAGGGGCAACAACAGACTGTGACATGTTGTGGAATGCTCCAAAAAACACCTTGTAGAGCCGTCTTCAGTAAACACAGTTTGTTGCAAATGCACTCTGTTTTTATTAATGTTTTACACAGCGTCCTAACTTTTTAAAATAAAATGATGACTATGATGCTCTTATAACATGTAGTATATGTTACTGGTTAGTGAAATATTACATCTTAAAATGTTTTTTTTTTAGCAACTAAAAACAAACAAAAGCACAATGGTGTTGATCTCAGTGGCTGTAAGTTACAAAACAGTAACGTTTTGTAACTTACTGTTTAAAACAGTAAGTTTAAAACAGACCTATTAAAAACCTTTCTTCCATGTCTAATGTTGCAAAAAAATGTTATAATATTTGTTAATAGTTCAGTTGGTAGCCCTGGTTAGATAACATTTGTCATCTGGAGCATCCTGCCCTGTGGACTAGAGGTCAGCTGAGTTTTAAGCACATCCAGTGCTATTTATGGGAATGAATGTAACTATAAATAGTACAATGGTTTTATTGTGCTTCAGACTTATTTTGGCATTAACAGCACAAACTGTGAGGACTTTACACAGTGTCAGCCTTGTTAGAGAGCATCAGTTTACCACTTCTTTAACACTTCAAACCAATTGTGTATAGGCTTTTCTGACAAGTGACCTCTTCTGATTGCGAGAGTAACAGCTCTAATCTCTGAGAAGCAAATGCAGACCGTGGTTCATATCTCAGTCAATGGTGGTTTCTTTTTAACTCTGTGGTCAGAGGACCATAACAAAAAATGTGGGCTTTTTTGGATGGTGCAGGGGTATCCCATCACCTTGCGTTCTGCCGGTTAAGGTCTGCCCTAGTCAAGTAAGAGGTTGTCATATAAATTAATGAATCAAAATCTTTTTTGCTGCCATCTAGCAGTAGTTCTGCAACACGTAAGTCTGCTATTGGGGTTATGATACTGTTCACTCACTTGGGTCACTCATCTGTTTCTTTTCGATTTTCTGTTGTTGTTTGGTTATGTTTAGGCAACAAAAATACTTTGTTAGGTTCAGGAAACATGATTTGGGTTAAAACAGATCATGTTTAACAAAGAATAACTTCCCCCATGTGAATATTTTTCTGTCTTTTCCCCCCCGAGCTGAGACATTATAAAACCATGACTGGTCAGTTGCAATGAATAGCATGCACACAGTTACAGTGCAGTGCAGGATCGTATAAAACACATTTCAAGTGCATTCAGTTTTGTCAGTCACAAGCACGTTGTTTAGATTGCTGGGGAAATTTTAAACTTGACTTTGAAACCAAAATGTTTTCCTCCTAAAAAAAACCTCACAAAAGCGTCCTGCAACATTATGTCAGAAGTTACACAGTATTACAGATGGTCATTGCTATGCTTAGATCTAGATAAAAATATCAAGGGTTACTATGGAGAAGGAGGCAGCAGAATGACATGTTCATATGTATCAGGCCTGTGGACCAGCTGTTGTCCACCTGACACTGGCTCCACTCTATGCTGATGACATCTGAATACACAAAGTAGATGTTCGGCCACATTTTGTTCTGCTGGTGAAATGCACTTTAGCAAAGCAATCACAATGGATTTAGTTAACATTTTAATTAGAACAAATTAGATAACCAGCATTACCACCAAAATCAATGTTAATATTACCTAACTAGGGGGCTTAGAGGATTCTGTATTATCCCTCTGTTATGTCTTTTCTATATGCTTGGTTTGTAGCCTGGTAGCAGCTTTGCTGTCATTTATTACCTGAAGTCGATGGCTTGTGCAAACAGTTGCTCAGGTTGTAATAAGTTTTATTGCTCTTCCTATTACGTTGATGCGGTCACATCATCTCTCTGTGCTTCCTGTTTGCTCGACAGCTTTCTCTCATTCACACAATGTGGGACAAAGGCTCAGAGCAGACGGATGCTGTCATTAAATGAGTTCTTTACGACAGAGAGCAGAGCATGTTTCCATGGTGAATAACAGCTCTGCACAACACTGGCTGCAGAATGCCTCATAATCGAGAGCAAATACACTATGTCATTGTCATTTTTATATCAGGTAATGTGAATGATTAAACATGCAAAATCTGGGTATTTGCACAACTACGTGCAAACTCCACCTGAGCATGTTTACATTTGATGTTTCATCCCTGTCACGGAGGTAAATGAGACACTCCAAATACACCTGACTTCAGCTAAAAGTGTCATAATAACTGTGAGTGCTACGCTATCGTACATACGTATGTGGTTCTGCTCATCTTATATCCCAGAGATCCAAATCATTTTCAAATCATGATTTTGTTCAATAAGGACAACACATTTCATTAGTTTTTCAAACTTTATTTTTCAAATAATTTAGTTTATTTCCTGGTACGTATAAAAACACAACAGTGATATAAATATTATAATATTATATTGCACATTTTTCATCTTTGTTTCGTAAAAATGCAACAAATATATTACAGGCAAATAAATACAAATAAATACAAAATCATTAAATTCCATACATGCCTGTTCACAAACAGTGTAAGACTTTGACAGATGACACATCACAACCACAAAAGTTTGCCTCATGGCAAAGAAAAGTGCTTCTCCTTCTCCTCCTGCCCTCTTGTTTGATTGTCACTCAATGTGTTAAACTTTCAATTGACTTTGCTGCCCAAACAACAGTCCACTTAAGGCATCAACATTTCAACTTCTTTCCTTTCCTCTTCAATCTATCCTCATCCTCGAATAGATGGCGTCTACAGAATACACCCATTCACAGCTGCTCTCATGATGATCTGCGTCTGCAACCGCGTCCAGCTTCACGATGCAGCACCTAATGCCATGCCTATCTTGCCTTCTCAACCCTTAAGGCGAACACTAACAATTCTCCATCAGCTCGTGGGGAGATTTCACGCCTTCTTCCCCTGCTTGGTGGCCTTGGTGCTCGGTTTAGCTTGGCACACTAGATCCCTGTAGGATGGAGAGCGGAGGAAGCGAGGGTAGCAGTCTTTGGCCATGAGCATGTAGATCCTGTGCTGAGCCATGTCAAAGCAAGACGGGGACAGCGCCTGCATGTTGGCTTTGGTGATGTCACGAGTTTCATGGTCAATGTTAATCTGAAAAAAAGGAAAAGGAGACAGAACAAGATTAGTCTTTTTTGTCCATTTCAGAGATCTTAGTGATTCTAATCACAATGTCTGACTTGACAACTTAATATCAATGTGTTGGTGTAAAAGAAAAATGATAAAATGTATGTTTTTGCAGTGATGGTAAAACTCTGAGTTTAGTTGGAAAATGAGGTTTTTGGGCCTCGACATCTAACTTTAAGATAGGTGCTTATTTACCTCCCGGGGAGCGTCACTGCCGATGAATTCATCATAGATCTTCTGGGCTTTGGCTGGTAGTTTGGCAGGGGACTTCGTATTTCTGTAATCCTCACATGCAAAGTAGAACGCAATGTTCTCCTCGCTGAACTCAGATACCAGGAAGGCTGTGAAGGCACACAGTCCATCTGAGAAGAGAGAGGAAATTAGATTAGTTATGGTGCATAATGGTCCCGCAAGGGCTGTGTGTGTCTGTAAGTGTGTATGTATCAGGCTTTGCTGTTACTGGCATGTGCTAATTTGTGTGCAAGTATGTCAGAAAATGCAAAAATCAGGATATTTAGGCTACTTACATTTGCTTGAGAGGAGTTTCTCAAAGGACTGTTTCCACCTAAGGCATTCCTCCAGGGTCGGCCTAAAAATAGATGATGCAAGATTAGATTCAACACAGAATTTCAAATAAGCACACAGTGATGATGAATGTAACATGAATTGGTAATAATAGATACCACAGAATGTATGATGCTTACTTGTTTTGCCCTATTTTGCAGCCGGGTAGATTCCAGTTGGGTTTTTGCAACATGCTTCCCAGCCTTGCTTTTAGCTCTTTTGCCCTGTGAAGAAAAGAAAACAGGTTAGAATCATCTTTCACAATCCCTGGATTGTGTACTGACGAGCCATTGCTGTGCGCTCAAATTCAGCACAGCGTGAATCCACACTCAAGTCTAAATTTAGCACAACCTAAATCTGACGGTCTCTTTTAGCTTCACACAGATGCAAGGAGCTGTCCTCCTTAACCTGTAATCCAAACATCAGCCATGCAAGTGTTTACATGAGGCTTCATATACCTTTCCAAGCAGCAGGTAGGCAGTGATGCTAGTCCTTTACACATAGCAGCAGGTTGGAGCTGGTAGGGGTGGTGTCTCGGTCGGGTGGCTGATAAATATCCGTTTAGTTGAGCTCGGGAAGGAGCGAGATTGTCTGAGTGTCTGAACAGAGCGCGAGCAGAGGTTTTATAGCCCTACCTCCCCTGCCTCTGATGTGTCATAAACCTTCTCAGCCAATCACAGAGAAGTACTAAGAAAGCAAGAGAGAGTGAGAGAGACAGAGGGAGGGAGACGATGAAGTCAGAAAATGGGTGACGATATGCAAGGACAAGGCTGGGAAATTACTGTAAAATGATAAAAGCTGCTGGTATTCCACGCTATGTTTCTCTTGCATGTCCCTGAAAAAGGCACAGTGGACCTTTTAGTGTTTTTATTTCGGCCATCTCTCAAAACAACTTATTTATACACGTGCAAGTACAGAAAAATACATCCATTCAGTGTTTAGATGTGAGAATACTGTATATATTTTGTGTTGTGCGTACGGTGTGCTCACAGCCTGGAAACCAGCTTTTAGATATTAAATTGAGTAAGCTTTGGAACAGTGAGTCATTTTAGTGACATCTTTGTCTCCTGATATCATTTATCTGTCATACTTCTTTATTAGCTTTATTACAATAGCTTTTACTGTCAAACTTGTGTTTTATCAACAGCTACCATGTGACAAAACAGAGCTTTCCCCCAGTTATTTCCACCTGTGTAAATAAAAGGTGTCATTCAGTCTCTGTGCGTGTATGACAACCCAACGAGCCGATCTGCTTTTTAACATCCTGTGTTGTCAAATTGCTTCTCAGCATCTCCTTTGTTCCTGCCTCATGCTCCTGCTTTGCATAAAGAAGACATAATTGTATAGGCAGCTTGACAAAGGACCTCTCTGGTGGCAAACACAATCTCACCCAGCCTCTTTATGGGCCTGATAAAAGTGTTAAATCCAGGGAATACCGGGAAGGAAACGTGGCATCCACTCTATGTATATCCAGCTTGCTTACAGTAATAAAATTATAAAACCAACTGCTCGACACAATAAAGCCGAACAGGGACTGGTCCCCATATGGTGAGCTGCAGGCTGCAGGTTGCTTGTCGAGGATTTATTCGTCATATAACTCAGATTAAAGGGACATTAGATAATCCAGGGATATACGTGAAGAATGGCGACTCTAACATATTATTTGCACTACTTTACAGTGGCCTCTAGCTGGCATATTACCTGATTGAAGCAGAGATGCAAAATAAATCATGCATAAAAATATATGTATTATGTAACATCAGTTTCTGTGAATTTGGAGTTCTTGTTTTTGTATTTGTGAAGCAGCGAGAACAAGAGCCACCGGGGTTAACACAGGAACTAGAGCGGGAAAGGAGCTCCAACACCATTTCCCAAATGACAGTGGAAACATTGTATGGCACCCGTTGTGTAAGTCTATAGCCATGGGTTCAAGGAATTGAGACCCAGAGGGATGTGTGACAGCTGGGTAAGTGGAAGTAAAAGCGTTACACCCCTCTGATAAAATAAAAACAACATTTGTTGTCAAATGTCACAGGTTTTATTGAGTAAAAAAGAAATCACATTTCGTAAGTGACTTCCTAAGAGGCAGCCAAGGATTTTTTTTCAAGCCAAACTGAACTGATGAGTCATAGATATTCAGTAAGAGATGTCGGTCAATGTTTTCCTCTTGACAGGAAGAGAGAGTCCAATGGCAAGCTAATGTCTTGGTATTTATGGTAACAAGAAATAATTACTTCTTTGATTGACAGTTACAGAGGATTAGAGTGCATGTTTATTGAACATATTTAGCTTGAACCAGCAACTTGATTCAAGATATAGAAAAAAAAAATATGACAGTAAGGCTTCCCTTGATTTATTCTAAAATCTATTGAATAAAATACATTATTTATACAGTTTATCTGTACATCTCGAAACCTGGTTATTTACTACATTTACAGTTGTACATGTATAGTAGTTAAGACAAAAAGTGCTAGCTTATAACTAATGACATTTGGAGGCAACCAGTTTGATGATTAGGAAACTGCAAACAGCATAATGGCATAAATCACGTAATTCCAATGATGTTTAAAATGAAAGATGTTTCAACATATCCATGGTGTGCAGAAAAGTACAACATTTATGTTGACAATTGGGTTGCAAGTTAACCACTGTCAACAACAACCAAAGCCAACAATGCAGCTGGGCACTTTTTTGTTTAAAGCAAAGGCTACTTAAACTGGAGTTTAGTGTTTTCGTTGTGAACTATTTTCTCAACAGCGGATTAATACACACCAGTGCGCTAGTGAGTATTTGTGGCAGCAGGATGGTGTGTTTGGAATTCAGGCAAGATAAACTAAAAGTGGTCATTTTCATCTTTAAAAAGCTACATGGCACCAACTGAAATGGTTTGGCTCATCGATGTGTTAACAATCATGGAGGTGTGTTAGAAAGAGGAATAAGATATCCTTGGCTTTGGAGAAATAACTAGAATATAGTTAGTAGAATCCACTCAATGTTTGTTTTTGGACTTTTCATGGAATTTGTTCACAGTAAATCAAAAATTACAATTGAACAGGCAGATTTAGTTTAGTTAGATTATCCAATTTGGGTAAATTAGACGATGTACCAGAAAATGGTGGCTTTGTTTCAAGCATCCAAACAAATCTAAGCATTTTACTGACATGTGACCTTTTGTGCAACAGCGGAGGTAGACTAACATTGTTAGACAATTGGATTCTTTATCCTCTCATCTATCTTTTTTCTTTTAATCATCACAATTTTCTCCGAACCTTCAATCAAGATGTTTAGTTGCCAAAACTTACCAGCAACTTAACCAAATGTATTCGTTTTTGCCGAGGCAGCTAGCCACATGGGTTGTTTTGAAAGGCCCTGACTGAATAAGTACAATTTAGCCTTAAAACAGTTTAGTCCAGAAGAAGGACATCCCCGGGCTCAAATGGAAGCCGTGCAAAGGGCAATGCCTGTGATACGCAAGCATTTAACAAGAGCTCACGTTGTACCAAGACAACACAGCACTGATTAGGTTGAGTCAGCTAATGCAGAGTGGATGGCTCCGGCTGGGAGGAAACACAACTGCAAAGGTAAACCCATTACCTAACATGTCCAGATTCATTGTGGTGGGATTTAATTGCAACATTTATTGCCAGCAAAGAACAAAGGTTTGTCTGAGAAGCCTGGGGGAACCCGGCCACCCACTCACCTACTCATATGCTCACACTGTGATGTCAGCACACTTCTGCACTTCTGTCAGCCACGACGAGAAAGGACAACCGGAAACAAGAGAATAAAAGAGCTAAGATGTACAATGGTGATGAGCGAAGGGCTTCTCTCGAAGCTGGGATTCACCGACCTTGATGCTGGCTGATGCAACACACACATGAATCAACAATATCAAACTGGAAATAATACCTCACATCAGTATTTGCTCCAACACTAGGTCTATTTTACTGATGTAACGCTAAAAACACTCAAAATGAAGCTGAAGAATATATCTTTTGATTTGGCCTTTATTAAGACATGGTCTCAGAAACATGAACAAACCTATGATCTGCTTGCCATCTATCGTATTTTACATTCAACCCTTTGTAAAAAAAACAGCAAAAAAATACAGCGTTTTTTACCCCAAGAAAAATAAAGACAGATAGGTGATATAATGCTATGAGATAGGGCTGAAGCATGGTATTTCTCAGAAAAACTTGTGAGGAATTGAGATCAACAGAGAGTTTCTTTGTTTGTTCAGTGATGGTCTAGTGATGCCCATCATTGCCTTTGGACATTCATATATTCCTTTACACCGATGTACACAATATTCCCCCGACATTTCATGGGTTGATTTATCTATAGGTTGAATCGTTATCGCTAACAGACTCACTGTTCTTGATGAACACAGATACTTTCAGTATTGATGCTGTATGGAGGCTTTTCTTGGAACACCCGGAAGCATCTTTGTCACTCTTTCAGTCCTAGAAAGAGCCCTAGTTTCGGAGAGGAGTGATTTAGGAGAGTTCTTTCGGGAAATGTGGACAGTTATGAATTGTAGTCGGGCCTGCTTATATATACAAAGCCTTCTTCTGTGTGTGTTGGATCTAGAAAATCTCATACTTTTGATCAGCAAATGATTACTGTGAACAACAGACAAAATTCCTCTCCATTAGAACAGTTAAAAACCTTTGTTCCAACAACATCTCAGTTACTGTACTGAAGTTGTTAAGATAGGTTTACGCGTAATTTTTTTAATACAAGCTTGATTTAAAAAAAAAAAATTCTTCAGAAGTCCACTCAAGCATCAATGGGAAAAGAGTTGCTGTACAGGTGCTTGCATTGTTGTCTATTATTTGACATAGCTATATGTAATTTCTTTAAACGCACAATATGGAATTTCTGCTGTCAAAACAAAACATAAGATGGTTGCAGAGTATTGTGTGGGGAGGGCCGGGCAGAGCGGGAGATCAGAGCCGCTGTTCAGCTGTTCAGAGCCAGCTAACTCTGGAGGAGAGAGTCGGGTACAGATCCAGACCTTGTGGAGGAATAAACAACCAGAGTCACATTGGATTGTGCTCTCATCTGAAGCTGTTTACTGACAGGAGGAGACCTTAGATTTTATTTTATTTTTGGGATTAAAATCTTAACTCCCATTATAAACCTGACTGCAGCAGCGATCCACGAAGGTGACCTCCATTGTCGGGTGTTTATGTTCTATAATTTTGATAATGTTACAGAGAGGAGAGGGGGGAAAGAAGAGAAAACCGGAGTCTCTGGTGAGTGCTGAGTTCTGTGAGAGGTTGACCTATATTCAAGCGAAACAGACACGCTTACCCTCGGTGTGTGCGGTCACTTGCTATCTGAAGGCTAATGTACAGCAAAGTAATCTGGCATTTTAAGGGCAAATAAACACTTAGAAATTTAACACAATTAATCCTGCAGTCACACTTGCTTCAGTGGTGGTAAACCCACCATTAAAAAGCCACCATTGCTGATGAAAATCTGGTATAATCTTAATATTTTAATCCTTCATGTTGTTACTCCTCTTAGTGATAATGCCTTCCTTCTCTGTGTGCGTCAGCTGTTTGAAGTCATTGGTTACCTGATGGTTTTGGTTGAATAAAACTAGGGTTGTGCTCTCTTGCAAGGTTTCCTGAAATGAAGTAGCTGAGGGGAAGATCTGCACTTATTAATCATATTACTGTCAGAGAAATGTTTTATTAACAAAGAGCTTCTCAATAGATGAGAAGTCTCATGTTTAGTTCGTTTAGGTCATGCTGTGAGAAGGCATTTTTCTCCCTCAAAACCAACACTCCAGATCAAAAGATAAATTGGTCTAATATCCTTGAAGCAAGTCTTGAAGGAGGGCTTTGTTTCCAAAGATGTGACTATCTTTCTTGTAGAACTAACTAAAATTTATTTCGGAACTCATATATTTGTGTCAAAAGCATGTGACAGAGACACAGACAGAGTTAAAGTGCTCGACACTAAAATCCACCTCCGCAGACGTTTTGAGGCGATCGCAGCGAATTATTTAATGTTGTCGTTCAACTTTTTAGAAAAACCACAGTTATTTACTCTGAATTTAAAAATGGCCTTTATAGGAGAAGACTACAGTAAAACAAACCCTAACTTATCTTGAATGTGTCAACTCCAAATAATGAATCACACACCAAGGTAATGCGTCACCAGGCAATCCTGATAAACCAGAAGTGACATTTACCTGTGTCAGTGAGTTTGTAATGAAAGGTCACCTCTCACTCCAGGCTGCTCCATCACCTCAGGACAGAATGGAGGCTGAGGCCATTTCAGGGCTCTTGCGTCTTAGGGCCCTACTTTACCTCAACCCACAATTCTATTCTTATTATTTGCATTCGGAATAAGCCCGATCACCTCACACTACCTGAAATTGGAGGTCCTTTTTCATCTCAGGCTGTCCATCTCAAGCCCGGTGAAGACCTTTCAGTTTCATTTGGGCTCAGCTGGGATGAAGACAAAACCTCATCCTCAGCTCAGCGTGTTCCTTTCACAGTTCACCTCTATCTGGGTTCTGCTGCAGGGATTAGAAAACAGGAATGGGATCATCCTCTCTTCAGGGGATGCTGTTATGCCACCCTCCCTGAAGAATTGTCACCAGAGAGGAAATGACAAATCAGATGAGGTCCCTGGTACCCAACTTTCACCCCAGTGTGTGTAACAGAGCAGCCCGAAACAAAAAAGACCACCAACAGGAAGTAATAGTAAGTTATTTTGATGGTAAATTACACCCTGATGGCAATCTGTTATTGGCTGTTCTACCATCTGAGGTCGACAGCTTTCTATTAGCATAGAAAGTAGGCCAAGTAGCTGAGGAAAGTCCTCTTGTTTGTATCCAGTGGTTACCGTAGCTGTTTTTGAATCAGAATGAGAATCAAACCCCATCAGTACCATACCTGTATCAACTGGGAGATAGAGAACATTTACTTTGAGTAATCAGTCCATAAAAAGGAAAAAAAAGAACACAATGAAGCCTGGCACACTCCTTTGACTGTTAGCAATTTTGTATACTCCAAACACCCATACAGTTGTCTTGCCAAAATGGCTAACAGCATATGTTCGTCACCAGCTCAGTAAGTTGTTTAAGTTTGTCTTTTTTTTTACCAGCAGCTAAGACTGCTAGCTACAAACTTTGCACTTTGACTTATTTTGGCAAAATATTTGCATTAGAAGTATTGAGCATACCATGTACAGCAAGTGGATTACAATGTTTTGAGAAATTTCTTGCCCTTGATACATTTTTCACAGTAAAATTGGGGCAGGTTTAGAAGCCATTAGCCTACATTACAACATGTCAGACACACCATTCAAGCCTTGGTGGTGACTGTGTATACACTCAGGTGCCAGTCAAGTAAATGGGCTACTCATTGCTAAAATTATTACAATATTTTATCTCGGAGGGTAGACTAAGGGCGCATTCACACCAACAGCAGTTGGTGCGCACTAAACAGTCCATTCGAACCAACAGCTCTTAGTTTGATTCGTTCTCGTCGGTGTGAAAGCATCAATCGCACTCGGGTGCGCACTAAATCAAGCGGACCGAGACCTCCAAAAAGGGGTGGTCTCGGTCCGCTTGATTCCGCACCAAATGCCAACCTTTGGTGCGGTCCCTCTGGTGAGAACGCGAACCTGGACCAACTCAGGTATACATGAAATGTATAAACAGCATAACAGATTCTACAGCCTAGAAATCTAGACCCTAGCGGTCTGGCTTGTCAGGCTATAGCCTACCTTGTGGGTCTTTGGAAAGGTGCTTGTCTCATCATCACCATGACAGCACTTGTGAAAATAGCGCGTCTCCTCTCCCTGAAATGACGCGCTATACGTCTTCGGCGAATCCAGTACATCCGCAGATTGTTTTCCAGCCGCAGCTGCGACTCATTCTGAAATTGGATATTTTGCCAGAAATGACTGATATTGACAATATAAAAAGCAAGGACCAGCGCAAGTAACAGTGTACGAACTTGTCGCTCCATTGTGAAAGTCCAAACTGGCGCTTATTTCTACCGGAAGATGAGGAAACGTCATTCAGACCAATTTTGGTCCGTTTGCATGTGTGAACGCGGACCACACCGCCGTCTGTATGCTACAATGTAACAATTTTACTGCCTGGTGCGGACCAAATAATCGAACTAGCGGTGTGAAAGCGCCCTTAATATCTCTTTTAATGCAACATAATTCAAGAGAACTACAAACTACAGCCCCCAAAAATGACAATAAAGTTAAATCAACTTATCTCTAAAAAATTCCACAAACATAACCTTCATGAAGGTTAGATTTATTGCAGAGCTGTTGTGTTTGACTGCATTTTTTTTTTAAATCTTGGTTTACCCTTTTAAACTGGCAACTGACAGTCAACAGATAAAGCAGGATATTGAGTCGGAATTGGAGTAAAAATGAGGTTTTCTGTTGAACATTTAGTTACAAACTGCATGAACATTTTGCTCCTTGTGATGACTAAACAGCTATAAAACTATTGTGCTCTGGAGGACGATTCAGTTCTCCACATGCAGGAGGCTCCTTTGTTTCCACATGAAGCATTAACCAGCTGTTAAATTTGCTCTGCTTTGTGATGCCGATCGCAAATCACTCCACACAGGACCTACACATTAGGCCTGAGAACAAACAGAGCGAGCAGCTGTTCTGATGACACACTCCAACTTAACTGAACAAGTTGTCTTATGAGTAAACTTCCAGTGCACCGGCAGGCTACTGATCCACGTGTGCACCATCACTTTGCAGCCAATAAAACTAAATGGAGACAAATGTGGCGAAGCTTCTCTGCAGGTGACGTTACGCCAGAGGAATTGATGAAAACACAGCAGTAGCAATCATTTTCCAGTAAACGCCGTGTGCTTGTGGATTGATTGTGTTCACGGTCTGTACGTGTTGGAGAAGAGAGGACACAAAAAGAAAAAAAAACAACCCAACAACATCCCATCTCAGGTCAATGTTACAGGAAGTGTCTATAATGTTTCCCAGCATTACATCACCGTGTTTGTTTGTTTGGATTTTTTCTGAAGGTCTCTCAGAGCGGTGACTCAGTGAAGAACGGAAGGGGACAGCTGAAAGCCCGTTTAAATGAATCAGTAAATGGAAACATTCAAGCAGAAAGATGAATTGCTGGGAAATTCTTGCCAATGGACCTGCACAAGAGAATAAATGTTTCAACCAAAAAAGATAATTGATCGATTTAGCTTGCTTTGGTTCTGTTTTTTGTGCAGTGTCTATTTAGTTCTTGAGTATTATGAGTGAAGCAGAATATAATGCCAGGTATTTCTCCATTTACTAACAGAAAAAAAAAACTTTGGTAATCCATTAATGAAGGGTTTTACTATTCTAGTGTGTTTATGGTGTAGTGATGAGTTCAATATCATCATTCATCAGTATATCAGTCTAGAATTACATGGTTATAACATTTTACACTCAAAGTTAAGTTACCTGCCTTGAACAATACAAAGATAATGTACTTGTCAAATTGATAGCCAAAATCTCTAGAGATTCTAGAGATTATGGTAATTTAATGCTAATTTAGTATTAGTTTCTGTCTTCAGCGTAATGTTCCCAACAACCTCTCGAGTCTCATTTAGCCACTTGTAAGCAACCACCTTTTTAAAGACACGTAGACACTTTAAAATTCATTTAAAGTTCATTAATTATTTTTAGGTCATAGGACTCATTCTAGTGGCACTCTAAACTTTTTGGTAACACATTTTGGCAGATAATTATGAAGGAATCATTCTGTTTCTGAAAGGATTAAACAAATATGGTAACATTTTAATTAGTGAGCTTTGAACAGGACCAGGCTAGCTTTATTCAATCTTCATATCCGCAGCAGAGTGTGCTCGCCTCATGTTATGCTCAGCTGGAAAACAAATGAGCTTATTTGAAAATGCCAAACTATTCCTTTAAAATAAAAATGGGTCATGCAGTTCCATAAGCATGCTGTTTTAGTGAGCAGAGAAGACAGAATCCTTGTTTGCCTGAATTGTTAATGCTTTTCAGCCCATATTTTTGCACCATGACAGTAAACAGATTGCAGGGCTCAGTTATATGAATCACGTCTTCATAATTTATCTTTATAATGATAGTGTAGTTTGGGAACTTTGGCTGAAGTGTGAATGATTTATGATTCCTTTGAGTTAAACTCTTTAAAAAGATGAAGAGATAGACTGAACACAGTTTTATTTGGGGTGCCAAATATTCAGTTAAATTAGAACTGCATCCTCCCACATAGAACTTTCTATTCACAATTTGAACAAGAAGTGCAAGCATTTGTGCTTGGACGGTTATCCTTTCCCAACCCTCTCAACATTTGTGAAGTGGTCCTGTTGGGTCTCTGTGGGAGTGCGTCTGGCAGTGTGTAGGAAGGAGCCTCAGGTTGCTCATCTGTCTGATCCGCCTCTTGGGAGGAGAAGAGCAGCCTGCCGCAGGCCCGGCCAGATGCTCACTGTGGCTGTTAAACAATAACCACTGGAGTGTGCTCCCCCGTCAGCAACACTGTGATCCGTAACTTCTCCCAGGGGGCTATTTAGACAGAGGTCAGCCGAGCCTACAATATGCAAACTGTCCAGAGATTTCAAAGCGATAATCTGTGAAATAATTTATCAGTGCTTTTCATTGCCGGTGTCGATTACTATGAGGTTTCTGCACTACTTAATATCGGATATTGTTAACACATTGTGTCTTAAACTTTGCCTCGTGCATTACTTTTTTTCTTTTGATTTTCTCTTGGAGCACTCCATTCTTTCTCTGTTAATTATGTAAGATGTGTAGAGTCACAACACCTACTTTAATTCTTAAAACTTGAGAAATCAGTTGGCTTGAAGTAGCAAAAGTAAACTGTGAATGGAAGTAGTGCAGTTGGCACCATCGGTGCATTGTACAGTACTACCTCTGGCAGTATAGCAGAAGTCCACAAAAATTCAGTTGGCTGGGCATTGTACAATACAGTACCAGGTGGTCAGCTGATTTTATAACAAGAGTCAGTCTAGCAGCTCTGTTTTATATAACAGTGAACTAAATGCTAACAATAGCATGCTAACACACTCCTGCAGTTAATTGCAAGTGGGAAGCCAACAGTTCTGATCAAATCTGATCACATCTGAATGCATCCCAGTGCACCTGAATGTGTCGTGAAAACATGGATGGTCACAGCAAACTGATACTTGAACTTCACAAGTAACTACAACAGTTGATTTAACAGATTAGCACACTTAAAATTAGATGAGAGGAGTAGGTTCATACTGCATGCTCACAAAGACTGTCCAGCACAAATCAACTGAATGGAAAAGTACAAAATTGTTAGAGCACGTTTCACAACACAAACACTACACAAAATAAAAAGTGATGAAAAGGTAATTGTTTACTGTGAGTGCTGATATACTGCTGTGATGTGAGTACAATGGAATGCAACATTATTCACAGTGTTAATATACTGGTGTTCAGCAGGTACTGTTGACCATGGTCACCATCCTGACTTTAGGTAGCAGCATGCTAACATTTGCTTATTGGCACTAAACACAAAGTGCAGTTGAGATGAATGTGAATGTCATTAATTATGCAGGTATTTAGCTACAAACCAAAGTATGATCCAAGTGAAAGTTTGCGCTAAGGATCATGCTAGTTCAAAAGTCAGGAGGTAAATCACCAAAGGGATTAGGATTCATTGTCTGAAAACCATGAATATCTTCATGTAATCAAGTACTTTTTGTTCCATTAAGACGATGTGAACATATCTTATTAGATGAGTGATGGCATTTAAAGGACTTGCTGATGCTGATAGAATGAAATCAAATTATGGGGAAACATGCATGTCTGTGCCAAATGTCATGCTGTCCATCTGTTTTTAATCATCAGAGATCCAAACTGTGTCCATAGTCCGAACCTAAAACCTAAGCCATTTGTTAAATCACTCAGTAACAATTTTTATTATATTCAAACGTTTAACGTTTAAAGACATTTTCTCTATTTATGGAGTTTCATTGGCAGTAGTGTTCAAAGGTTGGTTTGTCCGACAACTTACGACACACAAATTGTATCATATCCTGTAATATACATCTATATACTCTACCATTCTTAAGCTCAGTCCTTACTGCAGTCGCCTGGGTTTGATTCCAGCCTTCTGCTATATTCTGAATTTGGGGATAAAAAAAGTTTCTTATGTTGTGTATACAGTTAGCATGTAGTTGGGATGCAACACTTTCATATTCAGACTGGAAGAAAGTGATGAACTTAAAGAACAACCAGCTGACATATCTAACCCAGAACAAGCATTAGCATGGCTAAATGAGTTTATATTGACTTTGTGTTCAAATATTGTCTGTTTTGATAGATGCAGCCTCTGTGATTACCTGTGTTTATCAGTGTCAAGTCCATTTTCATCATACAGATCACAGAGTTCCTTGCAGTTGACTATCTATCTGGACAGATAAACAACCAACCCAGTGTTTATTATAGTACCTTATTCCCTCTTAACAATACGCTACTATGATTTGCTGGCCGTCTATGATCATGGCTTCTTGGCTATCTCCTGCTCGTCTTTTTAACATAATGACATCTCCTCTGTACATATTTACAGAGAGTGCTTGGTGGAGCCCGCCACCAACACTGGTAACTAGGAGCGTTTTTTTAAAATGTCAGTCCTTTTTAGATGGCACTCCATAAGGAGTCCTAAGTGCAGTCCTTGAAGCACACGTGACACAGCACATGCCCTGTTTGTGAATACTGAATGCCCTTTAACTGTTTTGATTTAGTCAATAAATGAGACAGAAATGCCATTTTTGATCTAACAAGAGCATTTTTTCAGACTCCATTGAAAATCACTTCTTCTGACTTAAGTGGTGTGTGTGTGTGTGTGTGTGTGTGTGTGTGTAAGTGCTGTCACGTGCACTTTTCATTCATCATCAAGCATCCTTGAAGCCCCCTAGGTTCACTATTGTAACAATTCTGACAGAATCCACTGTAATAATTAACCTTTTTAAGCGTGCGTGTGTGTGTGTGTGTGTGTGTAAGTGCTGTCACGTGCACTTTTCATTCATCATCAAGCATCCTTGAAGCCCCCTAGGTTCACTATTGTAACAATTCTGACAGAATCCACTGTAATAATAAACCTTTTTAAGCGTGTGTGTGTGTGTGTGTGTGTGTTGGAGAGAGGTGGACTGTGATAAGAGAGCAGCAGGGTTATCTGAGCTGAGTGAAACAGATTTCACAGCCATGAATAAAATATAAGCATGATACTCCAACAATAGCACCTCCAGCAGTTGAACGACTGACTCGTAGGTGGTCCTTTGCCAGTAAAGCTCACCCCGGAGAAATGATTGATAATGATTAACTTGGTGTGAATGCCTTTGTTTTGTTTTTTTGTTTTTTTGCTGTACCCCAGTGGTGGGGTTGTGACACGTCAGGCTCAGACAACAACGGGTTGATATTTGACTCTTGTCAACAATCGTGAGGGACACACACGATGAATGTACCTGCTGCCTAGGAGATCATAACAAACAATCAGTAATGTCAATACAAGAGAGCAGCAGGTACTGTTATTCCCAGAGGCTGTTGTTTGTGACTTCCAATAAGAGGTGAAGCAAGTGGACAATCCACTAAGGGGGTTGGTTTTAATTGGGATCAGAGGGGACAGTACAAGTAAAAATGGTGCTTAGATGTAAATGCAGTTCTTCACATTTACATACAACTATAAAACAAGGAATCTGTTTGTCTGTATGCTATTCGCATATCTCGGAAACTGTTTATCTGATCTACTTCACACTTATCAGGTTTGTTGCCGAGAACCCAAAGAAGTACAGTGTCAATATTAACAAATATTGAACAAACAGTGAACACCGCTTTGACTTCATGGCTCTGCAGGCTGAAGCTGGGCTCACACGTGATCGCTCACAGACAAACAAAATAATTAAAAAAGATTAGCATGGTGCAAAAACAAGTGTTTTTTTTTTTATTCTTCAGCGAGAATTGGAGGTTAGATTTCAGGATAATGTCAGGCTAACGTTAGCTTCAAAGGCCTTAATTTATTTGGCTGATGGATGTGGAGCCGATATCTACAGCCTTATTTGTCACATAGAATGTGTGTTAGCACAACCCAGTGTCATGGCAGTATGTGCCCATGTACACTAATTCTATTTTGGTACATTTTTTAAACACAGACTCGATGCAAACGCTTGATGCTGGTGGGATTGTCCTGAACTTTGTACACCCACCACCCAAGCTGACTACCTCTTCATGAATCCAGTGTGGATCATAAATGTGGTGATTCATTATGTCAATTGTAATGCAGGCGCCAAAGATAGTCGTGCTTATTGACACATGCAGCAAACACAGAAACATTAGCATTCATTTAAAGTCTTGCAAATGTAATTCAATATTCACTCATTGGTTAGCTCTCATTTGGTCTCCACCACCTCCTGAGAAGTCCTCAGCTTCACTGTTAGCTAGATGTTAACTTTGGCTGCAATGTACAGTAAGCATATCATTGCTTGTTGGTGAGACTAAACCATGTTGTGAAAGTGCTGTAAAACCAACAATGACAGTGAACAGGCTAAAAATCTTCATAGAGCTGCAGAGTTGGTTGATATTTCTCAGTGGGTTTATCACTGCAAACAAGCCCCGATAAAGTAATTAATTCACATAGCTTGATGAAATCTAGTGTTGAAACATAATGACAAACAGGATGTGATATTTACATCTTACATCATCACAGTCATGTGAGGCTGGAGTTTGATTTAATACACCTGCAGTATGTTTTGATTCTGCTCATTGTCTAACACAATCGGATTTGTTATGTTGTTTTTCCCGCACCGCTTCTGTTGTTTGTCTCACAGCCTAACGGGAGGAGTAATCAACTGTCCTTCTCATCCTCCCCATAATCCATAGTCATGGCAGTGCTGCACCATGGGGATTGTGTTTACTATTGATGAAGAGACCAGAGAGAGACAGACACATGGAGGAAGAGTTACAGAGAAAAGAGGGAGAGAGGAGTAGAAGAGGGAGGGAAAAGGGATAGAATGATGAGATAGTTATACAGATTTTAAGATTAGTTGCTGTCAATTACAGACGTTAATCCAGTCTTTTGTTTCTTATTAGTTTGAAATCAGTTGAGGGAAGAAGAGTTTTTTGAAACATTTTTAAATGTTGTGGCAAGGTTTGCACATGAAAGAAGATAGAGTCACTGGCTGCTACTGTTTTGTCTTTTGACTGCATTATTCTGTGAAAGCCAGTGGGTACATCCCAATTCTCTTAAACTGCATCCACGTTTCCCTCACTTGTGTCTTTTCTGCTTTGCGTCTTAGTCTCCAGTGTTATTATGGATCCCACTGCTTTTCTTGCAAGACCTTCCCTACTGTGCCTCTGATAGGCTTGTGTCTATCGTTTTCGCTTGAGGAAAGCCTTGACAGGGCTTTGTTTTCATAGTAATCCATGCTGCAATATTTGTATCTAGTATTTTGGAGGGAGAAGGCAAGAAAGCACTGACGTACAGCTGATAGGTGTCATCTTCCTGTCAAAAACAACAAAGAAAGGGAGATTGGTGGGGCCCCGTGCCCACCACTGGGTACCTGGTCTTGTCTGCCTTCCCATGTCCACACACCCTTGGGTGCCCTGGTAGTCTGCTGGACAACAAGAGGAAGGGAGGGAGCTTGATGGTTTCTGTTCATCACACCACAAAGGAGACAAAAATTAGATAGCATGCTATTTCCTAACTGTATGATCAGTGCTTGTCTTTTGTTAGCAGTGTTGGGGGTAACGCGCTACAAAGTAATCCGTTAGAGTGCTTGGAGTACTTTTTTTTCTAACGAGTAACGTAACATGTTAGTTCAATTCAAGTAATCTGTTATTTAGTTAGTTTTTCATAAAAGTAATCATTACTTTTCCTTTCCTTTTGTTGCCACAAAAATAAAAGTAAATCCCTGAAGCATTTGCACCGTTTCAGTTTCTCCCCTGCTGCTCAGCAGCTGGCTGCCTATGTAGCTAGCTAATTCAATGTAGCGAGATGGCAGAGAGGACAGCATGAAGTTTGTGGAAGTATTCACAGTGTTTTGAATTTTCAGGCAACAAGGACAAGAACAATATCACTGTGAAATGTAAGTTGTGCCTGGAGGATAAGTGCTTGTTGTGTGGTTTTCATTGAAACAGCTGTGCCTAATACTGTATGCCTCTGCTCAGTCCGCTGTCAGATTGTCAGCTAAATAAAGAGCTGTAAATGTCATATAGCATCTGTCATTCCTATTATTAAGCTGTGGAGTTACTGATTGTGGACCGTAAAGAAGGCTACAAACTGACGGTAGAGTCAATACATTCAGAGGTACATGTACAGTTGACTACACGCCGTCTGGACAATATGGTAAATGCCCTTTGCAACTCCTTGCGCATGTCATTTATAATTTTTGGTAATTCTGAAGTACTCTAACACATTATATTTCTCAGTAGATAATGCAGTAATGTAACATGTTACTTTTCAATGGCAGTAATCTTTTAATGTAACAAGTTACTTTTAAAAGTAATGTTACCCAACACTGGTTGGTAATGGGTTGTGTCTGTTGTTTTCTTGAGATGGGTTTGTGAAACTAAACAGCCAGAATATTTTTTTCCGAGATGTTGAGACAATTTCAGCCATGCGTGTGGTGACAGGGTTAGGAAAATATTGTGTTTTGGCCTACCTGGTTCTAACATGGTGACACAGCGTTGACAAAAACATTAAATTCAAACTTGAACCTCAACTTGAAAGTTTCAACATATCTGTGGTTTGCAGACAAATACATTACCAACCTTTATTCCGGTGCCTGCGTTGCACCTACACATTGTTTACGCACTCTCTGATGTCCAATTACATGACTGTCATTTCCACTTTCATAGCCACAGATAGCTCGTTCTGGTTATCATTACGTGCCGAGTTGATGTTTAGCTTGTAATCTCCTTCATAGTGAGATGCGTGTTAGATATGATTGCCGTCTACTGGCCCAGACAGGCTTGTGTTGTGTCTACTGATCAGGGTGCTGTCCCACATTCACCCTGCTCTTCATTCCCTGAGTGACTAACACACTGACAACAACAGCTAAGTTAATGGATGTGTAATGTCACAGCGGCTGACTCCATCCCACCAGTGCCCCAGATACTACAAGAGAGCGGTGGCTTTCTCTTAGCTGCTAAACAGAAATAGTGCCATGAATGTTTGATTATTATTCTGTTTTCAATTTTTCATCACTCTTTACCACGTGTGACTCATCGCTGTTGAAGCAGCTGTAACATCCGACCCAGGATGTGACTAAATGTAAAGTTTTAGATGTTGAGCGAAGTTTTCCGCAATTTGCAAAGTAACTGAATTGGTTCAGCTAGTTATTATAATTTAATTCCAGCCCTTGCCTGCTAGTTATTCCAGTGGAATGTTCAGTAGAAAACCACACAAAACAATCCTAGTCCACAAATGAATTTTGAACTAGAGTAATGAATCAGCCCACAGTCAGACTGGGTTTTCAGTTATTAGAGAATTTAACATTTTTGTCGCTTTCATTGCGGTTGTGAAATAGCAGTGGAATCCAGGTCAATCTGTCTGTCTGACGAGTGGATGAATGCATTTTCATCGCTCTAATACCATTTTGGTATGATGACAATGAAGTCACGCAGTGCATGAAATACAGATGCAGATTCCTTTTTAATCACAAAATTTAGAGGGGGAGGGAGGTTACATTCATGTGGAACACGGCAACATACAATATAGGGTGATATGTTGTTCAGCCAGTTATGTTGGGTTTGGCCTTTTCAATACACATGCAGTAAAGAAAATAAATGATTCTCCTGAAACACTCAGGAAATCTTTTCAGTCAACCTGTTTAAAAATGAGTGCAAATACTGAGGGAGCACAGTTCAAACACATTGGCCATTTTGTCGACATAATCTACATTTAAGTCGTTTTTTGCAGTCATTTCATAACATACTGTACAAGTAGAGAATATATAAATATTTATTCAGTATTGCATCATGCTGAAAATTATTTTGGAAATTTGCACACGTTTCTATGGGGGTTGGGCTTGCTTTTAGTTCACTGCTCGAATGCTTGGGAGACCAATGTTTAATCTTCAGTTTAATGAAGCACTGCCTACTGATTATTAACAGATGAGTTATGTAATCCAGTGCAATTTCCATTTTAGTGTGCACTCCCAAATTTCATGCAAATAATGAGTCATTTTGTCAAACTGTCCGATGAAACGGATTACATTTAATAATGCCTCTGGTACTGATAGCACGATGACATGACTTTAATTAAATCTAATTGAAAAGATATGAATGATAAATTACAACAGAATCCTGGCCCGCCTCAAATGATTGGTCAAGCAGCATGTTTAATATAGAACAAGTTCAATGACAGCAGATTTTCACTTCCTTCACCGAGAACTGAAAGCAAAGATGAACCCAACCCTTCATTATACTGCACATTTAAAGTCACATAGAATACCTGGAATAGTTGACAATACACAGGATTATGTAGCTATATCAACATATAAGTGCAATCTAGTTTGGCACAGTTTCAGATATCAAGTGTTCACTCACTTTATTGTTCGTTGTAAACACACAAACTACCACAACAGGTCTAGTCACCTGCATACGACAGTGTCTATTTCACAAAGAATAAGTAGGGATAGTGCTGGGTGACAAAAAAGATACTTATCTCAGTATATTTCTTTCTTGCTGATGGAATAAAAATCAACTCTACATTTGGTCAAGCATTGGCTGTGTTCATCAGTTTAATTGCCAGCCAACTGTACTGAAATGGAAAGGATAGAAGGTGTGGTATGATAAAGTGTGGAGAGCTTCGAAAAAAGTGGAATAATGGCCGATTCAAAATGGTGTGGAAAAAGAACGTTAAGGGTGTTATTTCATTTACTTCACGTCTGACCAAATAGATAGCACATCCATCAGTGGCAGCTAATATCAGTTTAATTATGAGCATTACCTAAATCATGAAAAAATTGGGATCCTAGATATTGAAAACAGAATATTTTCTACCCTATAGTGGCTGAATTAGGCCCAAGGGCCCCAGTTGGTCAACCCTGACCTAAATGGTTCACAATCAGAGTCTAACAACAGTGGGACTTTTTACTGAAACTATTTTCTGAGAAACTGATGACAATAAAGTGCTCCAAGATACAGGACATTGAAAATTGAAAGTTTAAGTACCCACTGCAATTATTGCTCCAAATTGAATATTTCTATCCAATATGTTTTATATATCTTGGGTTATGCAGCTGAATTGAAAACAACCCTCAACTCCAACTTGAAAGTTTGTTCTAGAGCTTGAAGTCTAATTTTAGCAGCTGTAACTCCAAATACATTTTTAATAACAGGAAATGATTTTACGAGATCAAAAACTGGTCTTTCTTGCTCTATTCAACAGTTCTGGTTTAAAATGTTTTTTGTATGTAAATGTTTTCAACCAGTACAGATGTTAATGACATGGCGAATGGCTGATTTCTTATCATCCATTTCAAAGAAATCAATAGTGAGAACGGTGTGTGCTGTGATAAATATTTATGGCATGATATGGTCATTTTATTGACATGTCACCCAGCACCAAGTAGAGGTAAAATGATTAGCTCATCCTCATCCAGTCTCCTTCTCTGTACTGTACAGTGCTGTGCACCAAAACACATCTTTCCTAGAGGGGTTACATGCATGGAGCTGGTGTAGACAAAGGAAACAGTCAAGCATGTCGTCCCATCTTTGCAGATTCACAGTATTCAGAAGATGTCAAAGGGTTAATGGATGATTTACAGTGCAGGTCCAGTTCTATGTCCTCCGTGGTCTTCATCACACCCGGTCAAACAGACCTCCGCTGGCCTTGTGCATTCGCCCTGTTGACCATATCCTGGTACATCTTGGACCTGAGGAATCGTGGGTAGGAGTCTTTCTCCATGAGGCTGTAGACTTTAGCCTGGACTTCGTTGAAGCTGGTTGGGGTCGGATCCTCCAGGATCTGCTTGGTCTTCTCCCTGGTGCGGTAGTCAATGTTTATCTGCCAGGAAAAGGAGAAGGTCACTCACATTAAGTCAAATCATCATACACATACATGGTGACACTGGCCCTGATTTCACAGAGATTTAAGTCACTTTTATTTACCGTACACTTCTTCAAGTGCCTCTAGTGTAGTAAAGAGCAAGAAAAGCTCAAGATAATCGCAATTACATAATGAGGTTAAGGGCTTTTGGCATCTAAGAATTAAAAAAAGGGAAGAAAACATTAACACCAGTCACACACACACACACACACACACACACACACACACACACACACACACACACACACACCTCTCTTGGTGCCTGGATATCGATGAATTCCTTGAAGATCTTGTTAGCTTTAGACACAAGCTTGGTTGAGCTCTTGATTTTTTTGTACTCCTCGCAGGCCATCCAAAACTCAATATTCTCGTCACTGAACTCGGTCTTGAGAAATGACCGGAAGGCAGCCAGGCCATCTGGAAAGGACAAAAAAAAGATTAGGACGCTAAGGGAGGAGGTAAAAACAACAAAACACTTCAAAAACATGATTGATACTGCAGCATAGCACCTATTTCTGTGCAGCGGCTGAGAACTCCCTCTACTATGGAGGTTCTATTTTTCCTTCAACATAGAGAAGCTTAATAATGTGATAATACCCCTCATCCTATGTTGACATATTTCCTGTGCGTACACACTTGTGTTCCCAGAAACGGGACCAGCTCTCATGATTAGAACACAAATCGGAACAAAATACTCCCACAAAGAGTTCTTTTTTTCCTGTCTTCATCAGTCAAGATAAGTGATCAATTAATGTGCTCCCCACTGATAACATGGAGGAAGGGCATGTTTTTTTTTTAATGGGCTCATGTCACGTTGACATGTTATTTCCACCCCTCCCATTTCTGATGTTTACCTAATAAATCTGGGCAGAGCAGAGTGGAGGCCCATCTGTGCATATGCAACAACATTACTCATCCAAAAACACACATACAAATGAGTGTACACACAACATGCAGGTTTACATGTTCTCGGGGATACACACACACACACACACACACACACAGGTTTGTTTGCAGAAGTCCCCAAATAACTGTGTCAACACAGTTTCTTCGACGAGAGCAGCATCAGACTTTGGATACGAGACAATCATAGGCGAGGTGCCGTATTTCTCGCAAGATCAGTACTGTGTGAGAAAGTGTTTTAAAAGTGTTCCCATATATTACATCTGGTTTGGCATCCCAAGACTGAAAAGATGAAAGTATTCTGATTACTCTAAAATAACTTTACAAAGCAACACAACCATGTGTTGATATTTGATACTGAATAAAACCTAACGACAAAGATTAAACTATACCATTAATCCTTATACTTCTGATCAAACAGTTCTTTGATTTTATTGTGAAAAAGCATCAAACAGGGTTCTTCATGCATGGTCTTATGTAGGTCTTCAATGAGTTACGTCAGTCCTATGTCCTACATATGAGAGTAGTTTACAAATCAGCTGACGCACCAAATGGTTTGTAACACAAAACCATCTGGGAAGTCGTCCTTGGAAACCGTTTGGAAGAGGACAGGCACTTTCAAACAAAACTTGGCAGGTGATTGGACGAACCATCTGTCTATCACCGTCCACCAAATAAGAAGAGTGAAGACATGTTTTCCATTGAGAAAAGTGAAGCCTTTAGTTCTGTTCTTTGATCATCTTTCTCCATTTCAGATGTAAACGATGCTATAGCACCTATGCTAACCTCTTTAGGAGCCACCAACTGTTACATCTAAATCACAACTGTAGCTGCCAATAGATCCTCATAGGATACTGATTGCTCTGAAACAATGTGGTTTGTACACAAGCGCATAGTCTACATAAATCTACAAAAACTGACTTTAAACATCTCCATAAATAACTTTTTTAAATGAATGGTCTGTTTTTGTGGCATGTGTACTATTGAAAAACACAGATATTCTTATTCACTCCTTTAGCTATGTGTTTGGTCTCTACGACGTCCTAATGTGAATTTATAGTTTCTTTTTTTTTTCTAAAAGAGCTACAGTAAAATTTACTGACCAGACAGCTGAACAGAAGAGCTGCAAATTCAGTTGACAATTTGTAGGGTCCATCACTTTGAGCAACCCCTTTCACATTGCCATTTAATGTTAGAGTAGAATACTTCTGACGAGTGTGTTAAGTGCATTTCAATCCTCATAAAACATTGTTGCTAGCAGTCTTCTCCACTCCGTGTCTTGGTGTAGTGCTATATCCGTTGGCACTCTACTCCCACGGACTGTTATTAGCAGATCGGCATCAAGCCAACAGCAGCAAGTGAATCATGCCACCTGTGTGCCTGTGCCACTTGTCTCGCATAGCCAGACCGATCACCACAGCACGGTGACAGTGCAGGGGAATGGTCTGGCTGCACCAAATCTCATTCTGGTATCACAGGAAAGAATCCGCCCACCATTGAGTCTGGTTCTGCCTGTTAAAAGGCATTTTTTTTCTTGCAACTGTCACCAAGTGCTTGCTCATGGGGAAAAATATTTGGTCTCTGTAAATAAATGAATCAAGGAGTATGGTTTAGCCCTGCTCAATTTGGAAAGTGTCATAAGATGACTTTTGTTGTGAACTGGTGCTATACTAATAACGACGGATCAATTGATGGAATAAAAGCTCTGGCTGTTTGCTTTTCTTTACATCAAACACATTGTCTAGGCAGGTGCCCCTGGCTGCAAAACAGTGTATGGGGAACTTGTTTTGCACAGCAGGTCCTGGCATTAAAATGGCTAAATCCCAGTAAAAGAGTAAGGTAACAGCTGCTAACTTTTTTAGGTTCGTACCGTTAGCTACCAAGTTTGTGTTAGGGTAACTTTTATGATAACATTTTCAGTGTGTATGCTGCTACCTTGGGCGATGTTGCAAAAAAAAAAAAAAATGCAGATAGCAGAAGGAAGAGGGGAATGCCGCCGGACTATCATCCCAAAAAACTACAATCTAAAACCGGGAAACAGATGAAAAATCATTGCCCCATAGCACTCGTGGTTTAAAAAACAAAGTAACACGGTTCTGTTTAGTTTATAAGATGCTTGCGAAAGTGAATATTTGACTGGATTTATGAGAGTTGACCCAAAAGCACACAAAGATTGGTAAAGTGTTAAGGTAGCTTTTATTCAGAAAAGGACAGGGGGTAAAGGTCTGTAGCTCAGTAGGTGGATGAGGAGGTTAGACTGCAAGGATGACCGAGGGAGATAATTAAAAAAAAGTCAGAGTGAAGCTGGAGAGCAGGTTGACATGAACTTAGCAGTAAATGTAGCTGAGAAACTTTAAGTCAGTGCAACAAGGGAGCTTAATGAACTGACTGTCCAGAGACTCACGCTTAAATACATCAGAGCAATTAGGAGCAGCTGGGAGTAACGAGGACAATGTGGGGCAGCTGGAGCTGAGACATCACTGGGGACAATCACTGTGGCACTCTGGGACCAGCCAGGATGTTAATTAAAGAATACACTGTAGCTGTAAGCTTAAAACACTGTCTGCTGTTTTAGATTCTTCACTTCACTTCGTCACTCTGGATAACAACTTTGGCTAAAATGCACACTGTAGCCCTGACATAATATCAAAAGCCCTGTTGCCTGTCAACTTCACACAATGTTCTTTCTGCTAACGAGACATGTAACCGCCGACAGTGTTCTCAGGTCAGACCCCCAACACACACACAATCAGCTTTACACACTGAGGAATGACACTGAATCCACTAAGGTCTAAGTGTAATTCACTATCCCTCCTTTTAAATGAAATTAGGGCAAGGTGAATGCAGTATCCCATCAAGGGAACATTCAGTACCTCGGTCCTATTGCTTTGATATTGAATTATGTAATGTATTTGTGTTATGTGCCCATGTACTTGTTGTAGTTCCCCTCTCTAATGCTCGGTCAATTGAAACAGGATACACAGGTGTATCACGCCTGGGGTCGGCCCTATTCTTGGCTCTGTGACAAACGTTGTTTTTCACGGGCGACATTAGCTTTCTAACGGTTATGTGTCAAACCGGGGTGTTATGTCATAACCTCGATTTGACCAAAACAAATAATGTTCATGCGAGGGCAGATTGTTTAGAGTTTTATTTATTGAAGTCTGGCTGTCTCCAACTCCATCATATCAAACAGCGTGTGAACCGAGGGCCTCAGCACTTTGATGACAGAACTGTGGGAAAAGTGGTTTTGTAAACTCAGAGCAAAGCCTTGAAATGTAACTGTGATCGAGGACAAAATAAACAAATACTGAGTAGGTGTTTGTCTTTTCTACTTATTGGGAACAGAATTGAAGATTGAACTGAAATCTTAAAGAAAACAAACAAACATAAACAAACAAAACAGGTGATTACAGTTGTGTTTCAAATCCTTTAAGAACAAAAATATGGGTTTGACATTGACAACTCAGAAATTAAAAAAACATCTAACTGCCAGCTGGCAAGCAAAGACTTTGCAGTCACATCCACTTTCAAAGTCTGTCATATGTAAAAATCAAACACACTTAAGATTTTTAAATGGTAAAGACTTGCAGCGAGTGGATCAGTTGTGGCATTTTTTTGTTTGAGTTTGATGGTGCTTTGTCAGACAGCAGAATGTATCCGAACACTGGTTACATCAACGCTAGCATTTCCTCTTATTGCTGACATTTCACAGACAAAATAATTATGATATTTAATTGAAAAAAATAATTAGCAGATGAACTGATATGAAAACAACAGCTAGTTGCAGGCCAAGCTGAACATTTTTCTTCACCAGGAAACATTTGCTAGCAGTGGTTCTCTGCCCTGTCCTCTGATGGTGCGTTATTACATGTACTGGTGCGTTACCACCACCAACAGTGGAGCATGGAATAGCGAGGCATGCACACACTTCATGTTTACATTGGCAGGAAGGTGTAGGTGTAAAGTACTTGACTGATGCGCATACTTATACAGCGAAAGTCTGCAGGGTACCTTTAAATCAGTCCAGTAATTAAAGCTTTAAACATCAGGTGATGCACAAATGTTCCTTTTTTTTATTCTATGGAATTTAGTCACTGTTTTTGATGATAAAAAATGAATGACTTGCTGCTCATTTGGATTTGGAGGTTAAAGACTTGTGACTTGACACACGATGACTGAAATGTGTTCGTGTTCAGAGTTCATATTTTTTTGAGTTTTTTGTTTGATTACATTTATTTTACAGAATATCAGTAATTATTACACTTATTCAATTAATTGTTATACTTTTTGAACAGGTTGGATGAATTGGTCACCAATATCCTTATTTGAGGTACTAATGCTGCATTCCATTGCAGGTCGGAAGTCGGTATTTCCGAGTCTGTATTTTCCGACTTCCATTCTAAATGCGTCCCAGTGTATTTGCTTGGGAAAACATGGACACCCCGCAGCAAAGGGATGTTTGTATGGAAAGTCTGTGAACTTCACAAGCAGCTACAGCAGCTGATTTAACGGATAAGGGCAGGAACAGAGACAGGAGGAGCTGCTCCCTCCTCATGCTCACAAAGACTTCTATCAAGCATAAAATCAACTGAGTGGAAGTGAAAATGGCAGCATCAACCTTGTTGTGACTGCATGTTTCACAACAGACACTACATTAAGTGAAAAGCAATGAAAAGATAAAAAAAGGATTGTTCAATATGTGATGTCATCTGCGCTTATGCTGGTGAAGTCGGGGTTGGTGGAGCTTGCCTGAGTTTCTGACTTGGATGACCGTTCCATTACACTTTTACACTTCTGTGTCCGAGGTCATTTTTTTCCGAGTTCCGAGTACAATGTAATGCAGCAAAACACTGTATCTTTTCTCTTTATAAAGATCAGATAATGCAGGTAAGACTGCAGTGTCTTGGGAGGGGTGGGGGTGGGATGTATCTTGACCGTCCTTAACTAAGGACTAGGCCTGTCACGATAACAAATTTTGCTGGACGATAAATTGTCCTAGAAATTATTGCGATAAACGATAATATTGTCGCTTTGAGACCATTTTTCAACTAATATAATGATAATGGCATAATAATGCAACTACACCCTTTCAAAGATCAATAAACCTTTATTTCTAAAGAATATTTAACATTGGAATGTGAAAAAGACATTTTAAATATCCAAAATAAATAAAGATGGAGGCTGTGGCCAAAGCAATTGAGCCATGGCCAGCCACGGTTCCTTACTGCAGCAACAATGTTAGCGCCATTGTCTGTAGTGATGCGGAGGCGTGACGGTACACGTGATGATGATGACGTATGTGTTTTTTTCCAAGGTGTTTCCCCGGTGTCCTCCTGTTAATCTAAACATGTACCAGCTGTCTGTTTATAATCATATGGATGCTGTTATAATGTGTTGTAATTGAGATCCTGACCCTTCAAACATCCTGGAAAGTGACAAAGTTACGTTTTTCTATCATTTACATAATTACATAATCGCCATCAGAAAACTGGACGCTGTCTGACTATTTCACTCTCGGGGTTCACTAAGTTCACTGAGTCTCGTCGGGAGGGCTGACCGTCACCATGACAACAGTAACTGACCGTCGCGCGACAAACACTTGGTGAGTTAAAGTTTTTTGCCGGGGACAGACGCTGTTTTTCGGGCAGAAATGTGACGAAGAGTCGGTCAGACCGACAGGCTGACAGACACTTCTCCACGAATAACTGCGGTATTTTTTTCCTCACATAAGTTGCCAAAGACACGACCAGTTACTACGTTCCTTTTGTTTGGTCCTGTAACGTTGCTTTGTGGGACATTTATTTTTCTTTTGTTGAGTGAAGGATCTGTAGAGTTATCAGACACCAACACCATCAGATCAAGACGCCCTCGCTCCGCGTCGCCGGCTCGGTTCGCCTCTGATACTACCTCCGGAGGCGCAGCGAAATTTCACCCCTCACCGCATCTGAAACGTTCACACAAAGCCGGATGCGGAGAATTGGCGCAGTATCCCCGCATGCAAACGGCTGCGTGAATGGGGCTAGTGACTGACAAGATGGTTCTAGTGAGAGACACGAGGAAAACAAACAAGCATGCAAATGGAAATTATCGAGGCCGGCAAAATTATCGAGCTCATTTTAATTTATCTTATGATTAATTGATTTATTGATTATCGTGACAGGCCTACGAAGGACTCAGCTTGTCTTGACACAACCTGTGACTTGACCTGACTTGACTTGCCCAAGAAAATTCAACTTGGTGCTCACTTGATACTTGGACCAAATGCTGCCCCCCCTTTGTCAGTGAATTAGTGAATTGAAGCTCGTTCAATCAGGAAGACTTTTCATTCACCTCTCTCCCTGCTCCCTCCATTCACCTGACATGGGCGTTTCTTCATGTACTCTCTCTCCATTTAACCAACCAGGTTCTGCCTCGAACACTATCAGCCAATCATGTCTCTGCTGTAAAACTCAAAACTGCACTCCTTTCTGCTGTCAGCTGTCATTTCAGGCATTTCGTGCGACCCTCCTCCACCCCATCCTCCTCCAGCTCTTCATCCAGTGGCCAAAGACTTTCTCATTCTCTTTGTACACATGGCAATAAATCTGGATGTTCACCCGAGTCTCTCCTGATTGAACTGCATCTGGCTCTGTTATCCTTAGTTTCAGCTGTGGCACCTGTTGAGCCCTGTATTTGTCTCTATTGATGAAAGAGGTTCATTTTCACTTTACTGCAAGCAGCTAAAAACATAAAACAACTTTTTGCCCACGTTGTTATGTTTTTACTTGTTTTCCAGGAAGGTGCAATCAGAGTTTTTATTTCAATCATACCTGAAATTACACCAAGAGGAACATGTCTCAATCCCCTCGCTTCCAAATAAGTATTTTTCTTATTTACAATTACTTACAATTTACAGTTTATTAATCCAAAAGCACAGTTTAAGAATCGGAGCACACCGGTGGCACATTTCTACATGAATATATTAACATGTGACCTTCTGGACCTCAGTAAAACACAAACATTTTTGAGTTTTCATATCAGGTTAATGTTGATTTTACTCAAAGTGGAGCAAGACTTTGTGGTCAGTATTTCTGGTGAAATCTCACAAGGTGGATGTGCTCAGAGTCCTGTCTGTTCAGTGAGTTTGATGCCTCTGATGTTACGTCACACAACTTGTTAGCAGTTAATAAATGCGTGACCTGTTTGTGCAAATGGATCTCTGTGAGTGGGTCTGTGCTAGTGTGTATTTGGTCCAAGGGGAAGGTCACAGACAAGTGTGTGAGTCATTATGCAGTAAGGAGTCCTAACAACACAGAATTGACAACGTTACATAAGATGGGCTTGGAGGGGAGGAAATTGACTTGTCAATTTGACTGAGTATAAAATAGAAACTATCAAAGAAACAGGAAAGGGCTATTTTACCACTATATTAAGGTGACTTGTGCAGAAATAGAGAATGTCTACTTACATTTGTGAGAGAGAAGATGATCAAACGATTCTGACCACCGAACCACCTCGTCGGTTGACACTCTGAAGGAGAGAAAGCCGAAGGAAAGTGCCTGAGCAAGATGCGAGCCAACCGCTGTAATTTCATGCATTTTTAACACTAGATGGTACTGTATATATTATTGAAGGGCAGCAGAGTTTAATGTATGATTTATCCTCTGCTCACAGTTGTTCTTCCGCTCAGGAGGATGCACAGGATAGAAGAATAACAATGTCTGACATCTCATTTTAATGCTCTCTTATGAAGTAGTTAAATCATGAGGGGATAACACAATATCTCGGAGATTAAAGGGACACATTAACATTATTGTACCCCTCCACCTTGGTAGATAGTATATGTAACAATAAAATAGGTTATGAAACTGGTTTTCTGAACACAATAATACGGTGGCCCTGAGAGCTCACAGCACTGCAACTTAAGAAAACACATGCAAAAAGACAAAACACAAGCAAATTAAGAAAACATCTTCATCAATTTGACAACACGTGCAGCATTTAGAAAAAAGACCACAATGTAACACATTAGAAAAAAGCGAACATATTTTCCTTCATTAGACTTTAATCTACCACCCATATGCAAACTGTGACTTGGAAATATAGCGTTGGGTCAAGGCATTTTTTAATGTCACTGTTATCGTGGATAAAAGCAACACCCCTATACTGTTCGTACTGATAATGTGATGTCATGCTACACAACACGTGCCTTCTGTAAAACAGGTCTCTCTGGCCTCTCCTCCCTCACATTCTTCACACATTTCACACTCGAAGGTTCTCCTGCAACACTGAGGCAGACATGGTGCTAATGTATTTTCAGTCATGTAAATAGATAGATTAGAATAGATTAGTCATGCATATGTATATCATGGCAGTCTTCAGTTCCAATGATTTCTACAGCTCTCATTTTTCTGTGATGCAATGAGAGGAACACAAACTACTTTGTCACAAAAACATTCATGAAGTTTGGTTCAGTAATCAATTTATTATAGGTCTTCTGAAAATGTGACCAAATCTGCTGCCTCATAAATATACATACAGTAATTCTAATATTTGGTTAAATGTCTCTTGGCCATTTTCACCTCAATTAGGTTGAAAGCCATCCACAAGCTTCTGGTCGTCCTCTGGTTGAATTTTTAACCACTCCTCTTGATAGAATCAGTGAAGTTCAACTAAATTTGTTGGCTTCCTGGCATGGACTTGTTTCTTCAGCACAGTCCACATGTTCTTGATGCGGTTCAAGTCAGGACTTGGGAAGGTCATTCTGAAACCTCCATTGTAACCTGATTGATTCATTCCTTTACCACTTCTGATGTGTGTTTGGGATCATTGTCCTGTTGGAACACCCAACTGCAGCCAAGAGCCAATCTTCTGTTGATGATTTGAGGTTTTCCTGAAGAATTCGGAGAAAATACTACCAGCAAGTTAAGAGGCTGCTACAAAGACAATTTGATTCACACAGCTTTCTATAATCAGCAAAATTGATTGTTAAGGTTACTGTATGCATAGTTTTGATCCAGCAGATTTGGTCACATTTTCAGAAGACCTTTAATAAATTAATTACTGAAACAAACTTGATGAATGTTTTTGTGACAAAGTAGTTTGTGTTCCAATCATTCCATCACAGAAAAATGAGAGCTGTAGAAATCATTGGAACTGAAGATTGCCATGATATACATTTTTCCAGTGTATGTAAACCTTTGACCGCGACTATATGTTGCACGTGAAATGCAGGAATTTGTGTGTGAATGAATAGAAATACCACAGTAGCACCTGTGCAGTACAGCTTTGCAATATGTGTGTGAGGTGTCAGGTGAGGGTTTGTGTGTTTGTTTGTGTGTGAGGGAAACTGATAGCACATCGCTGTTCTTGTGGGTAGTTGTGGTCTATAGTGAGACAGTGAGGCAGCGGCGGGATGCTGATGACAGATGTCTTGATAAAAATGCAGCGCAGTGATGATTCAGATATTTCATATATGAGATAGCCTTGCTATTTATTTTATATATTTTTTCATTTACATGTAGCTGTATATTTCAAACACAGTACGCTTCAATAAAAGAGCTTGTGACATCTCAAATGTGCTTTTTGCTTACAACTGAACATTTTGCCGACTGTGTAGAAAACCCAAGATATATATAAGATATCTCCATTCAGCCTGAAAATACCGAGGTATAATTTTTGGTCCATATCAGCCAGCCCTAGCACATGACTATGGCAGCTATAGACAGCTTAAGTTAAAACCAATTTGATATTTGGAGAAATGTTTCTTCATCAGCAAACATTAGCCACGGCCTTGTTAACTGTCATGCAAGTTTGCAGCAAGTAAAAAGAAAATCATGCAAAAGTTTTGGGTATGATGAACAACAGGTTGAATTGCTCATCCATGTTACTGGCATGGTGGCTGACAGGAGTGCATTATATGAGATTGAAGTCACACTAAAAAACTAATAAAATAAATCTGAAGAATTGTTCCTTCAGAAGTGTGACAAATTCAAACTCTAAATGCAAAATGTGGCATCCAGAGAACTCTTTAACACAACAGAAGCTTGAGTTTTCATTTGTTAAAAACTTGTAGTCCCACAGAAGCAGACACAGGATTTTTTGGCAGACTCACTTCAGACACCTGGCGGTTGTCTCGTGGGCAGGAGGCAGGAACTCGGAGAAGTCACTGTAGGAGTCAGATTTGTTGGACAGGCAGCCTAGTCTGGTCTTCATGGTGCTAATCCTGCTGAAAAAACACACGGAAAACAAAATGTTTTCTTCTGACTGTATATCTCAGCATACAGATAAAAACCTGTGACAAAGAAAAAATATCTTATGTCTTATGTAAGCAGATGATGATTCATGTGTAGGTGCAAGGCTGTGACCTGTAGGTTGTAGGCTCCGGAAATAGAGATGTGGAAAGAACTGTCATCATCAGCAGGAATTTAATGAACTGAATGCATGAAGGTGCATGAATGTGAACCCAAAGCATAACTGGAAAATAGCAAATATATCATAATCAATTTCTCCAGATAAGTGAAGGTCAATGTGATAATAATGCTGACTGCTTGTATTTGTTCCTGTTGTCAGTGACTGCAATACACATGAAGACATGCATCTTAAACTCTCAGCATCAGTAATATTCTTCAGCTGTTACTAAGGCGGCTAATTGTATGTTTTAGCTTCATGTAGCTGGGCTGCCCCTTTAGATATTTAGACTATGCATCAGTTCTTAAATGTTGCTGGGAAACCTGATGAATAAACTGATCGTAAGAAACAAGATGCGGAGAGGCCGACTGACTGGACTGGATGTAGACGACAGGTGCAACTCCATATGCAAGAAGCTGATTCAGTATGGGCTCTGCCTCATTCAGAGGAAGCTTAAACATCCCTGATAGCCAAATTCACATCCACTCAGGGTTTCTTGTTTGATTGCAGTTTGCAGACTTTGAGAAAACCCCAAACAATTCATGACTGCAACTAAGTTACAGAGGCTGCGACATGGAGGCAGCAGTCTCTGATAATCTCACTGACATTATCCAGCTTTAATTCACAGTATGCTTTGTAGCACTGTGCTCTCTATTTATTTATTTCTACAGATGGAGAATAGAGAGATGCTCCACTGTTCAGCTTGTTTATTAGCATGATCAAACAGAATAAATAAAAGAATAATATTAATAATAATAATAAAAGTACAGCAGTTAGGTTTATTTATTTGTTGGTTATGGAAAGTAGGATATGGAAAACAGCCCGTAAAATGGCCATTAAATATAATTATGATTGAAAAAAAACCCCACTCAATTCTTTTAAAGTTAACAAATTGAATGCACTGATATGAGCCACATCTCCATCGTTCGTCACAAGCTGTCCCATCTCATTTGTACACTGCTGCTGTCATGTACTGTTTGTCAATGTTCTGCCTCTGGGACACGTGGGTCACTCCAGATGGGGCAGGGCTGTGAGGATGCTCCATCAAAGGTTAAACATTTCTGTAAAAGTGGGTCTATTTCACAGGAAAAAATAATAAAACATTGGATGGTTAGACAGACGGTCATACAATACATTCACATAAAATCCTAGAGATATGAGAGTGGTATCCATCTTCTCAAAGCAAATAAGCATTGTTTCCCCCAAAGCAGTTGAGTATTCTTTAAATAGGGCATTGAGTTAAGTTATTCAAAAGCTCAGTTTTCAGTGTGTACTGAAGGCCCAAAAGCATTGAAAAAGCTTAGTTTTAAGAAATACCCGTGTACGTGTCTACAAGGTCTTAATCAGGTAACCCAACAGAGATCATTGAGATATTTTGCAAGAGAGACCTGAGTACTGCAGAGAGAGAGAAAAACAAACAGCCAGACAAAACAAAAAAAGACAAGAACATAGGCAGACATAACAAAAGCAAATATATAAAAGTGAAATGAGACATCAAGTTTTAAGATTCCCTAATTTGTTCTATTTATAAGATGCAAGGAGAAGGCTGTGCTATCAAGCCACTGCTGGCTCCAAAAGCGAGTCAATAGAGACGGAGCGCAGTGAAGTCGTGCTCACCACAGCGGGCTCAGCTTTGCTAGCAAACAACAGAAAAATACCTAAATGCTGCTGTGCTGGATGCACTAAATAACCAAGAACCGAGCTGAAAAGAACTTAAAAGCTGCCACACTGGAAAACTGAGCCATTAACAAAGTAAAGTGGATACAGGCATCAGCATGAAGACGCATATTGCCTTTCAGAAACCTGATGTCATGGAGTAAAGGTTCATATTTATTGTACTCTGTGAGCTACACAGTCCTGAGTTCTGATCTGGTGAGCAGTGGTTTAAAATTGTAGAGGGAAAGTGATAAACTGCGACAATCTTCACAGGAGAACTTTGTAATAATAGAGTCTAGTTCTCTTTTTGTTGCTTGTGAGGACCAGCCAACTTTTTCATGTGGTACACCGTTATTAAGATGATATTTATCTCCTGTAGTGAAACACAAAGACCAAAAATAAACTTAAGTCAAGAGAGCAGAGTGTAAAGGATAACTCCATAGTTGAGCACAGACTTGATGGTACAATCATTTTCCTGTCCTCACGACAAAAACGTGCTTCATTCTGATGTAAGAAACCAATTTTCTTTGACAGATTTGTTATATAAGACACTCTGAAGAAATCTGATGGATGAAGATAATTTAGGACAGCTTGTGTCTGTCTTTTCATCCACGCACATTCAGTCAAAAGTCCCAATTTCACGAGTTCTTCTTTCCTTTTACCTTATCTCTTTGAGTGCAGTAGTGGAGTTGCAGCGGTGGATTGTTTTGATGCTTGGACCTGGAATTGGGAACATTGCGTGAAATGTACTGTTCATTAGCCAACCAAAGGCCATTTGTTAGAATTAATGAACTTCAAAGTGTTGTGTCCTCCATTCACCGCTGTCTGGTTGTGGTGTTATATTTATGTGTGTGAGTCTGTGTGCATAAGAGACGGCATGTGCATTTGTGTTTGGCTTGGACCAATATATCAGCTTTCTGATATTGCCTTTAAATGAAAACTGAATGGCAGTTTCCTTTGCCATCAAATGTGAGTATCAGAGAGGGAAACAGGGAATTTACATAGAGAACATTAGACTAAAAACATGTCTAGAGGCATTTGTTTTGGGTTTAGTGGAGAGTTACTAGCTCACATGCTCACACCGAAGCTTTAATCAATCGAGAATAAACACGAGGAATCACAACCCTGAAGTTATTGCAGCTTCTTTCCGATGAAATGTGGATATGATGCTTCCTGCCCCAGAAACAGCCTTGTTATATACCAGATGTTATTTATAAAACAGATGCACCGGACTGGAAGAATAGTTTGTCGTCTGTGTGAGTCATAATCTGAAGGTGCACTTCATTTGTTAATGAATAGCTATTTTCAGAGGGGTTTGCAAAAAAATGGCCAGAGGTATTTTAAGTATACCAGACTATGTACTGAGTGTGGGTTTACTGAAGTTCACCTGTGAGGGTCGAGTTCTACGTCAGATTTCTCCACAGACTCATGGAAGGTTTTAAAAGAACGTTGTTAGGATGACTTTCTCTCACAATGACATCAGTAATGCAAACACCACTAAGACATACACGAATAGTAAAACATGATACACTGCTGATTTTAGACCTCTACAGCAAGGGAGGCTAACGAGGATGAAATGCACACGAAAGGTCACACAATCACAACATTTTGATGCGTTCCTCCTATGTAGAGCATGAGTGTGTGTAACACTGTGCAGGTGAAAGTTTGGTTAAGGTTGGTGGCTGGAGAGAAGGTCAGGGGATCACTGAATGAATGAATTGGATACATCCTCAGGGGAACATGATTCATGATCAGCAAATTTCAAGGCAAATAGCTTATGTACAAAGTTATTAAATTGGCTTTAGCATGGAGAAAAACACACAAAAAAAACCAAAAAAACATTCAGTAGCTGCTCTGGAGGTTATGATTGTATCATACAATCATCCAACTGCACTGTGAATTTAAAAGTTGATTTTACTTCGAAAGAGTCAGGAAAGCCATTATCTCAGAACTACCAAGTAGACTATTACATTTCTGTTGTATGAGCTTAAAAGTTTAACAACTTCAAATGATCAGCCGACTTGGTAATTATTATTTTTTTTAAGTGAAGTCATTCCGTCAGATATTACAATGTGGGAAACTCCATCTGTTAAGCAAGATTGATCAAAAGCTCCAGAAAGATACTTAATGTTTTTTTCAATTAGGATTTATCCTCTGAGGACCATGAAAATCCTGTTCTGGCTAGCAGATGCAGAACTCTGTTGGTCTGGACCAAAGTGATGGATGGGACAGTCCAACTGATCAATATGCAACTCATATTATTCTCTGCAATTAAAATGAATTTTAATTTCTTTTTTTTTGTTTGGTCTGTTTATGTTTATCTCATATATATCGCCTTAGCTAGAATATATTTTCATGTATCTTCCCTTAATTATTTTATGTCTTACATAAGCCCATTTGATTTGCCTTGTTGTGGAAAGGTGCAGCACAAATAAACCTGAGTTGAGAGCTTTGCCCTTGGTGTTGGACAAATTCCACGACTGTCTCATGCTTTTTTTTGTTTTTCTTCCTTCACATGGTGCCATTATGTAGGGACCACCTTTCATGGATTGCATAACCAGATAAATATAGGTAGCGATAAGTACAATTTTGAGGTTATTTCACGCAGATTGTATACGCATCAACATGTCACTGCCAGACTACAATTCGTCCTTTGAATTCCACGTGAACTCGTCTTGCCTTGAATTTTTATGTGGCATGCACACACGGGCATGCAAATATTAAATAAAGGCAAACTGACAAGCAATTTTAATACAATTATATTGGAAATGCAAACCAGCCTTTAACCATTTATCATGGTTGAATTTGTATGTGTGTCAGCATGTGCCTCTTCTTTATTTAGAGCAGAAAAAAGGTCATCGAGTGAAGCTGATGAGGAGAGACGTGGACGTATGATACTGACGGTTTGGCACACACCGAACAGACTTATCAATAACTGACCTCCTCCCCCTCCTTATGCCTTCTGTCTGTCCTCGCCTCTCTTCCTCTCTTTTGACAAATTTATCTCTCTGGCTGTTGCGAGCTGCATTCTGCGTCTGCAGTGTGGTGCAGACACGTGCTGCCGCTGAGCTATTTATAAAAATCCCTGACAAATCCATGTAGTCAGGAGGAAGCAGTGCATGTTCTATTCAGCCATGCAGCAAGGCCGACTCCTGGAGGAAAGAGGCTAAAAACGGCAACAGCACTCTAATGTCTCAGATATACACAAGTACGCCTCATGAATCTTAAAGTACAGGCAACATCCGCTAGACCTCCGCTATGTGAGGTGCCCGTTGGGGTTGCTGGATTAAGAAGTAAAAATCTAGATCATGGAAGTTGTGTCTGTGTGTGTGTATGAACATCTCCTTTGATGTTACCTAACTTGGTGCAATGCAGGTTTTCACATTTCCCTCCATGTCCTCATTTCTGGCAGACAGACAGATGGGTGTCTTTCTGACAGAAGACACCTGGCAGTTCTATAGCTATGTGTAGTATTAGCTGACACGCTGCAAAGTAATTATTAAATGAGGGTTTGTATAATAATGAATAGATGAGATTTATCTAGGGCAAATAAAGATATTATCATTATTATTATTATTATTACATTTGCCTGGTGCCAACAGGTAGACAGTATGTATTTATAGATGTATTCTGTACTGTGATATAAATAGCTTGGTTACATATGCATGGATGCTCAGGAGCACATCTGCAGTGACGTTAACGTTGACGTTAAAAGCGAAAAGACAGAGACGATGTGTGTGTCACGTCTCAAGTTAAAAGAAGATCTCAAGTACAGGTCAAATCCCTGCTCTCGCTCCGGCTGAGTGCAAGTAAAAATAGTAACCTGTCAAGTTGAATTTTGGGACAGTTTGGCTTGCATCCACATATAGCAGATCACGTTTTTGTCCTAAATCTGGGACAAGCTCCCAAGAAACGTCATACTGTTTTGATAAAGCACTGTTTTTTGTACCGACACTTTAAACTTTTCCAACTTTTCCAATTTCCAAGTTCAAGTTCCAAGTCTACTACTACTTACACATATCATGTTCATATTATATGTATATGAGCTGATTTTCATGTCAGGAGGTGAAGAGGATTGTGGTAAACCCACTATATATTTTTTACGATAACAACTTCCAGCCATGTTAGTGGCAACAAAAACAGATATTTTTGACAAGACGGCAGGAGATGTGTAAGTCACATTAGTGGCAGTTTGACTCCTGGCATTGGGATAATTTCCAGCCAAAAAACAAAACAAAAACTACCAACCAAACAAAAACGGAAGATTTCCCAGTCATGTTAATGGCAGCAAAACTTGATATTTTTCATGGACCGTCCGGATAATTTTCAGCACCAAAAACAACAAAACATTACTCCCAAGTCTAACCAAGTGGTTTTTAAGCTGAACCCATCCAGACCATAAGCACAATGTTCTCATGACTTAAAATCAAAAATTTAAGACAAAGAACCATAAAGGTGCAAAAATGAAGAAGCGTACGGTGTCAACCTATCAAATTAAATATATCCTTTTTTGTTGTTGTTGCAGAAACATATATTGGCAACATTAATTCTACTGATTGGGGGGATTCTCCTACCTGTCAGTTTAATATGAAGCTTGCCAGGAGACAGTTTGCTAGCCAGACTAGCTGTGTTGATTGCATTTGTGTCCACAGGTAGCCTGGCTAAGTACAATCCACCTCCCAGCATCTCTCAGATTCATTCAATCAACACATCATTTGTTTTCATAATGAGTGACTACAGACATGAGAGTAACATTAATCCTCTCAGCTAACTCTCTTCAATCCTGCAAATAAGTGTATTTCTCAGAATGCCAAACTAATCCTTTACGTTTCCTTATTAACAGTTACATATGCACTCCAGCCCACCTACAGCCTCATTTATCAGTAGCCATCTCTCACGTATCCGTTAATTATATTAATTTACTGGCTTGGTAATTAATTCGCTCAGTCACTGTCAGCCTCTCTGCCCCCTCCACTTTTTCACAAGCACTAAAACAGGGTCACTCTCTTGTCTTGCACAACCACTGAACTGTGTCGGCTGCCTTGCTCCTGCGACACTGTGTGGCTGATTTGTGTCTTTTTTTAGGAGAGTGCTGGCTCAAAAATACCCAACCAAAGGAATCATCAAGTTCCTCAGGGCCAATAACAGGGATTTTATTTATATGTTGGCTGTTTGCACACACACATAATACACTGTAGATAAAACATTGTATTGCTTGCAGTATTGCTTGCTTGGGTCAGTCAGTCTTACAGTGAATAATGGAAAAAGCTATGAATATCTACTGTGCTGCATTCATAAAAGTGTTGGTAAAAGAAAATAGAAGGGCACTCAGAGTGCAGATCTGCAACATGGCCATGTTGCCTGCGAATGTGGATTCATCTTATTTCTATGAAATCATTATATTAGTCACTGTTGAACTTTACCTAACCTGATGGCCAGATGGTTTGTTACACAGAACCTTATGGAAAGTGCTGCTAGGAACTGGAAATGGGAACTTTTATAAAATACTTGGCAGGTGATCAAGAGAATCATCTGTCTATCAACAGATCAACTATCATCAGGTTCTATAGAGAAAAGCCAGAGACATTCTTGCCTTTCTTGCAAAAATAATATATTCTCCAGTTCTGATATAACAGAAGCTGTACATGTAGCAGCAGCTATGCTCAGCTTTTGGGGGGACGCCATTGTTGCTTTCAGTCACTCGTCACCCCTAAACCACTATCTGCCGTCTCCAGCTGCCAGTAGTTCCTCAAAAGATACTGATTGGTGTGGTACTGACTTGTGTGCTTGAACAAAAGCTCATAGCTTGAAACCCTCTGCTAAATTTCTACAAATTCAGGCCAGTAATTTTTCTTTGATTCTTCTGACAAACTGAACCAAACACATTAAACCCCCTTAGCAGAGGAAACAAGCTGAGGCGGATACTGAACAAGCCACAGACAGGGATGTTTAAATGCCAATACTGAAGGCCCCTTAAATTATGGTGTAATTATTGGCAAATGTTCCAACACGTGATCACATTCAGTGTGCAGTTTATAATCTCCATTCATCCTAAGAGCCAGTTTTAGCTGATTTTAGGCTGATAAAGATGCACTGTGACTCAGATCACAAGATATCCACAGATTCTGAGCAGCGATTCAATTTTGGCAAGTCCAGACATGTCCTTTTACTCTCCACAGCCAAGTTGTCAGATTTGGGACTTGAATCACAAAAGCACAACTGAGGTCTCGCACTTGTGTGTTTGCTTGTGTGTATTTGTGTGTACTCTGCCCTGAGAGCAGGAGCCCGACTGCCCACAGAAGTATGTGTCAGACTATCTGATGTGTTGCCACCATTAGAAACAGCAGAAGGGAGAATATTTATGTCCTTGCAGATGTCTGCTGTGCCTGACTGGTTCAGGTAGATTTCAGGACAGGATTCTCAACAGCACACTGCCCTGAGGAGCCGCTAGCTGCTACTCTGATGGAGAAACGCCTGCAGCTACAAACATCATCACTCTGACTCGTCTCCTCATGTCCACGTGTTGTTGCGTTAACACATTGAATCAGTTTAATCCCTTTGAAAACATCTGTAAACGTGATTTTAGTCCCACATGTATTTTCTTTGAGCCACAGGACACTTGTCACTGCTGTACACAGAGTGCTGTTGTGTCAAGGCCAGCTTAGAAAAAGCTTCTGGGAATATGGTGTTCAGAAAAATGATGAGAAAATGCAAAAAGACCTTGGGTCAGGGGTATAAACACTGCAGATGCACATTAAATGTGCAGTTCGTAGATATGAACTGATATTAGAAGAATGTGTTTTTTGCAGTTTATGCAGCGCCTTTTGAAAAAAGACATCAATTAATTACTTTTGTTTTGTAATTTTATATCATTTTAGTTGTACAGCATTATTTGATTTTATAAAGAGATTGTTTTTCCCCTTTTATCCTCTATTGTGGAGCAGACTGAATAGTCTGTTTTGATAACAGTGCTATAAACTAAATCACTGATTATCTTTTGAAGATTTATAATTATAATGGTTATTATCACTGATAATGGAGTACAGGTACAGTACTTGCGATGAATGAATGTACAGGCGCTATATATAGTCACAGCTGTGAGTAACAGTCACATGTACAGAGCCTTGTCGATGTGGAAGAATCCATAAAATTGCACTTTTCTGCTGTTCCCTTCATTGACAGAAATGTACTGTATATAATGGTTACAAAGGTATAAGTAGTTATGAAGCAGCCAGACATGCACGCAAACAGAGAGTTTAAAAAACATGCTTATTCTGTCTTTGTGTGTATTCTGTGTCTTTGCTCATAAGTGTCACACATCTGGCCGCTGTTGTCCCAAAAAAAAAAAAAAAAGTGATAGTTAAAAATGTTTGTGGAATTTTATTAAAAGGAATTCGATTGTTTTGAATATTTAAAATAATTTACTGTCATTTTGTAAATTATTTTTTAAACTCTTGTTGTTGACCTCTTATCACAATAATATTCAAAATGTGGCCAGAATATTAGAAAACAATTCAGTTATGAATAATAGATAATAATAATGGTTCCTCCTATACATCCTGTTCCATAACTGTGCGTTCCCTCGCTCCTCTGAGGCCTCCTGTGATGACACCTGAGCACATTGCTCACTTCAGCTCTCTGATAGGTCAACCTGGGATAAAGCTGCCCAAGGGGCTTTTTTCAGCTCGTAACACCCTGATACCATTTCCATCTACTTTCTACTCGTGTGGTTAGATTAATGTCACTCCCCCGTCGCGCTGCCCCTCCTCTTACCTATTTATTTTGTATCGGCTTAATCTGCATCTAGTTCAAAAGCGTCAGCGGCTTATGATTTAATCTCCAAAAGACTAGAAGTGCACAATGCAGGCTTTACAGGGACACTGTACATTATATATCTCCGCAGCTTGTTTGGTAGCCTTAAAAAGCTTTGCCCATCTGCTCTACAAATATTACAATGTTTATATTTCTGTCCTCTTTTGACTGAGGTGCACTCATGTTCATTTGGATTAATGTCACTCTCCTGCCTGTGGGTGTTCTGCTGTTGCCAATTGTCTGTTTCAGACAACCCTGAACAAGTCATTAGTTTAATATATACAGGCACATTTATTTCTTGGTCATTCCTGGTCAAGTATTATATACAATATTCACATGAACAAATAATAACGCGAGCAGAGAATGGCAGTAGTAGCTAACCAAATTAAATAACTATACATTTTTAATTTGCTCTGTTTTTATACTATGTTGTTTCATATTTACCTTTTGCATGTGTTAAACAAAGTAGAAAGAAATGTGTAATCTCCGGCTCAGTTGTGATAGTCTGTGTTGATTGTCTCTATTGTTGATGTGTAAAGCCTTTGCAATAAGTAAGCAGCAGGTTTTGGGCACCTTGTGACACATTATTAATGAATCCTTCTTGATACAACAAATGAGTTCTGCTGATGAAGATTAAGTGAGGTTTTGCTTATTAACATTGCCATCACTCTTGCGTGCATGAATGTGATAAGCAAGCTATGACATCATACGTTGTTTGCAAATTGCATCTAATTTATTGTTGCAGGAGCGGCAGAGTACTTTACATCCATATTTTTAGTACAATTTAGTTACTTTATAAATGTAGATGTGTCTCTGGATTCTGATAGGTGATCCACAGAAAATGTCTGAGCTGATTGGCTCCAAAGCAGCAGCGGTCAGTTAACCGGATTTACTGACTCGCCAACCACTCAGAAGGCTAATTCATCCTGAGCTTGACACCACAATAATCATTAGCGAAAGTATCATGAGTGGCCAGTCGACGAGCGCATTATCCACTGTGCAGACATGTCAATAGTAAGACGACAGATAAAGCAGCACTAATCATTCGTTAGCTACTTGGGGTGTTTTATGGACTTATAAAATAGAAGTGTGAGCAAGCAATCACCAATTAACACATCCAGCATAGCAAAATGAGCATTATTTGGAGTCATTTGGCCAATAGTGAGTCCAATATTCATTTTCCTTATAGCTCTGTTTGTATACACAACTCAGCTGCTAAATGTTCCACTTTGTTTACCAGCCGGTCCCTGACTTTGTCTCCTGTTTGTTGCTGGAATGGCAGCATCATCTTTTTCACAAAAAAAAAAAAGTTGCTTGTTGCTGCTGGAAAGCCAGAGAGAGCAGCAGGAATGATTCTTACTGTGCAGCTTTAACTTTCAGTTAAGTTTGTTAACTGAAATCAACCACAATTAATGGCAAATTTATAGAAACCCAATTAGCTATTCACAGCTACAGTCACAACATGGCACGCCTCCTGAAATCTTGATACTTTGTATGAGAAATTTGTAACGCATCTTTGCTTCCACCCCTGTCAAATCTCAAAACAGACTGTGCTTGAAGCTCTTCCCACTCTCACTCACCTTAGGCATAAAGGGAGGGCGAACAAAGCTTACCAGTCGTTGAACAAGTGTTTGACTCAGAGCTATGTCAGATTACACTCAAGTAAATCTGCCTGTCAGTGGCTGGACATGGACAGGACTATTAAAAGCACATGCGTGCCAGGGGTGTTCAGGATGATAAGGGCATAACACTGACTTGCATTAGCTTCTGAGAACATTTTGCTTGGTGATAGAATTAGAGCTTGTCATCAACTGTGGGCTATATCCACGAATGATGGGATGTGACTGGGCTGAATGGGCTTTTGTATGGTCCTGCTAAATTTAGTTCTTGGGGTAGTGTTAGGATAAGGACAGTAAGAATTAACTACTGACAAGTGATTTGTGCTTTAAAGGGTAAGTCCACCAATTTTACACACTTTAAAACTGCCTCTAGTGATGTCACTCGGTGGTTTCATTGTGGTAAATGTAGGTGGCATGTTTTCAACGGACAGTTTAAAATCAAAAGATCAAAATTGTTACAGCAGAAGATAGAGATATCACCCTGTCTTCCTTTTCAAAACCTGATGCCTTCATTACCCACAATGCAACCAAGCTACCTTGTGACATCACAGGAAGAAATTAATCAGATGCAGCAGTACTATCTAAGACCTGTAAAAAACACATCATAGTGGGAATTTGGTGGAGTTACCCTTTAATTGGGTTTGGCTAATGAGCTCTGACCAGCCAGTTAAATCTGGATGAGGAATAAACTTTACAGTGATGGGGTTATATTACTGTACAGCAACCCTGGAAGTAATTTATCAATTCTGTGGCTGATTGAAGAAAAAGCAAAATGGCTGTCGTTTGTTCATAAATACTCTGGTTGCACGAGCTAATCCTTTGTAAATATTTAGTCACCCTCATCACCATGTGTAATAAACCCTGGGATGCAGGTGTCTAGTGTTTCTATAATCAGGACCTCTGCTTTGTTCCCCTCAGTGCGACAGACTGAGCGCATGTCTCTTACCGCTCATCCTGCTTTCAGCCATTTATGTAATCAGTTTGTTCCAAGGATTTATTTTGCATTGCAAAAAAGTGGCTCCAATCCTAGGCCTGTGGCTCTGTCTACTAATAGCATTGCTCTTCAGTAGGATTTGGAACTGTACTGTCATATGCATGTAGCAAGCGTACACCGTCTTTCAGTGTAGAGCTACAGTAGTGCACTGGCTCATCACCACATGTGGGGACAGCACTGCAGCTGACTGTGACAGTGGATCTCCTAGAAATAATTATCTCTTAAACATTTAAAAAAAAAAAAAAATGAGGCGCTTGTATCTGATACATGCCTTGATTGTCAAAGTCCCAAACACAGATCACTTATCTACATCTAAGGTTTCTGCTGTCACCCAACACAAAGGCAGTGAATAGAACTGTGATTGTGGTGCACAGCATTGAAAACATCTACAGGTGTCTCTCCAGAATCAATGTTCTGGTTAATAGTCCACAGAACTTGCTGTGAACACATTTTCACTAGCTCCATGTCACAGATCCAAATGATTTAATTCATTGTATTGGCTTTTATTTATTTTTTATTGCTTATATTTTTACATTCATACACAATACTTACTTTGTATACTTTGACTGAAGCCAAGCTAGCTCACTAACCCCGACCTGACCATTCTAATAATACCACTTTGTATCCCCATAGTTTCAGCTGGGAGTATGCGAGTGGCGAGTTTGCTACTTTGTCTAAGTAAGTTTAATACAATAAACCCACAAAATGTGAAGAAATCAGATATTTTTTACACTTCGCTATAGTATTTTCCTTACAAAACTGAAAAATACAACTGACAACTTCTGATTTCAAGTTTCTCTCTTTAATCAAAGTATGATGCATTTAATTAGATCACCTGCGATCTGAGGTTGAAGTCCAGACAGACTCCAGTCAACTAATAGGGCCAAAAGCTCCGCGGCTACCTGAGCTTCTTAGCCAGCGTTACTAGCAGCAGCTAAAGGGTGAGCAGCAGTTACTCTGTTGATATTCCGATATTAGCTACGGTCAAATGCTGGCCATTTTCTCACATGCTACACCTTTAAACTTGGTCAGTTTGGTCTGCATCCATCATGTCTGCAGGAAAAGAAAACTTGCTTGGCTACGATTTAATAGCTTAGCCTCAAGTATTCGATGAGCTTGACCTCTGCCTGCACTGCAACTTTTCCTCACAGCAGATGTTTCCAACGCTGCTTCATTTGCTCGGCACAGTAAGTAATTAAAGTCATTCCTAAACACAAACTACTTGTGTTCATTCGAGAACATTACGTTAACACCACACTACTACTACTGCGTAGCTAGATGTTTGGCTAACTGCTTTGTAGTATTCCAAACATGATGAAACAATTCCTAAAGTCAGTCTAGCATTTAATCATGTGGTCAGTTATAGTTGACTATTATGTGCCACCTTAGGCGCAGCGGTTGCATAACCTTCGAAACAAGCAACAACTTAGCTGCACTGCAGTACTTGAAGCTAACGAAGCTATCGGCAGTAACCAGCAGTAGCTTAACTCAGCACAAAGATGGAAAGCATGGGAATACAACAACCCTGGCCCTTTCAAAAGGAAACAAAATCCTCCTACCAGTACCTCTACTGCTCAATAATTAACACTTAATTGAGATATGATGAGTATCAGGTTCAATGACTAACACAAGTAGGGCAAGTAGGAGTGGAAGGGTTCAAAACTGAAACATCTGAGTGTTGTGTAGGGGTCTGGATACACCTCACCCTGAGGTGGCACTTGTGTGGGCTTCAAAGACCTACTCCATCTTTGATAGCTCTGGTGAGTGACATTTACTGGACTGAAAAGCCCTCAGAGCTTTCAGCATGAAGGGAGGGAAGGTGGGAGGGTGTGAACTGATTTTCAATAGTGCTCCCAGGAAATGGGACTGAAAGCATGCGTGAATAAGCAATCACTTAGGTGCAGACATTTGGACATGCAGCCTCACAAATTGTACACAAACGCCCATAAAATTAGCTTGATAGGAGGTAATAGGAGAACACTCCGGTATGAAGCTCGTGTCATTCTGCTGTACTAGTTTGTTTACTGTTGACAGTATTAGCCACATCACATCATCAACAACAACAACAACAGTGCTTTCCCTGATTTAACAATAAGCTTCCATCCAAAGCTGCAGATAATAATCAGCCCCATGAACCATTAGGAAAGACAAAGACCAACATAATGCCGAGAGCTGTGTCCACAGCAGAATTATGCAACACTTTGTCATTTGAGAAAATGAATATGGATCATTTACCTTGAGTCCGGTGTGTGCGAGAGCTGCTAGACTCTTTCTTCCCCTTCTTTTTTGCCACTGCCTATCCCCAACGTGTGTTTTGGCAGAATGCAGCTTCCGTCGAGCCAATGCTGGTCTGTATTTGTATGAATCTGCACAGCTCAGAACTGAAGATATATCTAGTGTTTGTGATGCCAGCGAGTGGGAGCTACACGCGGCATGCTCAATGGTGTGAATCGTGGGGGGAGAGTGCAGGGGGGATGGATAGCGGGAGAAGCAGAGGGGGTGGAATCGGAGAGAGATGGAGGGGGAAGAGGGCTTTGTTTGCACAGGGAACTCTCCAAGGACAACCCGAGCACATCTGTGAAGTGGAGAAGTGCTGTTCAATGATGCTGTGGTTGAAGAGATGGGAACATAAATGTGCCGTGCAGGAGGGGAGCGGGGGGCTGCAGTGCTGAGGTCTGTAATGAGGCTGTTGGAGGCAGAAAACTAAAGTGATTTGAATAACACAGTTGATTTTATTTTATTTTTAAAAGAACACGGACCTTCAGTTTTTTTTTTTTTTGCAATTTTGCAAATGAAAGTCATCAATCAAGCAAAAAAGAAGTCTCATTGTAAAATGAATATTTTAGGATGTTCAGGTCTTGCATAAAAAAAACAAACAAAAAAAGGAGCAATTACAAGATATTAACTTGGCTCTCATAACTTTTTTAAACAAAATTAATCCAAAAAGTATTTAATGTATTAGATTTTATAAATAAATGTTCGAACATGTCAAAGAAAAAGAAAAAGGGAAGGATAATGATGGGATTAAATAACAACAGATGCTTTACATTCAGACCTTGCTGCATGCCTCAATGTAAACATGCATGTAATTAATTTACATTAACGTTGAGCTTCACTGCAAACTGCATGGAGGATTTGCATATTTTTTCTATGAAGCACAGTCTTTACATGATCAGTGCAAAGAATGCTGTAAAGTTTAAGACTTTTGCTTCAAGTGCACCGTGTGGGCATCGGCACAGGAAGATGTTACATAACACAGCCTCTACGGTGCACTGTAAAATGAGAACAATAACAATATGTTTCTTCTTGGCAGCGAGTAAATTGTTTCCCCTCACAGTGTTTCTCATTTGTCTTAATGTGAGGTGCTTTAGTAAAATGCTGCACATGCACAAAGACAAAGCGCACAAGAATTGCATTTGCACCTTCATTTGTTCGCACCCACAAACATATGGAAAATGGTATGTGACAAGTGTTAGAGCATGAAGACTGAAGAGAGAGCGGGGAACATTTATCTCATCGCAATCTGAAAAAGAAGATTAGGATAAGAGATGAGAGTGTGGAGGAGGCAGCCTGGCAGAGGACAGATAATTCTTGCCACTGAATAGACAACCAAGTGTTACATAAAAATCACACACACACACACACACACACACACACACACACACACACACAAAACCAAGAAAAAGCTCTGCCTACACACACATGTTCTAAGTCTCCGTCCTTCTGTCTCCTTCTTGGTTTGACACACACACACACACACACACACACACACACACACACACACACACACACACACACACACACACACACACACTTAAAATGCTTGACCCGCTGGAGCATTTCACACCATTATTCTATTGGGAAAGTGAAAAGTGTCCAATGAAGAACGTTTTACAAAAATAAATACAATGTTAAATTAATTTGGAACAAACCTGAGGATATTAATAATAACTGTAAAACTGGCAATACAGTTAAATATCATGTACTTGCACCCACAGTCCCTTTACTGGAGATGCGTTTACATGCATGTGCGCACATCCATGTCTGACAATTTCAGACTACACTTACGACAGCTTATCTTATCTTAACATATTTTTGCACGCATCAGTCTCTCTATTCATAGAAACCCTGGTTCCTTATCTTAACTGATGATCTGAAAATACAGATTGTATATCTGCTTGAGGCAAATTGGGGATTTGTAATAATGGGTTTTATAAATGAAATGAATGAAGTCTCGGTGTATTCTAAATTTAAGTTTATCTCGCTCATCGTGTTGTGTTACTGGGATGCAATGTGGTATCACCTTCGATTTATTTTTCGTATGGAACACAAGTATGTTACATAAGTTATCTTACATACACAAGTTAAAATTAGTCAACATTGACTTTTGGTTTCACGCAGGACACGGACAGTGATCTCCTGGGTCAAAGTCCTGTGCTTGATTCTTCCATCCACCACAACCTGCCTCCTCCCTAACTGGACTTAATACAATGGTCCAAACCCAATACACTCCTTGCCCCTACCACCTCGCCCTCTCCCTCCATTTTGTACATTAAAGCCAAGGGTTAGGGTATCCTATTTCTTGTTGGGGTGAAATGTTAGGAATAGGTGGCCCTCCAAACCAAGGTTTTAAAACCGAGCCTTATGAGAACCCTGTCGTTTCAATGTATTACAGTGTTTTTCTTAGTAGCAAGCTGAAAATTATCATCACTGGTTTGCTGATGTGTCAGTAGCTAACTAGCTGACTAGCTGAGGTTACATTGTTTTTGCAGATTGTTAGAAGCACAGGTTGCCAATGTTAGCATACAAAGCACCGCTAGTGGCTGTGTAATGAAGCAGTGTTCTTTTTTATTTGAGGACTTTATTGAAAGCGGGAAGTTTTGAACAAATTAAAATCATCGATGCTTTTCTTTTTTTTAGAAAGTCATGTCTGTTTACATAAACACCATCAACAGCTGATGAGATATGAGGGTCTTCAAGGGTTGCCCCATTTCATAGAGGGGGATTTTCACCAGTACCCCATGTAACTCTTCTGAGGGGCAACGGGGCACTTGAAAATAAGAGGTAGGAGTACAAATATAAAATGACGTACACGTAAAATGACGTACCATTTCTGCACAACAGAAGTCAGTGAAGATTAAATGGTAGGGAGAATTATCCAGCAAAGAGCTAATGAAAGCAAATACCATCTAAAGAAAAGAGAATACAGTTGGTGCACTTCCGGTCAGGAGTGACACAGCTGAATCAAGTCTCCTTTTCTAGACGCAGCTGGCAGTTCTGACAAATGAATCCCCTGAATCACCCTTTATGTGGTGTAAGAAACAAACTGACGCACTAAAAGCAGATATCTTTGATCATGAACCTTCACAATCAAGAGGGGAAAACGTGCAAACACAATTCTTTCTATCTGCCTGCTAATGTCATCCAGCAGTGAGAAACATCAGAGTGAGCAGAAACTCAAGCTATGCGTAATTCAAAGCCCTTTTCAAATGTGAGGAAGAAGCCACAAAGGGAAATGTGTGCCCACATAGTCGACCAGGTAAGTGTGACCTTCATGACGCTACAGCTGGAGAACTGCTTGTATCGTAGGTTTCCCAGCCAGACACCGTCTGTGGATGACTAATCGGAAATTCTCTCCCGGAAGCAAGAATTTTACACGTCCTCACTTCATCCAAGTAATTTCTCTTCTGTGTTGTCTGACATGCTCACTGTCTCCCAGCTTTGTTCGGCATTATCCACATTTCAAATGCCACTTCTTAAGATCTGAATCGTAAAATCATTTTTATGCTTCCCCTTGATCAACCCTTCCACAACTTTGTGAAACTATTTTGAAAAATAGGATTTGGTAGAGTTGTGTTATTTCATTATAGTGGTACAATATGTAAGATAATTCATTCTTTTTGTGTGGTCAGTCCACCACTATGGTCCGGACTGAAATCTCAGCTGATAGATAGATTGGCAGGACATTTTATACAGACATTCATGGTTTCCAGAGGATGAACTCTAACACACTAACACTAATTATGGTGACATTCTGACATTTCCTCCAGAGGCCAATGAGGTTGACATTTGTGGTTTAAACCCTTGAATGCATGAGTGATTGGACTAGGGTCCAAGACTCTTAAAGTAAAAAATTACCCGTATTAGAATCAATGTGCGTTTATGCCATTTTTGTCAGTTATGCTAAGATATAATATATAGATATAACATATATATTATATTTTGGTCCACACAAGAATGATTTCATTTTTTGAGTTTTTCATTTTTCACTTTTTAACATTTTGAAAATGTGTGTGTGTCTTTAACTGGCCAGTCATAACTAGATAGTGTTAGCTTACTATAAAATTGGCAAATTTCTTGAAACATGATAATAACACACACTCACACAATAGTCATGAATGACACACACACACACACACACACACACACACACACACACACACAGTACAGTAATGTTCACTAGCTTAGACAGCTAGCTAATGTTAGCTAAATATAAAGTAGGCTTATTTGTTGATGCATGATAATAACACATACAGTTACTCTTCCACCCAATATGGACATATGAATTTGTAAGTATGTTCTTGAAACATATCAGATATTGTCTGAAGTAAAAGATGAAGATAATACGTAATGTTAAGTGTGTGCTGCACAATAAATATATTCCTGACAGCCACAGTTGATAAGAATCAAAGGTTCTTATGAGATATTATAGGAAATGCATGCGGGTCATTTTTGACCCTGTTATGGAAGCTTGGGGTAGTAATACAAAAACTACAATTTGTTAACATGTATAAAAGATAAGATAAAAATTTAAATGGCATTTCATCAAAAATATGTTTTTGCTGGAATAGCTGGAATATGAAATGATAACAACTTTTTATCATGAAGATATTGCAAGAAAACAACCTCACCGGGTCATTTTTGACCCACTTATGCATCTAAGGGTAAATCAAATATGACCATAACCACAGGATAGATTACTGTACAATGTGGTACAGATATCCATGATGCCTAGAGGATAAATTGTGTTCCATTTAGATGGGTTCCCTATAAATCTCACTTTCACTATGCACTTATGTGCACGGTAGCAGACAAAGGCATGATTTCTATTTGCTTTAACATCTCCATTATTGACTAAACTTGGTAATTGCTTCTCTGGGGAAACCAGAAATGATTAGGTTGTCTTTGCAACAGTAGTGTAAGCAGCAATATCACTGGAAAACGTGAGGAGGGTGGAAATGTAATAACCTATACACATTTATTACCTTTACCCCCAAAATTACCTGTCTGTGTCATGTTGCAGCCACAACACTGTTGCCGGAGCAGATTAAGACAGTTCTAGACAACACTTGTATTTCACCACGGTGCTTTTAAAAGCGTCCAAAAGGTGGCTCTCCACTCTATGGCGGTACTGGCAGGAAAATGCCTACAAATCTGCATACAAATAAAAACACCTGCCTTTTAAGTCCCCAATGAAATGAAATGGGGAAAAAAACTGAAGGTGTTTAGACAAACAAAAGGAAACCTGCAGGCTCCAGGCTATTGAAAGGAAAGCAAAAGCCCTTGCAGAAGTAAGCACGGCCCTGATCCAGGTAACTTAGTTCAATGGGGACTTGTGACGGTCACTCAACTGGGTTGTAGAATGCTTACAATTTCCCCCAACTAGAAAGAACAAGGGCAGTGAAAAAAATCTCAATAGAGCCTAAACAGAGCAGAGTGTCTGGCTGACAACCTGTTTGGATGAGGTCTGAAGTGTGTCAAGGACAGAATCAGACTGACATGGGTGCTCTCAATCCTTAATTAGAAGCCAGTCTCTCCTCATCCTGGACAGAGGTGATCTGAATCCACTAATGGGACTGTGCAGAGTCTATGAGTGCTTCTCATATCTCTTATTGCCATTTCCTCGCTCCTCGCTTGAACCAGAAGTCGTTCCTGTCCGCCATCTTGCAGGCCATCCCGATTCTCTTATTAGTGCTCCGGGGAGTGAGGAGCGATTTCTGAGCAGCGATGAGCGAGGACACATGAGAGCAGATTTAGACTTATTTTGGTGTCAGATCCGCTGCATTTATCTTCCAGCATGTCCTCCTTAAAAGTGTTTATGATCTCCTACTAAATGATTATGGCGTGCACGATGAAGAGAGCCATTAAAAGAATAGTTCACTCTAGAACGAAATTCAGTCATTATCGACTCACCCTCATGCTGATGAAAAGTCCGGTGTAGTTTCTTATTCCTCAAAGTGCAGCTGGAGACCCGCGGGGGTACCCTCCGGCAGCAATAATCCATATAACGGGCGTCAATGTGCCCGAGAGGAAAAGGTCCATAAAACTACACAAAAACTACACATACACATACACATACTACACATGAACGAGACTCGCGATAGATACACACCGGTATTTACATCCTGCTGTGAGTGTCAAAGTTTCAAATCACTAGTGCAGGCAGATCCCTCTTGTGTTTGTGTGTTGCTCGGTCGCTCATAGCTGGATGTAAATACCGGTGTGTATCTAGTTACACCCCGCCTTTCCGAAACCCCGCTGTTCCGAAAATAGACTTCCATTCTTCGTAATGGCGTGGTTTCCCATTTTTTCTAAAGACCCCGCTATTCCGAAAAGGCTATTGGGGAACCCCTAACCCTAACCCTAACCCTATTGGGAAGTAATTGGAACTTGAAAGTCGGATTCGGAACAGCGGTGTGTCGGAGTGGGGGTGTTTCGGAATGGAGGGGTTTCGCAATGGAGGTGTTTCGGAACGTCTAGCTGTTCCCTGTGTATCTATCGCGAGTTCTCGTTGATCTTGTCTGGCGCGGCTTCCGTAGTGCAATCGGCTGTGAGGGAGACTCGCGTGAACGCGGGAGCGTGCCTCCAGGCAGATATAGCATAGTGACTGTTTAGGCTAGAAAAATGTACTAAATGACGTCGTTTCAAGTAAACTCTGGATGTCGCCACTTCAGGACACTTGGATTGCAGCAGACGAGCAGTATGGAGGAATATTACAACATTTTTGTGTAGTTTTATGGACCTTTTCCTCTCGGGCACATTGATGCCCGTTATATGGATTATTGTTGGCGGAGGGTACCCCCGCGGGTCTCCAGCTGCACTTTGAGGAATAAGAAACTACACCGGACTTCTCATCAGCATGAGGGTGAGTCGATAATGACTGAATTTTGTTCTAGAGTGAACTATTCCTTTAAGGCTTACACAAGGAGGAAGCTGACAGAGCTGTTCAAATAGGTTCAGGGATGTAATAATACCCCTGGTACACCTGTACAGTCCAAGATTATCACCCCCCAGATCTAAATACAGTCCTGTTAGTCACTGTTGTGTCTGTCATGATTATCTCAGGCTATCAGGTTTGATTTTACGGCTTTAATAATATTCTGTCTCCCCTTTACCCTCGTTGATTTTTGCACAGATGGACTTTAATTAAATCCATTTTGTGCATCACATTAGAATAGGCCAATCTCTCACTTAATGAGACTCAAAAGACTTTAAATTATGATATAATTGATAATTATTACTTATTTTGTGACATAAAAGATCAACAAACATGCACCATTAAAATATCTAATGTTATTATCTATGAAATAAAAAACGGACAACTCTGGCTTCATAAACTATGATGCAGGCCAACTGATAAAACTGTGTTCTAACTAAACTTTGTAAACTCTGTCAGAAAATCATCGTTTACAGAACCATGGTGAGTTAAGCTCTGGTAAATAAATGGAACAGTCAATAAAGGAAATGGTTCCATTCAGTTTTTAATTATACAGTATACATTATATTTTTACGCAACACCACCAGACTAGCACACGTAGGGTTGCCACCCGTCCCGTGAAATACAGAATCGTCCCGTATTTTACACGTAAATATTGTGTCCCGTTTTGAGTCAATATGGGACGCGGTTTGTCCCGTATTTTCAAGTTGCATCATCCCACCCTCATTCAGTCTCTAACGGCTTGCACTGCCTACTCATAGTGGTCGTTGGTTTGGTTGGTTAGTTTTAGGCATGAGGAATGAGAGATCATCAGTGATAGGGTGAGAGAGATACGGCGGCGGGTCTTCTCACAGGAAGCCAGTGGGGACATGTCTGCGCCTTCCCCAAGGACGTTACATCACATCGGGCTGCCCCCGATACTCTGCCCCTGCAACACTCAAATGAAAACAGATGCAGAAATACAGATGTGAGTGGGAAGATTCAAATGCTTGGCTTTCCCGCAGTGTCAGGACAGACATTCATATCCCAAGCATCTCCTGAGGCTGATACCGTAAGCTTCTTAATCACCTCTATGATGGGACATCACGTTATATTCAGATTATATTTAATTTCTGGCTGTCTTTACTAGCAAATAAATGAATCACATCACATACAAGGGACTGATTTCCTGGTTAAATCTCAGTCCCTGAGGTGGGCTGCCCTCACGTGGACTGGCCTCAATAGTAGGTTATGTGATGCATAAACACTGATTGATTTAAATGTGAATCAATATAAATGTGCTGCCCTTGATGTGAAGAAATTACACAATTATTATATGTTATTAACTAATGCCTTATCAATCTGCATCCTTCGGTACTAATACTACTTACCTACAACGGTGTTTTACTTCATATATTTTTCTCAGATGTATGTAGATACTGTGTAGTTTCACTGTTTGGATTGTGTGACTACTTTTCAGTACATAAGACTGGCAGATGACAATTATTTCAGCCAAATCTGTGTTCACACTATGGCCTGGGTAATATATAATCAATACAACATCAATATATCATCAATAGACATTAATACGATCAGAAAATAGTTCATGAGATCATTAGATCATTCATGATTTCATCAAAAAACAACAAAGTTAGAAAGAAGGAAAGAATACATTAAAAACATACTTAAAAAATCATACTGTTTATTGTAATATGGCAGGATTTTCCTCACAGGACAGATCATTCACTGTACAGATTGTAAAGCCCACTGAGGCAATATGATTGTGATTTTGGGCTATATAAAGAAAAAATGATTTTGATTTATTTAATTAAAAATCTGTGATCCTACTGTCAACACTGGTGTACATTATGATTTACCACAACTGGCGCCCCACCCCACCCTTGGGCCAGTAGTGGTCGGGCCCCTGCAGAGTGTTCTTTATTTTTCTGCTTGGAAGGTGCCAACCCTAGCCACAGGACCAGACACACTGTAACAGAGAGACAAAACTATCAGACACTAACAGATGCACTATGAGAGACAACACTAACAGGCACACTGTGATAGACAGCGGAAACAACTCGGCTACATAACAGAAACACTACAGATCAGACAGAACAGTCAGATCTGAACATTCTTTGTCCTTCTCACTCTTTTCCTTTCCCTCCAGTCTTCAATCATAAATTATACACTAAAATAAATAAAGTACTTTGGTTAATAGACTCCTATTGTTTTGCCAATTGCTTTATTTTTGTATTTTATCTCACAACATTGTTTGGAATAATAAATTGGCAGGCTCTGTAATCATATCTTTGCCTCTCCTTCACTCTTACTCCTATCCAGTCGTCTGCTCCACTCTACCTGGCTTGAAAAGATGTTTGTGGTTATGTTGTGGATTCACTTGACACTTGCTAGGTTCTGTTTGCCACAGCAGTTTTCTCTATGGATCTAACAATTAAAATCTGGATACAACATTGGAGATGGTGCCCTGTTTATTCCTATGAAGTGCATGAAGCCCAAAAAAGTTCGACATCCTGGGTATGAAAAAAACACGGGAACTTTGGCGTTGTGGGGTCCAAAGAGCGTGTGCACCAGAGACTTCTGCCGAGCGAGCTGGCTAACTTCAAGCTGTTCTTCTACACTTTCCAAATTTCATTGGACAGAATGGCTCAAATTCTGATAGTAAGATGAGTCATTTTGTGGGGTTTGTGATGCTCGAGAAACCACAGCCACTTCTTTCACAATGTAAGCTTATGGGAAAAAGTTTTTTGGCCCTCAGTGCATCGCACAATGAAATTACACTATGTACGCTGGCTTCAAAGCCTGGCGCTCACCTTGGGGCTTTTTTTCTCTATAACTAGGGTGGGCAAGTTGGTAGAAGAAGAAGCTACAAACAAGAAGCTCCCTCTGTTTGCCAAAAGAAACACAGCCATTGGGGAACATCAACTGGTAGGATCTGCTGATTTTTTCTGACCATGTAAAATTCTATTTCACCTTGCGGTCTGTTTTTAACCAAAAGTTGAACCAGGGGACATTTACGGCAGATCCAACCGGGAATAGGCCACCGAAAACAGGGACTGTCCCTGGAAAACAGGGACATCTGGTCACCTTACAAAATTATACATTTAATACATTTTGTCATATTGTTCAGCTAGCTGGACTAGCTATGGACTACTAGCTGATTTTACATGGGTTGTAAAATCAGGCTTCATTGAATAATTTTAGTTAACAGTAACAAGTCCAGCACGAGTGACTTAAATCTCAAAGCTAACTGGCTAATGAGGTTGGTTTTCAGCTAGCCCATCTTGTTTGCTTTGTTAAAATGTTTGCAAATTATTTGAATCTGTAAGGAGTTCTAGCTATCCTATGAAGCTTGTGTAACTTGTAAATCTTTTTTTTTTTTTTTTTTGAACAGTTTCCGCTGTCACTAAGGGACAGTGTCGGGTAGATTTATTGGATGCTCATTCAGGTGTTAAATCCGCTGCATATCTGTCCCAGCATTTCCCCTTTGTTGTTTATGACCTTTATCTAATTTATTATGACACAGTGAAGAGAGCTATTAAGGCTTACACAAGGAAGAGGCTTACAGAGCTGCTCAAATATGTTCAGGGATGTAATAACACCCCCGGTACACCTGTACGGTCCAAAATTATTGTCCCAGTGTCTAAATATAGTCCTGTTAGTCATTGTTGTTGTGTCTGTCATGATTATCTCAGGCTATCAGGTTTAATTTAATGGCTTCTATGTTGATCTTTTCTCCCTTTTACAGCCATTGTTTTTGGCACAGGTGGCCTTCATTTCAATCCATTTTGTGTACCACATAATTTAAACAGGCTGCTCTCTCACTTTAGCAGACTCAAAAGGCTATGAATTATAACTTAAATGATAATTATTACTTATTTTGGGACATGATTGTATTCATCAGAACCCATGATCTAATCAACAAGTATCTGATTGTAGAGAGGTAAACTATTTTCAGTCATTAAAATAGTACATTAACCAACTGTCGTGTTGCTAGTTAAAATGTTTGCCAATTAGTTTACTCAGTAGCTAGTTATAGCTACGCTAGGACACTTAAATTTTAGCTAGTTAGCTAGCTAGCAAGCTAACTTTTGGCCTATCACAGATATACCGGAGATATATCGGTATTGCTGTATATGTCCAATATGCACCCATTTGAAAACATGTTCTTCAGAGATGATAATGCAGATAATGATGCTGCAGTAATTTCAATTAAGATTAGGATAATTTAGAATTATTACATTTCCAGTGAAGTTTACCATTTCACAGCACTGACAAGCTTATTGATAAAACAAAATATTATCTTTATTATATATTAATTATATCTTCACTTGTGTTTGCTACCTGCATTTGAGGGATCATTGCAAAAAAACAAACTACTTCTACTTCTCACATCCAGTTGAACATTCGAACAAACTTTAAACACAGCAGCTGTAGCAGCTGTAATGAACTTTGACTAGAATGATCTGGTGTTCTCTGTGTTGATTAATGTTTCAAGAATGTTTCCAGTCTCTTCACGATGATTTTCATGCTTAATCTGAATCCTAAAATGTGATGGTGCAGCCCTAGTGGCAAATGCGGGAATGATTCATGCACTCCAAAATTAGGGATGGCATGTACAGACAAACTGTTATGTATGGTTTGGTTAGGCTAGACACAGTACTTGATGAAACAGATGGGACAAGCACCACCCATGACCTCCTCCACAGAGTATAGGCGGAGATGACTTTAGAAGGTGAGACAGAAGGACGTTTATAGCTTGGTGTTGCAAATCCCACTATATTTGTGATTAGTTAGCTCAGCCAGATGGAAACACACATGCAGTTGAATCATTTATGTTAACCCATGCACCTGCCATGTCATATTGATGGATAACCTCCCAGATCTGTCTGGCCTGTCGTGGAAGGTTAGAGAATTCTAGCAACCCAGATTGAAGGTGTTCTGTAGCATGGGCGCAATGTCATGATGTGACATATATGGCAAGAAGAGGGAGACCCAAGTGTCAAAGTTATGCGTGAAGCAACAACTGAGTAATGCATGTTAATGTGCCAACATGGTGTTTGATCAAGGGGGGAGATGACTGGAGGGCTTCCCTCTGCAGCACCAGCAGACCGTCAGTACATGAATCATCTGGTACCAGGTGTTTGTACCAACATGTCCAGGGTTGTTCAGTCAGTGAAGATAGTTCAGCCAAATTCTGCCCAGAAAAATATTTTTTCTTCTCAGACAGTGGGACAAGAATTAATAAATTTGAACTGAAGTTTGTAGTGGGTTTGACGCGTTTAAATGAAGTGAGGTGCCAGTCAGAGTCACGTCTGACAAATAATAATTATAACATAGAAAGAAAATAGCTCAGTCAAACCATGCTAATACAAAATAGATAAGCAAATAGCACGTAGCAGCAAATGGAATATATGTCACCAAAAACCCGCACTGCAAAAAACAAATAGGCCACAATTCAATTCAGTTTTCAATATTTGTATTATTTAACTTTGTGTGAAAGATTGTCCCACAGTCTCAGAGTTCAATCCACTCAATACAGAGTCCGGTTTTCTCACAATCCAAAAACAGTTCAATCCAGTTCACGACCACAAAAGAAAGGCAACTCAAAACTCCGCTCCAGGTTTTGCGGATCCCCACAAAACAAATCAAACCAGGAACTCAAATCCGAAATAGCAGCGTCTGTTTTCACAGTTCAAATATAGGGACTATTTACAATATATACACCAGGTACTCGTATACACCGGGTACTCACCATACCGTGGATCAGTCAGTCAGTGGTCAGTGGTCAGTCGGGTTTGCAGCGTCGGCCTTAGCTCCGCCGGGACAGGCAACTCCTGACACGGACTCCAGAGACACTTTGGCAACAATAACGCGGACTTTTCACATGATCGGATGCCGAGGTAACACTCCACTGACCAACATACTGGCGGCTCTGAGACACACTAATAGACTTCCCCCAGGTTAGTTTCACACTGCGCGGGTTTCTTGGGGAATTGTGATTGGATGATTGCAAGCTTGTGGGTGTTAACAGTGAGAAACATGAATGAACTCTTTGACAGGTGGGCGGTGAGGCAATTATGACAGCCGGTCATTACACTCCTCCCCCCTTAGTGGAAGCCGACCAAAGGTAAGGCATTGTAGTTGTGCCGGACACGTCTGTATCAGAGGAGCTGTCGTGTTGGTAATCCTCTTGTCCACCTGCAGATCCCTTCACCCATCCACCACTGGGAGCAGAGCATGCAGTGTCTGAAAAGCCAAGGAAGTCCTCTTCATCAGACTCCTCATTCAAGATCTCCAGAACACGCTTTTGCTCCTGCTCCTGCAGGTCTTGAGCGTTAGGGTAGCAGGGTTTCAGGTGAAAAATGTGGCCAACTTCTTGGCCAGAAGCCTCCAAAACCACTTTATAGTTGACTGGCCCAACTTGCTGCTCCACCCGGTATGGCCCTTGCCATTTAGGGGCTAATTTTGCAGTGAATGACTTCTCCGCTTTGGAGAGAGGTCTTGTTCCCCAAACTCCATGTCGCGTCTGTGTTTGTCATAGGTCCTTTTCTGGCGACAGCGTGCAGAGTCCAGGTTTTTTGAAACAAAGGAACATAGATCTTCCAGCTGTGCGATCTTGGTGTAGGCAGGGGTGTCAGGAGCAGACTCTCGAGGTTGCAGCACCACATCCAGGGGCCCTCTCAGAGAACGACTGAGATTCAGCTCTGCAGGGGAAACTCCAGTGGACTCCTGGACCGCCGAATTGATAGCAAACCGGAACTCAGCAAGGTATTTGTCCCAATGCTTATGCTGGTTTCCGACATAGGATGCAACCATGGTTTTCAAGGTGCGGTTCACTTTCTCTGTGAAGTTGGTCTGGGGATGATAGGCAGATATTAATTGGTGTCCCACATTCCAGGTTCGACACACCGTATCGAAGACTGAGGAGAAAAACTGTGACCCACGGTCCGAAAGTATGAAATCGGGAAGGCCCCATTGGGTCAAGTCTTTAACCAGGACTTGAGATATGGTTTCTGCAGTGGCCTTTCTTAAGGGAAACAGTTCCACCCACCTGGAGTAATAGTCCACAAAAACAAGTAAGTAGACATTTTGTTTGGAGCTCTTTGGAAACAGACCCATCAAATCCATCCAAAGCATTTCCTAGGGGCGTTGGACCAGAGTTTGCTGGAGTTTTCCTGCCAGTTTTCTGTTTTCTGTTTATATTTCTGACACACTTGGCAGTTCTGAACATGTTGTCGGACATCCCAACTCAGCTTTGGCCAATAGACCAGGTGTTGCAATCTCCGGTAGGTTTTGTGCCTTCCAAGATGACCAGAGAGGGGGTCTTGATGGAAATACTCCAGAAGTTGCATCCTGAAGCTGGCAGGTATGTAAAGTTGGTATTTGGTCTTGTATGGGAGTGTGACAACACGATAGATGAGGTCCTCCATTATGCTGAATGAGGTATTTGAATTGATGACAACTTTTCCGTTTTCCATAACCTTTTGATACAGAGCCTGGCACTCAGAGTCTTCCTGCTGCGCTTTCCACACAGCCTCGATGGAGATGGGAAGATCTTTTGATGGTCTCGAGGAGGCAGTCATGATAGTGGCACAGACAGGTAAGGAAGGCTGATCTCCTGCTGGGGCTCGAGAGAGAGCATCTTGCACAGTATTGTACTTGCCTTTCCTGTATTCCACAGTGAAAGTGAATTCCTGAAGCCTGAGTGCCCACCTGATGAGCCGAGTGCTGGGTTTTGTGGTTTTAAACACCCATAGAAGAGAGGCATGATCCGTTACCACACTGAAAAGGCTTCCTTCCAGATAGGTCCTCCACTTCTCCAATGCCCACACCACAACCAAGCATTGCAACTCTGTGGCAGCATAATTTCTCTCAGCTGGATTCAGGCTGCGGCTGGCAAAAGCAAGGACTTCCTCAATTCCCAGGTCTGATTTCTGGACGAGTACTGCGCCAAGCCCTGTCTCGCTGCCATCTGTGTAGACCACAAAAGGAGCATTGAAGTTTGGGTGACCTAGGACAGGTGGGTTTACCAGATGTTCTTTAAGTGTATCAAAAGCAGTTTGGCATGCAGGTGACCAAAGGAACCTTGCTCCTTTTTTCTTTAAGACATTGAGTGGCTCAGCAATCTGCAAGAAGTTGAGAACAAACTGATGATACCACCCTGCCATGCCCAGGAACCTCTGTAAGGCTTTCAGGTTGGTGGGGACTGGGAAGTTGCGCACAGCCTCAGTCTTGTCTGGATCCACATGAACTCCAGTGGCATACACAAGATGACCCAAAAATCTCAGAGATGTCCTGCACAGCTTACTCTACTTCATATTCACAGAGAGCCCAGCACTTTGGATTTTATCGAGGACAGCTTGGACATCATATAAATGTTGCTCCCAAGACTGAGAGAAAATGATGATGTCATCCAGGTAGACAAAACAGATGACACCTTTTAATTCTCCTAGTGCTCTCTCCATTAGCCTCTGGAACGTCGCAGGGGCATTCTTCAGCCCAAACGGCATGACTTTAAATTGGAACAGACCTTGAGGACAGATGAAGGCTGTGATTTCTTGCACCTCAGGGTCCATTGCCACCTGCCAGTACCTGCTATTTAAGTCCAGGGAAGAGAAGACAGCAGCACCTGAGAGACTATCCAGTATCTCCTGGATGGTAGGAATGGGGTAGGCATCTGTGACTGTGTTTTCATTTACTTTTCTGAAATCTACACAGAACCTTGGTTTGCCAACCTTCCTGGGAATCAGGACTACTGCAGAAGCCCAAGCAGAGCAAGAGGGTTCAATCACATCATCCTTCAGCATGTCATCAATGAGTTCCTTCATCACTTTTAGCTTAGGAGGGGAGACCCGATAGGGTATCTGCTGGATGGGAAGTGGATTGGTGAGAAAGATCTGATGTTTCAATAGCTCAGTGCGTCCCACTTTTGTTGTACAAACATCAGCGTTGTTGAGTAAAAGGGTCTTTAACGGGGGTTTCCTGTGTTCCTCCAGATGAGACTCCTGGATTGCCTTCAGGAACAAGTCTGAGTCCTTCAAAGTGGTCAGTGTAGGGAACAGTGCAGTGGCCGATGGAGCTTCCACTGAAAAGAAAGCAACATAGTTGCTAGCACTGCACAGAAGGAGAACTGTTTTTTTTTCATTTTTCCGGAACCAGTACACTCCTCCTGCAACATCAATCTGCATTCCCATGAAGAAAACGATGTCCAATCCCAGCATAGCAGGAGATGCAAGGGTCTTGGAATCCAGCACCACCACAGCCACCAGCCAGGTTTTATCCTGTAGGCTCAGTTCCATCTCCACCCAACCAAGGGGCATCCTGGGTTCCCCATCGGCCAGATAGAGTGGATCTCCAATCCATGGGGTAAGTTTGTCCTCTGGAGCTTTGACACTATCCCACACATGTTCATTGAGCAGTGTATATGTTGATCCTGTATCCACAACAGCTTTTCCTCTCCAGTTCCTTACAGTTAATGGCACTTTCAACTGTCGTGGTAGGGCGGTGCCACAGCTCCCTCCAGGGTAGCTGAACTTCCTTAGACCCGGCACAAAGGAATGGGAGGTAATACATGACGCTGATCGCGCTGTATGGGTTAAGGTATTAACTGAAGGGCAGTTATGTTTATCTGCAGAGTGGGAGGGCTGTGGACGGTGTTGCCAATCGTGGGATGGACAAGATGGCTGTGGACGGGTTTGCTGAGGCAGGGATGGATAAGATGGCTGTGGACCGTGTTGCTGATCGTGGGATGGATAAGATGGCTGTGGATGGGGTTGCTGAGGGTGGGATTTCCGAGACTGTTTGAAATTTGGACATGAATATGGAGCATGACTACCCTTACATCTCCAACAGTAAACCACAGGGGGGGTATTGCTCTTCTGTGGTGGGGAATCGGGAGTCAACAAATCTATTTTCTCTTTTTCCTTGTGTTTCACACCTTGTTTCTTCCGTAGCTCATATTGACACTGACTTGCTTTTTCTTTTTCCAGCTGCTGTCCCAGTCTCACCAGTTCATTTACAGTAGCAACTCTACGCCGGAGCTGGCTTGCCATATGTGGATTGACGTTCCTGAAGATCTGTTTAAGCACTGCAGCCTCCTGAATATCAACAAACCGTTGTAAACAGGAAAAGGGAGACTTGCTCTTCCTGTGAATGTTAATCTCTAATAAACCTTTATTAAAGACACTTACTCGTCTTTGTTTCCTATTTGAGTAAACATGAATCACATAGAAGAACTATGGAACCCTTTTAAATGAAAAAATACGGGACTCGAACTCATATTCATTGCTTAGACATTGTGGTCACAAGTTGATCTGGCCACCTTTGTGTCCAAGGGGTGGCTGTGTGTATGCTGTGAGGAGTGAGATAGGCTATACCGCCAGTGACCTGCATGATCTTTTTGCCGTAGTGAATTGAATACCACGCTAGAGTTTTTTTCCCCCCTCAATTAGTGTGAGTTCAAGTCATGTAATATCTTTTCTTCTTTCTTCTTTCTTCTTTTTTCGTTTAAAAGGGTTCCATAGTTCTTCCATAGACACTGCGGTCACAAGTTGATCTGGCCACCTCTGTGTCCAAAAGGTGGCTGTGTGTATGCTGTGAGGAGTGAAATAGGCTGTACCGCCAAATACCTGTGTGGCTTTGTTGGTGTGGTGGGCTAATTGCCACGGTACAGTTCTTTCTTTTCCCTCAATGAATATGAGTTCAAGTCCCGTACTTTTTTTCTTCTTTTCTTTTTCATTTTTCGTTTAAAAGGGTTCCATAGTTCTTCTATGTGATGCATGTTTACTCAAATAGGAAACAAAGACGAGTAAGTATATTTAATAAAGGTTTATTAGAGATTAACATTCACAGGATGAGCAACTCTCCCTTTTCCTGTTTACAACGTCTTCCGTAACAACCAGCAACGTTGATACAGCGACTGAGGGTTATACACGTTTACTCAAACAGGAGCCCAACCACGGATCGGGTATGTTTTGCACAGAGACAACCTGAACAAAGAGGCATATCCGAGGACAGCTACGTCTTCTCTTCCCGTTTTCAACATCTGCTGTGGCTACGGCAACCACTGACGCATTTGGCTCATGGTCGCCAGTTAACATAGCCCCGTGTTAATCCGAAACACCGGCAACTCCTGGAAAAACTCCGACTGGGAACATAGACATCCACAGGGTAATTCCTCCTCCTGACACGGACTCCAGAGACACTTTGGCAACAATAATGCGGACTTTTCACACAATCGGATGCCGAGGTAACACTCCACTGACCAACATACTGGCGGCTCTGAGACACACTAATAGACTTCCCCCAGGTTAGTTTTACACTGCGCGGGTTTCTTGGGGAATTGTGATTGGATGATTGCAAGCTTGTGGGTGTTAACAGTGAGAAACATGAATGAACTCTTTGACAGGTGAGTGGTGATGCAAATATGACAGCCAGTCATTACAAGTTGTACCAGATGAAAAGCTGGTGGTTGATGTAATATTTTCTCTTTCTCAGGGTGCTCAGTGGGAGTGACATGCGAGAAGCTTCACCAATAAAAATTATAAATAAATATGACCACGCCTGTATAGTTACTGTAGTGTTGAGTAATAGCTCTGTGAAGGGGAATGCCCTGACTGTCATTACTGACCGTACATGTAGATAGACAGAAAAGGAAGTTGTCTGACTCTTTCCTGGACAACATTGAAAAAAAAAATGGATAAACCTGCATTGCTTCAGTTGTGAACTGAACAGAATTATTGTTTTAAGTCTGTTGATTCTAAAAGTAAATAGCAAATGAAAATGTAAATCTAATGAAATAACAGCACTACAAGTGTGAAATGAAGCACTGTGGCAGATCCAAGCTCTGCAGCTATAGTAAGAAATGCTGGCTGTACAACAGTTTTGTGTGGGAGGAACAAACGGAGACTTCAATTCACAAACTGATTCTTCCAGAAGGAAAAATATGGTGTTAGACGATGAGAGACAGAGCTACAACTTGAAATCACTGATCAAATGGAACCAGTTCTTCCTCAGATAAAGTCTGATATAACCAGGGTGAGAGAAGAGGCCATCAAACAAAACTCACAGAATAAAAGAGGATGTTTGATACCTTTGATGGCTATATATAGTGTTAAAATGGAGCCAACTTCATCTTACTTAAAGGTCATATTGATAACATTTTTATGATTTGTATTTTTATTTAAAATAACACACCTACAGAGCTTGTAGAAAGGTGCACAATAAAAGCATCTCTTTTACTTTTAAACAATATTATGATTGTGAATTGATAATTTTTTCAATGTTTGTTGGGTCCTAAATGACTGTTTTGTTCATCTCTGTAAGAATTCTGGTTGGTTCCAGCTTCTACCAAGGTTTGTCAGCCAATAGTGTATCACTGTTGGTATCACTGTGTTTTGTCAGCGGTCAACACTCTTGGTAGTTGCCAGTCGGATTTCTACAGTATGCATCGACATACTGTACTGCCCTTATGTTAGCAAGATAACATTAGCAACATTAACATTAGCGAGTTATTAGTGACGTTAACGTTTGCTAGCAAAGTTAGCTAACGTGGAGCACATTTATCAGTACTTATTTTTTATTTTCAAAAGTCAATAATTAAAAGAACAGCAGCAGAACCTTACAAACAAAAATGCTATAATTTAACATCTTTTATTTCAATTACTTGAAAGGATAATGTGCACCATGACCTTTTTCCTCTTTTATTAGCAAAAGCATATCGTATATATAAAATGGACTCTATTGCAGCAAACATACTAAACTTGAACTATTTTCAATATATAGTCATCTTTGTAAAAAATGGTTAAAGGTTCATTTATTGATCATTTAACGACACCAGTGACTTTGTGATGCGATGATCTCTTTACTTTGTGTACTTTTGTCCTGTGAAAAAAGAAAGATGTCATGTTTTTATTAATAGCAGAACTGATACAAAACCATCATCACTCTGCATAACCCTGCGGCTGTAGCTCAGGAGGTAGAGAGGGTCATCTAGTAATCGGAAGGTCGGGATTTGAATCCCTGGCTCCCCTGAGCACTTGGGCAAGATACTGAACCCCAAATTGCTCCTGATGAGCAGTTGGCTCCTTCACTCTGCCATCAGTGTATGAATGTGTGTGAATGGGTGTTGAGTGGTCTGTAGACTGAAAAAGCACTCTCGAAATGCAAGTCCATTACCTGTGTGGTCCATGACGATGTTAACATACACGAGGGTGTGAAAACTCATACGTCAGCCAAAGTATAAAGATATGAGGGCCATTAATTGCATCTATCTTTAGTACATCAATAAATCCATCCCAAGTCAACTGCATGTGGTTTTCTCTTCTCTCAGAGGAGCGGGATGATGACTGTATGACCTAAACAAACTGTGCGTAGCTGCTGGTTATTTGCTGAACAGCTGATAGTGTGACACTACGCTGATGATGGAATGAACCTGTTTCCTTGTTTCATCTGACAACACTGTACACACCGCTTCTATCTATGAATCACAGAGTATTTGTTCATATGGCTTGATGAACAAACATCTTTTCGTTGAAATGCTCCTCAGGGAAGCAATAATTGTTTTGTCTGAAGAACAAACGATGCACCCTGTCAACTTCTCCAATCCTAACTTATTAGTTTTTTAAAAATGCAGCTAACTTGACTTCAAATCAATACCAGGAGCTGTTTGTCAAAGGGAGACTTATTCTGCATCCACATGTCAGCGTTCATGGGAAGTCTTAAGGGCTGTCCAAAGTCACATTTCATCCAGTCCACAAGGGCCTGCAGACTTCACCTGACTTCACTTATTTAACAACCCATAATTCATTGCAATACTGACGTGACATTGTAGAACGTATTATGAAAGTGTAAAACGATAACTTTATTATAATGTTGAATGACAATCTTGAATTGTATAGATTAGAAATAATACCACATCATAACACAGAAATATTTAGAAGCATAGACTGTCGATGTTACACACAGTACACCAACAGTGGTCTCCTGAGAGAAAGTCCTGTTCTTGTTTGACCCCACAATCCCTCTCTGACCTCCTCCCTATGTTGGCTTTGTTGCTGACTTCCTCCTTTGCTGCCGTAATTATTGCTACCATAAACATAAATATGGGTCATAATAAACTGTTTCACAGTCAACCCATAGGGCTGTTTTTCTGATGAGGAGGGGTTGTTGAAACTATTGGTGCTTCGTGATCTGTTTTGTGTGAACTGTGTGATGTGACCCTTTAGACAATTCAAACTTTAATTAAGCAAACTTGTCACCTTAAACTCTTAAACATCAAACAAGAGGAGCCGACAGCCATGCTAACACGCTCACGGTGAAGATGTTTTTTTTTCCATCTCAGTTTAACATGTCAGCACTAAACACTACGTACAGCTGAGTACTGAGTTCAACCCAAAATATTTGACAGATTGTAATATTGACCCGATGGTGGCGCTAGATGAAATGTGACGGGATCACCAAAGTGATTTATTGTTGATATATTTCAGTCTGGACCAAAGTGGAGGGCTGGCAACAGGTGCTTTAAACACAGAAAAGATTACATGTTAACAAACAAAATGCATAGTTTACAGTACATATTATTGCTGCTACAAAAAATAAAGCGATGGACACATAAATGCAACTTAAACACAATGTTATTCATTTTAGTCTTTCTTTTAACAAGTTGCACACCATTTTTCACTTTCATTTAATGTGCAGAAGACCCACACAAGTGGGGAAAATGACACTGTATTTGTTAAGGTTGACTGAAATATTTACTGAATACATAAAAAAATCAAATTGCTTATTCAATACTCAGGTAAACCTTATAATGTTGGGGTGATTACAATTAGGTATTTTTAATTTGACATCCTGAGTTTGGAGGGCAAAGAAGCATCCGCTTCACCACACATCTGACGAAAGAGTCTTAATGACAACACTAGATGAAAACCCAGGGACATGTCATCATCAAGATATAATCAATTAACATGTGCGACGCATACAATATGCCAGCTTATTCCAGCTAATAGCTGCCGCTGTTATCCATCTTGGAACCCTAATTATCTTACTGTTATAATTATGAATTATAGGTCAGACGTGACTACACATGCATCGTCTGGCCACTTGTGGAGGGTCATTTCCATTTTTTTTTCTGTCAGCCTGATTGCTCGACAGTGTTTATGAATGAGGAGACAAGGCTAATAAATACATGCAGAATTAGAGCATCAGATTTTCAACTGATTTTTAACAGGGTTGCTTTTCCAAGGACGACCATGATTACAGCATGTTTTCTAGTACTTCTTTCAATTTCCTGGAACTATACGTTTGTGCGAAGATGCCCCTACACATGTTTAATAAAAGTGGTTACACACACACAAACATCAGTAGCTAGCTGGTTTGTTTTAAGGCTCAGAGCCTTGTTCAGAAAGGTCTGATACTGTTACCTGGCAACAACATGTTGCTTACAGATGTGAGCCCTCACTTTGTTATTATAGCATCTTGTTGACTGAGTATCAAAAGCTGAGAGGCCTATAGAGGACTTTGGGATGCTTAAACAAAAATAGGAAGCATCTCTTTGAGTAGCAGTAGAGAATGTCTTTTCTAGAAGATACAAAAGAAATAAAACGACAGCAGGCTGTTTGTTACAAATGCTGCACAGTCGCCCCAGCACACAGTGTACATAAATGAGATTGCCAGCCTGAGTTTAAAAATGATTGTGCGTTCATTGTGTTTTTGATTTTTCAGCAGTCAACCACAACAACACTGCAAAAAGGAAAGCTTCAATATAAGGAATGAACAATTTGAGGAGAAAATTATTGAGATTATCTGTCTATGCAGCAAAGTCATTTTACTTGACAATACATCCTCAAATAAATTGGATCAGTCGAGAAATAAATGTTAGCGTTCAAAGTAGTAGAAATAAATGGGATCAGACTGCACATCAACAGCACAGTTATGTGGACAACAGAAATACAATGAGTGTAGCAAATAATTCTTCTTTCAGCATTGTTGTATTCCTAACCACACAAACATCACTACATTAAGTAGATGAAATGTAATTCCTGTGGAGAATGACTATACTGATGCTTGAAACAAGTTGTTTAATGATACAGTGCAATGAGAATGTATGTGGCTTCATTTTATCAGAGTAGCTTGTTTAACTAGTGAATTATTACATTTGAAGATTTCCTGATGAATTACGGCATAAAAGATATACACTTGCATTTATGGCACTTTTTCTGTCTACTGACCTCTGTAAGTGTTTTACACACACTCGTACACTGATGGTGCCGACCTGCTCATCAGGAGCAGTTTGGGGTTCAGTATCTTCCTCGAGGATTCTTTGGCATGCAGCATGGGGATCTTCCGATCAGTGGATGACTCGCTCTGCCTCTTGAGCCACACTCTTGACAAACAGAACTTTGCCAGTGACTCACATGAAGCAACCATTTAAACTACTGTGGATCAGGCATGTTTACACCGATAGGCATGAAAATTAATGTGCATGTAAAAAATAAAGAAATATTAACAACAAAATAAATAATGTCATTATTTTTTTACTTTACTTAAAAATATAATGTTAATATAATATAAAAAATGTTAACTTTAATAATTATGAATTATGAATGATATCCTAAGAAGTGTATAACAAATTATCTTGTCCTCAGCACTTTTTGAATAGTTATACTGCAACCACAACAGTTTTGTTGTCCTGATTTTATTATGCATTATTAACGTACATTTTTTATTCCCAAATGTTGCACATAAGTGACCTTGAACTTCACAACTACTATACTTAAATACAAGTTATTGATAAAATGATCAAAAAATACAGTGTGACACTATTTGATCATGTAACCATGAGATAAATGGTCATTGATTATGTCACTTTGACAAAGTTTTATGGATAAAAATGTCAAATTTAATGTCAACATTTCAGCATCTCAACAGAAAAGACTTTATACAGAATAAGAGAACATATGTAGTACACATGAATACGTTTCTGTGTTCAAATTAAACCACCACAGTGGTGCCATGTAGTGTCATCCTTGTTTTATACTGTGCAGGTAGTGTCCTCTAGTGGCTGCCTGCAGACATTGCACTTTAACGGTGTGAGTCACAGCACCCTGCTGATGACAGACTGATAAATAACCACAGTCACTCTGATGGATTGGATATTTTGATGAACATGTATAGCTACAGTGTCTCCAAACATGTTTCTGCTGATTTGTGCTACTTCAGTTACTGATGACAGAAATGATAAATATCCTTGTGTTCTTTAGTGTCTCAGAGAGTCCTCAAGGATGTGACCCCTCTGGCCTGTCGGTGGCTCTCTCTGCCTGGTTGCCTCCAGCGGGACGCTTCATGCTGAGCGCAGTGTACACACCTCTTACCATGAACAGCAGGGAGATGGCAGCAAAGTATGAGGCGTAGATAAGAAACTGAAAAGAAATGAGAGGATAAATTGCACTGTGGATAATAACTCATAAATTAATTTCCATCCAATTATTCCCTTTTGTCTCTTGTGGTCTGTCTCACTCTGTATGTTCATCGAATGCCTTTCAAACAGTATCATCTTTCTTTTATCAGTGCTATTTATTGTCTTTATTTCATTTTCTTTATGCAGTTTCTATCATTCTCATTTGCATTAATACTCCTCAATTTCCACCTTATTGTAAAAGTTTATGTTTATGATCCTCTGCTTACAATGAATTAACAAATATCATTTAAAGCTGATGTAATACGTAAAGTACACAGACAGTTCAGTAGATGATTTGAGCTGATTTGTCTAAGTGTCTGATTGTGTGTGCTGCAGGACCTGTGAGGTGATGGTGAGCTTTAGAGACTTGGTGTTGATGACAGTGGCGGTGAGGACACTCTGGAGCACTGTGGCCACAAAAGTGTTCACGCCGAATACCAACGCATAGCGCCTCCTGTTCAACGTCTTGGCTATCTGAAAACTGTAACATAAATACCGTAGATCAGATGCTAGGTACAATTAAAATGTTGATTTATTTCTTCTATTTATATTCAGTATTATACAACAAAGGATAATCAGATAAAGATGAATCACAATACGATGTCTACTCCACCTTAATTCTAACAGACTGTGTGAGGTAATGCTTTTATGTTTTGCAGGTAATATTAGTCACCATCTTAGTTTAAAGGTGTAGTATGTAAGAATTGACCATCTTTTGATCTCATACGCCCAACAAACAGGGACAACATATCACCAGAGTAGCTAACTGCTGCTAACTGTATTCTGTTTAGGGGGGCGACACCCGTTCCGAAGGACCGCCATTCCGACGGTCCGCCATTCCGACCGGGTTATGGTTAAGGTTAGGGTGTCAGGTTCGGAATGGCGACCTTTTTTTAAAAATAATTAAGGGCCAGCATTCCGAAACATGAAAGTGAACGTTCGGAATGGCAGCCCTTCAGAATGCCGCCCTGGACCCTTCTGTTTATGACTGTTGCCGCTGTTAGCTTGTTAGCTCAGTTAGCTGTGCAGCTTTCAGAAGTTTTGGTGTTTACACCGCTAGCACAGGACCAGTGTGTTGTGGGAGAATGACGTTTTCTAGGCTAGCTGGTTAGCATGCTAACTTAGATATCTCTGCAACACAATATGTCTTTGGCATAATGTCAAAACTGTTACTTCTTAACATTGATAATTTTTAAATGTTTTAAACTGAAAATTCTTACATACTGCACCTTTAAGGTGTACGAAAGCTAACATTTACTAACTAGCATTAAGTACAGCTGAGGCTGGTGGAATGTCATGAATGGTGATGGTACATTTGTGGCATCACAAATTCAGATTCTACCCAGAGGATTCATGACTTCACACAAATACACAGTATTGATGAATTGTTGACACGTTCTGAATTCTTACGTGCAGATGGCCGTGAGGGGCAAGTAAAGTGTTTTGAAGAGGGTGAAGCATGTGTAGCTGATCCAGATGTTGTTACTCAGATCCATTAGGAATATAACCCCGGCAATTAGGAGTGTGAAACCCCCCAGGACAAGTTCCCCCCACACGGACCACTCCAGAGACATGTGTCCCACAGCAACAGTGGCTGCGGCTCCTGAAGGAGAACACTCTGTGAGTCAGTGCAGAACTGGAGGGTGACTGGGGAGCAGCAAAACATGGCAGAGCCCTCAGAGACCGGTACATACACACTCGATAAGATGATGTTAAAGGATTGGTCAGATTGTTTAATTTCGGCACATGGTGGGACAGATAAATGAATACGAACAGTATTAAAAACAATATGTCACCCTGCTCCTTCTAAGCCTTCATACATTCTGATAGAAATTCTGAATTTTCCTCAATACTTCAAAATGTAGAGAGGAAATGAAACTGCAACATGAATCTCATTATAACAGCTGAAAAATTACATAACACCAAAAAGAAAATTCTGTCAACATGTATTCCACATGGAGCTAATCTAAACAAATACTTAGAAAATAAACAAGATTATTTCAGGTTGTGCTGGCATGGCTGTAGTGAGGCTGGCACACTTTGATGTCCAAAGGTTCTGAAATGGTCACTGATTTTCTGTCATTAATATTTATATTTCATATATTTAATATTATATTTAATTCTGATTCCTGTCCAGCAGATGAGAACAACTTGAGAATATAGACTAAATGTCAATAGATTAAATTGCTGCTGAAAAAAAAAAAAAAAACTCATTAATTTACACTGTAAAACAAAATATGTTCAGGATACTCAACAAAATTAGCTTGGTTGACATTTTTTGATGTAATCAGTTTCCCCAAATGTGTTAAGTCATTATTATTAAAAAAAAATAGAGTTTTTACATTTTTTTTATTGTACAGTGTAATATTGTTCTACTTAAAATGATTCACCATATAGCCTATAATGTTTTTAGTTTCTCCATACTTAATAAAATCAAATCTAATAATACACTAATGCTTAACTCATTGAAATTTGTGACTAATTTTTTTGATAGTTCGTCCCACACATAGTCTCTCAAGGAGTCTATTTTAAAGCGATTTTTCTACCATTGATACGTGAAAACATGTTATAGAAAAACTCTGAGTAAATAAGTCTTTTTTGAAATTGATGTCTCTCATTTCAGCCACAGGGTGGCGCAGTGCAGCCCTGATACCTCACACAGCTCCTGTCACCACATGTGAAGGAGTTATAAGGCTCTTTTCCCTGTGGATGGACATGAAGTCTGGGACTCAAGACAGTGAATCTTTGGGGCATTGATTATTTTGAGTCTCGCTTTTTTCTTCCTCTTTTTATTCTCCATGTCCCCTCACACTTCATCTCTTCCTCACATACTACTTTAACATGGTTGCTACATGCATCATATGTTCTTTCTAAGTAGCGCTGCAGCTTGAAATGAAACCTAAATAAAAACCAAGCTGCATTTAGTAACGTGAGCGTTAATAATCTCTGAGCCCCGAGAGACATGGATCTACTCCAGAGGAGCTCTTTATCCACTCGAATATGAAGAGAGCCTGAGTATTACTGCTTCGCTCTTTTAAATGTGTACGTTTCCTTTGATTCTTCGTCCATTCGCAGTCAATGAGCGCTAATAGTCCAACACCAGGGCTAGTCTGTGTATTTAACATGTTCTTATCAATCCCCCTGAGTCCGATTAGCAGAGGGGGGTCAAATAGAGACTGAATAATTAGAGCGGTTTCCATTGCAGTGTCAATTGGAGGCTTAGAAGAGTCAGCAGGGGCAGCTCTATAGCTTCATAGGCAGGGATCAATAATGCAGCTGGGCTGTACATTATGTTCAAGCTGCAGGAATTCAAGCTAAACATCAAATTGGTGCTCATATTTCAGTTTAATTGGGTAAGTGTTTGAGTTTATTCAATAATTTAACCCCTTTTATGTCTTACAGCAAACCCAGAGGTGTCATCTTTTTTTGTTCCACAATTTGTCTTCCTTAATATATCTGATGCCTCCATTACCCACAAAGCAACTTAGCCATTGAGTGACGTCACTGGAAACAGTGATAATGTGAAGCTTCCTCTGGAGCCACAAAAGACTTACACTCCTTTCTTCTCAAATGCAGTAGTAGATTAGTGGAGTTACCCTTTAAAGAGATCTCGTTACATGAACACCCTGTCCTCAAAGTGTGACATTTATACTGCTATACTTGCAAAATACGTTTGGAGAAAAGGTTACTTCTCCCTGGGTATTTCCAGTCCAAGAACTTCTGCATAGGGAGTGTACTGGGGCAGATAGTGGGTGTACACAGCGCAGCATTTTCACACCAGAAACAAGGCCTCCTGTCCTATTTTTGGCTGGACTTAGGCTACAAAAACAGGTTTGAATAAAGTTTGTGGTTTGGTTAACTGCCATCCACAGAGATATGCCGCAAACGTGGCTTAAAAAAATGGTCAAAATCAATGCAACGCCAAGATATCCTGACTTTTAGTCCCTGGCATGGATCAAGCTCTAAAAACTGGAAATTCTTTAGCATGATACATTTCAAATGCATCTTTGATAAGACTTCACACCCCCGGTCTGCAGTTCTATTAAAAAATTGTAGTCTTCAAGCCCAAATCGAATCACCCTGGATGACATCGTCAATTTCACTGTGATGTTGTGTGTTTTGAAGGATCAGACACGAGCAGCATGCAGGTCACACTGAACCATGTTGGAGATGGCGGATGAGGAAAAATATGTAACCTCATGTTGTGTTTGTTTGTTCACACTGATTACATAACATCACACTGTATGCTGTGTGTTGTACTGTATGTGGGCAAGTACAATTTGAATTTGCATACCTTAAGCTCCAGTTTGTGGTCTAAAACTAAACTAAAGTATATTCAGCGTGCAGTTTCATGCCAAATTAAAAGGAAAACCTTGGACATCCCTGACCTGGGGAGGAAAATGTCCTGACTGAAACTATGCTCTGAATATATTAACCATTGACTTAAATATGTTTGAAGTGTAAATGACTTGTAATTACGGCTTTAGCTCGAGGATAAAAAGTTGGTTTAGGTGCACTGTAACTCCTTCTCCTGGAAAATCATGCTTTAGAAAACAATGTAACTTAGCATAACTCAGTTTGTTCTGCACACACATTTGGTTTTATCTTAATATTAATGAGCTACTAAAAAAATTTTTTTTTCAAGCCCCGGGACATATGCAGTTATTAATATGCTGAATATGAAAATACTAAATTATGTTGTGTTTTTCTGCTACATTTTATCATCTTGGTAATCCATATGCATATTTTCCCTATCGGTTCCAACCAGGTTTTTTCCTCAGGGATGTTTTCTAAGTGTGGAACGGAGAAAATACAGCAGGAATCTTTGGGGAAATATCAGACATGGGCCCTACAGCTTGACTGCGTGTTGGGCAGAACCATTTACAAGTGAAAGGCATACAGCTGGATGTGGTTTACACAGAGTAATTGCCTTTGGTTTCTGGGGAATACAGGAATGTATCAGTACTATAATCAATAAAAGTGCACTGGCTAGATGGCAGCAGCTGCTATACCCATCTGGGGATGAGAGCAGGCAATTAAATAGTCTAATTAATGCTGCTCCTATTGTCTGCTGTGCTTTGGGGGTTGTGAAATACTGATAGTAGAAAGGGATTGTGTTTTCTTTCTGCCTATTTATCCGATTGTTTTTGTAGCAGAATGCATATAACACCCATAAGCTTTAATGAAAATGTTTGGACTTGTTTTTACAAGAGCCTGAACCAGTTCTGTTAAGCTGGATATGCAGCGGGTGCTGTTCTGAATTAATCAGTTTTCAGATTTTGCACAACAATTCCTCATGGGACCGGAGTGACACTGAAGAATCTGACTGTCAAGCATGTGAAATGTGGGAGGTAGCAAAGTTTTTCCTACTTTTCCTAAGAAAAACTACATACAAAGGACAATGAGAGGAATAAGAAGTATTCAGATCCTAGTACTCAGTGTACTGACATTTTGGGTCGTATACAGGTTTGCAGATATATGCAGATTTGAAGTAAACTAGTGCAGTGCCTGTGCAAAACATGCTGTTCGGCACGGATTATCTGATAATGTGAGGGGTTTACAGATCTAGTCTTAAATCTCCTGAACTGCTCACAGACTCATCTGGGTCATCCTGGTGATGTCCACCAGTTACGATTTCTGATTACGACAGTACGTTACGTCAGGTAACGTTGACAAAAACTTGGAATGTCGCCTCCAGTTCTCATGAAGAATGGAAAACCTGTGTTGGCCTCATCTCCCCACTCATCCAGAATCCTCTCACCTTCTGCTATGTTTTTATTTCTCACTGTAACATGTTACTACAGCAAGTTGTTGCAGCACGCTAAACTCCAATTTGTTGCTTCGACATGAGATCACATGAGAGAGATCAAGTGGGAGCCCAGCTTCAGTCTGCAGAAGCCATGAAGCCAGAGCGCTGAAGCCAAGCCCCTGCTGCTGCACAGACTGTTGAATGTGTCACATTCAAATTGCACCAAATTCAACGCTGTGCTTCCTCTGGTCCTCATGTGTGAATCACAGACAGAGATTCCTTGTTTTATAGTTAGATGTACATGTCACTTTGTACCGCTTGGTAAAAAAGATTTAATATTTCACGAGTACCACTTTTTATTAAGCTCCCCGTAATAAGCGTTAGTTAATAGGAAATAAGGCCTTTTTAGTCTTTAAGTGTTCATAATAGCAGTGCCAAGACATTTATTTGGCCTTACTAGAAACTTATAAGAAACCATATGACGCATTTATTGATTTTAACTGAATGACCTACCTTTACTAAGCCTTTTTGTTTGCTTCATTAAGATTATTACATAAATGTTTGAATAACCTTAATAAGACATTGTTCTCACTTTAGACCCAGTAGTTGCAAAAAGCAAAATTAACATTTCATAAGCTTATAGTTAACTGTTGATAAATACACGATGCAATATGCATTAATTTTAATAAAGCAACACAAAGCTAAGTAAAGATTTAACAGTAAAATAAAAAGTAAGTTAGTTAAACTCAATAAATATGTTTTAAATCTTATTGTACATGATTATAGGAAACTTATAAGGCTTTTATTAACATTCTTAAGCATCTATAAGCTATAAACAAGTGCCTCTGAATGTCTTATAATCTAACAGTGAACGTGTTTACGCTGCTATTTTTGACACTTCTATACTTTTATTAATATTATTCGAAGCTTAAAGACTTATAAGGGCCTTATACCTATTTACTAACGCATATTACAGGAACTATAATAGACATTTTTAAGACTGTATTGAAGAAAACAAATCAGTTGTGCGTTAGTTACCTGACAAATCACTGATGGTGTCTACCCCTCCATTGTAGGATGTGAAGTTATGGGGCTGGATTTGTTTCCAGAAGAGCTGGATGTAGCCTGCAACCTGGTAAAAGCCACATTTCCCTGTAGCTGCCCATATGCAGAAGAAGACCACAGCCACAGATGAATAACTTTCCTTACAGTCCAAAGCGAGCCTTCTGAACATCCTCCCAACATGCTCGGCAGCTGTCACACTTTTCACCCAGATGGAAAAGTTCTGCCTGTCAGAGTTGTTACTGTCCTCGACTGAGTAGCCCTGTTCTGCAGAATATAACCTAGTCTTTGGCATGGGCAGGAAAAAGGAGGTTATCAGTGCGACAGAGACAGATATGAGAGTTAGAAAAGCTAAGCAATACAGGGGCACCCCACCCAAAGACACAAGCAGCTGAGCCAGCAGGGCACCGGCAGCATAGCCCAGCAGTATGGCCGCTTTGACATAACTGGTTACTCTCTGATAATACTTGGCCTCAACAATGCTGTAAATGTAGGAGAAGTAGGCCACATCTGCTGCCATGGCAATGCTGTAGCAGAAGAAGGCTAGCTGAGTCAAGTGGACTCCTGAGCCAAACAGTACCAGCACAAACGCTGCAACATAGCTGAGCCCCTGGAGGATGATTACAGGCTTGTACCTGAGGATATCTGTCACCAGGAGGACTGGGATGAGGAGGAACAGGCTGGAGTAAGTCCACACAGGATACACCTGTCTGTTCACCTGCATATGGAGGAAGAAAAAAACAAGAGACCATACTGTTTTTAGAAATGATCCCTAAATGCTGAGTGCAAGAGTTAGTGATGACAGCAGCACAACGCATAATGAAAAACTGCTTCTGCATGCACATGATGGAGCAGGAAGCAGCAGGAATGAGGCTCATAATGTGACACATTTTAATATGATGCAAATAAACACAATAGTTGCAGTTTGAAAGCAAAATATAGTCTTAAATTCTCATTAAGATGGTTTTTGTTTTCCACTTTGGAGCTGAAGAGGATGGGCAGGAATTTTAAATGCCATTATTTCAATCAAGGCCAGAGTTATAAAATAATGTATGTGGATAAAAGCAGCCGTTTTTTAGTGCTCCAAATGTGCATGATTGCTTTGAGTGCCCTGGCATTTATAATTGGTTGGTTTAAGCTTAAATTTATAATCCTTAAGATCTTCATGAAGCCATTGTTGATTATTATGGTCATTTGCTCTGCAATAGCGGTTCAATCTGCAACTCGGACTCAAAAAACGTTGGTACGCTGCGTAAAAATCATAAGCAAAAACATAGATGTAATAATTTGTTAATCCTTTTTGACATATAACAGTTTTCAAAAGTTTTACCTCATCAACTTCATTGATTGATTTGGAACATCCCACAGATAAACAGGAAACAGGTGGTAGTATCGTAATTGGGTATGAAAGAGGCCTCCTCATAAGGCTCAGTTGTTTACAAACAAAGACAGGGCGAGGTTCATCACTTTGTGAAACACATAAAGGATATTTGGGCTCGTGAACACTTTGTAAAACTGTTGTCAGTAAACACAGTTTGTTTGCAAATGATTGCTTTCTTTTTTATTTATGTTTTACAGTGTCCCATCTTTTTTACTTTCAGTAAGTACCTCTCTATGTATAAAAATCAAGAAGGCCAGCTCCATCCTGGGATGCCCTCTTGACTCAGCGCAGGTGGTGGGAGAGAGCAGGATGATGGATAAGCTGTCATCGCTGCTGGTGAAGGAGTCCCACCCCCAGCAGGTCACTATCACAGCACTGGGCAGCTCCTTCAGTGATAGACTGATACACCCCAAGTGTGTGAAGGAGAGGTATCGAAGGTCCTTCCTTCCTGCTGCTGTCAGACTGTATAACCAGCACTGCTCCCAGTAGACCACACTGTTTATAATTACACTGTTTATATTTGTACATATTATGTTTATATGATTCCATTTCTATTTCTGCTCTAGCTCTTCTTCTTACCTTTTTATTATATTGTTTATTGTTATATTGAACTAGCCTTTGGCTGCTGTGACGCACAAATTTCCCCGTTTGCGGGACTATTAATGGAATTTCTGATTCTGATTCTGATTCTAATTCTAATATGGAGGTGGAGTCCACCATTCCTACACTGGATTCAGATTGCCTGTAAGCACAAGGGTTTCACAGGAAACAATGCATGCATGTAATCAACCCAATCGTTAGGGTTAGGAAGAAAATCATGGTTTGGCTTAAAATACCTGTTTTGGTTGCCAAAAAAGGAGCTGGTCAGACTTCCCATAAGAAACACCCGGTTTTGGTCATCACAGAAATGGCTTAAAATGTCCCCACAGACTCAAAATGCAGTCACCCGTTCGGCAGCCTTGTGGCTTGTAATAACGACATCAGCCTCCCCTCTGCCTTCTGATGTGAAAGTCTGCTAATAAGGATGTGTCAACCTTGGATGTATCTGTTGTTTGTTAACTGCTATCATTATATCCAATTCATATCAGTCTCACTGTTCACTGTTCCTTATCTTTCAGCATATCAGAAGTGTATAAAGGAACTACTAATGCAAGCTTTTGGAAACTGAATGTATTTGTCCTTGTGGTTGGTGCCAACTGCAATCTCTCTTAGAAATGTGTCTACAAAACTTCGACATGCATTCATCAGTGGATCATTTAAAATTCTTGCCAGAGTAATGGAACAAGATGAGATGCAGAGTTGCAGGTGACAAGCTGCATCTAAGGCAACCTTCACTGTGTCCTATAGTATTTGGAAAACTACTTGCAGCCATGTGCAGCATGAAATCAGATTGTGTTTGCTGTCACTATTGAGTAACTTCTTCATCAAACTGAATTTGTTTGGCTGCACACTAGTTGCTCTTCTGTTATACTGTATTTCTGACAAAGTAGCTGCTCAAGGAGTGTTTGCTGTAGGATTTTACTGTTCTTGCTGTAACCACGGTAACCACAGATGTCTCCAAATTAACCAGGACTGAAATCTTAATCTACAATTTTAAATAATAGTTTGATATTGATTCATCTGACTAAATCCTCATTAGTTTGGTGTCTCCATGAATTTTCTTCGTGCCAACACGAGGTCAAACCTTTCTCTTGATCAGCACTTTGATGAGGACAAAACAGAAAACAGTAACCCCACACAACCCCTGCAGAGCCAATCAGCAGCAACATGTTCAGTGGACACTGAAGTTGCTCTTGCAGTTGCCAGAAGCAGTTAACATTTTTTACAACGATCAACAAATGTGAATCTTAAGAGGTGATGTTTTTGCAAAGATGCAAGTGGGCACGGAAAGGCACACTGCACTGACATTGAGATGTTTCAGCTTGAGCCAGGTAAGTTTGGAGAGCAAGGGTCAAGCTAGCTAACAGCCTCACTGCCTGTTTGTGGTGAATAAACATGGACTGCAAAAACACTTCAGCAGTCTAAAAGTAACAGATTCAAATATATGTAGGTGGGTGTTCAATCTAAATGCACCTTATGACCTCTGGCTCCTTGAGTGAAGGCAGGAATATATCAGGCTGTTAGTCGTCTTCCCTGAAATGACTACAAATGTACTTTCAAAAATACCAAGATGAAGTCACTATCAGTTGCACTTTGTTGGAGTGGTTGGAAAAGTCTGTACTTTGTTCACAAACTTAGTAAATATATATAACTTCATATAAAATTTCAAAAGCCACTCAGGAGCACAAGTTGAAAAGGTAATTTGCCTCATACATGGCTGAGCATCAGATGAGTACACCTTGAGAGTTCCTGCCATAATATGTGTGAATAAAGCAGCTCCCATCCTGCCTTGTGCATCACAAAGTGATTGTCATTGCAGAGGTGTGAAGGACCCCATTTAATTTCTTCTTCATGCCACACTGTGAGGGGTGATACTGAAGAGGCTCTCATGTTCTCTACAGTCTGTACCAAACCTCACTTCAACACTGAATTTACTCAGTGTCATGTAAACAGGGCAGCTCTGCTGATATCAGTAGAGTTTCTGCTTACATCAGTTTGCTACGGCAGTACATAATACTTTTAGGAGTACAGAGAGAAAATAACATGTTGGTTACAATATGGTGCCTTACTCTAAGAGGAACTATTAAACTATGAACATGTTGTATTACTTTACTTCACACGGGTAATCTAACAACTTCAGGTACTTTAAACAAAAGCCTTTTTTGGACAGAATGATGGCAGCGATGTCAGTAAGTCCTGCTCATGTATATGTCCGGATCAGATTGCTATGAAATTTTGCTTGTATATTCATGGTCTCCAGAGGAGGAATCCTACTTATGTTCGCGACCTCCTGAATCTTATCTTAGGTTGTCGGTGCAAGCAGCTTAGTGCCACCATATTTATGTGTTGTTAAGGGGTGAGCTCTAGAGGCTGTAGTAATTATGATGGAGAAGAGGAGGAACCGAGGTGACGTAGAATAAAAAGCAACAGAGTCTGCGTCGGAGGAGGAGGTTGGGTTGGTTGGATGGGTTTCACCCAGCAGACTGCCATCCATATCTGCTGTAAGTCAACATTGACTTATTTTAACTTAACATATTTAATTTACGTCACATACATAAAGTAACTTAACTGTAACTCAACTTTTGTTACTTATTTAATCCATACCTTGATACTTTCCTAAACCTAACCAAGTAATTTTGGTGCCTGAACACTAACCTGACATTTCACAATGTTTATGACGTGAGGATGAAGGTCTGGTGCATGTTTGCTGGTACTCTGGTTCATTTGGCCATGGTAAAGAATTACTGCATATTGATACATTCTCTACTTATTTACATGTCAACTTGTCATCAGTAAGTTGCAATTTGAAACATTTAAAATGACAGCAACTAGTTCTGCAGTTCTGAACATCCATGAACAAATATATTCATGTGTACACTTTCACTTGTACACTGTTCCTTGAAACAAAACATCCATGTTTCTGTTATCCATACTTCAGTTTATATTTGCACAACTTCCTTACATGTATTTACATTATTTATAGTATTGAAGAACATATTCAAAATCTGATATCCTGAGGCTTCCATCTGTACAGCAGTCACATATCTCATTACATAGTTCAGTACCTCACCTGTTCGCTGGTGAGATTCTTGTAAGTTCCTGTGAGAAACTCTGTCATGAAGGGCTCTATGGGCCTCATCATGGAGCAGAAACCATAGGTGCAGAGCAGCACAGTTGGGCCCACCCAACCAGCACAGCAAGGCACATAATGGCCTGCCCAGCAAGGCCTGTTGCCACACTCCCCGCTCCAGCAAAAACCCATCGTTCCTCTGCGGGTCCCCGGGGACGTCTCGCTGCGTCCGGCGAGAGCGCGGTCTAATTTAGGCAGTTTAATCTGTTGAGATATGGGAGCCTCAGATAAGGCCAAGGTGAGACTGACTGTGAACACCGAGTCACCTGCTTCGCCATTGTTGTTTCTCTCCTCTGAAGTTTTCCTGGCTACGGTGAGACAGGAAAAAATGTGAGGCTGTGAGTGAAGATACATTAGGATGAAATATGAGGTGGTGAGCCCCTGGGGCTCCAGCAGGTTATAATAAATACTGTCTCCTCCTCTGTCTTTATACAAAACACCCTCATTCCTGCAGATATTGAGGAAGGGGTGGAAGTCAAGCAGAGGAATATGTATGAGTGCAGGTGTACACACCACCCTGCTGCCCCCTCCCCCACACACACACGGTGTGTACATACTGTGTGCCTGTTTAGTTTGTGCCACCATCAGCCAGAGTCCAAAGCAATGAGAGTAAAGATATGTTTCACAAATGTTTTGGTCAAATAAATGAAAAAATGATAAATAAATAAATGATAAAAAACATTTATTTTTTGTACAAAATACTTAAGGCCTTTTCTTCAGGCTGCTAAATAAAAAATAAGAGCTAAGAGAATCTTGGACACATCCACCAGGCACTCAATTAAACTCAACTCTTAAACTCAATTTTGCAGAGTAGCTCCTCTGATCAGATAATGTTAATGTTCAGCATTTTGTCTTTGTGACTGTCATAAATAACAAGTTCATAATGTCAAAGTCAGTTTGGGAGTTTGCAGTTCGGCTTGGCGGTGAATTCTTAATACTTAGGGGAAGAAATAAGCAAGGCAATCATTCCCGAGATGAGAATTACTGTAGTCTGTAATTTAAAATATCCAACGGCGAATTATGACTCACCAGTGGGGTGTCAACGGAAAGCTCTGCCACAGCTCAAACTGTCAGACTGTCTCCACGACTTAATTCTCAACATCAAGGTCATCCAGCAAAGAAAATATTCATATTCAGATATTTGGCATTTCTGGTTTGTTGTTGGCAGATTTACAGTATGTGATGTTCAGCCACTATGGCTGGAGGAGGGGGGGATACAGAAAACACTCAGTTTGACCTTTACACTGACAAAGAAGAATTATAACATAGTTTTAGTATTTATTATTTTTGTATAAAATTCTACTGAAAAATGTTCCCTTTTAGGTTGTCATTATCAGTACATGTTGTAGAAGCAGTAAAGGTCAGATAGCTTTCACCATCTACAAGGCACCAGCATACCAGTGTTTTCATTACTGTGAGGTATTTAACACCCGCAGTTCAACTCAAAGCGAATAACCATAAAACAAGACAGGCAACCCCGTGGCTTAGAAACTGCTTATACACAGATGACTTGTTAGTCACATTTTGATGGAAAATTGCTGCTTTGATTAGGAAGTGGAGATTTTCTGTACTGTTTACAAGTCATGACATGATCAGGGTGGGCTGGTGGGCACACAAAGTGCTGCCAGTGATCATTTAACAGATACATTTAGTACCAACATTTCGCAGCCTGCCAGACAAAACCTGATCAAACTGTTTCAATCCTGTTCAAAAATGAAATGTGCATAGCATTATGACCGTCTCAAAACACATTTTCTGTTACAAACAGTACTAAGTAAACAGATTAAAGAATGTTGGAATAAGTTAGCTTTAAAAGTCAACCATGCCAGCTCCACACTGGGAAGATTATGCACCAATTAAAAGTACGGTGTGAAGGATTTAGTGGCATTTAGTTGCAGCCCATAACTAAGTGAATACCTCTCATCTCCCCAGCCTCTATTGGTGGCAGCTAAAAACGCAAAGAAATGCAGAAAAATGTGAAGGGCTCTCTCTGAAGCCAGTGCTTGGTTTGTCTGTTCTGGGCTACTGTAGAAACACGGCTGTGCAACATGGCGGACTCCGATGAAGAGGTTCACTCCCTCTGTAACTATGAAACGCTCATTCTAAGGCAACAGAAACACAATTCTTAGTTCCAGGTGATTATACGTACGCTGATGAAAAAATAATTATGAAGATTATATTACATTTCTGCCAAACAACAGACACATCAGGTTAGTCCTCTGAGGGACTTCAAGGATTAGTCAGTATTTAAAGGGGCATGTTTGCTGATTGTTTTGTGTGACTGGCCGTTTTTATCGTTTGTTAATAATCTCATTAATGTTGTGTGTGATTATTCTTTGGATTGCTATGTTTCTACTTCTCATGTCCCTCTCATCTGAATGTTTTCAGAGAGAAACATATTGAAACTTTTGATTACCTTGGACAGTGTACAAAGCCCTCATCAACCGTTTTAATATTCTTTTAATTCTCACATCCATCATCGTCTAATCTTTCATTCGCTGCCAGAATAATTGTTGGCAGTGTATGATTCTGCAAACGGTGGATATTTTGAAACTTCATATTCCTTTTTGTTGCAACTTTACTTTTCTTTCAGTTCGGTTTTCAATTTTACGTTGTGCTTGTGGTCTGGTTAGGTTTAGGCACATAAAAATACTTAAGCTTACCTGGTTCTGTTTCCACAAACACAGATGGAAAATTTCCCATTGACTTACATTGCATGACTGCAAATGCTGAATTGTAGTCTCAGCCAGCGGTGGTAGGACACACATTGTATAAATGTCAACATGACATATATGACCCATCTTGAGAAGATCAAACTCTGGGCCGCTGCAGCGAGGACACAGCCTCTGTACATGGGATGCATGCTCTACCACCTGAGCCACTGTGGCATCCTTCATGTATGACACATTTGAATGTATGTGTGGTTTGTAGAAACGTAAAATGCCAACATTTTATTCTGGTGACTCGGCTGACTCTCAGTAGTCGCAATACTGTTGTTCCTGCTTCATCCATATTTTATCAAGGCATGTAAACCAAGCAAACTTTTAAATTATATTTATTGCAATGTTTCCAACAAAAACCAGGACATTGGGAGCTTTGTGTGTGGTTCGTCTAACTCTCCTTTTATTATTCTCATACACAGTTGCACCTTTTGCACAGACGACGAGTATTTATTTTCATTACGATGACAAAATAATGGCTGGATGAACAAATGGAAAGAAGCAATCTTCATTTTTTTTATTTTTTACAGTGGCTTGTAAGTCAACATATATTTCAAGTATTGACTTCATTTGATGTTTTCCAGTTGTCCATTATTTTATAATGGAAAGAGAAAGTTTTGGGATATTTTAAGATACAGAAAATCCAGGAAGGAGAATGTTTGATGTCCATTTTTCCTCTTATTAAAGTAAGACATCATCTCATATCATTTAGCCTAATGCATTATAGCAGAAACTCAAGACATAAAAATAACATTAACACAACACGACTGCAATGTACTGTGCCAAGAACAGCGGATCTTAAACCCCTCATCCTCCTCTCTGAACTCATTACGCTCTTAATCATCTCTGACCTGCAGTCTTTTTCCTATTAATTTACAGCAGACAGAGATGGACCTCGTTCTCATTTTGAGGAGTCAGGCTACTTCATTTTCTTTTGCCTCTGTAATATTCTCCAGTCTGTACTGCGACTGAAGTGATGACCAAAAGTAACTATCCTCCATTTCCCTTCCTTTCCAACAGTAAGTTCATGGATGAAGATAGTGTAAAGATAGACAGCCTCATGATAGCTCGAGCAGAGTGGGGGCCGTGGGAGGAAATGGCAGGTAAATGCCTGAAATTGCCTGCTGTGCTCAGTAGGACCAAATAGAGCTCAGCATGGTGAAGGACATCTAAAGGCTCATGGCGCCATATTGCTATGTGTCACCTGCACCAGCTCAGAAAAAAAACCTCTATAAGGAACAGTGTCGAATTAGATTTTGGGGTGAACTTGGGCTGATATTGACACTTTGTTGAGCAAGCTCTGAAAAGCCCTGTTTGACCCTGTTGTGAACGAGGATATTGTTCAGAATTTGGCCTCACGACCAACCCTCTCCAGAAGCCTTCCTGTAACAGCAGGAAAGACGAGAGCCTCCTCAGACAAAGGTGAGATTTTAAAAAGCATTCCTTGTAAAGGGAACTCTTTCACTACATATTTTTGTTCTCAACAGCCTTACACTTGGGTTATTCAGTTTCCTGTCTGTGCCCTCGCTTAATATTTCAATTAACCTATTCATGCTTTCTTCCTCATCACTTCTGAAATGCAGCATCTGACATAGCGAGTGTTCAAAGGCAACCCAGATGCATTGATTCGCTTCACAGACCAAACCCTTCTTCCCGCAATCTCCTTTTTTTTTTTCTCCTTCCTCGCTGGCAAATCATATGAGGCTGCTGCAGTCAGGAGCCTGACTTTGAAACAGTGAGTGTGTGTTGTGGGGTGTGTGTGTATTTCAGGGTGTTTGTGAGGCTCAGATAAGCATATGTGTGCAGTGGTTTGGCTACAAAACAGAACTCCTACTGTGTTGAGCTGATAAGACGTGAAAGTTCGATGTGGTTTTTCTCCCCCACACCATTATGACTTCACTGGACAATGAGTTGTACTTATAATAGGGTGGCTGAAGCAAACAGTGGAAACAAACAGAATATAATCCAGCACCTCTTGCATGCTTCTTTCACGTTAGAATACTGAGAGTTTATGTATGGTACCACTTCATTTAATCAGTACAATTTTGATATAGTTCTCAACAACAAAAGTAGAGATTCAACAAAGTGCCACTGACCATTCATAGCTGAATTGATCTTTTGTTGTTTAGACATTTTATGCTGCTGCTGTTAGACTGTAAGGTCCCACACCAAGGACCAAATCCAATACGCTGTTTTGCTTGTTCACACTTTAGGGGTGGGGTGTCCTGTTTCTTGTTGGGATAGAGGGGTAGGGTGAAGTGTTGATGGCATGGCCGATCAGTTCGCTAGCTAGCTAACATTACATTGTTATTTGTGCATGAAAATCCCTAATTTTGACGGATTTCAATGGCCAAAGCCGAAGTTGCTGCACTTGATACCGCTCCTCTAATATCAGTGCAGACTGGCAGTGTAGGAGCACGGGTTGCTAATGTTAGCCTGTAAAGCACCGCTAGTGGACAGGTAATGAGGAGGTGTTCTTTTTTATTTGATTACTTGATCAATAGCATGACATTGTGAACAAATCGTCTAAGCTTTTCTAAATAGCAAATGGCATTGGGATCATACCATGATGGCCATGGTAACACAACAGAAATCAACACAGCTGAAGATGGCATATTGCAAATGTTCGGTTGCGTCTGTTTACATAGCCATCAAAGACAACTGATGAGGCTCTTGGAGGGTCGTCCCATTTAAGTGGAGATTTCAACAACGACCCCTTGCACCTCTGTTCTGAGGGACAATGAGGCACTCAAAAATGAAGGGTAGAATTAAATAAAAATATGACTGATCCCACTTTGTTCATGAATATCTAACAAGTGTGACTAATATACAGTAATGAGGTTTTGCGATTAGTTTGATTAAGTTATAATACAAGACAAGACCTGCCTTAGATGATATTGTATTTTAGTGCTGCACATTCACTAATGAATTTGCAGTTTTTAGCCTTGTTGCCCATTTGGCAATTCTTCCTTTTTTTCCCTATAACTTCTATATGATTCTAATTTAAGCATTAATTCTCGGTCAAATACTAAACACAGTCACACAGCGCAGACCAAATCTCACTGTATTCCACCAAAAAAAAAAAAAACCTCCTCGAGACACATTATAGCCATGATATAGTAGTTGGTAGTTGCATACCGGCACAGTAAGTCCTTATTAAAGAGTGCATTTCATTCCAATATACTGGATTGAATTGGTAAACATCCAATGAGTCTGCGATGGGAAGATTGAGGGTATTAAAAGAGCTGCAATCATCCAGCTGAAGTTTTAAAGGGGGGTCTCTGGGCCAGAGGCACTAAAAGCTGCTCATAATCAGCGCCATCACAACACTAGATGGAGCTCTTGCTTCATCACACACCTGTAACATCACCCCTCATCTCTGTGATGCAGGCTGCTCATGACACATTCCTGACAATTTGACAGATTCAGCCTCAAACTTGTGAGTGCTGCGTGAAGAGCAGCACATGATTGACATGCTGATGGACAGACAAACAGTGAAAACCTCAAAACCAGCTGTCCTTGCCACACCGCCATCTGCCGCTTCCTGTTTAATTGGATGATGAGCGCTTTGATTGGAATGCAGGCTTGATTGCTAAATATTTTGTCCCCATATGTTTAGAATTATCTTAAGGCTTTTTATTGTGTCTATAGAGTGGTAATAGATGTAGCAGAATTAGTAATTAGTGTACTGGCGGTAGAAGCAGTCAACAGATCACAGCTGTAGCTGACAACAGCTACAGTATAATCAATTGACATGCTTGTGGTGAAGATATAACATGGTCCACACAATCATATAAAGAGCTGCATTGTTGGTTTACAGCTAAGCCCCGTTGACATTTTGTTCACTCAGCCATGGGGTTACATTTCCTGACACTGAGAAATATCGTTAAGATGCCGGATTTCACACAATGTAGTATTCACCTACAGTAATATGGAAAAAAAAACACGCTTTATCCTCCCAACACTGACCAGAATCTATAAAATGATGGACACCTCTGGATGTCTGGACACTGCTGCTGTGATCAATACCTGAAAAGATGATTCATATTGTAGAACTAGTCCCGGTGAATTTGTCACGGGGGCAAGTTTCTGTCTCTCGATGTCAATCAAATAAAAAATGAAAAATATCCGTTTTCATCATGCATTCTGGTATAGCACTGTCTTTCGCAGCCCTGCTGAATAACATAAATATTTTCTTCTGGCACGCATAAATAGGTGATCGCAGTTTCCACTGGAAATGCTGCAGTACCAATGACTCTGGCTAATTACTGTGGACAGCCAGACACATCAAGGAATAACATTATGTTGCAGAGCCTGTAGAAATAAACCCTAAAGAATATAAAAAAAAAAAAACAGAAAAGAGAAACTTGAGGAATTCAAATGTCACTGAATATCAATACGTCAAAGGCACTATAAAGCTCACAGGGAGCTGCTTCCGATCAACACTTCACATTTGAGCCAAGTGGACCTATGGCTGTCAGCACTGAACCCAACCCTGTGACATTTAAAAGGGGAAACAAGGAAGGTTTCACTGCCCCATCGCACAAAATGACAGTAATATCTCCAGGTGTGTGACAGGGATGATAGCTGTAGCTAGAATTTCTGGCATGCAGAATTCCAGTGTCTTGGCCATGCTTGTTATTTTGCTTTCAACAGAAGCTCTCTGCCCAGTCATTCATTTTGCTTACTGTGTAATTTTACCCATCATTGTAGCGGCTAAAGCCCAGGAGGGCTCCTGAGGCACAGAAGGAGCAAGAGTCTTGCATCATAAGAAATTTTGGGATGTTTTTCATTTTTAGATGGAGTACCTCACTCATCTTGAATACTGGTGATAGAGAACTACTCTGAAAGCAAAAGCATTACATGATTGACTGCCTCTGAATGTAGGCAGAAACAAGACTAAGCAGTTAAACACAGTGGTGTTTTGTTCTAAATGCTAACTTACGAATGCTCACAATGACAATGCTTTGTTGCATTGATGTTTAGCAGGTAGCATGTTACATGTAGCGTTTGCTTTTTAGCACTAAATACAAAGTACATCTGATGCAGAAGGATGTGTCATTGGTTTTGCAGGTATGTGGCAACCCACATGCCAGAATAACATAGCCAATGTATGTTTCTACATACCACAGATAGGTTGAAACTTTACATTTCTTTATGTTGTAATATTTTGTTTCTTTAGGTTCAATTTTATGTTGTGACAACATTGTGCTAATGGTCTGGTTATGTTTAGGCACAAAAACAGTTGGTTATGGTTGGCAAAAGCTCATGTTCTGGCTTAAAATACCTGGTTTTGGTGCCACAAACACCACTGGTATTGTCCTTATGTCTCATCAACAAATGACTTTTATTGCCCAAACTTGGCTGGAAATGTCCTGGTGTCTTGTTAAACATGTGCAGTGGTTTAAAGTTTACAAAAGTTGAAACGCCATCTCGAACACTGCATGTGCAGCCTTCTAGCCACCTTGATATGATCTGAACATATCTGTAGTATGCAGAGACATAAAATCAACATTTTCTTCTGGCATCTGGGCTGTATGTTGTAATAAACCAAAGTACTGGACAAATAAAAACTTTGACATGATGATGGCGCTAGATGAAAGATGGTAATCACATCCATAATCGACAAGACATTTTGCAGGAAAACAAAAATGTTAACAACAACATTTCACTGCAGGAAAAGACAGGTACCATCCTCTCTGGATCATGAAGGTCTGTACCAAATTTGATGGCCATCCATTTGACAGTTGTTGAGATATTTTTGTTGCAGAGTAGTCAACCAACTAACCAACGATGCCATCCATAAAAAAATCTAAAAATATTTTATTATAATAAGCCCCCTTCTCTGATATTTTGTCATGAAAGATTTTTTTTTTTTTTTACACCAAATACCCAGCACTTGGAAGGTTTGAAGAGACACTCCAGGAATTCAAAAAGAAATAAAATCAATCCTCTATCCTTCTCTCTATGGTAAAATTGATGCCAATGCCAGAATGTCATTGGGGTTCAGTGAATTTGGGGGTCAAAGCTCACTTTGGTTGAAGTTTGGCTGCAAGACCTGGTGGAAATAATGACTCTGCTGTGTACAATGTCACCAGGTTGTTCATCCATCATACAGGCCAGCAAAGTACCAGAGGATGAGAGTGGTAAGACGGGTGGAGACTTGTGAAGGAAGAGACACGCTCAGGAGTTCTTGGAGCAATTTTTTCTGGTCCTACAGAGGTCACAGATGACTTAATACCACTTTAACAAGTCCTAAACAGATACATGAATTGAAAGAACCAACTCAATATGGCAATATTCACGCCAGTTAGAACATATCTATTAGAAGCCACCCATTTAAACTCATTAGGGCTCGTTTGGAACCGATGGCAGGTCTTTGGCACCAATCAATCAAGGTCACTGCTAAGATGATGCCATGCCATAGCTGAAGGGCTCTTAGACTGATGAGTGTCAGCGGCTCCTGTGAGAACTGGAGGGCTTACACTTCCTTCACTAGGCTCCCCTCCTCGCAGATGAGTCCTGCTCTGACAGAAAGAGCTGCAGGAGGAGGAAGGAAATAAAAGCTGACATATCAGCACCTTCTCTACATCTTGTCAGAGTTGTCCTCTTTTGCCCCAATCCACTATCCAGAACCTCTTGTTCCCCTTTTCTTTCACTCTTACCCTCTGTCTACTTCACATTCCTATCGGCTGCTCAGGCTAGCTGCGAAGAGACTGCCTTTCATTAGCTCCCAGTGTCAGGGTGAGCATGTGTGCAAGCATGCGTGAATGTGGGTGCATGCACTATTTTATATTTTCAGTACTCCTTTTCAGTGCCTCCCTCTCTTTTGCATCAGTCTTCCTGTTCCAGTCATTCCACCCTTTACCATCTTCATTTTTCCCCTTCATTATCTCTGTGTCTTGTTTAAAGTAATAGATCCAGATTTGTAGGGGCAGAAGACGAGGAGGAGAAGGAGAAGGAGGAAGAGGCGTATAAGAAGGAGGAGGAGGAGATTAGCTTAACAGTTTTTGGTGTGCTGCTTTTTTGCTTCCGAGCACCACTCAGCCTTCCGTTTGACAGCTCTTATCCAGATCCTTCTGGGTGCTTCCTTCCGCAATCAACTAATCATATTCTTTACAGTGCTGTCTTTTGTGAGACACTCTATTTTTGGCTCACATCTGAACAGGAAACAGTACTTAGTGCTTGTCATTTGGGCAAGGATCTGAGAGGCGGAAAAGCTCAGGAAGGATTTGAATCCCAGTAATAATTCGACATAATTGTTTCCAAAAGTAAACATTTACAGGCTGGACACACTGAAAGCGTGTGCAATGCTGCACCTGTTAACAGGTTCACACAGGATGCCTCAGACACGCTTCTCACGTCTGTGTCAGACGTGGCTGCTTCGTCACGTGATCTAGAGATCCAGAGTCTCGCATATTTCTACCACAACACACGTGCAGTTCTCGGCAAAAAAAACAACCTGAAAATGATCTGTAGACAGTCATATGGACATCATACAAGCATTTTACCACAGTATTAATGTCTGTATGTGTAGAATCTGTCACAGACAGGAAGAGAATACACAACAGGTGAGGGGCAGTTTCCTCTGCACTCTTTCACTTTAATTTTCTCTCCCTCTCGTTCCCCATCCCACGTTCTCGCTCTTTCAGCGGGGTAAAGGAAAATCGTCATCATATTTATTGATAATTATCAAAGTCAAACTCCATGTAAACAGATGGGGCAGGCAGGAGCCGCACTGCAGCAGCATCACAGCCTATGTGAACACAAACACGCGAGTGAGCCGCAGCAACTCGGTAACGCAGCCGCCACGCAGCACACAGGCATCCAGTGTGTCCAGCCTGTAAGGGCACTTGAACTTTGTCGAGCAAGGCAATAGATCGACAGATAGAACAATAGATAGATGTAGGCAATCAGTTTGTGACCTTTTTACGAATGTAACAACCAAACAGATCTCAATAGCACTGAATATCTCCAGACACACAGATTGCTAGTCCTAACCTCGAGGCAATATTTCCAGTAAATGTGCTGCTTTGTGTCTTTTCTATTAATCGGCAGTGCAATTTGCAGCCATTCCCATTAAGCCTTATATGTTAATGGGAAACATTAAAGAATAAAGAGAGAGAAAAGTCTGGGGAAGATAATCAAACGGGTGCTTGATTTAGGCATTAATTATTCTAATGAAAGCAGGAAATCCACTTTAAGGTCAAACTGAGCCACCTGCAGAAACATTTGATACTGGGAGTCAGACTGTATGTTATTAATACGTCCATCTAAGAGAGGTGGCGTGCCAAGTGCTACTTTCTAACGACCTTGTCGATCGAGTTACCCTTATGTTGGTGTTCCCGCTTAATGAGATTGCCTCATTATGAATTTGTCCTGTATTGTTCCATTGGAAAATAGCAAAACAGTCAATTAATTCTCTGTGAATTGAAGCAAGTAATTAACACACGTAAGATATAAGAAATTGTTGAATCATTGCAACCATTTTCTATTTAACACTGCGTTTTAGTGACTTCAAACTCAAATTGCATAGTGTGTCTGTTTTTGTATAGGCCAACATATAGTCTGTTTTGACTTGTGCACTGGAGTGTAATGACCCAACATTATTGTTCCTCTGGGCTTTTTTTTGGGTCCCACATTACAAAGTCTGTACTGGTAGGCTAAATTGAGTGCTGCAATATCTATGTGAACTAAAAATAGTTTGTAATATCACTTCAGTTCCAACACAGGCAGTTAACCAGCTGGGGGGCTGATATAGTTAGCTGTTGCTTAATCTCCACAGTGAGTCATTCGAGCACTGTCTTACTCCGACTCTGCACAATACTCTGTGTCATGATTTGAGTCATGGTGTAACGTATGGAGTCACGTGATTACTCATTGTGAGTTGACAGTCAGGTAATTTGCCATGAGCACAACCTTTACCCATGAAGGAGGCCCAGTTAATGCTAGCTAGAACTCCTACTATTTAATGTAATATATATAAAAAAAATAGTAATATAATGTGGGACATGCATGACACAGACTGTGTGGGTGCTTCCAATCATACAGCAGGTGATGGAAAAAAACAATCAGAAGTAACATCTATTGGGAACACTGTAACTGATAACTTAAGTAAGCTAGGCTAAATAGCTTTCATTATCTGAATTGCTCACATGTTCTCGTTTTCTCATATTCTTCCACTTACCTGTGGTGCTATTTATCCATCTAGATTGTTTTGGTGTGAGTTGTACAGATGCTACCTCTTGAATATGATGGAACGAGGCTTGTGGTGCTCAAAGCGCCAAAAATTGAGAGGCTGACAAAATAGGCAAACTAAGTTAGCCAACGGCTAAGGTGGGATGGCATTATCGTTTCCATCCCGAGCGTTGAACTCTTCCATGAGTACATAGAACAGCACAGTGATACGGTGTAGTTTAGAAGAATAGAAATGGTCCCGACATGAAACTGCAAACAACAAGGTCAGTGGATTATCTTGAGTAACCTGGCCATGATGTCTGTTAAGAGACATTGCTGTTGAATTTTTCATATGCATTGTTTTGCAACTGTCCCTTTAGGCCACCTGTCCCTTAACACTATTCAACATTTCAAACAGTTGATAGCAAAGATATGGGCTTGTTTCTTGGTTATATGATTGTGATGTGCTCCAGTCAGAAGCAAACAACAGAAGTTGACAGTCATCTCCGAGCTTTGCCGTCTCTTAAATGTCACCTCTATTTCAACTTTTAATACAGCTAAGTTCTTTTCAGACAGATAAGATATACTAAGGCACAGTTTAATGGAGCAGTGAAGGTACATAGACACACATTAAAGAGACTCAGAGCTCTCTTTCAAAATCCACATTATGCCACGTCTCTGGGATTTCTTGACTTATGTGAACATGAACATCTGCACTGCTGTCAACACTGAGGTGCTTCCTTTGGCAAGGAGATGAAGTAGGTATGAACTTTATGAACTTGTAAAATGTTGGTTTGAACTTATGCACCACTTCCAGTGGCGCTAACAGCTCTGAACCAGAATACAGACCCATACCCTGTGCTCTTCCTCAGCCACCTTTTCCATCTTTTCTAATTAATTCTCTGCGGAGCTTCACACCTGCAGGGGCCAGACCAACTCTGCTCTCTTGTTTCCGGCTACGGGAGACAGTAATAGATGTTCGCCTACACAAAAAGAAATGTCCCAGGTCACAGGGATGGAGGACAGTATAGGAATCACTGCAAGGGTATTTTCACAGCAGGATCGTTTGCTGGAGTCCAGAGTTCCATCATCACCCCTACCTTTAACCCTGCCGCCTGCTCTCCAACTCATTTACTTTGGTTTTGATCTGGTGGTCTGCATGGGTCGATTTGTCAATGAGGGCCAGCTGTGCAGCACTGTTGCCTAGAAATGAGATTGGTGCCTGTTTTGACAGGTGGACCCTAACCCCATTGACGGGTGAACACTGCACTTGCATGACCAAAAGGTTATTACTAGCTTAAACAGAACTTCTCCAAACCATGCACACCTTAGATAAATGGCTAGTGTGCCCCCTACTGTGGCTGCTAAAAACACAAAATCTTTAGAGCTTGTGTTTGGTTTGTCCATTCTGGGCATCTCTAGAGACATGGCGGGCGACATGCCAGACTCTGTGGAAGAGGACCCATTGCCTCTGTACATAGGGCTCATCCTAAGGTATCCAAAATGCAACAATTCTTATTTACAGGCAACTTTATACTAATGCATTTCTACATAATGTTGCTTTAAGTTGGCCATTATGCAACATATTTTGCTTTACCACAAGGGGGAAAACAAAGAAAAAGAAGTGTGAGGCACCGAGGCTAAGAATGCCACCGGAAATACCATCATGAAATACATGTATGTGCTTTTTAGGAAATTGCATCCAAATATTTTTTGCACTTGACTTGAGTGGTGTGGATAAAATATTACCTGTATCCACCTCTTATCTGTGTGTGTGTATCTGGTCAAGCATTAGTTATGCAATGGGGACTGAAGATTTATATGGGTTGTGTGTGACCACTCAGCAGTGACATCAGTCACTTTGCACTTTGAGAATTAAAGAAGAACTGTGTGCAAGCACGTTTTTTGGTTTGTTTATGAAATGTAGACATGACTTCATCTCCTGCGGGAATGAGGACGTTGCGTGGAGCAGCTCGTCTGGAACTGATCTTGTGCCACCTTGTCCCAGAAAAAGCGTTTATATTAACCAGTATTTTAGGCAATTCTCTCCCAGATTCGGATGAAAGCGCCCTAAATTTCATCCCCTTAAACTGTTGGATAAGGATACCACCTTGGCTGCTCTCACTTGGCGCCCAGTTGTTTCTGATTGGAGGCCTTCGAGCTGAGCCAATGAAGCGGAGCGTCTCGTTTGATCTGCCAGGGCTCTGTTCCCTCATCCAGGCAGAACAGTGTGAAACATAAAGGCAAAGCCAAAAAAGACATCTATAATTAGCGAGTCAGTTAGGCTTCACCCCTCTCCAGCATTGCTCCCAGCTGGCCGAGCCCCCCAGTATAAACACACACAGCCACTTACACCAACTGCGCCCACCCCCCACTTTGAGATTCATCTAGACTCATGGCTCTGGTTTGTAATTGCCTCACAAGCCTGGTTATTGAGAGCCAGCCTATTAGGAGAGCACCGGAGCGGAACATAACATTTTCAGTTTCAATTAGGTCTTTGAGGGCATACATAATGCACGGGGGAGGTTTGGTCCCCCCGGAGTGGTGAACTGATGAACTCATGTGGCGATATGACGCAGCAGTGGTCGAAGGAGCTGAGCCGACTGTTCGTGCTATATGGCTGTAAGATTTGTCAGCCTTAAGTGAATTAGTGTGTGCTCACTGGAATGTGGAGATAAGTTTGGGGTGAGAATTTGTGTGTGTGTGTGTGTGTGTGTGTGTGTGTGGAGTGATCGAGACAGAGGCGGTCAGCTATAAAATAGAGGAAATTGCACCAGACTGAACTAACTGAATTACATTCAAACTCATGAGGCTCCAATTACCTGGTGTGGATTTTAGCTAACCGGGGTGCAGCAATACCTACAGATTGGAACCTTTTTGTTATGTGATGTGTCACTCCCATTTTGTAATCTGCTGCTGACCATTTAAGCATAACGTTCTCACAAATTGTATGATCCTACATCAGCCTGCTCTCTTATTTGTTATGTAATCATCTCTATCGACTCCGTAGAAATATATTTTCAGTGAATGATTCCTCACTGCATTTATTACATCCAACGCAGGAAGTTCTGTGTATGTAAAAAGTAAAGGGTGGTTAGGGGTATGAGCGGGCATGTTGTGAGTTCAACTTTCATGGCATCAACCAAAATTGGCATTGCCTCGAGATCTGTTTGATATATAAATTAACACATCTTTAATTTTTTAGACAAATCCGTATTCCAGCCAGGCGCTTCAATCTGCTTACAAAGATCTTTTTTTCAAGATTTTAGACCTTTGAATTGCATGCAGGTGGTGCACCAATCCTTCCCAGGAAATTCTGTGGAAAACACATGCGTCCATATTAGACTGTGGCTCGGACTTCAGTTTTCTGTCCGAACCCAACCAAGTCCGAGAGAGAATATTTTTTATATCAATGGTTATGCACATACCCATAAAGAACTGGAGTTCCATCCAGGCATTAACTACTATTACCGAACCCAACCCAAGCCCCTGCCATTTTAAATTTTTTGTCTGAACCCAGCCCAGCCAGTCAGGTCTAGACAGGTTCAGGTCCGGTATTCTTCTTTAGTCCAAATAGCAAGCATATATTTTTTTATATTCTTACTAAATCAATGGACAAGATGTATTTTACTTATGTCACATAGACAACATAAATAATGTAGTAATTTCCCTAACCCAGGATCTTTCCCTAAACCTAACCATGTATCTTTGATGCCTAAACCTAGTCAAACTGCAATCAATTCACAACGATAACCACGTTTATTTTTGTTACCATTATGACGGAGGTCACCTGACTGTGGCTGTGTCCAAATTCAGGGGCTGCAGCCCTCGAAGGGCGCATTCGAAGGCCAATTACGTCACAACGCCGCGCGAAGGCTGTCCAAATTCGAAGGCTCCTTCAAATGCAGCCTGCCCTTCCCTCTTTTTGGAGGACGCACCGCTACTATCCTTCGCGGCCTGCTATATCCCAAGATCCTTTGCGCACCGCTGCTCAGTCCCGAAACAGAAGAGGAAGCAAGAGAAAATGGCGACATCAAGTGGCGCAGACATGACATTCAAATTTAAGTAATGGGTTTATACTCGGTTTTTAGTCATTTGAACATCCAACGCCAGATATGTTAAACTTCAAGGGACTATAAAACCTCCAAATTTCAACTTTCAGTTAAAATACGTGACGCTGGTAACGCTATGGTAAATATAGTTGTTATTCACCAATGGGTTAAGGTTTATTTTGTAATGTTGATAATTCAATTTAGATTTGACACATTGTGCACACACAAATAAATGTACACGTTTGATAGATTTAAACCAAAACAGACTTTAATGCATGAACACCTGGTGACGCAACCAGGAAATACTCCGAAGGCTGGACCGTCCCATTTAACAACGGTGGACGCGGCCTTCAAGGTCTCTCCGAAGGACCCGGCCTTCGTGGGCCGCAAAGGCCGCGTCCTTGAAGGATGCAGCCCCTGAATTCGGACACAGAATGAATCTGCTCTCTACAGAGGTTAAAGGGAAGGATTGGTGCATCACCTGTATGCACTTCAAAATGATTTGAAGGCATTCATTGTTCCTTTTTTTATTTCTGTAACACAGTCTTGTTACAGTGTTGCCAAGCAGCACAGAAAAAACAGAGTTAGGTGAAGTCAAGGTTCACTGCAAGATACCGAGGAATATGGATGATTTGGATACAAAATGATGGCTGGCAGGGGCCGGAGACTGGTGAGTGTGTAAGCTTGCGTGGAAACTAGAAGATGGCAGGCAGGCAGACAGGCAGGTGGGCAAATGAGAGACAGGAAAGGCAGGTGATGATCCTGGGGCATATGAAAAACAGGTCAGCACACACACAACATGGGACAGAATAAGCAGAGCAAGCTTAGTTGGCCGAAAAGTATATTTACCATGGACGACGGAGTAGAGCCAGGGCTGATATACTGGCAAGCTGATGAGCTGATGGACAGCAGGTGGGCAGATTCAGCAGGTGTGCCCTATCAGGTTGGATCAAGCAGAGAAAGGTAGTTTTACACACCTAACTAACTTTTGGCTTAAACAATTTATCTGCCATAATTACAATCTTGCCCTAAATTGAATCCCTTACATTTCCTGACCTCATTTGTTTGACCCTAAAAGCATACATTAAAAATAATGTAGTGTTGATTAGAGTAGATTGATTAATGGCAGAAAAAGACACTGGAAGCTGAGAAGGATCATTGTTGAATGGAGTAGTTCAATATCAACCCAGTCCCCCTCATGCATCCGTCTCCATTGGCAGACATTTTATCTTTCTTTCTCAGAGTGCACCCTCTTTTGTTCCTGTATTAATGAATGCATCCCTGAAAATTAGAAGTGCTTGCATAAAGTTTTATAGACTTGTGAGACAGATGCTCTGATTAAATTTGAGTGTCTAACGGCCCTCTGTGCTCAGAAGGTTTCTGCTTCCCCCTTTTGACATCGTGCACCCTCAGGCTTCCAACCTTCATATCCGTGCCATCTCCTCCGTCTGCCAGTTAACTAACTTTGCAGTCTCTGAACTCTTCTGGCTTTCCTTCACCTTCCACTCCCTCGTAGCCAAAAGCCTTGTGGAGCACTTCCATGACTGTCTCCCTCACTCTCGTGTTCGCTCTCACTTCCTAAAAACATGATGTATCAGCCTGCAGCAGTGGTGTGAACCAGTGTAAAACTTGTCTTGTTAAAGTGAAAGTTGAGCCAGCAGACACAGCGGTTCACTTATCTGTATCATATACAGTATGTAAAGTCTTGAGGGGATTTTATGATGTGCAAGGTGAGGAGGTTGGGTGAGCAATCATGCTAGCAAGCTAGGCTACACTATATTTCATTTGCTTATGGAAATATAATAAGTTGAACTATTACACTTATCTTTGTTATTGGCTTATCAGTGTTATTCTAAGTGTTTAAACGATGGTAAAATGGTTTCATCTTGGCATTAAAATTACATTTGTAGTCTTAAATCTGTTTGAAATTTCTGTGATCACTTTGGCATTTTGAATAGAGCTTTGCTGGACCAGCAGCCAAATAAAATTCAGAAACTGATTATGACTGATGTTAAGTCTTTATTTTATTGTTGTCATTGTGTTTTCATTACTTTAGAATGAGCTGTTTGTATATACATAGGGAACGGGGCCCCCTCCACAGGAGGTCGCCATGTTGCACCGTCACATTTCTACAGTACTCCAGAACGGACAAACCTGGCAATAGTGAGGGCCTTTGCTGCGGTAAATGACCGGGTTGGAAAAAGAAGCGGGGGAAGAGCGAGTGGCTGCTGTTTCCTGCTCAACAATCTGTATTGTGAGAAGTTTGAAACCACAATCTGATAAAGGATGGGTGATCATACTTATTTTGTACAAGAAAAATGAGGAGTGTGAATCATTGTCGAAGAAACGAAAACTCCAAGACGCTAAACGAGCTCGGAACAAGCGACAAACAATAACATACACTGGAGCTGCCTTTCCCAGATGGTAATCTGTGATGAGAGAGAAATGTTTGCAGACTGAAGTGTCCTGCTTTCTGCTGGACAGGTTAGAGTAACGTTAAAGATTACAACCGACCGTAATGTATATTTCCCCCTGCTGCTAATGGTACAAAACTTAGATAAGGTACATGTTTATTAGCAGGACATTAGTTTCACTGAAAAGAAATGCCGCCATGTATAACGCTAAATATTAGCACCCGTAGCCTCAGTTTGTGCCTCAGAGAGCGTCACATTAGCAACATTTATTCAGATATATTCCTTGTCTGCTGCAGTGAGACAACACATGGAGCGATAACTAACTAAGATATTTAGGGCTGTGAGTGTGACAGAGACAGTCAAAGTAATGACTTAGTGTGACAGAGAAACTGAGGAGAAGTCCGCTCGTCACCACATTAATAAATTCTGTGAAGTTTTTCACAGTGCTCCATCATTTCTTTGTATCATCTCAATTTTGTTTTTTAGTTATAACCTATAGTTTTATAGACTAAATAACTAAATATATCTTCACCTCATCACTTTAATTAATAGAAATACTTGACGCTGTTGTGAATGAGTCCGTATTTAGAAAGTTAGTTTCTTGTCCGTGAGGGCAACCGTAGCTTCTGGAGCTTCTCCAATGTCTTCGGAAAGGGAGGGGTGAGTGAGGGAGTGTTGCAATCTAGAACCTCACCGCTAGATGCCGCTAAATACTCAATATATTACACACTGTACCTTTAATTTGATAGAGGCTGATGTTTCCGTCTCTTTCTCGGTTTCCTGCACAGACATGAGTTGAGTGTTGATTTGCATTAGGGGTGGCTCGATACCATACTCAGGATCGGTATTGGTCAAAATTTCAGGATCAACCATCGAAAAAAACTATAGCCCGTCCGATCCGATACCTTAGCCCAAATGCTCAACTTCACTTTCCGCGACATAGCGTAAAACACTATTGCGTCAGCAACAGCAGTTGCGCGACGTGCCGTAAACAGAGATGCAGCAGCTGCAGCATGTGTAAACAGAACGTCGTGAGTGACAGCCTAGCAATTTTATCATGTCAGCTGTGTGGAATTACTTTGCGCACAAGCAGGGTTTCCCCCAGTGTATTATAAGCCTGGTGGGCCGCCAGGTCTTACTTGCCCCCCCCGCCAGGCTAAGCATCGTTTATTTATTTTTTTTTAAATCAGTTTTTGCGCTCCATCAACACGTGATCAGGTGTCTTTTTCATCACCTGACAACGTCACAACTTTGTCGCGCATAACGGGACATGTCACGGACATCATGCTTATCAGACCGCTGCTTCACCAGCTGACTGGGAGGACGTCGACCTCGTAGCCGTTAACGTGAGCCGAGCAGCGGGCTTAACAAGTTTTCTGGGGGAAACCCTGGATTTTATTTCTTCCTTTAGGGGAGCAGAATATTTGTTGCACAGTTTGAACATGGTGTTTTTAGATGTCCATACTAAGCAAAGTACGTCTATACAAATTATACGTATTATTAACATGAACAGGAGAAAAGACGGTATCAGCAGATACTCTAAGTTGCAATGTCGGTATCGGTATCGGACATGAAAAAGTTGTATCGAGCCACCCCTAATTTGCATCACACTCTTGTTTGAGGAGGTGACGGGTGCTTGTTACGGGTTGGCCACATTCCGTTTCCGTTTATTTAAAACACATCTAGAACACAAAAGACATGCTGGCAGTCTGGCTGAGAGTGGAGAGAGGAGAGCCCACAGGAACTGGGAGGAGCTGGCCTTTAAACTTCTGGGTTGGAGGCTGCAACCAATCAGCTCCCACAGACAACCTACACATACACTGACACACACACACTGACACACACACACACACACACACACACACACACACACACACACACACACACACACACACACTCAATCATTCTCTTAGCCAAACACACTTGCATCTACTCACACACTCACACAGGCAACAAGACAGAGGGATTAAATCAGAGGAAATTAAAGCACATACAATAGAACTGTTAATATGACCTATGGGGTCATAACAAGCGTGATTCCAGCTTTAGTGAGACAACAGTCCAGTTGCCAGGAAGTAAATATTGGGATTGTACGCTTGTGCGAAGCATGCACACATTGAAATCGTTTCATACATACATGAACATTTCTACTATAGCAACATGTCATATCATGTTCAGATTGCATGTGTATGAGCTGACTTTCATGTTGTGGCTGTTCTGGAGAGACCATTGTTGGAGGTGGCGTTACATAATTTGCGTGTGTGAAACCACTGGATATTTTTAATAAGACGTCGAGACATATTCTGGCTGTGTTAGTGGGAAAAAAAGATTTTTGTGTGTTTGTGGCAACAGAGCCAGGAAAGCCAATACATGATCATTCTCTCGCCCTAACCGAGTGGTTTTTGTACCTAAATCTAACAATAAGCACAGCATTGCCATAACATTAAAATTGAAACTGAAGAAGCGTAACGTTGCAACAAATCCGTGGTTTTCATAAATGTACAATGCCAACATTTATTCTGATGATTGGGGAGACAAGATATCTTTAACTTCCTAGAGTTAGAGTTAAATTGAGTTGTCAAATTTCAAAGTGTCTGTGTCTCTTAAGTGTGTTCCAACATCAAATAATACATAATTTGAAGTTTTCTTTAGGTTGATGTTGGACTTGGCATATCTCTCAAATGTTTACTGGGCTGTTCTTCCTTTGTCTCTCTGTGACACACAAACAACCCCTCACTTTATGTTGCATCGTGATGTATGACCATCCACGGGCAGCAATTGACTCGACCAGAGAATGACACCAGGCAGCAGTTCTGCTCACCAGCAACGACAAGCTCTTTGTGTGTGTATTTATGCGATCGGTCAGGCCAGAGAGGCCAAGTGTGGCCGAGTACCCGCCTCGGCCAGAGCAAACGAGACAGGACAGAACAAGCCATTTTCTCCAACCCCCTCTGGTTAAACTCCCCATTTTCACACCAGTCACACTGGAATTGCTCTGTCTCTCTCCATGAGCGACATCCTGATGGCACAGTGGGTAACAAACCCAGCAAACAAATAGGAGGAAGCCCTGGGCGAGGCAGCGGCAGGGAGACGTGGGTGAACAAATGACATGCGAGGCCACAGAGAAGCCACTGATAACATCGCCAACGCTCTGTTTGGGTTTGTTTAGTGGAGATTTGGTTGACCTGTGGACATACCGCTCCCACGCATCATGTTGACATCCATCTTGTTTACTGTATGCTCATCTGCTTTTGTTTACTCAAGTCATACTTGGACGGGGCTGGGTCGAAAGTTGTTGTCTTGTCGGCTCTTGATGGTGTACGTGACCCTGCCTCGACCCTCCTCTGAGCCTGACTGGCCACAGGCTGCGATTTAGCTCAGCAAGTCAGGCAGCTCTCAGATTCCCCTCAGGTCCTGTTCACTACTGGAGGATCACAGGGTCAAAGAACCTGGCTTTACTTTAAGTTCAGACTCCAAGTCCCGAGGGCTAAATTGTTAAGAAAACACTGTCTGGTGTGTTACGATGATTGCTGAGGAGGCTGGCCAGGTATTACGGCAGAGACAGCGAACTCTCTATTGTATGATTTCTCAACTTATTCTGCTGCATGGCAAAAATCATTATTCACTGCGGAAACATTCTCTTTGTTATGTTCCAGTGGTTTAAGTGTTTCTCATGTGTTGTTGTTGTCATGTTTGTAATTTGCATTGTTAATATGTTTTGTATGTATGTATTCTCCTTTAAGCACCCACACTCTTGGGGAATAACCAAATTAATTAATCATTGAATCATAAAAAGCTTTAGAGAAAGCTTTGAACTGATATCAGCAAAAGATGCATGCTCATTTAATAAACTCATATAAGTATAGCTACACATATAATGCAGTATTGTTAATAATGATCCCCAGCACTGGGACGCATATTGTGACATCTCTTCCCAAAGCCATGGGCATTAATCTGCTATAACAGTCTCCACTTCTGGGAAGTTTCTCTCCATTTTGAACCTTGCTGCAGGGATTTGCTCCCATTCAGCCTCAAGAGCATTGGTTAGGTCCGTCCCCCTTGTTGGTTATTGTTGGCTTCAACCAACCAAACTGGGAAAACCATTTCTTTATGGACCAGGCTCAGTTCCTTAATTGGAACTCTGGGACCTCGCTCGGACCATGAAAAACAACTGCAGGCTAAAAGTACACAAAAGTATTTGGACAGGGGTGTCCACATTGGCTGTACTTGTCCTTCATTTTTGAGAGTTTCTCTTCACCTTGCCATTATTAATCAGTCAGTTGGGTCTATTCAACAGTCTTATCATGCTGTTGCCCCTTTCAGAAATAGTGTCCCTAAACGATTTCTGTGGGAACTGTTTTGCTTGATCAGTCCAACATGACTTCAGCATAATGTAATCAATTTCCTTCCCATATACAGTATACACACCCTATCTCTTGGCATGTTAGCTATCTGCTGAATGAAAAATATCACCTTTTCGATCAAATATAGTTCAAGAGCTTTTGATTTAAATACAAGATAAATACATTTGGACTTGATTTTTAAAAATATATATATATATGTATATATATATATTTTGATGAAGATCGAGAAATTATGTAGATCGGTCATGCACTGCACTGTTTAATTCACAATTTTCATATCCTTATTCATCACTATCTTAAGTTCTGAGAATATTTAAAGTGAGAAATCAACTGTGCAGTTTTCAAATATGGAAAGTTTTAAGAATACTGATTAATTTCCAGTGTTGAGTAGCTCCAAAAGTGCCTGCTGGGGTGTCTGCGGGGGTAACTAGCTAGCCAGCCGGCTTACTGCCTCGCTGGTCAGTTTACCCGATGGTCAAACATATTCAGATTATTTTCCCTTAAGTGCTGCTTTAGGTCAACTTTAAAAGATGACGTACACAGCCAGAGACCAATCCTCCTCCTCATTCTGGCTCTTTTCACTTGCAGACGCCTCGTCAGCTCAGCAGTCTCTTCTGTTTCTTTTTAAAACATCATTTAATAGGCAGTTTGCAGTATAAACTGATTGAATATGTTGTAGGCAATTAATAGTATGCGATTTCGAGGACATGCACTGCATTGTCTACTGCAGTTTGCAAGGCCAGCAACGAACAAAATTGATGTGAAGTTCATTACGGGCTGAGAAAAAAATAGATAAGCAGATAGATGATGCTATGTGATCAAAAGTTCCAGAGCAGCTATAAAACTGATTAAATGGACCGTGTGTTACAAATAATTCCAGTTGTGTAGTGCTTCTTTTTTAGTGCAACAATTACTTTAGTGCAACTTCTTGTGTTGACATTTGATTAATGTCAAAGCTTTACCAGGACTTCCCTATCACCGACATTATGCACTCGCTGCGCAACTTACAAGTGACTGCCCCATCTCTAGACAGGTATAAAAGATTCAGTAATCTACTGAACTACCAAGACTAAGAGGCTGCATCCAGTAAGTTTAAGAATGCCCAAGCCCTCATAAATAATAGCTGTCCAACAGTCAATGGATCTTCATGCAGGCGGACTTGAGAGAGATAGTCTCTGCTTCTTATCCCTTTATCTGAGCTGCACAGCCGAGGAAAACAGTGCACAAGAAATCCTTGGTCCATGGTCGTTTTTTGTACATAAATTAATTACTCTTCATGGTACTGCAGGGCTGCAAAACTGTTTGATCGAGAGAGAGCGTGAGCCCACTCTCTGAGGAATCAAATAGTTATTTGTCGTGTGTACTTGTTATGTAATGTTAATTGATTTTGTTGGTCTGATTGGGAGGGTGGGAGGGCATCTGCAGTCCAACATATAGTCCACACCGAACCTGGATTTCCATCAGCGCAGGCATTGATTTTTGTATTTGTTCCAACACATGGCCAATGCAGTGCAAAAGTCAAGCATGTTAGAGAGATGCACAGTATGTAGTCATGTATTAAATACAGATACACCCACATGCTGTATTTATGCACACGTTAATGCATTCGAAAATACCACATAGTCCCACTCTGAGCGTCGCTTTCTGAATCTCTTTGTTCTCGCTCCCACTCTTTAGTTCCCCCTGCATGTGCTTCCTCGCACACAGAAGGCAGCACATGCAAAACATGCACACATGAAATCATCAATATCTTATTTGTATATCTCATTTATAAATCATCCATGACTCTTCTAATAAGCTTTCAGAGCCACTTTGACTGCCTCATAAAGCCTTATTGACCAGCTTGATGTGTACATTTTAATGATTGTATCAAATATCGTCATTACTGAGAGTTAATGAAGAGTTTCCATGGTGATGCAAATTTTACTTGTGATCATTCAGCCACGCTTTCTTACATTATATGCAAAGGGCTGACAGGAGTCAGATTATATGCAATAACACAATGTAATGAATAATTGATTCCTGGCTCTCGGGTGAGGGAAGGAAGAGGTTGCCAGGACAACCAATAAAGCACTGTTCTCTCTTCTCACACATGTACACAGTCTGTGATGAGGCTGTCTAAACTGCCCTGACCTCTCTGTCTCCAGACAGCCTTTAATTGTTACCCTTTCTTCTCACCTGGACACATACACACCTGGACACATACACACACGGACACATACACACAAAAACACACAACATAAACACAAACCCCCTGAATGTTTATCACAGGTGTGATACACTGCCTGGCCCAAAAAAATAAGTCACCACCTGGATTTAACTAAGCAAAGCAGTTAAGAGCCTTCCATTGGATAATTACTGCAGTGACTAACATGTTTCAGCTGGCAACAAATGATTTAACCCTAACTGATGCAGTGAGCAGCTTCTCATTTCGTTAACAACCATGTGGGAAGACATATCCTGCTACTCTGTTTCAGAAGGGTCAAATTATTGACCTGCATCAAGCAAAGAAAACAACTAAGGAGATTGCTGAAACTACTAAAATTGGGTTTAGAACTGTCCACGCATTATTAAAACCTGGGAGGATAGTGGTGAACCATCATCTTCCAGGACGAAATGTGGTCGGAAAAAATCTTGAATGATCATGATCGGAGATCACTTAAACGTTTGGTGAAATCAAATTGTAAAAAAAAAATCAACAGTAGAACTCACGGCAATGGTTAATAGTGAAAGTAAGAGCATTTCCACACAAACAATGCAAAGAGAACTAAATGGATTGGGACTAAACAGCTGTGTAGCCTTAAGAAAAACACTTATCACTGAGGCTAATCAGAAAAGAAGGCTTCAGTTTGCCAGGAGCATAAAGATTGGACTCTGGAGCAATGGAAAAAGGTCATGTGGTCTGATGAGTCCAGGTTTACCCTGTTCCCGAGTGATGGGCGCATCAGGGTAAGAGCCTGAAGAGAGGCGGCTGAAGTGATGCACCCATCATGCCTAGTGTTTACCATAGAAGCCTGTGGGGGCAGTGTTATGATCTGGGGTTGATTCAGTTGGTCAGGTCTAGGTTCAGCAAGGTTATGTGCCCAAAAAATGAGGTCAGCTGACTACCTGAATATATTGAATCAATTACCATGGATGGATTTTTCTGATTGCAAGATCACGATGCCACGATTCATCGGGCTCAAATTGTGAAAGAGTGGTTCAAAGAGCACGAGTCCAGACCTGAACCCCACTGAGAACATTTTGGATGTGCTGGAGAAGACTTTACGCACTCTCACACTTGATGACTCTTCCATCATCAATACAAGATCTTGGCGAAAAATGAATGCAACGCTGGATGGAAATAAATGTTGTGACATTGCGTGAGCTTATCAAAACTATGCCACAGCGAATGCGTGCTGTAATCAAAGCTTAAGGCCGTCCAACAAAATATTAGAGTGTGCGTCACTTTTAGCTGAGGGGATGGAGGTGGAGTTATAGATGACTTTTAAGGAGACCTCAATTTCCAGCCCTGTTTATGGTGACAAAAGAGGATATTTCTGATGGGACGTTGGGACATCTGCAGCATTGTCTGTGGTGGAAAAAAACTGGTGTTTTTAATGAGACGCTGGGACGTCTCCAGCTGATATTGTAGCAAACCATAAAGGTATTTTATGGCAAAATATGATTTTTTTCCCTGTTTTTTTTTTTTTTTTGTCTGTGGTTTTACAGAAATGTACTTGCAAACATTTATTCTAGCAATTGTGTTTTGGCTGAATATTGTTTCATTACCAGTGTGACCATTTTTTAAAAAGCCTGCATGGCCTCGACTCACAATGCCATCAGTATGTGATGTGAAGAGCGTTGAGAAAGTGGTTTTTAATCAACTCAGCAACTTCTTGAACTCCAGTGGACTCTTCGACAAATTTCAATCAGGCTTCCGACCTCACCACAGTACAGAAACAGCTCTTATTAGAGTGTTAAATGACATAAGGCTGAACACTGACTCAGGCAAGGTGTCAGTTCTGGTCATGTTGGATCTCAGTGCTGCGTTTGACACTGTGGATCACAGTATACTGCTGGACAGGTTGGAAACCTGGGCAGGACTCAGCGGGACAGTCCTAAAATGGTTCAGGTCCTACTTAGAGGAACGGAGTTATTTTGTGACCATTGGTAGTTATCAATCCGATCGAGTGGCTATGACGTGTGGAGTTCCTCAGGGGTCAGTCCTTGGACCCCTTCTGTTTAACCTGTATATGCTGCCTTTGGGTCAAATTCTACAGAACTCAAATGTCAACTATCATAGTTATGCAGATGACACACAGATATATCTTGCACTGTCTCCAGATGACTGCAGTCCAATAGAGTCATTATGTCACTGTTTAGAGCAAGTCAAAAATTGGATGAGCCAAAATTTCCTTCAGTTAAATCAAGAAAAAACTGAGATCATTGTTTTTGGAAATAAAGAGAAGAGGGTTGCTGTCAGTAAACATCTTGAGTCACTGTCTCTAGAAACTAAAGACCAAGTCCGAAACCTTGGCGTGCTGATAGACTCAGATCTGACCTTCAACAGCCATATCAAATCAGTCACCAAATCAGCCTTTTATCAACTTAAGAACATATCCAGAATTAAGGGTTTTATGTCCCAAACTGATCAGGAGAAGCTGATTCATGCTTTTATCTCCAGTAGACTAGACTACTGTAACGGTCTTCTGACTGGTCTCCCCCAAAAAAGCATCAAACAGCTGCAGCTCATTCAGAACGCTGCAGCTCGAGTTTTAACCAGAACAAAGAGATCAGATCACATCACCCCGGTTCTTAAGACCTTACACTGGCTCCCAGTCAGCTACAGAATAGATTTTAAAGTTCTGCTACTGGTTTACAAATCACTGAATGGTTTAGGTCCAGAATACATGAATGACATGTTAGTAGAGTACAAACCCAGTAGAGCTCTGAGATCTACTGACTCAGGTCAGATAGTGGAGCTCAGAGTTCAGACCAGACATGGTGAAGCAGCATTTAGCTGCTATGCTGCACACAAGTGGAACAAACTACCAGCAGAACTGAGATCAGCCCCAACTGTAAGCACTTTTAAATCCAGGTTAAAAACATTTCTCTTTTCACGTGCTTATAGCTGAGAACTTAAAACTTTATCTATTTTCTTTTCTTTTACTTTTCTTTGCTCTTGCTTTTAACTCTGTTTTCAGTGTTTTGTTTGTTTGTTTTTTTTCTGTCTTATGCTTCCTTTTTTATGTAAAGCACATTGAGTTGCTGTGACTTTGGTTTTCTATTATTGTGAATAGTAATTTTTGCTGGATTTCTATTGATCATTGTGATAGTTGGGCGACTCGGACCAATTCAGGGCAGAGTAATACCGGGTTCTGGGAACGTCGGAGCTAATAGGAAAAAAAGGTGTTTTTTCCTATTAAGCTGTTTTACCGCTGGATTGGGGGCCAACTCAGGGCCGAGTGGAACCAAGTGGAGACAAGGGGTCTCTTAAGGTTATCACCGCTGGTTGGCTGCTTTTTCAGAATTTGTAGCGTAAACAAACTGAATTCGCGGTGACGACCGGGTCTTAAGGATAATTATAAAGTGCACTGGAATGAGTGACAAGTAGAACAATGGGAGGTAAATCCAGCAGGAAACCTATTCTATTTTAGCATACTTTCCTATTTCTTAACTTGTTTTAATGTTTTGTTTTAATGTTTTTTATTTCTTAACTTGTTTTAATGTTTTGTTTTAATGTTTTTTTTTTTTTTAAATGCTTTTACTGTAATTGTATGCACCTGTAAAGCACTTTGAGTTGCCTTGTGTCTGAATTGTGCTATACAAATAAACTTGCCTTGCCTTGCCTTGCCTTGCCTTGAAGCATTTTAATCACAGATCTCATATATTCATAATTACAGGGTAATTAGCTGGCAGCAGAATACAGTGTGTGAAATTATGGGCTGTTAAGCTGCAAAGTGGACAGAAGCTGTGCGCTGCTATCTGTCATTTTTGACGATCTATTTTTATCAAGATTCAACCATGAGCCTGAGCCGTAGTGTAGATATTCTCTCTGGATTAATGATAAATGTATTGGCACAGGAACAAAATCATGCTAAATATATTATGGTTGTTTAAGGAAGATGATTTGGGGGTTTTAAACCGCAGTGACTGAATAACAAAATCTGATGAAGTTTAGATTAATATAGCTCCCTGCCTTTCGGCCAGCACACACAAGCTGCGAATACAGGGACTGTCACAGTTGCAGTTATTCTTGGAATGCACTAATTCTCACATCCTCTTCGAAAGTGCACTGATGTTAGACTAGTGTGTTATTAATTAGTGTTCCCAAAAAACAAACATTTCGAGGAGTTGTCTGAGATCGGCTTCTATCTCGCGGTGAATACTCGTCTTTGATGTGCTGAGTTTAAAACATATTGAACGGATACAGACGACTGCCCCTATACAGAGCAACAATTCCTCCATTCACATATTCCACTGATTAAAAAGCCCTCCTCAAAGCTCTAGGTTCTTTTGATGCTTTTCAGAGAAGAAAAGGTGTGGCTGAATGATGCAATGTCGAGCTGCTCCAGCTCCTGTCAGACAAAACAGATGGCAAAAACAGGTTTTAATTCAGACAAAAGCAGACAGGGACGTTACACATATCCATGTGTATGCAGGGGGGTTGATACAGCTCAGACTCTGGAGTGTTCCTCTTTCTTTTCTCTGTGTCGCTATCTTCCCATCTCCCTCGGTTGCTCCATTCATTAATCAGCCCTTTATTAAACAAAAGCAGCTTCCAGCGCTGCCTAAAAGGTGCATAGATAATCTTGACATGAAGACAGAGTATTTACCCTCCTTACCCTCAACCTCTGCACGGCATTCTGCATGGTAATGGAGGGAAAAAGCTCTTGCGGTGTATAAAGACCAACTGAAAATACCAACCTTTGTAGAAATTACATATGATTTTGAGTTGATGGTCTTTGAACTATTATGCCTCAGGAAGCTGAACATCTGCTGCCGAGTACAGTCTGTGCAGATAGAGATGACGTGCACAGACAAAATGGATGGTGAGGTGAAATATCTACTGCGGGAATTTAATTACCGTCGTTCGACAATGACGTTTTCTAAGGACACGGGCAATTTCGAGGACCATTGTCTCACTACTCAAAGGAAAAGCGATACAGCTGAGTCGGGCAATCAAACATCCCACAGCAGAGGAAACTGGGCCAGGATGTACTTTCTTTGAACAACAGACAATTTGGAAGTTATAGTTTACTAGTCTGTGGCAGAGGAAAAGGCACTCAGAGGGGAAAAAAAAAGAGAATAGTGTGTAAAGGTTCGATGTGTATAACAATGACAATGAGGCGTCGAGCTGGAAAGGAGCCCTTAATAGGTACCTGCCTGCCCCAGGGACCACACTCGCCTCTTATTGGTCATCCATTCAAAAGACAGCGGTGCATTCTCCTCACCGCCAATCAGCCAATTACAGACTCCATAACAGGAGGCCTGCTGGCAGCGAGGCAGTCTTTACAAGCCCTGCGTCTCGGGCAGGGGAGACGACCCTGTCACAGAATCATAACTATGATGAATACGGCCGTCGGTTTATGGCAACGCCACTGTTTCTGGTAATGTGAGGTGGGCGTGAAAAGGCCATTCACGGGGAAGAGATGGCGTGACCCTGTTTGAGGCTTCGAAAAACGGTGTAAAATACTGTAAGATGATGAGAAGGGCAGGGAGAAAAGTGAACATTTATTAGTGTTGGAAGGAAGGGGCAGCGCTAATGTTGCTTCTCACTGGCTGCTAATGAAGCCAGTTATGAGGGAGACACTAGTTTGGAGTTGAGCAAAAGGGCAGAGAGATGAGATATTTTGCTACCTCTGCTTCAATATTCAGTTATTTTATAGAGTAGTGCCAGTACATTTTATCCTGCAATTATTAATCTGTCCATTTGAACGAGGTCGAGGCAGCTTCTGATCAGAATGAGAAGCCTGCCTGTCTGGCTTTAGCCCAGATCTCTTTGATTGCTGTTAAGCACCAAATACACATTATCTACCCCAGCGATGATGCTGATCATTAAGGGACTCTATGCATTTTAATGTCTGAGTTGCAGCCGATCCCCACATTACAGCAGTTAGAGGTTGTGACTGTGAGCAGTGAAAATGGCACAACACAAAAGTGTGTTTGTGTGTATCTGCCAGCTGATGCTTGGAGCTCTCATGTTTGATCTGTACTCGGTGTTATTGGGAACATCAGATAAACTGACTGGGACATGTAATGGCTCTGACACAGATGTGAACATCCAACCAAGTAAACAATGTATCGCTGCGTCTGAGTCCACAGGAGAGTTCAGCAACAGGTAATCAGCCAGCGAGGTCAGACAAAACAGCCCTAAGAACGCATTAGACCTAGCAAAAGAGTGGAAAAAAGAAGGCTTGTGTATATGCAGGGGAATGGGTTATATACAGGGCAGGTGCAGAATGACAGGTGTCTGAAATGACAGGAGAGGTTAACGACTGGAATAACAAAAATAAAACAAGCTAAAGCGTGAAAGTTACTAAACAGAGAAAGGCGTTTTGACAGGCTCCCAATTTTGTCTCCATAACAACCCTGAGCTCCTAAAGGTGTAGAAATAAACATTGTAAATATTTCATGAGCATCACAGAGTTGACTGCATTACACTCAGGTTAAGTGGGCCTCATGCAGTAGCTATATTGCAGACATGTGGGGGAAATTTCATAAAGAGTTACTGACTTAAATGCACGTATGTAATCTGGTAATTGTCAGCTTTTTAAATTTATATGATTTCTTTAATTGTCATGCAAACAAGAAACGGACTCAGGATTAGAGAAACCTAATTACCCCTCCCAGATTGTTGTTGAAAAAAAGCAGATTTCTTGGTCATGTATAGGCGTGACAGGGTTTCTGTGTGGCTCCATATGTACTGCTGTATCCCTACACACAACATGTTTTCATTTGAAGTCCATCTAAAACTGAACGTTCAGGTGATTGGATCAAACGGTGTGAACTGCCCTTCCTCCACCTACTAACCAATCAAAGCCTGTCTCACTCCCAAGGCCTCAAATACCGAAGCCTAGTCAGATGCTCTTATGTGGCGAGATTGGAAAAATCTACAGTTAAATTAAAAATGAGTTCTTAAGATGTATTAGTAAAATGCCGACAACGCCACCTAGATTAAAAGAGCCTAGGACTCTAATTTTAAAAAGGCAACACAGGTTCTTATTTAAAATCAGGGTTGAGCAGAGTTAAAAAAACAAATCCAAATAACAGTTAAATACAAGATTTATTATAATAAAAGTGATAAAAAAAAATAAAAACCCCAGCCCAAAGTCTCTTCCGGCAGTCCAGTCGTCCTTTGTAGCCTACTGGTCTACTAAAACCCGATGGTGACAGACCCCAGGCCTTGAGGGTGACGACGGGCAAGCAGTGATTTGTTGGTTGGAGACACATAAAAGAGAGAGAAAATCCCGGGGTAAGTAGGCAGACTAAAATTGTCTAAAATGCTAGTTAAAATCCTGATTAAAATGGTTTAAAATACACAGAAAGGGTACTTAGCTGCAGGAGGGGTGCATCGTGATTACGCCCCTCTGCTTCTCTTCTTCTTCCCCTCAACTGCGGCTGATGACCTCCCTTCGCCTGCTGTCCACCCTCCGGTCCCGCGGTCCCACGCTCTCTGCTGGGGTCCCCTGCCTTCTTTCTCCCTCCTGCACGCTACTTTCCTGCTGCTTGTAAAGGAATATATCCCCTGCGCTCGCCACCACCTGTGGCTCGTTGCGCTGATTGCTGCCAGGGACGAGTCCGTGTGCAGTTCAATGTCAGTTCGGACATGAAAACTCTGCATGCAGTTCAACACCAACTCCAACTGAAACAATCAACACACTGCAAACAAGGCAACATAGTAAAATAATAACAAAACATGCAACATTCCACGAACTGACCCCGTAGCATCACTTCTTCAATCACTCCTCTATGGCAGAAGTACAAACAGCAAAAAATAAGTGTGAGATTGGAGGTGATTGGGGTGGTTGGGTGGGCCACACGCAGGACTTTCCCTAGGAAACTGTGGTTTGCGTCCCCTGTGTGACCAAGGGTGATGACTCAATTGATTTCAAAGTCGCATAAATCAGGATCTTTTCTAAAACCTAATCAAACCGTGACCATTTGACAACAGAATGACAAAATCCAACTCATCTAGTCTAACTAAAATCGTTACCAGAGATTTCCGAGCTACAACAGCTCTCACATAGAAAATAAGACCAGTAAAAAGTGTCTTTGTCATTTTTCCTCAACAACAAAAACTGTTGCAACACAAGCTATCATTATAGCCTGTATTGTGTGTATTTATTTGCTATATTTTCCTAGTTCAAAACGAGGCATCTGGGCCAAGTTTTTTATAGTTTGACTTTTTTCTTTTGTTGACAGATGTTTATTTGCTGCCACAAGTTTAAACCTGCGTCAGAAAGCTGGCTTTGTGATCTACCCACACAGACTCATCCTGCTCTATTGTTTCTCCAGCCCAAAGCTGCTACAGCCAGTCAAAGTTTTCACGAATGGCATTAACTATTAAAAGATGAATATGACCATCACAGAATGACCCATCTGTTAAAAAAACAGGAAACATGAACAAAAGAAAAGTGGGTATAGAAGAGAATCTAATGCTTTATTTTGCATTATATTCATGGGATTAATGCGTAACTGATACACAAGAGGCTAGACAACACCACAGGCTATATTTCAGGAATGTATAGAACCCACAGCTTGTGAAATATTAAGCATAGAAGTAGGTTGTTAGTGTAGTCTTACGCTTATATTTCATGGGGATGAATTCACTATCAACGTTGCATACTTTGTGGGGTAGTGCAAAATGAAGTCTGAAAGTCTTAATCAGACATCTGACATTAAGCAGTAAAAATGCACTATATAATATTCATGCACGGATATTCTTGGCAGTTGATGTAATCCAATCCAGCAGAATTGTCCAATATAAGTATTTTTAGATGACCCACTCTCTAGGAGACTGTTAAAATGAGGCCCTAACACAGTACTGTAGATTGTGACCACGAGCACATTATACCACAGTCGAGCATGTGGAAGTCTGTTATGTGTGCATGCCTTTGATTGCAAACCCATGTAGGGTAATCACAATCCACAGAAGACTTGTCTTGTCCGTAGCTGTATGTTCTCATTAGCAGTTAGGGTTACACCACCCACAGGGATCTCATTTCCAAAGTGCTAGTTAGCTAACCGAGCTCATTTGAAATTATTAGCGAGGAGACACAGCCCTTAGTAGTATCTCTGTGCATGCATGTTATCAGCGATGTTACCATATATAGCCTGCCTTCCTTCATACATAATTTAGAGAACATAAAAGATATAGAACATTTTGATTTTTATTCTGCAGAACACAAACTTTCCAGATATATGTGCTGTACATGCCGCTGCAAACACACATCTCCTATGCTTAAGGCTACTGACAAATACTTCTTCGGATGATATTTTGCTCGAGCGGTTTTTAATACAGTTGGGGGATTGGCCAACAGAGTCGGAAAGAGATGAAGGCTGAAGATTGTTCCACTATCAGCAGAGAGGCTATAGCCACTGGCCACTGTGAAAAGAGTAGAGCAGAGATATACTGGACCTCTGTTGACACAGGTATAGACTTCCAGCTCTTATCAGTCGAAGGTGAATGGAGCAGAAGATATCAGGTATTATGCATATTACAAAAGACTTCTGAGGGCACATTGTTCCATGCATGCATCACTAGAGTATCCCAGACAAAATAGACATTAGTCTAGTTGTTTAATTAGCCATGCCAATGACATGACTCTAGGGATAGCAGTCTGTTGGTCAGTCGCTCCACCTTTGGTTCAAACTGAAATAATTATAATAAAATAAGCTTAACATCTACCACTTGATTTTCTGTGATTTCTAAAATAAATTCATGTTTCCTGACTCAGTTTTATGATCCTTTGGTGATCACTTGGCCGAAATTTCAATTTGCCCACAACTAATTAGTCTTGTTTTTATACAGATAATTGTTAATCATTAAAAATGAAAAATTAATATGAATAAAAACTAGTAATCAAATATGATATTTTTCATTTGGCCTTTATGGCTTTTTTTTAACAGGACAGACTAACGGCTTGATTCCACCTGGCATGTCTCTATGACTTTGTTTTGTCCTCCACTTGGCTTCATACCTCACTGGGAACGTTTCAGAAGCAGCGTGTCATACCTACTTGATACTGTTGACTTGCTCAGGTTGTGTTTATATGTAATTTTGCCTTGATTATGGGGCTCCTACCTCAGGTGAATAGGCTAAGTAGTTAAATGACTTCTTTTTTGTGCTGTTGATCCCTTCTGCACAGGGTGTTTTATTTTGAAAATTGACTATACTCAAAGGGCTCCTGACTGAAATCAAAAGGGGGCCTCTGCGGTAAGGACACAGACTCAGTAGATGGGGCAAGGCCAAGGGATCTATTAACACAGTCATTGACCTCAAAATGAGATGTATTATGTAGTCATTCCCCTTAGCGGACGGATATGAGTGTTGACTGTGAATCCTATCTCATCACTGAACATTTAGGGTGTTTGTTTAGCAATATCCAGTCTTTCTTTTGTCTTATAATGGTCAGAAACCATTTTCCTGCCATTTTACAGCATTTTAAGACTGCAGGTTCACTCACCACTCTTACAGCTGATCGGTCTCACAACTGGCTCATCCTGCTGAGAATGTAAGGATGAATGGCAGTCATGTTGTAAAAATTGTAAAGCCCTCAGACAAAATTTTGATTTGGGGTTTTAAAAATGAAATTAAGCTGCTATCTACTTGTACAAAAAACCTGGGCTCGGAGTCAGAGTTAATCACGCTGGGGCAGAGTGAGAGCACTTTATGTTTATGTAGTGTGCACATCATTTACTATCAGCCTTTTCTCAACATTTAAGATTTTATCTTAGTCTAAAAGTGTGATATTGTTGAACTCTTACAGACGCTTGGTTTGTTTTTTATGAGGGCAGTGGGTTGGAGGTTAGGGCTGTGTCTGACAGTTTCCCATCAGGCATATGAGTTCTGTTCTTCTTGAACCTTAGTAGCGAGTTGAGGACAGTCTCAAGAGTGCTGTGGACAGAATTGTCAACACAACCTACCTCTGTGTTGACAGGTGTCACAGGTAATTCCCTCATGTAGAAGGATTATGGAGTTATCTTCTTAACTGAGCTGAGAAAAGCCTGGAACTCAGAGGTAGAAACAAGAGTTTTGGAGTTTTATCTAATGTAGTAATCCTGCTGTGTAACAGGTACCACAGTACCGTCATCAGTAAGTGAAAAACAAACAATACAATAGCTGGATTCTATAAATCAGGAGCAGATGGCAGCATTACAAGTGTAACAGGAAAGGTTACATGAACAGAAAATCAGGCACATTTATAATTTATAACTGCAATGGTAGCTGATAAAACAGCTGACTGGGACTCCATCTGGTAACATTAATGTATTGTAATTTATGCTCTAAAATGAATCTTTCCCCTCTTGCCACACCCTCTTGACAACTTCTCACATTTTTTCTATCATCACATGTCAGCAGCTGACGCTGAGCCGAGCATCCCGAGCATCCCGAGCTCCATATTCATCCGGCTCTTCTTTTTCTGAGCGAGACGTGCGTCCCCCTTTTGCCATCACCCCCCCACCCCCCCACCCGGCTCGACCCAGCCCAAAAGCCCTTTGATGTGTCACTTCACATCTCACCCTCAAAGCTGTGAAATCTCAATTTTCTGATAAGAGCAACCTCAATTTGTCAGGAGATACTATTTATAGATCTGACAGAGATAGAGCTGCACGAATTGCAGTAATTCTTAACAAGCACTTAGAGGCCAACGCCACGTTTGTGTGAAGTATAAGCAGCGCTGCCCGAGTCGATTCACCTGATAAAGACGCAACGAGGAAGTAGATTTCAAATGACACTCGGCAGCTTTTATTTTGCCACTGTATTAGACATGGGTCCAGCGTGGCCACACTTCCTGTTTGAACTCATAGCTCCTGAGGGTTGGAGCTCTTTTATTATCTAAATTCAATCCACTTTGTGGTTTTTAGATAGAACTGCCTCGTTCCACACAGCATTCAAAAGGAACACATCGTAGTTGCAGTAGCACACACACATTTACACACACTAGTGTACTATTGGGAACGTTGTCTTGAAGAAAGTAAGAAGTGCATGTAAATTTGATCGCACAGGAACAATTAGTAATGTTTCATTGAACAAAAGCCTACAGCACTCATTATAGCACGTACCTCCACCAAGGCCCAACTGTCCCCTTTTATTCAGTCTAGACTAATTCAAAATCAAACTCAATAGCTGTGTATCACTTAATATTTTAAACCACCTAAAACTGCTGAACCATCATTTAAGCCCATGTTGCCATGACAGCAAACCTATTAAATAACGTTCATCAATTATGGACACAAATATGAAAAATTCACTAATTATTCTTTTAGGTTATGATTAATTAAGTGAACTTGGTGGCATCTCTGCTGTGTAGCACCCATATCAACTCATCATTGAAACTTGTCAAACCATCATACTTAACAGCCTTTTTTTTTTTTTAAGAGATAAAATACACTGAATGGAACCATAAAAATGTTTCATGCTCACCTGCTGATGGATTTCCAGTGTCAGGTGACTAATCTAAAAATGTAGTAGCTTTTATATTTCCTACATTTTTCCCATCAGATGGCAGGAAAGCGTGAACCAAAAGTAATCTATACCTTTTATTCAGCTCCGACAGAGTAAGTGTTTCACAGTATATTAAGAAAATCTAGAATCCTGCTGTGAACCCCTCCTGATGTGCAACACGGACACAAGCATACATTTTCCACAGTACACCATATAGTTATGGGTTTGTGAAGGCTTTGCAGTGGCCCTGTAAGTTAGTAAAAAGGAGTGTGTTCACAGTGAAACTACTAAGTTTCTTCGACTGGTTCATTCAGTCTGTGCAGCACACACACGTACACACAGAGCTGAAAATACTTTGAGAAAGTGCACTGTAGACGGTTTTCTTTGACTTGCACCGATACAACAGATGCCTCCCTTAGACCTAAGTAATTTAATTTAATTTTGGTTTTGTGATGTCAGAGGGGAGTGAAAATAAATTAGAATAGTATTTTGAAGAACTACAGAAAACTGTCACTTGAGAGAAAACGGGGAGGAAGAAAAGAAGAATACTTCTGTGCAATAATAGACACTAATCTGAAGTAAGATGTGAATATGAATGAGCAAGTTCGGTGATTCATAATCACTAAAATGGAGTTCTTTTCATGATGTTAATATTCTGATGATTTAAAATTCCACTTTCAGAAGCCATCAAATTAAAATGCTGATCATTCACACTCCAACACAGACATTAAATTTCACTTTGGGTGAGATGTGCTCATGTAAATTTAAGTAATTTACACATATTAATGTTCTCATGCAAAAATTGTGTTGATGGCTGCCTCACGTTGTCGAGATGAATGGTGGCCAGATGGTGTGAAATAACTGAAGAAAATCACACATGGAATGCCAGAAATATTTATCCTCCATTAAATCATTATTAAGTGATAGTCCTCATATTTTGATAAGCATTTGAGTCCGTTTAAACATACACATTATGTTTAAGAAAATGCTCAACATCATTTACAATATATTAGAACTCTGTTAGCATCTGAATACTGAAGCAACAGTGCAAAAACCCACAACTGCCTGGCTAACTTTACTGTCTAAGCAAAGCAGTTACAGTAGAGCAGACAGTCTCATGGGAAAATGTGTTCATTTTTAGATGTTTTATATTGAAATGTAACAAACCACCTGGCCTTAACAGAGTTTGCTGGAAAGGAGACAGGGGACCAGATGAGGGACATTTGGACATTTTGTTATAAAAATATCTGCAATTTAAAAAAAAGCACACCTTAGTAGTAACCAAAAAGATTCTTCTCTGTTGAACTGAAATCGAAAAGAAATTATGTTGAGCAAAACAACATAAAGATTTCTCTATACAAATGCTTTTCTCTGTGAAAAGTGACAAACAATGAAAACAAGGGGACGAGCAGAATGGAGACTGGCAGACTGCTTCAAATTTAGACACCATAGAGGGGAAACTCTGTTTTGTGTTCAGTCTTTACCCTTCTGTCGTCCTCCATATTGACAGATCACCCTTTTTGATGTCAGTTATATGGCGCTAAGGAAAAATTAAATGCTTAGCGTTATCAGAATTTGCCACGTTTCACCTTTTGGAATCCAAACCGTCTGCTACAGCCTTCATCCTTCAGTAAGAAACTAGATGAGATACTCAGCTGCAATCAAATTAACATCACAAATTACTTGCAGGTTTGAATTTGATGTGGAGTTTCGTGCACTAACTGTAACAAGTGTGTACAATTTTTACACAAGCTGTTTCTGTTTACACTGCAAATGATCTATACAGTAACGTGCTTCCAGGGCCAAACTGTGATTGCACCATGTTTATTTGATGTATGTTTATAGTCATTTCAAATGTAATTTGAGCATTATGATGGCTGATGTTTGACTGCACTTTTATAGTTACTCAGATCATCCCAGCCATCATACAGTGTTTTAAAGGCCTTTATTTTGAATTGGCTGTTAGTCAACTATAAACCTGGCTTTGTTGTCAATACTTTGTGTTCATGAATCAAAACAGGAGAGTGTTAAATGACAAAGGCAGAGTGTCATTAAAGTTTAATGCAGTACACCAGCATTTTCACCTTCCATTTATCCAATGTTGGACTTTTAATTTCAGCTCATTCATCTGTACGACGAAGCTTTTTCTACTCCCTTACAGTGAGAGGGGCTGCAAGGGGCTGAAATTGTATGAATAGAACTTTGTGGCATTTTAATTTACCTTCTACTTTTGGGACTTTTTATTTTAAGTTTTAAAATATATAATAAAAATCAACGAATAGCAGTACAGATATAAACAAATACTGTAGAAACAAATTCCATCAGAGGTTTCAAGGAAAAAATTCAATAATGTTTCAAATGCTAATGACCTCATGTTTAATGTTACATTGCTTTGGACTGTGGATAATTCCCTCTGGCAAAATCTGTAGAAATGCAGATTTATGGAAAGTGGCCAATAAATGGCTCAAAATGTTTGCAAGACAGCCCACGTATACTTCAAGATTTGACAGTGGGACAGCCCTAAGGCCTTGCAGATTTAACAGGACCGTACCTCAAAGACTGAGTGTTTACTTTGGGATTGGGCCCTTTCTTTCTTCTTTCATCAGCAGAGGTGGACTCAAACAGGTGGCACCTTCAAACTTTGGACTCAGTTTCAATAACAGCTCTGGCACACTCTGGTCTTAAAAGAGTTTTCCTTTTCATAATCACACGCTGAAGGAAGGTGAACTTTGCTCCTGCATTGTATTTAGGCAAACATTTCCGTCATTTCCATCACTTGGCTCATGTGATAAGGAAAATGGCACCACAGTCCTGTACTGTAACCTTTCCAGAGCATGATCTGGACAGTGAGTTGAGCCTGGGTTCAGGGTACTCACCTATTCCTCCAGTGCACGCTAGGTGAATCAGGATGTCTTCACCAGGATTGACAGCTTGAAGATGTACCTGCATCAGTGTCCATATGTTTGGGTAGTAAAGCTGAGGGGAAGATAGGTTTCTGACTCACTGTGCACTTCTCTGTATGTTGGGATACAGAGGTAGAAAGAGTATCTCCTTTCTCATGATCTTTACATTATATCTATGCAGCTCATTTCATTCCAAATCTATGAGATGATACCTTTTAAATTTGTATTGTTTTATGGAACACAAATATGTAAATATTTGTGGATATATTTATCTGGTGTTAACACGTTTACAGCAGGAAACTCTGCAAATAGAATATTTTCTTTTTCACATTTTTTGGGTTAAAAGCTGTAGTGCAGCTCTAGAATGACATTTCTTATTCAATCATTCTTCAATGGCCCAGACTTTTTTCAGCCAATCTCTGGAATTGAAATGACAGTCTTGTGGTCACCAGCACACATTTTGTCTAACCTTTGGGCAACTGCTGGCCCAGTTTGTGTGAAATGGTAATGTGCTGCTTTGAAGTTTTCTCTGTTGAGGAAAGGAAAAGTCCAGTCTTACAAGACCACATCACTGCATGCAGCCGACTCACACGGCTCTGATTTTATATTATATACACCACAGCTCGCTGGGTAAAGGTCTCTGTGTTACATCAGTTGTGACTCTCTGGAAAAGGCTTTTACTGTACTTGTTTCTTTGCTTTCAATGAAATATGTCAATGGCAATTTGATTACATGCCGCCGTGGAGAAGGAAAGAGCAATTTGAAGACAGATTGACCTTTCCTCTTCTCTCTACAACCGCTTGCTCTGCCTTTTCCATCTTCTGCATCTCAACTATTCACTCAGCACCACATGTTCCCCATAAATATCTGTGATTTCCAGAGAATTTTACCATGAACCCTTACAGTCTGTGCTTAACAGAAAGGAAATGTGCCTGTGTGTGTTTGTGTATCTGTAGTGTCCCTGAATAGGATTTGCAGTGGATATCCTTGACTGGTAGGTGGGCTTCGAGACAAAGTCCTGTCTGCATTTTTAATAAAGCAAAGACGATGCAGGCTAGACTGTTGGAGTGTCTCTTGTCTGTATTTTTTTTAATAAGAGAAAGGAACCAGACAAAGACAGGGAGACAAAGAAACAGAAGGACAAAGGTGACACTGCCCTGGGGCATCGTCATATTACCTCCACAGTGTGATACTGAATTCAAAACATTGCTCCCGCATTCCAGTCAGAGAACCATGGAGCTATTATGTACTGTAGCACGGATAAACATGCCGTCTTCATGTATCAATTTACCACTGAACCCTAAAAAATGCCTCAGCAGCAAGACGTGACCCAGAAACGTCAAATGACTGCGAAGTAGTGTCCTAAGATGGGAGGAAATTATGCAAAGAACAAACCTGCTGGCAGAAGTGATCAACTGCAAATTATTCTATTCATATTCACAAAGCACCAGCTAATTTGAGAGTGACACCAATTTCCCACAGGCCAACCCGCACGCCTTTTTTTCCCTATTTACTATTAAATACGAAAGAGATGTGCGTCTCGTGAGCGGGCATGGGAGAGACATTAATGAATGATGGATTCCTTTCAGCCCCCACCAGCCCCGGCCTCTCACACCAACCCCCCTCTAATGATACTTATACAGGCTTTAGAGTTTTAGTACACATCTCCTAGCAACCAGAGCTTTTGTCAGGACTGTGACAAGATTAAGTCTTAACATTGGCATTCGAACATGCTAACATGATGATGTGTAGCAGGCATGTTTACCATGTTCACGTCAAAATGTTATAATTTGCATTTCAAGTATAATAGCATTAGATGAGAATGTCAACTGATCATCCAAGTCGTGATCACGACTGGGCAGCATGGGAATCCAGGCCTACACCAACATGTATCCAGTACAACTGATAGCATTGTCACAACATGCCACTCAGTAGTCAGGATTCATCCTCTGGGAACCATTAATGTCAGGGCAATCCATCCAACAGTTCTTTGAGTCTGGACCAAACTGGTGGATGGACACTCACATACTCACCAACAGCCTTGCTGCTACTGTAGCATGGCTCAAAATAAAACTGGAAACAGAGATTCAGTATGACAGCGGTCAACCCAACCGCAAACATTTTTTTTGCCAATATATGTTTCTAGAAACCACAGATATGTTGAAACTTTACATGTCTTTATGTTGCAGCTTAATGTTTCTTTAGGTTGAGTTTTCTATTTTATCTTGTGACAGAACTGTGCATATGGTCTGGTTAGGTTCAGGCACATTTGGTTAGGGTTAGGAAAAGATCATGTTTTGGCTAAAAATAAAAAATAAACCTGCTCAGTCAACAAGAAACTCGGCTTGAGATTCCCCCTCTTGACATTACTTGACATTTTGGGAAGCATGCTTATTTTTTTTCTGGAATGAGAAATCCATACAGTACCACTGTTAAACGCAACACGTTCTCATTCCCAATGCATCAAATACAGCAACTTGGTAAGCGGCCTTTAGGTTCAGAATATGAAGCTCCAGCCCTAGCATCAGTTATGTATGAGGACGTCTCCGGGGTCAAGTTATCAATATACTTTGTATGCAGTGAAAGGTTATGCTTTCAAAATAAAGGCTCTGTGGTCAAGTTATCAATAATTTGCCATATACAACATCTGGTTAGACTTTCAAAATAAAGCTGGCCCACAAACAGTTCTCGTTTTATGACATATTATGACTTCTGGACAGTGATTTGAGTCATGCATTGGTTAGGTTTAGGAACAAAAACTGCTTGGTTAGGGTTAGAAAAAGATCATGCTTTGGGTTAAAGTAACTATATCCAGACTTGCAAAATCAGTGATGTAAATAAGTTGCGTTATATACTCTACGTATGTTAACTTATTTTTGTTACATAAATTAAAAACAAATCACTCTTGACTCTTGGTCACAAACCCAAGTTTCCAGAGGGAAAGTCCTGTGAATGACCCTCCAATCCACCCCAACTACCCTCTGAGTTGGACTTTTCGCACTCTTTACACTACTGCGACAGACACTTCAAGACGCTTTGACATGCTGGGAGTGAGAACGGACTCTTACATGCTAAATGAAGAAGAAGAAGAAGTAGAAGAAGAATGGAAGCATCTTTATTTGATCACATACAATGTACAACATAGTGAAACTGGTACTCTGCATTTAACCCATCCTGAGGGGGCAGTGGGGAATTTACAGGGAGCTCTTAACGCGATATTAAACCAGATTTTCAGTTCAAATTTCAACAAAATAATCTGTTAATTTTAATTAATTTCGTTTTTTCATTAGACATCCATTTTAAGTTTACTGCTACAAGCTAAGGGTCCTTTTAATATGGTCGCTAGAGTCAACTGAGAGCTTCCTCTTCTCTTTTTTGTTGTTTTGTTTTGTTTTGTGTCTCAGCAGCTATAAATCTGCCAGTCAGATGTGAAGGTTAGAAACACAAGAGGCTCTAGCTGTTAATGTGGTTTCACTGGTGCCTCAGTCTGCCCTGCATATTGCCTCTTGTGGCTTGATTGTTTGGACTGTGCGCTGCACGTATCCTTGACATTTTCTCTCCGCCTGGCTCTCAGTCTCTTTTATATTTGTCTAGACTATATTTCTGAAAGTGTGACAGCACTCCAGGGATCATTTTACAGCAATTTAACATCTTGTTAGATATCAGGGTATTTAGAAGAGGGCAGCTGATGCATTTTCCTGTTCCCATTTCCTGTATTAACCATCTAGATGTGGTGGAAAAGTGGTCCTATACTCAGATCTTGAATGTAAAAGTAGCATTACATTAACAATAAACTACATTCATCTGCCAAACGTTTATGTCCAAAGCTACTTTCAATTCTACCTTATACACATCAGGGGCAATTTGAGGTTTGGTGCAAGGCGGAGCTGCATAACCTGTCACTTATGGCCTATCATGAAAAACACAATATTAAACTTGAGCTACATCAGGTCATTCTTGACCTTGTAAGCAACATTTGAAAAGAATTGAAAATGTTTATTTTTCCTGAGCATTTTAACTTTGAGTTCTCGTCCATTTTGACTTATAAGCTATGGTTAAAAGGTTAATTTTTACCTTTGACACAACGAATGAGACTCCCAGTCGCTGGAATAAATCTTGGCAATGTACATTTGTGCAAACCACGGATATGTTGAAACTTCACATTTATTTTTTGGGGGATTCTTTTGTACCTTTATTGGATAGAATAGTTGTAATTTTGAACACTTTAACTTTATGTTTCTTTAGGTTTAACTTGCAATTTAATGTTGTGACACACTTGGTTGGTGTGCGGATAAGATCATGTTTTGGCTCAAGATAAGTGATTTTATGACCACAAACACAGCCGGAGATGTCCTAACATCTCGTTAAAAATATCAGTTTTTTTGTTGCCCAGATGAAATGATTTAACATAATAAGAAAAAAGTACAATATTTTACATATTTCAAAGTAGAAAAAAGAAAATATTCAGGTTAATTACACCCTCTTCAAACTTATATTTAAGCTCTGGTACTTTTCTGGTACAAGTCTATTACACAAAAATGCCACTTACAAAATGTAAGGCAAAGGTATGTTTTGCAATTGGTTTAAATTACAGTTACAATTCAGTCCTGGATTATTCCTCAGACACCAGCTGGTGTCACATGCTACACTTTGACATATTTTCTACACAATAACAAGGTAAAAAATAAATTGTACTGTCACATTTACAGTAAGAGCTGTGGATGCAATGCTCTACGGTATATTTGTTGTGAATTATGTGGTGAGACAGGATTAAAAGTGTAACAGCAACTGGGGGAAAGAGGTGACATTGTGTTTTGAGTTCACCAGCTGAAATAGCAAAACAGTGAAACACAACTGTATGGAAGGAAGGCTTTGCGGGACGGACCGGCTTAGCAGGTTACGGCAAGCAAGTTGGAGAGGAGCCGAGTTAAAAGGCCTGCTAAATGAGTCCCGGCACCGCGGTGCCAACAGTGGCCTCCTGCAATGTTGTGATTTGATTGTGGTGTGCTATTAAGGCTCTCTTTGCTCATAATGGCACTTCTTTATCCACTGTAATATTATTCAAATGAGAGTCCAATGACACACTCCTCCAGGGTAGAAAAATCCACCCAGGCTTCAGATTAGTTCAAGGGCCCCATGAGAAATAGGACAGCTAAATGGAGAGCCGTTAAGTTTTTAATTTCTATACTTTCTGAGAGCGTGTGAAGAGAAGAGGGAGCCGTTGCAGTAGAGGAGAATCTTAATATAGAAATATAATGACATTTCAGCAAGTTGTGAGCGATGGTGTCTGTCTGCTCTGCTTCCAAACAAAAAGATCAATTTGGAGAGAAATGATTTGTTATGCTAATTTGTGTTTGGTGTGGTCTCAGCTGGGATAGGTTGCTAAATTACAAAGTGAAACAGCAACAGCAAGTAGCCTAAAACAAATTTGCTGTTATAAATGTACTCACACATGCACACACAGGTTCACAGATGCATGTGATTTCAAGTTTGTCAGGAAATATGTCACCTTCACATTTACTGTTTTGCCACCAATGACCGTTTATTACCAATAGGTGGCAATCTGTCCTTGTCACTCAATGTGTTGAGTGTTCAAGCTTATCTGCAGAGCTTTAATGTATGCCAAATGAGATTTTACAGCTATACGTGAGGAAGAAGAGATGAAGAAATGCAGAGGAGACAGACAGAAAAAGGCTCTGGGGACGGAGGGAAAGGTTGAGAGGGATGAAGGGAGGACGACAGGGGCGCTGACTGGCCAAAAGGTTTGCTTTCTCCACCTGCTATGCCTTCTGTCCATGTGAGACCAAACTCCTTTGTAACACTCCTCATAAGGGAGGACACCTCCCACAATGCCTTGTGTCTTTGTGTCCCCCAGTCGCAGTGTATGTCAGGAGTGCATCTATTCTGCATAAAGGTTAGCGGCAAGGACGCGACGGGTGTAAGTCGTTTGGCTTGTTCCTCATTAAAAGGCTACCATCAAATGAGGGCTCGGGGGTGCAGAGATATGGCTGATGACTGCATATTTTACCGAGGCGGAGGCTGTGGCTGCACAGCTGGCTGGCACAACACACCAGGGTCGCAGTCAAAGCCAGCGCAAAACAAACAACGCCAATCAACCCGCTGCCTCTGGACGCCTCTCAACGTGAAGTCACTCAAGCACCAGCTGTGTCTCGAAAGTCTTCTGTCACTTCTTGGCTCTGCTGCCTCTGATGTGACTGCGTTGCCCTGAAAACAGACAGAGGGCAAAGCAATATAGTGAGAGTCTAGTTGAAAATAACAGTCTAGTAACTCTACTTTCAAGCGTTTATGCAAAAACTGACTCTCTGGTTCCTAGTTTTAAAATGGAGGGAGAGCCGGCAATTGATGCACATCATCACAGCTTTAACATCACACACAGAATTGCCATTCCCACATGGGATGTTAATAAGGCTGTTCCCTGCTATCGACTATAAAAATGACTCCCAAGTATTTGAAGACAACTTTAGGCAAGGGCATTGCAAGTAATTGCTTTACCCTCTTTTTTTTTACAAGCATCAGTTTCATGAAGACACAATTTATATTAGTTCTGTTTCGCACGATACCTTATGCAGAAGAATACATAGACATCTATTGTTACATAGAGATCTATTTATATCAAAGCAAAAAGGGTAAAGGAATGTCAAAAAGTAATATCTGTTGTATTTTGGAAACATGTTTCCCATTATTGCCTTGTAAAGAAGCAATGCATTTCTTGGTATCAGATCGCAGCCTTGCTATACAGAATAAAATGGGGGAGACAAGCTCTGCACAGAGAATATGTTATCAGTGAGAAAAAAGAAAAAAAAAACTTCTATCTCTTTATCTTGTCCTTGATAGGAATCAACAATTGAGCACATAAAAGGCAGGCTGATAAAGGGGGCACAAACACCGGACGAAAAGCGGAGCTCTCAGCGGCTTTTGAGTAAACTAAGCAAGGCCTTGGAAAGATGCAAGGATACTCCCCCTCTTTCCCCATCTGCAGAGGTGGAGGTCTACCCTTTCTTTAGATCAGGCTTTTCGCTCATGCAAAAGAGGCTGTAGGTTCTCAAACGAATACATATGCATGCTAACATACAGCTGTAGGTTGACCTTAATATTTGATGAGCAAGTATTGTTAGGAGGATTGTGGTCAGGGACTGGTGTGGGGTTCTTTGCTGTATTGAAATTAATGAATCTTGACAGACACTGAGGTTCACTGGAGCACTTATTCTTGTCCTACAAATAGCTTTTCCTATTGAAGATATACAGTTATGTATGACACAATAGGGCATTGCAAGAACATCACAGAGCAAACATCATGCATTCATCCTATAAATCACAAACAAATGACTCCCAAATTCTTTCCAGACTGCCCCCTAAAGCACAACAAAGAGGGTTGTGTTAACATCTAAAGATAGTGTGATTTACAGTCAATCACTGCAGGGATTACATCAAGCAACATGCTTTATTTTTTGGTATTGCATTATCATTCACCATCACAAACAATGCCCTGTACAGATAAGGCAGTAACATGCTGCGCTGATCGAGCCATCTGTCATCTTCAACTAAGCACATATTATGCATATTTAACTTCCTGTCAGCCGTGTTTTGAACACAAGCAAATTGGATTAAGATCTGGGGAGATTAGAGCTCTTCCATACAGTATGATATGTTTAGCTGATAAGGTTGATCTGACATCTGTCAATGAGAAAAGACAATGTCATGGTATCATCTACTGACAAAGATCAGGAGTTTCTGATAATATAATCATCAAGGTGAAGGTAGTTTCAGTGCAGAGGTTATATGAGTGAGACACATTCTGATAGAGCCTAACCAATACATTATTTAATTATTATTTGAGGAGTCATTTTACAACTGATCAATACACTTTAGTAATCAATGCTGGCAGCATATCTTGAACAGTGATCATTCTGAATAATAACTAATAAAACAATGCTAGTACATTTTTAACAAAAACATGAACATTGAAAAAAGAAAAACAAGGCTAAAAAATAAAGCATTTTAATGGTGGGCATGAAGTTACGCTTACTTCAGCAGATCATCAGCTGCATCATATTCATGCATGTGCAGAGCTCGCCTTTTACAACCTTGCATCGTTACTGTTAATTTAACCGATGTTTAATTATGTTTAGTGGGGTTTTGCTATATAAGTTTAATTATTTAATGCAATTGTCCCTCACTGGAAAACATAAAAATACATCCAACACATTATTTATGTACTGCAATTTCAGTTCACGTAAATACATCTATATTAATTTGATCTGTTGGAACACATTTAATTTGAAGAGTAAAAAAAACAAAACTGGTTGAAAGCCAGATTTTCCATTCAAATATGTATATTTTTTATAAATGTGTTCGCTCACATGAGTGAATCTCCCTCTGCCCTGGGCCCTGTGTCCATACAGTTTTAATGTGTTTTTAAGCTTTTGTGTGGTGAGAGAAACATTAGCTAGGTCGCTACCGAACACTACATTAACAGAGGGTTGATTACACAGCTAACAACAACTTTATAACACATAGGGTAATAAAGGGAACATAATCACTGGCAACAGTCAGTGTTGAGCTGATCTGCTCATGCAAATGGGCTCTACTCATCCAGAGTCAGGAAACGGGCAGGAAACATCTCTGCAGACCCATCACACCCTGGACACAATCTGTTCGAACTTCTCCCCTCCGGCAGGCGCTACAGAACACTGTACGCCAAAACAACCAGACATAAGAACAGTTTCTTCCCCCAGGCCGTCGCACTGATGAACACTTGATCAGTCACCCAGTGTCAGTGACCCCCCTGACTCCAAAAACCATCCACTCATAGTCTTTAGATTCACAGACCAAATTGCACTTTATATGTATATATATATATATATATATATATTTCTACCTGTACATAATTGAACAACATATATCCACACTGTAAATAATATAATATAAATATACTTAAATATATATTTATATATTTATAATAGTCCGGACTTCTGAACACCTTTTAACTCACTGTTCTTTGTTGTTCTTGTTCCTTCTAGTTGAATGTTGTTATGTTTGTTTATGTTCATGTCTATGTCTATGTACATTGTGTGCGAAGAAAAAACCAAGTCAAATTCCTTGTTTGTGTTTCACATACTTGGCCAATAAAGCTGATTCTGATTCTGATTCTGATTCTACTGTCTCTATAATCGGTTACAATAGCTTCTGGCCTCCCCTCGTGTGACATGTTTTTGTCCCAGCTGATGAGCAATAAAGTTTTCTGAATCCAAATGTCACCTTCAATGTGCTAACGTTAACCTCTAATGTGACAATATCAGAAAGCAATGTCTCCCCTCTCCTCCTCATGGGGCTTATTAGTGCTCAAGCTCCATTATATTATCAGTTTAAAGTGTATTGGTAATGTTGAAATACCCTCTATCTTAAACCATTAATAACAAACACATGCTGATAGTGGCACTGGCTACACATAGGCTTGTGTATACAGTGAAAAGGTACATTGTAAATATGTATTATAGGCTTTAAATTTGATTATGAACATTTTGACTATGATTAAATTTTTTAAAATAATAAGTAATGAAATTCAATCAATGGGATGATGGATGAAGATCGACAGCACTAATATCGATATATCTGTGTTTAACCCTGTCTTGTCTGAATTGCATTCAGATGTAACTTACAACTTATTTGCAATAACAAGATTTTCAATATTTAAGCATGACCAAAAACACATTATAACCATTTATTATCATTATCATTATTATTATTATTATTATTATTATTATTATTATTATTAGCCTAAAACATTACCATAAATATCTTTATCATGCTGCTGTTGCTATGGAGCAAATCATGTCGGGAAAAGAAATTCTGACAGTGTTGCATAATTTGTGTGGGATTAAGTCTGCCCGAAGTCTCTCTGATATCGGCCTATGATGTTGAACTTCTGGTGTATCAGTCGGGCTCTAGTTGCAACAGTGTTCACGTGCCACTTAAGAATAACTAGTCCATTTTTATGAGCTGTAATGCTAACTGGGGAGCTGGGTGACAATCTTTACAATTTTCTCATTAGGCAGTCTGACTGAATAGCAAGAATTTCCAGTCAGCCCACATTTATTTATAGCTCCTATAAGAAAGCAGCAATACACTAGAGGATGTTCTTTGCTGTGATTATGGGCACTTCAGTGCTGCTGACACTGCTCAGCTGTACCTCATACCTACTGCATCGCCGGCATGCCCATCATCTTGTAGTGAACTGCCTCTTGGGCGCTATTGCTGTATTATATCATTTGCTAAAAGCTGGATTTCATCCCAGGATGTCAGCGCAAGCATAAAACTTAGTGAAACTATAATTCAGCCTTCTACATTTCTCCCAACCTTTAAGACATTGTTTTCAAGCCTTTCGTTATTATAGTTTCACAATTCCTGAGAGTTGACACTGTCTGTGTCACTTTGCCTTTACGTGCTTTGCTTGATCGAGCAATTAAGCGAGGAAATGCCTGTCGCTTCGGAGCTGGCTGGTCAATAAGGGTCTGACAGATATGAGCAGACAGTATGTTGACACTGATGACTGCGGCGGAGCTATAGCTCGCAGGACAGCAGTGCCACCAAATTCACAGTCATGACCTGAGCACACACAGACGACAGGGGTTGGAGGACTGTCATGGCCACCAAAGCACATAGTATCTCCACATAATGAGCACTGGTGGGTTGCTTGTCTCCAGACTGGTGAATGTTCCTGGCCTGGGCTCGAAAGTCAGTTAGAGTGGTGACAGGGGCTTCAGGGTACTGGATGAATGCCTGAGCAGCTGTCATGACCCCACGTATTTGACAGTTTTTCTGCAGAGGGAAAAGTGAAGCTTGACATATGAGTTCTTGTTTTATTTGTGTTGGCATCACTGACTTCATAAGAACACAGCAGAGCTCATTTTGTGGGCCAGTCTTTCTTAAAATAGAATATACAAAAAAATACTTATTAAAAGCAAGTACACAAGTAAAATATACACATTCTTCATGAGTAAAATGTTTTTAGAGTAACACTGAGTCAGCTGAGGAGCAAAAGGCAGGCTCACTAGACATGCAAATAAGCAGTCTTTACTGAGCGTTTATTCAGGCTTTAAGTGGGCAATTACCACCAAATTCATCCAATGGTTTGATGCAGTAGTCGGAAAGTGACAGAAACAGAGAGAGAAAGAATCACCTTGCACCATGCAACAAATCATCAAAGATCACCGGGCTGTGTGGCTGTGTACTGCAGCTAATGAAGGAGCGAGGGGCAGGTGTTCAGGCAGGAGGAGAGTCAGTTAATGAGCTGAACACACTGAGAGCGACTGGTGGACAGGTGAGGGTTGACAGGTCTGCAGGGACTAACAGAGAAATCAGAGTATACTGAACAACTAGATGTAGATCAAGAGGAAAGAACAGACGGCAAGTTGAAGTGTCCCAATGATAGGATCATACTGATCAAATACACACCCTCCATACTGTTAATTAAAGCCCCTGGGAATCTGGGTTCAAACTGTACATTATCCTCAATAACGACACAGATTCAGAAAGAGACAAAGTTTTATTTAAGTATTAGTCTTGAGAGTTTAACACTCAAATATTCAGCTAATCTGGTCCATCAGGATTGTGCGTGGGTGGTTTGGCAGATTTGATTGACAGCGGCCTTGTGAGATAAAAACAACAACCAGACAACTGTCGTCAGGTTTTCATACAAATATAACTAAATTTTGATTGATGCTCAGAAATATTTGACATCACCTTTTTCCAACTAAATTCCCTGAAGAAAGCAAAGACAACAAACAAACACAGACGCCTCTCGTGAAATGAAAACACTGCTCTAACTTAAGTGATAATTTTGTTTTTGTGAGGGACCCTATCGCTCATCAGTAAGAAACTGACTGAGTTGTCTTTGGTCTTCATGTCCTTTTAAAAGAAATTGCATGCTTAGGTTATATACCATACTGGCTACTTAACATTGAGGGTATAAAATAAGAAAGAGGTACTGTACATTTTAATTTCAGGTAGACTGAACTGCAGATGAAGTATTTCTAGCTTTGGAATTCCAATTGAAAGACATCGAAAGACTGTGTTGACTCAACCACAGAATCGGAAACTGAATTGTAAACTAAAGAATTTAAGTAGAAGTGAATGACTGTCAACTTTATATAACTAGAAAAGTTTATTTCTTTTGAATCATCACAAAATTATTACAACTTTTCTTCTTTTTAAGGTAGTGCGGACACTCATTTTTTCATGATAAGACGAAGTGTTTTTACAGTGTTGGTCTGACATTATTACATTTTCTCTCAATAGTAAGAAAAGTAAAGTCATGGTCTTTGGAAATCCAAAAGAAATTGAGTGGAAGTTGAAAAGTTTTTCAGACAAAATTCCTAGGGGTTGCGATTTAACATAAATGAACATGGAAACAACATATTGACTATATCAAAGGAAAAAGTCCAAAGTCAGTAGCAATCCTGAACAAATCCACGGGGGCCGCCCAAACAGGGAAAAAAAAAAAAAAAAAAAATTACAATTTTTTACCAGTGCTATTACTACTATTATTTCGAAATATTATATAAGCCCACAGCAGCATAACTTCATAGCAAAGCCTATTAAATAATGGAGAGGCCCTTTTTCTGGGTTCCTGGCTGGCTCGTTGCACTGTACCTGCCCTCGTAAGTTATTGTTGTTATTGTAAGACGTAAGTTATTGTTACTCCACCTTAAATTCATCAGGGACGTTTGGAAAGTTAACGTCAGGCCTGTTCAGGTGTTATTTTAACCTGTTGGCTGTGTTTTCCTGCATGTATGTCAGTTATAATGCTATTAGTTTTCCATCCCCTTTATAAGTAATAGGGTAGTTGTAAGCCTTTGGTTTATTGTGTCACAGTTTATGTTTCAGTGTTAAAGTGCAGTTAAAGTGTATTACTGTTAATACTCCATACCTTAGCTTTTCTATATATATACATATATACAGTATATATATATATTAATTTCACTGCACTTTACTGCTTTTTGCACTCTGGTTAGACTGAATTGCATTGCAATGACGATAAAGTTGAATTAATCTCATCGTATTTTCATTATTAGTCTATATTAGTCTTATGTATAGCACACAACAAGCATCTGTTTTTTTTATTAAACTGTAACATCCAGTGGTCACAGATACTTCTCTTCTCTCTTCAGATGCAAATATTTCACCACCACCCCCAGTGACACAGCATCAGGTGCTCCTGTCCTCTACCTCAGCACAGCAGAGTGACAATATTCTTTAATATGTTTGTGCAATACCTTATTTATATTGTGTTTTTAATTTATCACTTGTTTCTTTCTTCAGTTTTTATTTGGTGTGATATTTTTTACTTAAAAGAAATAAAATCTTGAATACATACATGCAGTTTCCGTGTGATTGTATGAAAATTGATTGTGAAACTCCCTGCGATGCAAGGGGGCGCCAGCTTAAATCTTGCCTAGGGCACCAAATTGGTCAGGGCCAGCACTGCAAACGAACCATACATATTATTAATAAGACTGATTATTATGTTCACACAAATCCGCAGTTCATTAATTCCCATGTTGTTGATTTAATAATTTGTCACATTATAAAATATTGCAAATAATGTTAAGAATATGTCCTCAATGGATTTCTGAGGTTAATGAAATGAAGCAGTAGTCTGGCAGGAGTACCATGTCAGCATTTAGGAAAGTTACCTGCGGAGCACCCCAGGGATTGGTGACGGGTCCAGAACTTTGTGATTGATCATAAATGAATGCGGAAACAATATATTGACTATATCAAAGGAAAAAGTTAAAAGTCAGTAGCAATCCTGTATAAATCTAGGGATATATTAAATTATAAAGCCATGTATATAATTCATTGCTCACTTATTCTGCCTTGCAAATCTTACTGTGTGGAATTGTCTGGTCGACCTTTAAAGCATCTTACTTAAAAAATGAATTATATTTTGTATTATTAATAAAACTGAATTTTAGGTTCAAATACACTGTTTTTAAATTCCCATGTTATGAAATTGAATGACTTGTTTTATTATAAAATAAAGCAAATAATGTTCAGAGCATATGTCCACAATGTTTTCTGAGGTATAATGAATAAAATAAAACTAATGTCTGGCAGGAAAAGTAGAAGTAGCAGCAGTAGTGGAAGTGAAAAATAGCTGTATTGCATAAGAGTAATACATTAAGAACATAATTCTTCGACACAAGGGAGTTAAAAGAATAGATTTGCCTACTTCCTAGTAACCACAAGTGATAGCATGCAATAGTTAGTCATCAAATGTCGAGAAGGGACGCTTGTCATATTTGATCACAATAACAATGAAATAATGACTCTGCGTGTTGAAATCCAATTAGTGTCGACTATAATCCCCAAGGTAATTATCATACAGTAGTTAAGTCTTATATTAAATGTTATTTTACGTTGCATCCAATTAATACTGATTGTTGCATGGTTGAGCTGTCATTATGTAATATTTTGGAGTCAGTGAAATAGTGTCAACCATTTAATCTTTTGGGGGAATATACCTTTGATGTTTTAACCTTTTCAAGGAGAGCCACTTTAGCTCAGAAATTGGCTCCACATCCTCTGTAAGCCCTTCACAACCTGTAAGTCAAACCCTCTATGGAATAAAATGTGAAAAACCCGGTTAGTGAGATGGGGTTGAGTGGAGGAATGAAGGGTTTTGGGTGATGAAAGTAGGAATGCTAATGTGCAATGTCTAATTGCTCGTTGCTTAAATTGGCTGACACGAGCGCCCATCTGCTGAAGGTGAGCCATGTTGCAAAGTGCTTGCTAATTAAAATACTTGAAAGATAATTTGGGGGAATTGAAAATTATTTAATGCTCATTTATGTAATTCCAGCGCATTAGGAAAAACAGGACGAGAGCACGCCGTGTGTTACTGGGTGCCATTGTGCATGTACGAGCGAAGGTAACAGAGGAAGTCGGGGAGTGAAGCCGGTGGAGGGTTGGAGGAAAAACGCACAATATTTATGAAGCACTGTCAGGTTAATGTCATGCAACATTTATTGATGCAGTAATGTTTAATTTAGCATACGCTCCTGTAATAAGCCATTAGGTGTTGTGCTATGATTCAGAGTTTGATGGCACTGTAATGACAATCAGATGCCCTTGAACATCTCACTAACACTGTGTCTGCTGCATTTAGAGGCAGAAAATAAATATAAATCAAACTTTAAAATATATGTATGTCGGCTGCAGATGCTGTGCATTTGTGCAGGATATTGATGACAAAAGGATCTGTCTCTCAATGGCTGGTTGTAAAATATTCAAAATTTCAGACGGGAACATGATTGGATTAGCTTTGATAATGGATGTCATAAAACCAGGCAGTGCCATTTTAATAAATCTGTCACATTGCCAAAGGGTAGAGATCGTAGAAGCATGTAGTAGAACGACAACAGAATCTTCTCTAGCCAGCAGCCCCTTAACAGACACACAACACAAAGACTCTCTGGTTGCAACACTCTATAGTTAGCTTTGTGGAGTTTACCGCATGTCACAGGCTCACAGAAAATGCAAAATGACCAATGTCAGCTCAAGGAGGATTGACCTTGGGGATAAACCAGCAGGCTCTCCAGTGTTGCCAGTGATTGCGTGACACCAAGTAAATGACCAGGTGTCCTTTTGTCCTCTGTGATTAATGCCTTTAATTTGCTTGTAGCCTACCTGATAGATTGTGTGTTTCATTCTTTGTTTTCTTTCTTTTCTTTCAGTAAGCTGTTCCAAAGCATTTCTTTTGACACCCAGAACGGTTGACAGTGATTTACATGAAGATTAAAGAATAGATTATCATATAAGACGCAGAGAGGGATTACTGAGATAACTCATGGAAAACAGCATACCTATGCATATGGATGAAGATACTGAAATGTGTCCGTCTTTTGTTTGCTGTGCAGGGCATGCAAGAATGCTTTTTGCTTGCGGCGAGTTGACCCAAAGCTATTTCTAGAAGGCCTTTAAAGTTTGTTTCGATCATTATTTTTCAAAGGCTGTCATCGCAACGGCTCAATCACCACATAAGGAAAGGACTTCACGGGGTCACATTGTTATCATTGATTTCCTCACCAGTGACATGACAACAAATGGCCAGTGACAAAGACACCGAGAGCACAGTTCTGTGCAGAGAAGCCACCCTCAATGTTTGCGGGGTTTTTTTTTTTTCTCTCCTGTTGTTCTTCCACAAAAGCTTATTGTTTGTGTATCTCAGAAATATCTAGTCCTGCAGACAGTGCTGTGCTGATGGTGTCCTCCTGTAATAAAAATACTGAATTTATCCTCATACCGGATCATTATACATCTGCCACTGTCTAATGGCAGCAAGATAAAAATAATGTTGCTTGATTTACCTTTCTGGCATACTCCATTAGATTTGAGTCCAGTAAATTAGCACCAAGGAGAAATCGGGATTGCAGAGCAGGCGAGCTGTGAGATCGAGAACACATGCACTGTAAAATTGCCCCATTATGAATGTTACATCAGAGGGACATTATAAACAACCCCTACCAGGGGATTTATTAGCACCTAGAAAAACCGTTGAGAGTAGTAGCAGGGACAATGTCCTTTTTTCACTCTTCCAAAAAGCTATTAGCGCATGGCTCTGAGAAGCTGTGAGAAGAGATGGGACACATGCAGGGATGGAAGGGGGGAAGAAAAGGAGAAAGCCTGACACATAAAGGATTGCAAGGGGAATTGGATAAAAGAAAATTATGGTCTGAACTTTGAAAATGAACTTTAAAAAATGTTTCATATGTTACAAAACGGCTCACTCCATGTTTTACATATCAATTTACAGTTTGGGATTGGACTGTCAAATGCAGGTTTGAGGTGTAGCGATGGTGTATCTGACATCGCTGTGTTGGTGTTCCAAAGTTGACTTTTGGAGCAAGATGTCATGGCTGATTGGGTTAGGTCAGGGCCGGCTCTAGGCATAGGCGATATAGGAGGTTGCCTAGAGCGCCATCTGCTGGAGGGGCGCCGCCAGTCACCTTCGAGGGAAAAAATAATAATAATAATAATAATTTTCAATGCCCATTGGCGCCCTTCCTTCGTGTTCTGTCTTGAAAATAATAAATATTAACAAAATAAAGAAACAGATAAACAATTACATGTTTCTCACTTGTGGTGCTGAGTCACGTGACATGTGGTCATTGGCTGCGCACCTCAGAGGGTCAGATAGGTGTCACGTCAAGTGACAGACAGGTTATGTTTTTTTATTTAGCGAGATGAAATGGCCGTCAAAGCCCTCGGGTGCGCGATACCTTAAGAGAAAGGAGGAGAAGAAGAAGAAGTCCCAATATAAAGGTAACATTATGTCATCTTTTTTTAAATGCCGTTTTGTGTGAAGACGTTTCATTTGTATTAGCTTGCTAGCTAGGCTGAAATAAAGCAACGCTGGCTTAGTGCGCTAGACAATGACACTGATAGCTACTGAGAAGGATAAATGAATCATGAATCAAAGTAGAGGCCAACCTGTCCGGATGCGCCACCAGTGCAGGTTGTACTCTGTGTTGTTTATTGTGAAATAGTAGTGAATCTTTTATTATAGGGTAATTATAAATGTTATGTTGAACACACCACTTATGCAAATAACTGCTGCAAGCTGAAACAGTTGTTTGTCCTTTTCTGTCTGCTGTAGTTGTTTTTTTGTTTTTTTTTGCTTGTACAGTAGTGAATCTACTCTATATCTGTCAAGATGCGCTCATTTAATATTTCCAGACGCCCCTAACAGCTGCCGGAGAGGGGCCTTCTGATGCAACATCCACACCACTCTCTGAAGCATGTAAGTTTAGCCAATTGTTTGTGGTCTCTTATGCACTGCTATGTTGTTGTTGTTGTTGTTATGATTATTATTATCATTATTGTTGTTGTTGTGAGTGAATGGTACAAGCTTGTTAGCAATTACAGTAAATTTAGGTTTTAGGCAAATAAAATAAAGTTTATTTGTACAGTACCTACTTTATATCAAACCTCATTAATTAATTTATTAAATGAAGTAGAATGACACAACAGACTTAACAGTATGGATGTACTCTATGTTTGAATACAGCTACAAGTCAGGCGTCATGCAGCAGCAGCGCTACAACATCAACCACACCACCCACCTCTGAAAGTCAGCTTGAAGCAGATGAGTTATGTAATTGCATGTTACAGCTGCAGTCACATTACTAATCTTGCCTAGGGCACCAAATGGGCTAGAGCCGGCCCTGGGTTAGGTTAAGGACTAAGGAGACTGCAGTTTATATCCCATTTGAAACATACTGATATACTTATCAATAACTTTTGTGCTAAGTTTACTTATTATTTTCAATTTATTTTCAGTTTTCTGTCACCATTCGGTAAAGTTTAGGGAGTAAAAAAACTTGGGTTAGGCACAAACATGCTTGGTGAGGTTCAGGTAAGGATGGTTTGAACATGTGTTTGAAAAATTAAAGGATGCGCGTATTTTTTCAGACTTTTTCTTTCAGTTGCTGAGCTGTAACAATGCAAAAATGTGACTGGTCAGTTGCAATGATTGTCCTCGAGCAACATTTATTATGATGTGACAAGAACAACACCAACACGGTGAAATCAGATGGTGTATTTATTGATGATGTAAAAACAGCCTCTTTGTTATAAATAAAGGAGTACTGCAGGGATGTTACATGACTTTGTACCCATCTTTATGTATAGGTGACATGATGACATGACAGTTAAGTTTCCCCTGAGATACTGTTATGTTCTACTTACCACAAACTTGAACCAAATTCTTGCCTCACGTTGCTCACATGAGTTTGATCATGGGATTATATGTGTTTACACACGTCACTTGCGCGACTGTTTATTTGACCCAACAGCTGAACTTTACTGTAAATTGCCCTAAACTAGCGAGCAACAGTGCTTACCTAGGGAATGTGTGAGGCTGTGTTTGAATTCAGTTGAGCGTCTCAATGAACTCGGTACTCACCAGAGATTCCGGTTCAGTCTCTTTGTCCCCTGATGGCAATGATGCAAATTTCCCATATTTGCATCAGTTGTGCTGCCTCATTTGCGTCAACCAGCTGCTGCCTTTGCATTGATTTTATATTTAATCCAGAGGCATGAAACATTTGCTTCACTATCTCTGGGAACACGCCGTTAGTGCTTTTTGCTCGCTTAAAATGAAAAAGTGAAATACTTTCATCAAAGCATAATGCAAATCTCAAATTTGTGTATCACACACTCTTTTCAAGCTCATTTCATGTCACTGGTAATTCTGCTGCTTGACAGATGTTTCTGTGCCTGGTGCGTTTCTGCAGTAAACATGTTGGGAGATGATTTTGACTCTTTTTAAATTTTTCTCAGTTTCATATTTTCTCAGTGGCAGCAAAACATGTTACAAGCGCCATCTGACATCCGCATAATGTAGACTTTACTCCTGTTAAGTTGATTAAAGACACATGATAAAACAACTTGAGGAAACTTGGCAGTCTTGCAACATTACAACATTAACAAGGCTATTTTGAAACACAGGGATGGGTACTTGCTGTAGTCAAAGACAACTGGACTCAAATACAAACTGGGGAACAAGAGAGCAGGGAAGGAGCTGATAGGCTGGGAAGAACAAGGGGAACAGGGCTTGGCTAACCATGGTGATGCAATGCAGGTGTAGAGGGTAACCAGACCTAAGAGGGAACACAGGAGGGAAACAGAATACTGGAAATAAGGCAAAAGACACCACAAACACACATAAATAATAGGACCATGAAAGTCCCACCCTGAGAATCTTGAAAATGAAGGGAGATTTTCTTAACAAAGCGTTTCTCTCCTGTGTTTTCAATCGTTCACTGGATTGGTGAACTCATCCCATATATATTATACATTTCCAAGATCACTAAAATTAAATTGAACAATATTTTTCACCACATAAATTAGCCCATCCTCATCAGAAAAATCACCGTATAGGTCGTCTGTGAAAGCAGCTTATTACGTCCCATATTCACGTTTCTTGCTAGGCGGTGACCTCTAGTGGCATAAGTTATTATGATGGTGGCAACAGAGGAGGTCAAGTTATGGAGTATGAAGCAGTGTTGTATAAAGTACTTAACAATCACACTCAAGTAAAAGTATCGGTAGCTCTCCAAAAAATGACTTTGGTAAAAGTCAAAGTCACTGACTGAAATATTACTTGAGTTAAAGTCTTAAAGTATCTGAAATTTCTTGCACTTAAGTATTACAAGTACTGTAAAAATAAATGTACTCAAGTAATGTAATTAAAAGTACAAGTAAAAGTAAATAACAAGCAAAGGCAGTCTGAAGTTCCTTTTTTTTTTTATTATGATTTACTTGGTCAAGTTGGAAGGCATAGCAGGCACTTCATCCGGTACGATGAATCCCTGACATTGGAAAATGAAAACAAACGGCTCAAATAAGGCCACGGGTGCTCGTCGGGTTGTGGTTCCCCTTCATTTGTAGTCGACGTTGTCGCTGTCGCTGTGTCTGGCGTCTCCTCTTCTTCTTCCATTGTTGACTGCGAGACTCGCAGGTGTTGTCAATGTCTTAGTTAAGGCAATTGCCAACAAGCCCGGGCATGCACTAACTTCGCTGCGTCAGACAGTGAGGGTGGGGCGGAGCCAAAACACTGTTTCCTTTTATTTCTTTGTTTTGTTTCATTTTTGTTTTGTTTGTTTTTTTGTAACGAGTAACAAAATGGGACTTTGAAAATATATCGGAGTAAAAGTATGCAATTAAGCTCGGAAATATAGTGAAGTAAAAGTGAAAGTTGTAAAAAAAAAATCAACTCCAGAAAAGTACAAAGTATCCCAAAATATACTTAAGTACAGTAGTGAAGTATTTTTACTTCGTTACTATACAACACTGGTATGAAGAGTGACAAAGTCTGGATGGGTGGGTAAACAAACACAGGACTTTCACTCAGGAGACCACTGTTCAAGTTCTGTGTGAAACCAGAAGTCAACTGTGAGTTATTTTAACTACCATACAATGTTTCCTTAAACCTAACCAATGTATGCTTGTCTTTAAACGAGGTGCAATGGTCATGTTATTTTTGGAACAGCGATATATACTGTTTTGGGAGTCATTTGCAATCGACCTATCCAGTTGTTTTGTATGAGGGTGGGTTGAGAAAAAAAAGGGCTGGGGCAACAAAACATTGTAGAGGACAGACGAAACTCAGTTCACAACAAGGGAGAAGAGACAACATTTGAGGATCAAGATCCATGACGTCTGGAATAAAGCACTGACAGCAGAAAAGAGCATGAGTGAGGCCCCAGCTGATGTCCCAGTACAGTATTGCCTTGATACTGATAAGAGAAGACGGAGATAAAGAGAGCTGTCATTTTGTTTAGTAATGTAATATGAAAACCACTTTTTATATAAATACTTGTATTCCATATAAATAGATCCACGGACCCATTTAGAAATATGTGTGATTTCTTAATTTTCTCTTGAGGTGAGAGAAAGTGAACAGTTATAGGTTCCTTGGAATTGCCGTCACTGAGAACCTATCTTGGTCATCACACATCTCCACCCTGGATAAAAAAAGCACAGAAAAGGCTCTACTTCCTATAGAAACTGAGGAATGCTAAATTCTGGAGCAAGATTCTGGTCAACTTTTATAGAGGAGCAATAGAAAGCATCCTGACTGGAAACATCACAAACTGGCATGATTTAAAACTGGGATTAAAACGGCCCAGAACATCACTGATGTTTACAGAGCATCGGTGACATCAGTGGAGTAACACCCACCTCAGCCACAGTCTGTTCACCCTGCTACCATCTGACAACAGATACAGAAGTATACGCTGCCGTACCACCAGACCACAGAACAGCTTCATTCCCCAGGCCGTCATACTCTTCAATTCATCATCGACACTCCATTCTCCGAAATAGATGTAGCACAAAGGACTCAAACAGTTTCTTTCTTTAAACCCTTAAAAAAAATAAAAAATAAAAAAAAATATGACAAGTCATTTCTCTGCTGGACTGCATAAGACATTTCAATTTATACAGTTGAGAGCTGATTTACAAGAAAGCTATACCACTCCAATTTTTGCATGCGCAGTATTTTTATATTTAAATCAGAAATTCAACCCATCAGAACCTTCAGTACATTCTGAAGTATGTGGAATACAAATGTAAACCTAAGTAAACACCCATCATGGTAATGTTTTGCTCAGGAAGACAAGTAAATATTAATGAGATAACTAACATGGTTGTCTGGCTCGTTGCATCTTAATGTATGATTCATAATGACCTAAAGTGACTTGGAACCTCGATCTTCTTTGACAGCTGAGAAGCCAGTTGTGGCGTATCCCAGGGAAAGACAGTGACCCCGGTAATCTCAACACAGATTGGCAGCACACACTTCCCAAGGTCGACAGAGCACTAGAGCAACAGCAAAGGTTATTCCAATGCATTTAGCCACTGACTTCATCACGTCTCACACAAGCCCAAGGCTGCTTTCAACAAGCCTGTCCTGCTGAGTTCTTTGGAACGTTTTCCAAGCACAGTCTGACGTTTGTTATTTGCTGTGGGAATTTAATGCTATTGCCTTTTTCAGTACCACAAGTGTCTTGTGTAGATTAGAAAGAGCACAGGCTAACAAAACCCAAAAAGCCACTCAAGTCCAAAATGTAAGGGCAAATTCCCCATCACTTCAAACCATTGCACTGTCACTTTGACAGGCCATAATACTTATTAAGCTGACAATGCCATGATGACTTGAGCCTCAAAGAGAAAAGCGTTTCATAAGGATACAGGCCAGAGCTGTGGCACTGGTGAAAGCAGTCAAGGAGATAGCAAGAGTGAGCCTTTCCTGACCTTGTGAGGGGTTTTATGAGTGGAAGAGGTGATAGTTTTTGTCAGCATAAAGTTATTGTGCTTGCTGCTGTAACAGGATGATATCCTGACTCTGCACTGTCTGGAATATACATCCTCCCCCGATAAATTTCATCTCTTTATCCCTCCGAGTGGGAGCGCAGCAGCCCAGAACCCACTCCCTGTGGGTGAAAGAGAGGAGGATTAGGAGCTCCCCATGTGCACCGCTGTATGCTTGGAAGTTGTTTTCTTATGTTGATAGACTGAGACAATTTGTCTAGAAGTATGACCTTATCCTTTTTGGCACTCGCTTTCTATCAGAGTGGATAGCACTGATGGAGAGATGAATTCCAAAATGTGCTTTGTGAGGATGCCACCGGCTGACACCGAGCAGAAAAACAAGAACACTGCATCATCTTTTCTATCACTCAAAAGCATTTGAAGCTCTTAAATCAGAATGGCACTGCACCAAATTGGACCGACAACCACAAAAAACATTCCTGCTGAGTTTTTAAATGGATTAACAAGTGTAGTAATTGCTCTTTTTCCTACTAGTCTGGCCAAGACTTCACACACAAGAAGGATAGGTTTATCTATTTAAAGGGACTCATTAAAATGTTGTAAACTTTTGTTGAATTATGTTTTATATGATGTATCAGACGTTAACAAAGACATATGGTGGAACATCTGTAGATGTTTAGAGTGACATTTTCTGTGGACTTGCTGCTTATGTGGCGTAACAGTCTAATTAGTCTGGGTAGCAGCTTGCTTACCTTTCTGTCTGACAGCGCTAATACATTTTGTTCAAACATAGAAAAAAAGTTTAATCCCATTCTATGTTAGTGTGCAATTAAGATAGCAAGTTTATTAAGATGTTGTCTTCATCCAAAGACCGACTCTGGATGCTTTGCTGAGCATTCAACTACAACTCTGTAACAATGTGTAGAAAGTCATATTTTTCTGCTATGAGCCGGAGCACCAGTGTTAGGCACTTTACTTGAAAAAATGTCATCATATGCAGTGTTACTGACAAAATTAATTACATTACTTATTACTCATGAGCAAGAGTAATGAGTAACATTACTTGTTCATTTGTTCATCAACCAATCTCCAAAGCTTTAACACCCACGTGCCACTTTCTGTGCAGGGACACAAAATAAAACTCGGACCTTGCCTTCAATTTGTATTAACTTACCATCACCAACTACCTTAGTCACTGTATGCAGTACATCCCATCCTTACAGTGAGGCCAAACAGCTCACACACTCCCAACTCTGACAAAACCCTGAGGATTCCTGAATAGGCTACCCAGTGACTAATGTTGGCAAGCCAGCTAAGAACACACGATATGTAAATAAGACAACGCTGGAGCTACTGGAGGGCTTATTCTCGCTCTGCTGGCAGAGGCTGGCCTCCTCCCCCAACCTCCAGCCCCTGTGTCAAGCTAATATGTGTACAGGAATAGTCTATCAGCGGCGTGCATGAAAACAAAACTGATATAAAAACCTTTGCACTATTTGTGACTGACAAAAGTAATCACATTACTGTAACAATTTGCTGAGCAACGAGACATTTTCATGCAATGCTATCCTACTGAAGAGCGACTTAAACCCCCTGTCAAAGTGCCACTCTTTGGTGTTTTTTCTATAATTTAATTTTTTATGTATATGTATATATATATATATATGACCCCCTTTGGATAGGTTTACAGGTCACGCACTCCAGCTGACATTCAGCTAAGCAGCTCAAGTTCATTGCTCCAGTAGACTGAACTTCTCATGTCAGCTGCCGCAGCCCAAAGCAAAGCATGAATCCTAAACATATTGTATATCCCTTCCCCCCTCCTCCCTCACTGCACCACACTATAGGGTCCAAAATGAGATGCACACTTCTAAAGACACCTGCCACTACTGACATCCTCTGTGGAATAAAATGAGCAAATTTATCTTATGAGCTGAGTTTATTTCATGCATGTGCTATACTCAATTTCGATGCGTCTCTTTTCCCTCAAGGTGACAAATGAGATGGAAAATTTTCACGTCAAAAACACGGTTGCTGAAAGCTCGCACCCTGCTTTCCTCCACAGTGGTGTCAGAACTGAACAGAACGCCGCGAAGAGATGCTATATCAAAAAGCAGGAGGCTTGGTTTGTCAGAGAATGGTGACATTTGTGTAGAGCGTCATTATGATAATGAACGTTCACTCTCTATCACCAGCACCTCTTGGGCACCCTTCCCTTTAATGTACTTCTCTGAAGGTAACAGTCTCTGACAGTCTTATTTATTGCATTGCATAGCAGGGTTATTTCTGGAAGTCACTTTTAAAAACTCTGCTACAGAGAATATCTGTGATGATCTATATCAAAGCCACTTCCCACAATGTATTGTTGGGTGTTATGGGAAATAAACTCTGTTGGAAGTAATAATGCCCACTGATGTCCTCCTGCTTCAGGCCTTTTTGTTGGCACTGAATATGCATGATTGCTTTTTGATTGACTGAGCAATGACGAGTCTTAAAAATTAAAATCACAAAAAAAGATGTAATCGTGCACTACTTCTTAACAACCTGCTTAAATCTAGCATGAAATAAAGCATTTATTCTCTGATTGCATATCTCCTCGAACATAGACTGATCGGGGCACCACTGCACCTTAACAACCCTGTAATGATCCAAAACCACTGCAATCTTATGGCACTGATGCATGACAATATTATCATTTAAAAAGCCTGTTGAGCCCCGGTGCGCTCGTCTTAGCCAAGAACAAATGATATCTGCTCTCATCTCTGGAGGTATAAGAATTCATAGAATTCACACTTTGAGAATTTTAACAAAGCTGCTATTTCATAGCCAAGCCTGACAAATTACAAATTCTTTCAGGGGAAACGATTAGAATACTATCATTCACCTTAGTTTTAAGAACTAAAGTGCATGTGCAAATCTGCACTCCGCTGAGAGCGGCTTGGTAAAAGCCTTCCTCTGTAGCTATATGATCCCAAAACACATTTGCATCTGCAGACACACATTCGCCAACACACATGGACACACTGCATGTAGTCCGTGCACTTACTACCTGTCATTCACCTGCCTGCTCCTGGGCTCCAGTTTGCCACAGTTGTCATGGTAACACATACCAAAGACACAGATTGTATTGTGTGCTTCTTCCCACACGTCATTGATGCAGCCGGGGCCAATAGAAATATCCGTATCTTGGTGTAACTGGGTTGAAATGATATATTTTTTCTTATGTTTGAAACTTCACCAAATCCTGATAAATACTGTAGAACCTTTGTTTTGTTTAAGTTCAAGATGTTTTGTAGCATATTTCAATTGAAGTGTGAACACCTGTACAGTCACTTTTAAGAGGTCGCTGTTTTCTTGACGTCAATGCTGCACCACTCTCAGTCTGCGCTATGCTAACTGAGAGGAGGTATGGCTTATTTCTCATTTGTAGACAATGCAAACACAGCAGTATGCAATTATAAATATTAGTGTTAGGATTGTGAACATGCAGCTGTGTCATTCATTGGAATATAAACTTTGTAAATGAACTTTTGCATTTTATAGTGGACACGTTTGATAACCCGTGTGTGTGGAAGAGACTGCACGTTACAAAGCATTTCTATATCTTTTTTTGACTCGTACAGGTATGTGTATTTTGTCTGTTCATTATTTACATAAGTATTTATACTGGTTGAATTTAGCATGCTTAGAATTCATATACAATCAAATGCATTGAGCATTTATACACTTTATTTCATTTATTTTCACGTTGTTATTTAAAAGCACTTTTGCTGTTAATAAAATATAAATGTAAATCATGTACTAGAGGTCAACTGATTAATCTTGGCTTGGCTCCGATAGTTGCCGATGGCTGCGCAGCCTCCACCGATCGCAGGGGAGTACGTCACCATTTTGCATGGAGAATACACTGAATCAATCCTCATCATTTGAGGGCCACGTCTGCTGAAAATATGTAAATCCCCTCAATCTCCCTCTTAATCTAAAGTAAACAAATTGACACAGACAGGTAACTGCTGTATGTTCACGTAATATATGCAGCAGCCATATGTGTATGACAGACTTTAATTAATGTCATATTTTTCAATGTAGACTAAGAGAGACTAATGCTACATCAGAGATATTTTTTTCATAAAGTAATTCTCCAATCCATGAAATACCTTCCATTACTCTGGGGAAAGGGTTAGAAAATGTTGGCTAACATTATATCTTTGTGGAAAAGAAGTTAAGAGCGGTAGGAGGGTATCTGTATCTCACCTACTTGGTTGCTCAATTTTGGCTGCAATCTTTCTGGGTCTGTTTTGCAAAAGTTCCCCTGCGCTGGCAGAGAGGAGATCGAGAATGCGTGAAAAAGAAAGAGAGAAAAAAAAGCAGCATTGCCGAGCACTACACTGAATAGCCATGTTTTGATTTTTTCAAGTTAAGACCATCAGTGTTGTTAAAGTGCAGCTGGGGCTGAAAAATGAGAGACCTGAGAGATGGTGTCAGAGGCTGCACCTGCCCACAGAGCCTGAATAATGCACTCAGACCGCAAGGACACCTGCTGTAGCTCGTACATCTGCAGCATCACACACACACACACACGCACATACAGATGCACCTTGAAAATTGCATCATGAAAGTCTGTGCATGCAAACATACACATACCTGCTGAGCCAAAATAAATACTGGTAATTGGAGTGGGGAGGCAAAATTTTGCATCATCTGTCAGACAGGAGGGGAAACAGAATCGTATCTCTTCATCGCTCCTCCAGCTGAATTTCTATATACGCAGATAAGTAAGATCCTTCATTTAGTATTCATATAGAACCCACACCACTCAAAAACCGCCTGACATTCTCATGAGAGGGAGCTGGGAGCGAGCAGAGTTTTATTTGATCAGAACAGACCCTCAATACTAGGTATCCACAATGATGTATCTAGTAATACATGTTGTCTTTACTGTAATGTGTCGGATGAAAGTGGGACAATAAACAAGCGTATTTTTACTCGATTTGATTAGTGCTGGTGAAGAAGAAGAACAAAAAAACATGTCATCTCAGCGGCAAAAAACAACATCCCCGAGGTGATCACAGCTTCAATTATTGATAGCTTTCACTGTCGAGCAGTCGTCAGATGGTTGTCAGGCTTAAAGCAAAGGTTGTGAGAGTGGAGGGAGGGAGGATTGTTCATGCTTTCTGTGCTGACAATTTGAAAGCAATTACAAGAGAGGGAGCTTTGGAGAAAAACTGTCTGAAGGGGAATGTGAAAAAAGCTGCTTCCTTCCTACATTTTGAGGTTAGAAACATAAGTATATGAAAAGACTTTGAGCGGAGGAAGAGAAATTGAAGGCCAGGTGAAAAAAGAGAAAATAATGGACACAGGATATTTCTTGACATAAGTGTTCCGGCGTCCTTCGCTGGAGCAGCGCAGAGCCCGACTCATTAATACTGGATGAGTTTTATCCGTCTTCAGTGCGGGAGCTGTTGGTCTGAGCTCTAACATGCTTCTACTTCAAACAGACAAGGGACCCCTACCCTGCTGTATTACCTGCATTTCCCTGTTCTGCCATTAACTCGTTGTCCCTCAGTCAGTGACGTGTCGTGTTACTGCAGAGTAAGAGAGAAGAAGGAACTCAGGCTGGACACACTGGATGCCTGTGTGCTGCGTGGCGGCTGCGTTACTGAGCTGCTGCTGCTCACTCGCGTGTTTGTGTTCACTTAGGCGCCTGCCTGCCCCATCTGTTTACATGAAGTTTGACTTTGATAATTATCAATAAATATGATGAGGTGATTTTCCTTTACCTCCACTGAATGAGTGAGAAAGCATGAGGAGGAAAGACAGGGAGAGAAAGTGAAAGCTCTCTTCATGTCTGTGACATTCTACGGATACAGACATTAAAACTGTTGATGTCCATATGACTGTCTGCAGATCGTTTTCAGGTCTATTTTTGCTGAGAACCGCGCACATATCGCAGTAGAAATAGGCGAGACTCCGAATCCCTAGATCACATGATCAGCAGCAGCCACGCTTTGTTAGTGAGTGCATCCAGTGTGAATGGTCAAACTTGTTAACACGGACCCCGAAATGAAAAACAAGAGGCCACGCAGCAGCACTGCACACACGTCCAGTGTGTCCAGCCTGCCAGAGCATTGTGAATCTGAAGTAAAATAGACACCACATTGTCTTTTTGGACATTATCTTCCCTCTAGTCAAAGAAGACATGTTGTGGAATCAAAATAGCCCAAAATCGCAAAATTGATTACTAACTAAGTTAAAATCATAAAGAAAAGTTCAATTGATTCCTCTCTTGTCACAATTCTGTGCTAATGCTCTGCTTATGGTTAAGCACAAAAAAACACTTAGTTAGGGTTCAGAGAAAATCATGGTTTGGCTTAAAATGTCTTTTTTGGTCGCCATGATCACAGATAGAGATGGTCCAACTCCCTGTGAAAGATTGCTGGTATTGGTCACCACAAAAACAGCTTGAATTACCCCAGGTCTCCTTAAAAAACACCCCATTTTTTGACGTCACAAAAAAGGATGGTAAAATCCCCAGGTCTCCCAAAAAATATCCACTGGTGTGACACGAAATGCAGTCGGCCGTTTGGCAGCCTTGTTGGCTGTGATAATGCTGCCACAGGACCCCACAGGACCCTCCACCTCCTGATGTGAAAGTCAGCTAATCAGCATTTAATGTGAACGTGATATAACAGGTTTGCTACACATGTCAACATTGTACGATGGCAACTGGGCTGTAAAAAATCCATTGTAAAAGTGCAACTGGCTGCTAGCTGTGGTGACCTATTCACCATTTCCCAAAATGTTGAAGTACTCCTTTAAAGAAAACAAAGGAAAAAGTAACAGTTTAGAAAATTCTATGAGCAGGCTCATAGCGGTCAGGTCTCAGGCCAATCACTCGCATTCTCCACTTTCAATTCCATCCCATGCTGAGGCTACAAGGCAACCGATTGAATAAATGAATAAAGCCAATCCAACATAGGTGCAGAGGTCCCACCATGCACTGCTGCCCGAAGAGGACGGCGTTTGCGGTCGGCTGAGCTGATGAGTTTCAGTCCGACACTGTTCTCCTGCGGGTCAACTGCCCTGGGAAGGCAGGTGTCTCTCCTTCACTGCTGAGCAACACTGCGTGAGTATGTGTGAAACAGAAAATGAGCACGTGTGTACATACATATGTGTGCCTGTGCATGTGTATGTGCATGCTCCCACCCCCAGGAGGGCGTTAGGAACAGGACTCGTGAATTTGTGCGACACCTGGAACCAGGCTCCCTCGACCTCATTTGTAGTTCGGCATCTCTGATTGGCCAGTCTCCTCCCCACATTGGCTATGTTTTTTACCTAGAGAGTTGTGGAGAGGCCTTTGGCTTCTGCAATCTGCTTGGATGTTTGAATTATTTTTATATTTAATATCCTGTCACAGAGGACTTTTTGTTTTTGTGTCTTCATTAAGTATGTAAAGTAAAAGAGCGAGACAAATGCGGACATGGTGTGAGAGAAGAGCTACACATGAAGCTGTGCAACAGAAGGATGGAAATGTCTTTGAAGAGAGAAAAGGGAGAGCCAATGAGGAGAGACAGAATCCCTTCAGTACCATCGCTCTATTTCGGCACACAATGGGACAGGCTGATGTTTGAGTGAGCACGGGCCAAAACCAACATGGCGACACACAATTAAGGCCCTAATAAATTAGGACACAGTTAACAGCAACAGCATGTCAACATGGCCCAGGGTGGGTGCTGCGAGCGACATATCGAGGATACTGCGGCTACGTGTTGGAAACAGACTAATGGGAAGCGATTTGGGGTAGGCCCAAGATATAATTACCGTCCCCACCTCTCCTGTTCAATGAGGCCTGAGGCCTCGTGGGAGAGGCCTATTTCAGTCAGGTAATGGAGAGCCCATGCCCAGGAGCGGATGATCAAATTGTCTGCAGCAATCTGCTTTTTTGCTCTCCTGATTGTCCCCAAAGACATAAAGAGCTGACCCAGGGATTTTTTTTCTCCCGTCTCTATTAGAGCCAAGCCAGCTTTAGAGGCAAAGCTCTCCCCTGTCACCACAGTTGTTGTACGGTGGCGGTGGTGTGTATCCGTGCTTTTGTGTATGGGGATGAATGTCGAACTTCACTGTGATTTATGTGTTGTCACGGTAACAGGAGCATAATGAAGTTGTTCCTTCAAACACATGTTTGGGCTCTGAGGGGCCATATGATGCTGGTAGAGGGGAGAACTCACATCACCAAGACGCGACAGAGAAAGAGAGAGAGAGCACAAATCCATATTACAGTCATTAATTTTTTTCATGGAGGTCATCTGCTCTTTGGTTGAACTCAAGAGAAGTTTCTTTATTCACAGCTGACAGAACTCTCTTAGCCTTCATCGGTGTCAACATTAGTCACTACAGACACCACTTACACATCATGGAAAAACAGGTGCATCCACTTAAGATAACAAGCAGTGAACCCTGCATACAAGCAGTTACATAGCAACCAACCATCATAATGCTTAAATCTAAGAAGAGAGTAGAGGCAGGTGTAATGTAAAAATGTGTAAGGGGTTTATGATTTACAATTATTAACACAAAAGTGGTTCAACATGACAACTCTCTGTAACTCCTTGTCTCTCGCTGTCTCTGTCTCCCCCCAGTCCTCTCTTATTTGTATCAAGGCTTTACTGTACAGGACCATCAGCTGTGGGCCCTGTCCGCTTTGTTGGCTCCCGTTTGCTACCTATGCTTGATTCTGGGCGTCAAAGATGCAGATCTTCATCTTCCAGGAGACTCAGCCTCAACTGTTCTCTCTTCTCCCTCCGTGTGAATAGTGTCTTTGCGTTTTGACTGTCCTCTAGGAGGTTTTGTTGCCCCAGTCGTTTTCTTTTCAACACATCCTCAAACCTTAACACGGAATAGATTGCCAGTGACTCCCAAAACGACATATATCACCGCTCCCCAAACAACATGACGTTTGCAGCATACCAGCGACAGGCATGTTGGTACATCTACGGTTGCAGTGTGGTTAGGTTTAGTCAAGAAAACTACTTGGTTAGGTTCAGGAAAAAAATCGCAGCCTTCCTCACTCTTTATACTCACATGACTTGCTGCTTTGCTGCAGGGATGACATATTTTTGTAGGCTAACCCTGAAGTTAGCATCGGCCTGGTTCCATTTCCAAAAAGCCTATGGGATTTTTTAATTGACTTTTGGATTTTGGACGAAAATAAGTTCTGTTGCAAGTTTATGATACCCACATGTTTTGTTCAGCAAGATAATCTTTACAGATCAACACCAATTTTAAGATTTTGGAAGTTTAAAATCAACTCACCATTACTAAACAGCTAACATTAGGGTTTTAATGAACTACATCACGGTCACATTACTTCAACATCTACACCATAATACACCTATGTCATAATAAGCTACATGCACAGTTGACCTACAGTGTATATGGTCGTTTTAAGGGTCTTAAGGTAAAGGGTTGCCATATACTGACCGAGAGACATATGAATACAATTGAGTTGACAGTAAAAGTTACTTCATGGTTCTCAAACCTCCAGTTGCTTTTATCTTCAAAACTCTTTCAGATTAAAGGACGACAACCTTTGGGGGAAAATGATGTAAGAATACACTATAGACATCAGCCGCGCAGCCTGTCAATTAAAAAGTAAACATGTACTCTAGAGATGAACTATTGCACTGCCAATATGCTACCAGTAGCCTCTGTTTATATGACCCTCTGTTCTAGGAAACATCATCGGCTTTCAAACTCCAGGCTCTGAGTGTGTAACACAGGCTTTCTGTTATGATGTGTGGTCTCCGTGCCCAAGGCGAGATAACCCCCTGATGACATCATCGAGGGCTATTTTCTCAGACTTCAGCTCTCTCCAGGGCCACAGAGGATATTACACTACTGTTTTCACCAGCAGAGTCCTCGCCCTGACTTGGAAACAGATTTATTTGGAAAATGTATAGACTTTACCTTTAAATCTTGAAGAATTAACCAAAATCACTGTAAATTTCAGTCTGAAAAAGTGATACAGAAAAAAAAAACTAGCCTGTTCTTTTTCTAGGACCTAACAATGCATCTGTCCAACCTTGAACTGTGTATCAATCAAACCAAGCTTATGAGCTGAATGCATCATTCCACTCCTGCTTTTATCTTACTGTGGACAAACAACATGCTTTTGCGACAGAAATCAAGGCTTGTAGGAAACGTAATCTTTGTTTGAGAAATACACACTGCTACTTGTAGTCATTTTATCCTTCAGGGTGTACAAAGATCAAGAATAACTGACAATACAATATATCTGTTATATACTGATTAGGAGGAGAGAATGAAAACGACGATGACTCTCCTGCCCTCCCACAGCGCCGCGTGTTTTAAAGTATTTTACCAGAAAAAACAAAACATTACAAGATAGAGCCATGTAGATAAATCCATGCCACACAACCATCACATTGTTGGCTATAATTAAACTCTACCATCCCCTGTGGATGGTGAAAGAGACTTCAGTCAGTGAAAACATGTCACAAGCTCCCAGAGGGTTGTTTGTATTGTCAGTGATAGTTTATCAATACCCTGGATCTTAATCTTTCTTCCACTGGCACCGTGGTCCCCGGGTCTTTCTCCATCGACCTTTAACCAACTGGCACTACAACATGACTGAATGACTTCTGGTGCGGGGAGAGCTTGTCTTTGAAATCCCTGTGGAAATTAACCCCGACGCCAATGTTGTGCTTTCTATATCCGCTTTAATGGCTTTTTAATGAAACCGTAAAAAGGGGGCCCTTTAAATTCAGCAATTACCCGTAAAAACTTTAACATTCAGACGATGAATCATCAAGCATTTTTTGGCATTGTGGTCTTGTAAGAGGCCTCTCAGAGACATGAGGTCACCACTGATTTAAGGCTATACATTACATGTCATAATATAATGTAAAATAAGGGATGATTCAGAGTCTTTTATTTGGTGGAAAAACTCCATTAAAGGTTTATCAAATTGGGCTAATCTCAAACAACAGCCATTTGTGCCCCCGGAATATAATAATGGCAGCCATTTTGGAGAAGAGCAGCCCTTTGGAGGTATTTTATCAAAATCATAAACTCTTTCCCTCGGGGCGAGCTCTCACTTCTTCATGGGGCCCTGACACCAGAGGTTAGCGAGAGGTGAGTGTCTCTCTATCTTCAGCAGATAGAAGAATGGGACTCCCACGTGTCCCCGCTGGCCCTGAAGGCTATCAGGTTCAGGCATCTATACCTTGAAAATGCTCCCTGTCCAGTGTCCCTTTTCATTCATCATCGACCTTATAATGTCTGGAAGAAATATGCTGCTCTAAGTATCATCTTTCATGGGTGTCACAGGTTGAGTCCCCCATTTGTTCTGAAGCCATATAGTTCCTGTAATTCTTTTTCGAGGGAGCCCCAGCAGGTCCTGGAGTCCGGCAGTTAAGGCTGTTTAAACAAAAAGACAACGGGGCATTGGCAGTTTGGGAAATAGAGTAAAATCATCAGTGTGGTTCAGCAAGAGGACTGTTAATGAATCACATTCAGGTCCCTAATAAATGGGAAATAATTAAATTGCTTTAAAAACACAAATTTTAATGATTGATATTATGGGATTTTAGTCCTTTCATCAGTTACATTTTCTTCATTTATTGAAGTTCTTTTGGCCCCAAGACCTTTTCTGATTACTGACCAAACCCATCTAACAGTTTCATTATCCCTAGAACAAATAAGAAGTTGTGCTACAAAATTTAAAACCAACGTGGCCTTGAGAAGATGTGTTAATGGAAAAAAAATGGGCAATTTATGTCAGAAAAGTGATAGAAATAGCCATGAATAAGGAATAAAAAGATGTTGATTTATTCAGTTGTGAATGAATTACCTTCAGCTCAGCCTCTGCAGTTCTTACAGCCATTATAAGATTTTTTATTGCTTTGAGCACCAGAGATTGATGGTCTTGATTTATGCTGCCACCCAAAAAAACTTTTACAGTTGCTCATTACTTCCTTTCCATAGACAGTGACCCAGATTTGACCTTACACTTTAAAATAATCAAATTTTGACTTTGGAGTGTATACCTGCCTAAACAAATGTATTTATTCATGCGCTGGTATGGGGATGTGGCAACAACGCTGCTCAGACGGGGGATGTGCTCCCCAGTGAATCGCTCCAACTGCTTTCACCCAACACTACAAACACCGACAAACCAGAAAGGTGAAAAAACGCTCTGCCTACATGACAGACTGGTTAACAACTTTTCTGTGCAGGATCAATACTTGGCATCCTCGCTCCTACAACTAGCTTGGCAAAGTGAATGTGTGAATCCATCACTGAAAAGCACCAGCAGAAGAAAGAAAAACTATTTCTTAGGCCAAAACTGTGCTTCCTACAAAAACAGCAGTAAAAAGAGAATTCCCGATCACTGATATTCTCCAACACAAAGGGAACATATTCTCAAACTGCATCATTTGATATCTATCCAAGACACCAAGTCAGAATAAAGCGCACCACATGCTATATCTGAACATTTTCAAAAACAGTGTCTTCTCACTCAATCTTCTTTAATTAAACTCTGCTAGTGACTTCAATTTTTTAATAAGAATAAGCCCCAAGTTTGTTATGACCTAACTCAAGCAAGCGAGCAAGACATTTTTAATTCCAATTATTACCTTTCTGACAGTAACAGAAAGTTCAGCTATTTAAGTTGGAAACCACACCAGGCTAAATGTAATATTAATAACTACACTTAGCATTGTCCAAAACATCCTCATACATAAACGGCTGAACAAACGGGGAGGCTGGCTCAGAAGGTAGAGCGGGTTGTCTTCTATCGGAAGATTGTTGTTTCAAACCCTTGGGCCAAACACTGAACCCCAAATTGCTCCTGATGGCTGTTACATCAGTCTGTGAATGGCTATGCATAGCAATATTGTGGGATGCTTTGGATCAGAAGCACTTCATTGCTCCCGATGAGCAGGTCACAACTTGCATGCCATCAGTGTATGAATGGGTGAAAGTGACAAGTGCTTTGAATAGTTGATAGACTTTTGCTGTCACATGGTTAAAGTTGTGAAATGTTTGGTTAGGTTCAGGCACAAAAACTACTTGGTTAGGTTTAGGAAAAGATCATGGTTTGTGTTAAAATACATGAACTACATTTGTAATGTATAAGATACTTTACGTACATGATGTAGTCTAAGTACTAAGAAAGAACGCTCTGTTGTTTGCAATGATCTTTTCCCAAAACTAAACAAGTATCTTTGTTGCCTAAACCCCATCCTCTCCTCGTGAAAAAATTGTGTTCTTATGTTACCTGATGTCCTCCTTTGCTCCACTCGTAATAGCTACAGCCACTAGGGGTCACCACCTAACAATAAACCTAACTTCAGGCTTCAGTTAGCTGCTTACACAAACAACAGATATGGCCGTTTTTCTGGTGAAGATGGGCTGGCCTGGTCAGATATGTACCTCATCAACCAACATGAAGATTATAAAGTGTTTTCTTATTTAATATTAAACAATGATTCCGCAAGATTTCTGAAGAGATTTGTCATTTCCAGAAGATCCTTTATGTTTTTGGCCCAGAGAATTATATTTGTTCAATCAGAAACACACCACAAAAGAGTGAATTAAATTACAGTTCTGTGATTCTGGAGATCAACAAGTTCATCCTTGTCTGCTAATAAACTTTCCAGAATGCACATCTATAGACACACCATCTGAGATTCAGTGGCTGTCTGAGCAGTGATAAATCCACAAACTGGCTAATCATCTGGAAGATGGAGCCTGTGAAGTCTCCTGGTGATACATACATCATTTTAAGAAGTTGTGCTGTTAGCTTCATCACCTCCAGATGCTGTGTCTCGAGTAATGAGTGTTATGTTATGTTGGTAGAAGTTGACTGATGTGATAATTAGCTCAGAATCTTCAAACTGCAGCCTCGGTTGATACATCAAAGTGTCATCCAGTTGACTGGCCAAAAGTTCTCCAAGAATAGGACCAAATATCACCTCAGATGTGTCAGATAATAAATTAGCAGCATCCCTCCTCCCATAAATCTGTTGACATGACAACAGTGCCAGAGAGTTGCTCATTTCCTTAATTTGTCTCTCTGTAGTACATTAGTATTTACATCTCGTTTTAATAATCATTTGTCAGATGCAGATACAATCTTATTAAAGAAAAAAATCATTCTCACTGTTAGAGCTGTGCAGTCGGCCTGATCAAATACAGTTTCTACCTGACATATCATGAGTTTTTCAACTTGAGAAGAAAGGCTCCTCCTACTAGCATTTTCAATCCTTTAGGTATATCAAGGGTCCTTGACCTCCCTCAACTGTCTTTTTTAATGTTTATCTTCATCTGTTCCAGCTCATATTTCCTGCTCTTTTTTTCCCCAATCTCTTTAAAATAGAAGTATGTTCATGATCAAAATTCTTAGAGGCGGAGTAGAGAGATAGTCAGAGGTTTCCTCCTGTAGCTTTAAATCTAGTGCCGAGACATACGTAATATACCGGAGGCAAGTATACACATTAAATAATTAGTCTTCTTTTTTTCTTTTCATGCTGATGTGTATAAATCTAGACAGTTTCTTTTCTACATGCCGTATTAAGTGAGGTTGAGTGCTTGAGAGACATAACAAGAAGTGCAGGAAAAATAATTGGACATGCATTTGATTTTCCAAATGCAGGCCTGGGAAAAACAAACAGACACTTAATTTGTTTTTAAACCACTTGTAATGGTAATTTCCAACTATAATTGTGATATGGCATTAAGAACACCATGAGGGTTTTTCTCCCATCTCTATGTTGTTTATGCAGCTATGGAGCTTATGTGTTCTCAAACATATCACACTGTAAATTATCAAGGGTATTTAGAGCCTGGGCTGGGTTTAGAATGTTGCCGATGTTTGCCTGTAAAGCCCACTGAGACAATGTGTTTGATGTTGCCCTATACAAATAAACTTGACATGACTTAACTTTACTTTTATTTATTTCTATAAAATCACCCTGATGTCCCTTGTCTATGAAATGTGCCAAACAAATTAAGGTTGACTTGATGCAATTTCAAGACCCTGTTGTAGACTCGCTTTTCTGTAATCTTTGAAAATTGCATCAGCAAAGCTGCATCTGAAGTACTGTTTGTAACTTAATTATACCAAGGAGGCACAGTGGCACTGTCACCTCACAGCGAGATGGCATTGGATTCTATTCCCTCTCTTAGAAATATTTGCATGCTGGCCCCTTCTTCTTCCACAGTAGGTTACAAAAAACATGCAAGTGGATTGGAAACTCTAAAATGCCCAGAGGTGTGAATTAAATTAAGCCCAGTGATGACATGGCAACCCATAAAGTGTGTTACCCTCCCCTGCCTGCCACAAAATGTACTATATATTTCACCCTCCATGACCCTGGAGTGGAACAGGGTCATAAAGTAATGAATTACTGAATAGTAAGATCTGATGAAAGTGTGATAATGCTACAATAGGTTTACCGTCACTGTGATAAGATTAACTTTTGCTCTCTCGACCCAGGCCAGATTATCGACAAGGGAGAGTGGCCAATCTTTGTGTCAGAGTTTGTTCGGCCACAGTTTTCCCGTTTGTTAATTGGTTTGTGGTAATGTAATTATGTGCAAATCTGTTTGGAAATATCAACTTGTAAAACCCCAAAGCTGGTCTTAAAGGCATATATGCAGGAACTTTTTGGCTGTTGTGTAGGGACACACCATTCAAAAGTTGGAGAAACTTAATTGTTGAGTCTTCCCAGGTCTTCCAATACTGATGCTTTAGGCTGAAGAAATAAGCTGCTCTGTACTCTGATGGTACGGCAGGGAATACTTCTATATCATTTGACCGAATGGCGGCAGCGTTGTCTTTATGGTGTCCTTTGGGCTCACCGCCATCACTGATGCTCTGTAGATGGGTACCAATGATGTTCTGGATGGTGTTTATCACCCACAGTAGAGCCTCCTTTCCTTGGTCATGCACAAACCATGCCAGTTTGTGATTGCTCCTGTCAAAATTCTTTCTATTGCTCCTCCATAAAAGCAACACGATCTCACTCCCAGCTCATCAAATTTGGCAGCTTGGTCAGCGGCCTTAAGCTTCAAACTGCGTCATCTATGTTTGTTAATGTACTCACATAATTACTTGTTCTTATTGCTACTGCACTGGAGCATGGAGGTTCATAGTTGGCTTACAGAAATTTTACAGAACCTTTTTAGACAGATGGTTCTTTGGTAGAGGACATGCAGTGGAACCTTAGGGTTCTATATAGAACCCCAATGAATCCTTTTTTCTGTCAATGCACAGCATCAAACACAGATTCTTAGGGCCATGACCAGGCTGCTGTATTTGACATGTTGGGTGTGAGAACAGGCTGGTAAAAGTTGACATGAACTTGGCATGGGAATTGAGCCTTCATAAGTTACCTCAAAATGTAGAGCCTTGTCTGCATTGATATTGGAACCTTGGCAACCTTGGAATGAGACTCAAAAATCAAATATCTTTCACTAGCATTAGTGATGCCCAGAAACATCCCAAAATGCAGCAAAATGCTAAGAAAATAAGAAAATACAAGCAGAGGGCAGATACCTGTAGATACAGACACCACTACACATGTCTAAGGGTTACATAAATTATGACTGAGAGGCTATACATAATTTTTTGAGGAAAATCCTGAATGCTATACATTTAAGGTGACATCTGCATTATTACAGTGTCGAGGGCTCATCTCATAGAGGGACATGCTGTCATTTCAGTTAATATTGTGGTTACATGCGCCTACCCAAATACATTTGCGTTAAATGAAATTACCAGAAAGTAATTTACACACAGCAAACCTGAGGGCAGTAATATTCCAATGTAAGAATGCTGGTTGGTTTCTAGAGCTGTAGGCAAACTATAATGAAGCTGCCATGTGTAGTCTGCTGTGTCTGTTGTACTTGATGACTACCCGAAGGTGCTATGGTATACACAATGCACAGAAAATGGAAGGAATGAGATTCGATAAGGGCTCACGGCTTTTTTCCACCCTTGACCCAATAAATTTACAAACACACTCACATTCAAGTCTAGAGGGCGATTTACAATATTCATTTTAAGAAACTGGAACAACATGAGGAAAGTCACACAGGCATAGTAAGAACATATCATTGAGGACCTTCTTACTATTGGTGCTGACTGTTGCTGTTCACAAAGCTATTATTAAGGTAAATGGATTCAGTCTCAATAACACTGTCTTGTAACTTTAGGTATAACAAGTGTAAAACTGCAATAACTGAGTTTTTTGGCCATTTGGGGGCAGCAGAAACAAGTTGACAAAACAACATTAGTTATCAACTTTTACTTGGATATGGGGAATTTACACTGCAGTTATGGAGCCACAATATCCTTCATTTTGTGTTGTGTTTCTGGTGGATGGTCTAATATTCACTCTCTTTTTGCTCTGTTTCTGGTCTTTATCAACCCCTGAGGGAAATATGTGGCTCCTTATAGCTGCTAAATGCTCCACTACCAGCTAGTCAATACCTGTGTGTGTCTGCTGTTTGGTGCTGAGCAGGTAGTGTACGGTGGCTTTTTAGAGCTTTTCAGCTGAAAACAGCCGCCTGCTGTGTTTGACAACAACACTATGGGAGCATTGAGACTGAACCATAACAGTGTAGCTGTAGGAAAGATTGCTAAACAATGAGCGGAACCTCACTGTAAAGCTTCCATGAAGGAGAGGGGAGCAGCAGATTTGGGTCACAGGCCAATCCCCTGTGCGTCAACACACCCAGAAACATCTTTCAGATTGTCACACTGTTTTTCATTGTAATTTAATACATTACATACAAATCTATTTGCCTATATGCCTTTATTCTATTTATCATTTTTATACTGATGTGGACTTAAGTGTCTGGAATAAAGTTACATTGAATTGATATTGAATTATCTGCAAATTTAATGAGAGGTAACAGCTAGCTTATTTAGGCTACCATACATTTTATGATATATCCAAAGCCACGGGATAAGGAGCGCCAGGCTTTGAAGGTAATTTTAGATGGTGGCCATACTGTGATATCCCAACATCATGTGATACACTGGGGCCCAAAAGGACTTTTTCCATAAGCTTACATAGTTTAAAAAATAGCGGCTGTAATACGGTAATTATAATAATTCTTTTGAGCGTCACAACCCCAGCGAAACAACTCGTTTCACTGTCATAATGTGATCTCTTAACATTTGGAAAATCTAGAAGAGCTGCATAATTAAATCAGTTTATCCCTATTCAAGTTAGTTGGGGGCTAAAATGGAAGTTAGCCAGGTCAGCTAATATCATTAGCTTGAATATAGTTATATTGTTATTGTTTTTACCTACAGCTAACCTTTGGATGGTCACAAAAAGATTAGGTCACAAAAACTGATCCGTACTCTCAAAAGTGATGCAGAGGCTCCAAATGATTTAGGCATTTTATAGGGTAATGTGCCAAGCAAGGCGTTCTGCTGGGTTGAGTTGACTGTCAGTCTCATTTATTCAGAAGATGTCTGAAATAATTCTTAATTTATTCAGTTTTCCACATTTCCATATCAGGATGACATTACTATAGTCTACTCCCTGATGGATTAGTACTATATGCATAAATTCAAAGTACTGCTTGTATGATAATGGTCCATTTGGCCATGGTGTAATGCCTTTTTCAAAACTGGTCTAGGGGGATGCTTAAATTACAGGTCAATACAGCAAGACATATTGTCACTAATGGAGTGCATGATTTGTAGGGGACAATGTGTTTACTTCTGCCTTGTTTATATTTACAAAAGGAAAAATATTCTGTGTTGACATAATGTGATGAACAGCCACTTAAAGAACGTCAGTTGCTGGTTAGATATCTTTGGCACAGAAACCTTGTGCAAACTTTCCATACTTAGAAAAATATTAATCACACTGTCAAGAAAGTCCTTTCTGCTGTTGCGAGCATTCACAATTATACATTAAAGCTTTAGTGATTGCTGAAGGGTTTGAGTCATATTCTTTTTCACATGCATAGGTCGGGACTTGTTCGTTGCTGATATTGTAGAGATGATTTTTTTTTATCCACAGTAAGTTACTTTTTATCAGTGCTATTGCTGTCATCAATGGTGCTAAATTCTACAGCACAGATGCTCAAGCTGTTGTGATACTCACCTGCACCTGACCTGACTCGTGATATAATCTTGGAACAGCTCTAATCATACGCTGACATTGTGTCACAGCCAGCATATGTAGTGAGTGTTTGATGGTCAGTCTTCATTCTTGTGAGCTCACTCGCTTTTGCCTGAATAAACCTGAATGTCAGCCCGCTGATGTGAACATTATGCTAATTTGTTGAGTCTGGTGTCTGTCACAAAACAAAGACAAAGGCAGGATACAGGATGCAGTATTTTTTTTTTTTTAAATCTAATCATCAAAACATCTTAATATTCATTGCAAAACATCCACAAAGTATTAAATGTTGCATGGGAGCAGCATTGTCTGCAATCCAGCTGCATCATGTCAATAGTCGAAGGCAAGCATCAGCACCTCCGGCGAGAATGACTAATGACTTCCTTCATTATCCTTGCATGTTGGAACTATGAGGCTTCTCAACAGATCAATGATTGCACGTATCTTTAAATGTCAAGACATAATGAATTAAAATCAAATAACCATTTTAATCTATATATCCATTAGTTAATGATGGTATTTGTATTCAAATGTGTATTATCCAATACATTGCATCGATACGATGTAAACTGTTATGCATTCAGGATTGATTTGATGCTACATTTGATGCTACGTCCAATAATGGTGCTCTGGGTTTCCCAAATCATCAAAAACTGACGCTGTGGGATGTAGGACGGGTTGGCCACCATACCAAAGTTCGGAATGAGACTCAAAAATCTACTTTTCTTACAAATAGCATCATTAAATGCACATGATGGGTGCCCAATAATGATAGAAATCTCCATCTCTCAATCTCCACATGACTGAATCTGTGTAACTCCTCTACCAACATCCAGTTACCTTATACAACACCACACTTCCGTCAGCCTACAAAACACGTGCTAAAATAGATTTACTTGGAAATGCAATGATTTTACAAGGAATCCAAAGTTCCTTTAAAATGAAATCGAAAATTACAGGGTTTTTAACCTGCTGCTGATTACCTCAATGCGCTGCAGGTGTGACAGAAACCAAGTCGTGCAACTCCACAGCACCTCTGAAACACACACAAGCATAACAAATTAGAGACCAAATATAACATAAGTGACCATATTAGGTGACTTAATTGACACCCTGCAGCCAAGTATTCACTCAGATCACGGCCAAATTGAACCTAAGGGGGCCCCTGCCTGAGTGGAAAAGATATATTGGCCCTATGTTCTCTTTGATCTGTATATACCCTGAAACTGGACCATTCGAATGCAATAAGTTACACTTGTACTATTCTTGCCATGAATTGTCAAAATGTCTGCAATGGAAAAGGTGTACACACAGAAAATTGATAAAATGCCTCTTACAAAAAGCCATATCTTAAGAATCGCCCCTCAGCTTGTGCATAAGAAAGATGGCAATTAACAAATTCAAGTAGACACCCTTAGTTTATTTGAAATACTTGTGAGTGATACTTTAGAAAAACACTCAACCCTGATAATGGTCTTGAGAAAGCCCACAGAGTATCATTAGTACTGATTTGCATCAAGAGTGCTCAAACACAAGAGGAAACATGCTGCAAATTAGTTTCATGCTTCAGTTTTCATCATGAACGCATCCAGTGGGCTCGAAGATGAGCCCGCTCAAACACTCGAGTGGAGACGAGAACACAGAATGAATGTCTGCACTCACTCATTAATTCCCATGCTTTTTTTAATACACCGCACAAGACAGGAGCGAACACATTCCAGCACTTCACCTATGTCAGCATTTTCTTTTGTTCTTAATGCGTTCAGCCATTCTCTTAAAAAAATGTTTTAGAGTAAGGCTGGCATTTGCTTACCTCTAGCTCACATGCTGACAGGGTTTTTGCATGTGTATCCTCTGGAGGCAGAGCTCTCTAGCTGGGAGGTGTTTTACAGGCTTTACAAGAGAACAGCTCTACCCTCCAGGGACTCTCCAACAGACACAAATCACTTTGACAAGTCTTTCTTCTTCCCTTTTCATACAGGATGAAGACATTTGGTGGAATGGCCAATGCTGCACATAACATCCTAGATTCCTATATAATGTAATGACTTTGAGAATAAATAGTCACAAGTAAACATTATGCTGTCAGTCAAAATAAGATTAAATGTACAGATTTGACTGCGGCAGCGTATTCATATTGAGTTTCAACTAATTTGATGTAGCTTGAACATTAAATGCTGCATTTGTATAGTTTTGGAATCCCTTGGGTCCGCATTAGTTCAGTTTTTGTGTCACCGGAGACTTCCAATTCCAATACAGCAAATCTGGCACAAAATACTTCTTGATCACATCAGTGCAGGCAGAGCAGTAAAATGGAAATCCTTTTCATGGTTTGAACCAACAAGCGGGAGATTAATGGAAAGAAACCAAGCTGTGAGGAGAGCCGAACACACAGCTGAGTGCTTTTTATGTGCTCAAGGGTTGCTTAGTCCAATGGTGTTTTTTTATATTACCACTCTCTTCTTGACTGGGTTTTAACTTAAAGGGTTACTGGACTGTCGAAACAACCTTTCAGAAAATATTACATTTGCAATAATTCAGGTCCACTTGTAGGCAGAGAACACACAGAGGTAGAAGATGAAGAGATTGTCAGAAAACACTGTCTCCATCTGGTGTTTTAGCCATCTGTTTGGCTGTTACCGTACAAGCCTGAGATCAGAAACACATCTGTGATGTTTCAGAAATAATTGGAAATCATGTTTATCACAAAATGATAATAATAAACTTTATTTCTACAGCAGCTTTCCAAACTGGAGCTACAAGGTGCTCCATACAATAAAATCCAGTGAATACAGCAAATCATAAAGAAAAATAGCAAAAGTCCATCTATCCATATAGTCTATGTCTCCAAAACCTGAGATGACAAGATTTGTGTGATAAATTCATGAAGGGCATGTGGTAGCATTTTTACGCCAAGATCTGAAAATTGGAAAATTGTGACAATCCGTTTAGTTTTTAACGTTAAGGCTTAACAGTAAAGTGTTGGTTCACCCAAATTACAAAAACAAAACAAACAAAAGACACAATTCCTCCTGCACCTGGCACATGCAGATGGGAGCCAGACATACCAGACATCCAAAATATGTAAACAACTAAAGAAACGTAGTTGACCAATCCAGAGCATTTTGCTGTAAGCCCTATTTTTGAAGGAGCGGTGCTGGTGAAGGAAGTCAGATTAATTTGCATTTATGCCACAGTAGCAAAAGATTAGCAAGAAATCCGTGTTGATGACACAAAGATTTTGACTTTAAAGAGTAAATCTGGTGATTCAAAATATATTTCTTATTGTCAGCAAATCCCATAAGAAGATCAAAACTAACAATGACTTCATCCTGCTAACAAATATTGTCTGTCTAGCCAAAGCCTCTGTGCCTAACAGAGCATTGTTGTCCAAAAACTATTAAAAACACACCAGTGAGCCACACTGTTGCACTGGGGTACATGTTGCTTCAGACAGACACACTGTAGTGTATTGGAGTTAATCCTACATGAAATCATCCCTTGTTGGAAACAGTCAATGGAGCACCAAATGTGGATTAGTACACTGATGACAATAGTCCCCACCAAACATACTATTTACATTTGTTTAATGTTTGTTAAAAGGTCCAGTGTCCATGTGGGTTAAGAAATTAGTGGACTTTCTTATGTCTGTGTGTCCTCAGTAGAAACAAACAGGCGTCAGCGTGCCACAGACAAGGTGTATCACAAGCCATGTTTTAGACCCACTGGTCACTGTGTCATTGTTGCATTTGGCTTCAACTACCTGTGAACACATTGTCTCATGCTGCATTTATGTGCTCCACGGGTGGTCCCACTTGTTTGGAAGTCATGCCTCTGACTTCCGTGTGTTCATGTTGCGTCAAGTCGGAATGAGGGAGCAACGTGGCCGATGTTTCGCACTTTAATGCTCAGAGCATTTAAACATCACATTGACAGCTGTTTCCGGTGTTTGAGTGAGAAGGAAGAGTAAAGGACAGGGATCATGTAAGCCATGAAATATATTTCACAAATATGCATGTTACCATCAACCCAACATGTACTTTCCTCTGCCATGTTTCAGCGTCATATGACTTTTTGAGTTGAGGGGGCATCCAAATAAGAAGGCATCACAACTACCCGATAAGGTTGGGAAAAGATCATAATTTGGCTTAAAAACTTTTTTTTTTTAAATCACCATTGTCTACTGCTTTAAATGGGACTCAAACCCTGGTTGCCTGGCTGGACATGAATGAACCACCTGACCAGCCCTGACCTCTTCCCAACATGAACTTTTTGGCTTTTTATACTATGTTCATCTTTTGCTCCTGTCATCAACGCCCCCTGTTGGTACTTTTATATACACTTGGACTTTTCGCGCCTAGGTGAGGCAAACTGTCTGGGAATATGATCACCACCACCACCTATCCTTAAAAATGCATTAGACAGAACAGTTAGATTAGAACACATTTTTTGAGATCATTTAACAGCTATTGAATTCAGTGATTGTGGAAGTTAAGCAGGCCGGTGAACTAGCTAATGTAGCTACTTTGGCTTCAGGCATGTGTGTTGACTTTTAGCTGTGAAGGTCAGCTATGCTAATAAGCAACTTTCAGGACTCATATAGTAACACGACTATATTGCATTTAATCCTTAATTAGTATTCATCTTCTTGGAACTGCAAGGAAAACTGAATGTTTTCTTGCTTCTGAGGTTCAAGTGGTCACAAGGTTTAGGCCTCTGAGAAATGTTTTATAGACTGATGAGAACTCCGAGGCTCTTTAGTTGGCCTATTGTTTTTTTTAATTTTATTTCCCTGGATTGCAGTAGATAAGTGATCTGTGAAAGCATCTTGACTAATTTACTCTGAGTGGAGTGTGTGGTCAGAGGTGAACATTACACAGACAAATGCACCATTGCTCTTTTATTCTGCTTGATCTTTCACAACTTCCGCCCTGGTTACTGATTATGCAAAGTTGAACCAATGCATGAGGCTGTCTGTGCAGCAAAGCTGATATGAATTCAGCAGTGTTGAAGGGAGAAATACTAAACAGCAAACCTGGCAAGTATAAACACATCACTATCTAATATGTTTGAACAATGAAGATATCATTTTTTACTTTGATGTCACTGTTGACATTCTCTGCCTCTGCTCCCTGATAGACTTGAATTACCATCTAACTGCTTTCTACCATTTGCATACTGTATGAGCTCCATTTTGAATGACTAGCCTCGTGTCAGAAACTAAAATGTTATTGCCTTCAGATCAGTTTCATCAGCCGTGAAGTGGATGACCCTGATGAAGTATGATGCTTCATCAACTAGAAAAGCAAAATGAATTACTTTTCTTCAATTTAGGCCCTTTCCAGGATTTTTTCATCAGAAGATGCACAACAACACAGCAAATAAGCGCAGACATGCTGTCAGAGCTTTCATTTTCTTGTCATCTCCGATCCCCTGCAGGGAGCTCAGGAGGATCCGCGGCAATAAATGACTTTTTTTGTCATTTAGATGAGGGCGCCGATGAATTTATGTTGCTCATAGAGTTGACAAATGTGTCTCCACGTGCCTTAGTTGCTTTAGCCTATTAGTTGTGATATGAGAAAATAAAGTGTAATACCACAGTGAAGGCAAAGCCCAGCATTGTATGTCACAGCAGTTTAAATTTGGCTGCGGTGTGGGCAGTGGTTTAGAGAGTGTTGTCTTGGATGGTTACTGTTTGATTCAGGTAGAGGCTGCAGTCGTGGAAGGTGCACATGTCACTGTGATTTACTTTACTTGAGTATCTCCATTTTGTTTCAACTAACTTAAATGTTCAGGGGGATCTTTTGGCAGAATTCACATAAAATGTTTATAATTATGTTTTCATAAGTGTATAAAACCAAAAATGTATTGTTTGTGTCACCTTAGAATGAGCCTTTATCTAAACAGGGAGTGGGTCCTCTTCCACAGAGTCTGCCACTTTTTTTTTTTTACATGAGTCCAGAATACATGATGAAAAAATGTTGTCAGTATCAAACACTCTCCCCATATAGGCTGGAAATGTGTCACTGAAAAAGGTTGTTGCTACAGTCAGGATTCACTGCAGTTACAATAGATGTCATTGGTGACCCAGTTTCACAATGAATAGTATCAATATGTCTATTTAAACTTCTGAAAGCACTCCTCGACTGGCTGTCTGTATACTATCCAAACATTCATGTTTCTGCCAAAATACAACTAAATACACAGCTTCTATTTGTCACAATCTGATGTTTATCTCTGTCGCACACTATACATTGGTTGCAAGAAGCAACTGTCGCCTCACAGTATCCTGAAATCACAGCTTGGCAATGGTGATGGGAGTTGTGGCTTTTTGAAGAGAGACATCCCACCAATGTAATTTGATTTTGCATGTGTGGACCAGCTTTAGCAGTACTGAATTACTGAGCTACATCAACTCTACAAAAGGGTGACACCATATCCATCTGCTTTGTCAGTGAATTTACTATGATTTTACTCACTGTATGAAATGTGATATGTGAATACCGTTGCCCTGCCTTGAACACAATTCATGCAACACTTACTATTCTCACTGTTTACATAAAGGAACGTGGTTTTAAGGCAGGTGGTGAAATTTGTGCACAACCATAAAAAAAGCATGACTCAGTTCCATTCAATAGTACCAATGAGCTATTGAAAGCAATCTGATTGTTCATGAATGTAACATCGTTACTGTGCAGGGTATTTCTGTGTGGAGTTTGTGTGGGTTTCCTCCAGGTGCTCCGGTTTCTCCTGCCATCAAAAACATGTATGCTAGGTTAATTCTCCTGTCAGTGCTCTTGACCAAGACACTTGCTTAGAACTGGATTTTGCTATTTAATACTATCTTAATACTAGGATGTGTTACATAGCTAGTTACGGAGTTATTTTTAATCCAAACCACAACAATGTGTTCCTAAACCTAACCAAGTAGTTTTCTTGCCTAAATCCAACCAAACTGTTAGCGTATGATGAAGGTCTGATACACCTGATGCTGGTATGCTGCAACAGTCATGTTGTTTTAGTAACAGTGAGGTAGTTTTGGGAGTCACTGGCTATTGACCTATTTAGTCATTTAGGTAGGAGGTGTTGGTTTCTGGTCACCTGATAATTGTAAGTCCAATATTTAACAGTCCGCTCTTGCTCTAAGTTCTGGTCTGGTCTCCACCACCTCCTGAGAGAAATACCAGACACTTCAGTAGCCAAATGCTCCACACCTTTGTTCGCCTGCTGCTTGAATCTGGGCAGGTAGTGTACAGTGGGTTTACCAGGGAAAACAGCTGCCTAATTTGAAACATTCCAGCTAACTGAGGGAAAAAGAGAATCAGGTGATAATTCTCTAATGGTTTGTCACTACAAGCAACCCCTTTCACATTTCATAAAACATAATTTGATCCACTGCACTTGTGAAAGTATTGATTTGTGCAGCTTAGTACATTTTTAATGCAGCGTTTTAACATGCAATGAAGTATTTTTGCATTGTGGTATTTCTATTTCTACGTAATATCTGAAGGTTTCTTTCATCACTGACCACTCTGTGTGAAAGCCTGCTGTTAACCTGATACTATGAATGAATATATTCTGTGAAACTAAATGTAATGTTTTGGATTCAAAAATTGGTAACAGCACTTCAGCTCTTTTGAAGCTGCCATACTCGTGACAGAAAAGTAAAAAAGCTATAATGTATTTTTTTTTTCCTTTCTTCACTCCCATTTATCAAGACACCTCCTCAGCTGTCTCCCAAATAATGGTCCTCTCAGTTTGTTCTCTGTCTGAAATGAGAAATTGACTTATTGTTGGCAAACACTTTCTCAAAAAGCAATTAAGTTTTTTTTTTTTTTCTCCAAGCTTACCCTCCTATTTCCTACTCAGCTTTAAACACATAAAACACTTGCTTTAAAGGAGAGGATAGAGCACACTGGTGTTAGAAGTGGTCTCCTCTGCCCCAGTTAAATGTAACAGATCTATTACTCCAGCTAATAAATAAAAAAAATAATCAGATGGCGATTCATATAGATTCTGTAAGTACTGCAAGTACGAGAACTGTAAATTAGAAAATTAAAAGAATACATTCGTATAACATTCCACAGATGTTCAAGAAGGAAAGTAAAATGGCATGTTTAAGTTTTCTGTACATTAACTAGACCCCATAGGACCAATTCTGAGGTCACTGAGAGAGCCTCTTGATCTTCTCATGTACGGTAAATCATAATGAAAATGGTAAACAGTATTCAGCCTGGTTTTAACAGCGATTAAATATGTATTGCACTTTGCGTATCTGTCGTCCATTTCTTTACATAGTCTACTTTATTCCTAGAGGGGAACACATGGTTGGAAAGCAATGGTGGAACTTAAAAAAGTACAGTTATTCAAGTACTATTACTTAAGTCAAATTTGAGGTACTCGTACTTTATTTCACTTCTCTACTACATACCTTTGGAAACTAAAGTAGCATAGTATACAACTAGATTATTTCAATATTTGCTGCATATAAAATATATATATTCATTTTATAAAACTGTTATAGCTCAAGCTGCCCAACAGTAACAGTATATTACGTACTCAAAGATATAATATGCAACATTTCGGTATTAAAACGTCTCAAAATGACTAGACCTTTGTAAAAGATGTGTTGAGCTGTGTACTTGCATTATCCCAAACATTTCCAACTATGTTCAAACCAGGAGAAATCTGTAATTTCACCCAAGGTTATGCAGGCACGTTTCATTTGGTTGCTCATGTGTCATATGTAACGTAACATGAAACTTTAATTCACTACCTCGTCTGTTGACCTGATTTCTGCCTCGGATAGATATTCATCGGCAGGGAGTGTAGTTTGGACCTGCTCAATTTGGAAAGTTTCACGAGATGACTTTTGTTGTGAATTGGCGCTATACAAGTAAAGATTGATTGACTGAATAGTGGTTCTTTAAAAGTGAAGTTGACATTTCCCATGATCTCATGCTACTTCACAACATCATGAAACTATGTATTTTGTTTTTGTTGATTTGATTAAGAGACCCCTAGTCGCAAAAGTTATATACTCTAAATTTAAATTTTTGGTCCAGTTAACAGCAATAGTAACCTCAATATTTTTGAGGTTGTGCTTCTGGCTGCCTAATGAAGTCGTACAGTATATTCACTATTCTGATATATCTGGTTCTCTACCCACTCCTGAGGGAAATGTCCAAGGAAAACTGAGCAGGTAGTGTATTACAGACCCCGGGAAGGGACATGGGGAGAAAAAAATGGAAGGTGGAAAAAGAAAAAGATGTACTTTTGTGAGATCTTGCAAAACATTTTCATTCAGGTCGATGTACTTCCTGGGCACTATTCTGTGATTGGTTGTTATGTCCCACTCGGTTAGGTTTAGGAATGAGTTGGCTTGTGAATTTACAGTTTCAGTAAGGCATAGAGGCTGTACTAATTGTAGCATGTGTGTAGGTTCTTGTGGTTGGTTTGTACAACAAACACCCAGCGGTGTTCTTTTTTCAACCTTCCTGGGCCCCTTAGTGCATAGTGACTTTTTAGTGCTTTTTAGCTGAGACCAGCTGCCTGCTGTGACTGAAAATCACTGCTTGCAAGTGGTGAGTGAACCATTACAGGAATGTTGCAGGGCTTAAAACCAAAATACTGAGCTGGAACACAACAACTATCTGTAGAGCTGAGGGGAACTGGGTAGTTATCTAAGTCATTGTTAATAAAGAAAAATATATTAGTGCAGTTTTAAGTAAAATATATATGTAAATATGAATAAAACATTAATGATAGACACCTGCAGTAAATGCAATGTGAACAAAATCAACGCAAATTAACCGCATGAAAAAAGGAACTAATTGGAACAAAGTAAGCAAGGTGAGAGTGAGGATCTGACCAGAATATCTGTGAAATACATTCAAGGGGGAAATGCACTAAAATGGCATCTTTATATTCCTGAGGCAGAGGTACCGAAGCACTGTACAGAACTGTGGCTCTGCATGAATGTGTTTAGAAATAGTGAGCATGTTTTATTCATACAGTATACCACATTTTCTCAATGTGATGCTGGAGAAAAAGTACATACTGTAGACAAAATAAATTCATACCCTCAAGCCCAATGATGATGCCAGTAATGTTAATTTACTGCCGTGTGATCTTGACTGAGGCAAGATGTTAAATTTTTTAAATTAATCTAAATTGATGTTTACCTCAGCGGCTGGCCATCACCCAGAAGCATCTGTCTCGAAATGGATACCGAATTACCATCCCTATCTCTGTATCTACTGTTTATTTTGTTGAATATTTTACAAGACATGTAAATACTAGATTATGTTGACTGGCAATGATTTTCTTTTCGATCCAGGAAGTTCCTATACTGCAGAAAAGCTGTGCAAGGGTGGTCAGAGTGCGGTCGGCTTATAAAGACCTGGACATGACACGGAAGACAATAGTTTGCGTCCTGCATTCAATATGTTGATGGCTGTACACCAGAGTCCTGCACGGGTCCAATTTTAGAAACCCGCACCCGCCCCGTCCGTCAATAAAGGGACCCGTTACCCGACCCGCTATCCGTGATTATATCTAAATCTAATCCAGACCCGACCCGCCCGTCAATAAAGACACCCATTACCCGACCCGTTATCCATCATTACATAAACAGCACAGACACAATTCACTCATCAATTCGCGGCATTGTATATAAACATCTTCTGTTTTGAATCTTCAAAATAAAATCATACACCAGTCTGTACAAGTGCGTTGTGCAAAAGGAAAAAAGAAAAACATACCACAGCCAGACCTCATTTTTGCTTTTGGAAATGAATCTCTCAATTGACCCAGCAGCGGCTTTCCCACAACAAGTCTCTGCATGGTTTCTCAGTGACGAAGTACCTAGCTTGCAGGGCTCGAAAGCTAAAACTTTTTTGCACGTCTTGCAGACGGCGTAGCCACTAACTACGTTATTTTCTTGGTCTTGAAGCAAACCAAACTTTTCCCAGACGTCCGACTTGGCCCTTGATGATGTATTGGCCACAATTTCATATTCTCCACTCGCCAACTTCAATTTTATGTCCTCCATTTCGCTCAGCAGCTAACCGGCGTGGGCGGCTCAGTGACAGTGGCCGTGACGTTGTTTATTTAGCCGGAACTAGTCAAGCGTCACGCAAGTGTCAAGTCACTGCTTTTCACAATAAAATGATGAAAATAGTTACCCGCCGCCCCGCCCGTGTCAGTTCAGTTCTGCCCGTGCCTGTTCATTTATATGAATATATTTTTTAACCGTCAGAAACTGTTTTTGCGGGTAACCCGCGGGTACCCGACCCGTTGCAGGACTCTGCTGTACACCACCAAAACACCATTATTTTGGTTTAATACGTCATCATACATAAAGTAGCAACAGTAATTCTAAAACAACCCAAACTGAGATCCCTATCAGCCAGACTTCTGCTTTTTAGGTCATGGTTTACAGAAAACAATGTTGACTGTTTGTAGGACATGTAATATAATGCAACTATTAGCCTCTGGGGTCATATTCCGATGCTTCGATCTTCCTTCCTACAGTATACGTGTCCAGACAAAATACGAAGCAACTTTTAGATGTGTATATAAAGTCAATAAAAAGTTTCCAGTCTGTGCAAAGAGATGCAAATTTGCTCAGGTTGTGTGAAATGAGTTAAACTTGTCCCAGCGATTTGAAAATGGTTGAACTTGAATGAAAATGTTCATTGATTCCAGAGCTTTATGTATCCTGCCCTGACTCATTGCCAGGGCTTAAAATACAGCTGTTATGTCAAGTCTTTCATCTCTCACACAGATGCAGAAAGCCCTTTCCTGTCTGTAAGAGATGCACCTGGTTTTACACTAACTCCAATATAAACCCATTCTTTATACGAGACCAGAGCAAATGTTCCACCTAATATAGCACACAGAGCGCCAAAGTCCCAAAAGGGATGGATGTCGGGCTTGAGTGGAGCGTCTCACACAGGGCTCGTGTCCCCTGAAACCAAGAACAAACAATCATTTCTTGTTAAGCGCTTCAACATGACCAAAGTGCCATTTTACGTTTACCACGTTGATTTCTGGCAGGAAGTCTATGATGTCGCACAGTGATGTGCGGTGAGGTTCATGGCTGGTGAGGCACTGACTCCATCAGAATCAGATTTACAGATATATGAACCCAACAGAGTAGATTATTCACCATTTGTCACAAGGACTGGCTCAAATCGTGGCAGCAACAGCTAGTAGTGGCACTTCCTGCCTTTCACTCCAGTTGCCGGTGTCTGAGGCAGTCACTGCCCTGCCATGGCAACTGCTGCTGTTATGGGCATTTGTTTTTATTTTTATTTTATAAAACAGTCGTCAGTGTTGCATTAGACTCGCTGGCAGTAGCATTTCCATTATGTGATTTCTGCATTAATTTGGTTTTCTTAATTCGGACACACACACACACACACACACACACACACAAGCAAACCTTTCAGCTCCGGTGTTGGTCTTCCTTTATTTATTGCCTCCTGTTTCGATTGAAAGTCCAGTTTAGAAAATAGTTTGAGCTTGGATATAAAATCCTCCATTTTAAATCCAGGCGGGGCGAGAGGGGGAAAAAAATATCCCTGCACTTGACTCGCTCGTAACCATGGACTCTAAGATTGTTGCTAGCTCGCTGTCACTTACTCTGCAGCTGCGGAGTAGCATTTAGAATTTCTGGGCTCACGAGTGCCCCCTACCTTGAGGCAAGAGAACTGCCTGCCTCACCCAGTGCCTCTTCACTGCCGTTGTAAGATCGCTGAGCACACGAAACAGGTATACACATATATTATATACATCAGCTAAACTATGGGAAGTCAGGGGGGGCATATATTAAAAGTGTCTGAAACATTTGATTGGCGACATACAGAGAGACAGTGACACGCTCTCATTGGATGGCAGAGCACAGTTTGTGAGGGATTGCGCAATCCAAGGTGAGGCTCAGCTTGCTGCTGCCTCACCGTGCGTCTCTTCCCCGTATTTGAATGGAAATGCGAAAATTCAGCGATTTTTAATAAAAAACAATCCAAATTGTTTAAGTTAAATGGAAAATTAGTTTATAGTTCAAACCATTTGATAAATATAACCATTTAATTTATTTGTTTATTATATATTTTATTTTTTCCATGATGACAGGTGAGGCTCTGCCTCCCCTGCCTCTCCTGACCGCACGTCACTGATGTCGCACACAGACACATATGGGAGGATTTGTACATCTTACACAGATGTTACTTGTGCAGCTGTATGAGACGCCAAGGGGCTTAACAAAACAGCCCCAGTAATTTACAACCTGTGTTGATGGACTCACTTTATAACATGGAGATATGAGAGATAATGAGGGAGACTGGAGGAAAATAATAAAAAGAACAATAGCGGGTCATCAGAGTGATATAACTACAAATAAGAGCATACATTGCTAGCTAGCTCACTCACAATGTTCACGATAAATTTATGGTCATTTTCTAACCAAGGGTTTAAAAAACTAAATAATGATTGAGTCCTTGACTCCTGCTACATCTGTTTTAAACAATGTGTGTTGTGTGTTGAGGATGAGTTCAGGAGTCTCACGGTCTGGAGAATGAAGCTGTTCTGTAGTCTGGTGGTGCGGCAGCGGATACTTCTGTATCTTTTTCCAGATGGCAGCAGGGTGAACAGACTGTGGCTGGGCTGGGTGTCAACTGTTAGTATCCTTTGGGCTCTGTGCAGACATCTCACTTCACTGATGCTCTGTAGATGGTGCCAGTGATGTTCTGGGCAGTTTTAATCCCTCGCTGTAGAGCCTTCCTGTCCTGGGCCGTGCACGAACCATGCCAGTTTGTGATGTTTCCAGTCAGGATGATTTCTATTGCTCCTGTGTAAAAGTTGACCAGAATCTGGCCCAGAATTTAGCCTTCCTGTGTTTCTGTAGGAAGTAGAACGTTTTCTGTGCTTTTTTGATGATGTGTGATGACCAGAATAGGTTCTCAGTGATAATTTCATGGAACATATAACTGTTTACCTGCTCCACCCCAGCTCCACTGATGTAGACATTGTGCAAATGAGTTGTTAATGAATGGAATTTTTAGTGAACGGGGTCATTCGATGCATGACAATTATTTTGAGTCGAGAGCAGATGATGTCAGGAACTTATTTTATATTTGAACTCTCCTTTCCCCTCTCTATCTGTCTCTTCCTTCATCACAGTCCAGCTTCTCTGTAATGCTGCTGGTAGTAATGTGGACTGTCAATGAAAAATATAAAATTGTTGGAGGCCATTACTTCAAGTCATTAGTTAAAGGTGGGTGGACTGTGCAGTCTCATGAAATCATCTGTGCTGCTCTTCAAGTCATTCTCCTTGCCGGGGAATGGGTCACTGCAGCACAGTGAGTGATTACCTTGCAAGACAACTGTGCTCTAATATGAATTAGTATGAATAGGCAAGAGAGTTAGTACTTGGACTGTAGCAGTGGGAGGAAGTGGAAAAAGCTGTGAAATAGGTCACTTAGAGGGAACAATATCATACTAAATTTTAATCTAGCGCAATAAGAAAAATGCATTGAAGTGGCTCTTAGTCTTAAGTTAAAATAAAGGTGATCTTTAAACTGCTTAATATAAAAGATCATTCATAACAAAATGGTACTGTACTACGGTCTTAAATCATGATTTATTGACTGATACTCAGTTCAGGGCTGATTCATTTTAAAATACATTAAATAATTTAATGTCTCCCAATTACCGTTCAGCATTTAACAAAACTTTGGTGAACTGATTTGTAACTTGTATATCATTATGGCAGTGGTAACTTTGTTGGTCCTCATTTTTTCTCAAACTTAAAACCATTTTTTCCTAAAATGGTGGTGTTGTCAATTTTCAAAAAGGTAGAAGAACTGATATTCTCAAAACAGCATCCATGTCCTGAAGCACGCTGCATGAGCAGAATTGGTCATTGATGTGATGGAGCATCCCTTTCATCCCGTTTAACCCCCTCCCTCCGGTGATGTGAAGCACATCGGGGAATTAATTGTTTCCTTCCTTTTCACTTTTGCAACACTGATAATGATTTTCAAGGACAAAACAAGTGCTTTTTCAACCTGAAGTCCATTTACTTAAAAAGCCTGCGTTTCTACGATGCACTCATTTTCTGTGATATATGAGACATGGGTATGGAAGATTCTAAATGCCCAATTGAAAACACTTCAAAAACAAAGAAATTTAAATGCACTGCCATTTGAATTTGATGTTTGAATTTGTCATAATAAAATGAAAAATGTGGAAAATCAAGTCACAAAACTGAAACAGTGTGTTAAGAGAGACACTTCATCAATGCCAAAATGAAAAACATTAACTGTCCAATCAGAGCTTTGGTGCATGGCTGCATTATGAGTGTACATCTGGTTACGTTTCTAAGTGATTTGTTTTTTTAAGAGATGGAGCTGCAGGGGGCTGTACAAAAAGACACTCTTCTCAGCAGAATTCTCAGTAGGCCTAAGTGTTGACAGTTAATTAGCAGATAGCTAGGAACCATTAGCTTGTCCTCTTCTATTTAGCCAGCTATTTACTGTAAACTAATGATGTCCATGTAAGGTAGATAGCTAGAAGCTGGACTGACAAGAAGCTTGACAGTCCTACATGGATTCCTTTCTTTGACCTAAATTGTATCATCACCATTCATTCATTCATTCATTGTATAATTTTTTGTTTTGCTTTGAGTAAAGTCATTTGCATTCACATTGCAGTTAGAAAATTGAGAGAGATTTTGTATGTATTTGTTGAAAAGCTAAACTGCTAAATAAAGCACTCTTAATATGAAATTAAATAAGAAATTTGTATATTCAGTGTAAGGATGGGGAAGCAATTCAGGTTTGTAAATTCAATGAAAATTAACATTTTATGACACATTTTATTTTCAGCCTGCAGTTATATTAGTTAAATGGCATTGCAGTAATTACAGTCATTTCTGATTTCTGAAGTCAAAAGTTTAGCTGGATTAGCTACTATTTGTAGGTACAAACAAACATGTGCATGCTCATAATGATGCGAATAATACCACAGCTATGGTAAACAAGGTACATCAAAATTAAACCAAAAAAGTCTGTAGGTCTTTAAAATTAGGTAAATGTTTACTATTGACAGTATAGTTCAATCATTTAAATATTCCCTTCATTTTCTTAGACAAGGATCCACTTCTCATAATGGATAGAACAAATGGCCCGAGTTTCATGCCTTGCTCTGTGCTATAGTTTATGTTTTCCACTGCCTGTTTTATTTTGTAGTATTTACCTTTCCTCTCGTTTCAGATCCCTTCTCCCTGACCTTGTGGGTTCTCCCTCCACCTTGATTGTCTTCCCCCACCCTGATTACATTCACCTGTTCCCTATTACATCTTCCCTCTGGTGTAAATATAGTCCCTGTGTTTCCCCTGTCCGTTGCCAGTTCGTCTTTTGTCTCCGTACTAAGGGTTCCAGCCTTATTCCCAGTGATTGAGTGTTATTTGGTTTTTGACTCCTGCCTGATCTCTGCCTGATCCCTGCCGGATTTGTTTGCCTTCTCTGACTGATCACTTGTGTAACATACCTTGCTAAGTAAAGACTTTTACTTAAATCTGAACTCTGTGTAAGGTCGTGCTTTTGAGTCCATACGTTTGTCGTCACCCAGTCGTGATAGTATGAACTGGCCAAACATGGACTCAGCTGACCCAGATACTGTGCGCACTGCGCTCTGGGCTCAAGGTAATCAGATCCATAACAATGAGGAGCGACTTACCTCAGTCGTCCAGGAGATCCAGGGGATTTCCAACCAACACCAAGGTTTCCAGTCCTCCGTCTGTGCCCAGCTGCGCTTCCTGAGTGACCAACTTCAGCTGCTGACCGTTCAGATGGGAAATCGGGGTGCTGCTGCTCCTGCTCCGACAGCCGCTCCGGTCCTCATTCCGCCTGCTCCGCCATCCATTCCGGCTCTCACATCTGTCTGGTGTTCCTTCATGATACCTGGACCTGAAAGAGGTATTCAACAAAGCCCCAGCTACTTCTTTGCCTCCCCACCGGTCATGCGACTGCTGCATCAATCTGCTTCCCGGGTCATCTCCTCCCAGAGGTCGTCTCTACTCGCTGTCTGCTCCGGAGAGGAAGGCAATGCAGACGTACATCAACTCGACTCTGGAAGCAGGGATCATCCGGCCGTCTTTCTCTCCCGCTGGGGCAGGATTTGTCTTCGTGGACAAGAAGGATAAGACTCTCCGTCCCTGCGTCGACTACCGAGGCCTGAACGACATCACCATTCGAAACAGGTACCCCCTTCCTCTTATATCGTCAGCATTTGAACTATTACAAGATGCCAAGTTTTTTACCAAGCTAGATCTTCGTAATGCCTATGACCTGGTCAGAATAAGGGAGGGGGGCGAGTGGAAGACTGCTTTTAACACTCTTAGTAGACATTATGAGTATCTTGTGATGCCTTTTGGGCTCACAAATTCTCCAGCTGTGTTCCAGGCTTTGGTAAATGATGTTCTCTGGGATATGCTGGACCAGTTTTTTTTTTTTTTTTTGTATTTGGATGATATTCTCATCTTCTCTTCTGATGGGCAGACTCACATCCAGCATGTGCACCAGGTTTTCCAGCGCCTCTTTGACCATCAGCTCTTCGTAAAAGCAGAAAAATGTGAGTTCCATGTCCCCACGGTTTCATTTTTGGGTTTTGTGGTTTCGGGTCATGGATTGGTCTACTCCCACTAGTCGCAAGCTAGTCGAACGCTTCCTGGGGTTTGCAAACTTTTACAGACGCTTTATTTGAAATTTCAGTGCCATTGCTGCCCCTCTGCATGCCTTAACCTCTCCCCATGTCAAGTTCGAGTGGACCCCCAGGCTGATCTTGCCTTCCAGAAGCTGAGAGAGAGCTACACCTCAGCACCCATCCTCACGCTACCCGACCCCAGTCGTCAGTTCGTGGTGGAGGTGGATGCTTCGGACTTAGGTATCGGGGCTGTTCTCTCTCAGTGGTCGCAGGCAGATAACAAGTTTCACCCCTATGCCTTTTTCTTTGTTGTTTACACTGCTAATACACGACTGTGCATCCAGACATGAGGGGAACCAGATCATCAAGTTCGCGGATGACACCACAGTGGTGGGACTTATTCATAGAAATTCGGAATCAATGTACAGAGAAGAAGTTAAACACCTAGAAGTTTGGTGCAGAGAAAATAATCTGGTGCTCAATGCGGACAAAACGAAGGAGATGATTATTGACTTCCGGAGGTCACAGCCCGAGCATGCTCCTCTTGGCATCAGTGGCCGCACAGTGGAGAGAGTGGAGAACATCAAGTTTCTCGGAGTGCAGTTCTCGCAGGACCTAAGCTGGAATAAGAACACCTCAGGGATCACGAAACAGGCCCAGCAGAGACTGTACTTCCTGAGGAAGCTGAAACAAGCCTCTCTCCCCATTGGCATCCTCAGGACCTTCTATAGTGGTGTGGTGTAGAGCGCCATTTTGAGTCCATACGTTTGTCATCATCCAGTTGTGATACCAAGTTGCATAAATAAAATCACACTATTAAGTCTGTCCTCATCAGAAAACCAACCACATAGGTTGACTGTGAAAACAGCTTATTACAACCCATATTCAAGTACGATCAGCAAGTCCACAGAGGGAGGAGGTTGGGGACAGACAGTTGGGTCAAACAAGAATATGACTTTCACCCAGGAGACCACTGTTTGTGTCCAGACTGAAAGCAAAAGGTATGTTATATTAACTTACTAACGTCTTTAAGTCACGTCACATACATGACATAACCTATTGCAAGTTACTTATGTAACGTAGGTACATTTGTCACTGGAGTTGCATAAGTAACAGTTATTTTTAGCCAAACCTCAAGGTTTTCGAAAACTAAGTAGTTTTATTGGCTAAGCTCAACCAAACTAAGTGTATGACAGCCGTGTTTTGGGAATGGTGATATATGTCGTTCTGGAAGCCACTCGCTATAAACCTAAAGCTGGTGTAGTTACGAGGAGGTGTTGGACTTCTGATTATTTTGGCTGCAGAGATACACAACTAACTTTAGAGGTGTTTCATCTTGCAGCAATGCTGACACAATTAGCCTACAAGAACAACAACTTAAACATTTTTCTTTCTTCTAGCTTAACCTCCTTTACAGTTGAAGTTCTGTTGTCATGACTGTTATTTCTCATAGCAACCTGCGAGGTCCGTTGTCCACAAGGCAATCAGCTTGAGGTTCACAGGTCTGATAACCACTGAATGAGTGGCACCTAAACTCTATTAACCCTGCTCTGTATGCTGTCCTTGTTGTATGTCAGTAGGTAGAGATATGCTGCTGATGAACGTCTAGAGAAAACTTGAAATCTTGTGAGTTTAATGCAAGCGGACTGTGACCCTGAAAGGGGAGATAATAGAAAGTTTGTTTGATTGCATCGTCCTTGTCAGTTGTATTCAGTCACGCTGAAGGATCTTGAGGTCACATGACCGGACACTGTATGAAATCATGAGTCCTGAGGGTCAATTAGATCATTAAACTTTGTTGAGACTGCAATACACGAGGAGAGGAAAGGAAAGGAAAGGCAGCTTTAGCCCATTTTATACACAGGGTGATAAAAACACAGATGAGACATTAACAATTTAACAACTGAATAAATGGCACAAAATGGGAAGAAAAACAAAGAACAAAGAAGTGGCTGCCTCAAGTTTCATTAAGTACGATGACAAACAGATGTGTTTTTAGCTTTGATTTAAAAATAATTTATTGAGACAAGTCTTATATCCGTTGTACATTTGGTGTAGATCTGTGCAGCATTGTAGCTAAAAGCAAATTCCCCATATTGCGATTTAATTTTGGGAACAGCAAGTAAGTAGTAATTGCTGGTCATAACCCTAAAATTAAATGATTTATTTAATTATATATTTTTTAAATTGTTCCATTTGTGGTTGATAATTGAGTAGCTGCAATCCATTTTCTGATAGACAGTAGGGTTGTTAGAACTTGCGATGTGCTCAACCTTCTCAGTGGGGGGTCAGACAATAACTGGCAGCCAAAAATGGCCCAATAGCTGTGGGATGTTCAGACCCAATAATTTATTTCTCATCTCATCTTGTTTTGAAAGACAATCAGTCTGACAACAGCAATGACATGCTGAATGCTTTGGATGCCAGGATTGTTGATATTCCTACTCCAGGAAGTCTTTCTCCAGACCCTCTTGCCCAATCTCCTTTGCATCTCAGCATCTCATGATGGAAGCCCCGACCCCATATTGAAGACATAAATAGGAAGGTTAAAAATAACTTATGCATAGGTTATACAGTGCCCCTAGCTGGGATTGTAATAAGATTTTTCAGCCAATACGCTATAAATCGATTTTTGTAGCATAGACAATATTTGTGCCTTTACTTTCTGCTGAAGCAATCAATGTTGGTAATGGACATCTAATATGGATGTAAGTAGGAGGGATACTGGGCTGGAAAGGCCACAAGCACAAGCTTATTCGGTCAGGGTTCAATATGTAGTCTGACAAGCCATTAGTGTACGATGATCATCTAATCTGACATAGTAACCACCTGGAAAGACATAAATGTTATGTAGTCGGATTTATTACTCGCCGCAACAGCGTCAGCTGTTAATGTTGTCAGTTTGTGGCACAGTGTGTGTGTGTGTGTGTGTGTGTGTGTGTGTCATCATGGCAGAATGTGTTCCTGGAGACACGTTTTCTAGCGTGAACTAACATAGAAGCAATTTTGAGTCATTTGCCAGGTGTTGCGTGCCTGCCTGTGGACTGACAACCATGCATACAGTATGCAGTCATGAAACTTTGCAGGTGTGCAGTTGAGACCAAAATCAAGAGCAAGTTCGAAGACGGGTGTGATCTCAGTATAAATCACTACAGTATTACATGGGTATTAATTGGTCAGAGCGTGAACATGTTGAGGTGTTGCAGCTGGTGTGATCCCCTCTCTAGTTATTTCTTCTCTATTGATTTATTTAAAGCTCCTGTTGGGAAGATAGTAGTACTTTGGGTTTCCCAACTCGTCAAATACTGATGCTTTGGGATTGTACGTCGCGTCAGCCGTGATTCAAAAGCATCAGTGTTTGACGAGTTGGGAATGAGACTCAAAATCAACAATCTTACTAACAGGAGTTTTAACAGGGGCGATACATAAAGGCATTGTTACACCTAGATAAAATGCAACCAATATAATATAGAACTTCCAGCCGAGGCTTATTTGCATTCCTTGTCTCTGGTTAAGTTTTAAGGAATAAAGCACATAATACATAAGTCTTTGTTAGGTCTTCAGGGATTCTCTGAATGATCCGCAGCTGTGAAAACTTTTAAAAGAACACCGGAGAAAGCAAAAAGTAGCGTTCATAAAAACATTCCTATTCCGGGTCTATGAACAGACTGGGTACCACAGTTAGCACGGACAGACAATTTTACATGCATATGTTGTTGTCACTTGTAAAGTTATCCTGTCTCCTCGCAAATTAAGACAAATCATAAATATTCAGTGTCAACTTGTCTCAACAAATGCTAAACAAAAACACTTTAAGTCACCACAGCAGGATGTAAATCCTTCCTTCTTAAAGTATTCATTTAAAGACTCATAAATTCAGCATTTAGTCAGACGAAAGCATCCAGCCAGCGGATCACGCTGTGCGGTGGGGTGGGAGCGGGGGCTGAAGGCAGCACGGCGACAGCTTGTCATTCTTTTTTCCTTCCTAATTGTGGTTTACTGACTGATATGTACAATAGGCATCGCCCATTCCATCTTACTTTTGTTTTTCAAGGAGGGGAAGCAATGCCACGGAGGTAGCTCTGTAAATCAATTGACGTCAGTGAAAAGCTGTTCAAAGTCTCATTATGGGACGAAGAAAAATGTAATTTCTAGGTAACCTCAAGTTAAAAACTCCATGGAAAAATGCTTTAACTAAAAGCAACCATTATGTTCTTAACTCAGCAATCAAATAGACGATGATGCTCATACTGGTGGTGTTTAATATGTCAGTGTGGTAATGTAAGCAGGTTTTTATTATAATTAACAAGAAACAAGGTTTTAAATAGTGGATGGGGTATGGGTATTTGAGTTCTTACATCTTCCAGGGTCCCCCTCAGGCAAAACAGAAACAAGAAGGCTACAGAGGCAAAAACCAGTCTATGATCATAGCTTTTTAAGAAACTGATCGTTTTGATGATTAGTCAGGCAGATTTAGAGGGTCTTTGAATATGCCTGAGAGGGAGCGAAGCACTGCAGTGACAGATGGCTGCCTGCCTTTTTCCACAGGCAGTGTTTTAAATTGTTTACAATGAAAAGTGCTAAAGGTTGATTTGATATGGGTAGAAATTCATGCTTCAATGATGTTTATTTGAACCCTATTTTCACATGTGATGCAGGAACACAGGAGAAAGCGGGATTTGGCCACAGGCTTGATTTCCTTCTGTCATCATCTGTGATGTCTGAACTCTGCGTCTGTGCAACCTCCACCTTGTGCTTCTCCTCAGGGCCTCAGCAACACAGGCGAAAGGATAAATAAAAATAATTGCAGCTTTTAACACATCTGTCATAAAACCTTTGGAGAATCAGTGCAAGTCTGATTGAAATAAGTTGATTCCAAAGGCGCACACTTGAGGTAGCATTTTTTTTTTCTTTCTCACGGAGTATGAAGGTGAAGGGGGGAAATATTCTTCAAACGCTGTTGCTGAATGTGTCAGTATTTGAGAGTCAGCACAGCAGTAGTCTCGGAGTGGGAAATAATTGGCTGCGCTGTGCAAAGGCATACACGTCAGTCTTCCTCTGTGCAGCCATCGATGTGATAATGCCTATGAATTGTGCATCTTTTAACACTGGCTCTGTTTAGATTCCCCCTTAATGAAAATCCACAGTCAAAGGGTCACTTTTCTACTTTTTCACACTGCAGCTCTTGAACTATTCCCTTTAATCAATGCCTGTACTTGTTTGTGTGTGCCTCCTGATGGTTGCTCACTGTTTTGATTTGCACTCCTGCTATTAACATTTCTATTATGTTAATTAGCCCTGATTTAATGCCTCTGAGATAACTTCAAAGGACAATGCCAGAAGTGTAGCTGAGATGGGAAATGACAGGTTGCAGTATTTTTGATCCCAGTTGGTGAATCACCCTTTTTAGACTTTTCCTCGCTCGCTTCCTCTGAAGTCGTTTCATGCCTCCATGCTGTTTCTCACTTTAGGGGAGAAAAGGGGAGATAACATTTTTAATAAAAGCAGGACAGGAAGTGCATGAGTTTGAGAGTAATGTGTATGTTCTGTATAACTTCTCATTTTGCTTTAATAGAGACAAAAGACAAATGTGTTGTAGAGCCGACATTATTTTTCAAAAATCTAACTTTTTTTCTTTTTACAGCAGTTTGAATTATGAGTGAAACCAGCCTCCCTCTTCCTGGCAAATTGTCAGTGAATAGTATCCTTAATATCCACCTACACATTAATAACACAAATTACAATAACCAGGGGTACTGAACCATAATGAAGATATGGCCCCATAGGCTTCAATGAGAGCAGAATTTATTATTTTCAACATAGTTCCCATCGCTCCTCAGTGACACTTTCTCACCTAAAAGTGCCCGGTGGCTTTCCACAGCTTGTCAGATTGTCATATATGGAAAGTACCCACAGCAGCAGCAGGACAGGAAGGCACTAATAAGGTGACAAAATACAGAGCCAAGCATTTTCTAGGGGGAAAACGCTGCCACCGTGATTTCATATAGAAAAGAAAATTAATGTGCCGCACTACTCCAATCCTGAATCTTATCTGTCCCCTCAGAATTTTTCAATAGTTATTGCCACCAAAACTGTTGGATTTCTCCAGGCTTTTAAGACGGGGAAAAAAGCGGTGTGATGTATGCTCTATTTGCAGCTAATGCATAATGATTGAGAAAAATGCTGGCACAGTAACATTCATCTTTTCTTGACCAGTGGGTTTTTGCATTCATTTATTTCTGGAAAAATGATGGAGAATTAGGATGCTCAGCTTTACAGAGAACTAAGTAGTCACTGCTGATAAAGAATATTTGTTAAGGCATACGGTCATTGTGACTGTAATTGAAATTCATATGCTTGGTTTAAAACATACACACAAACCATAACAAATGTCTATAAGCAGCTTCAAAGTCTAAATATCCCCAGCCAATGTTAAAGCTGAAGTTATAAATGGAAATTTTTAATTGCTGCATCTTGATAGCTGATGTCAATTAAGAAGCCCAGAGGGACTCGATTGTTTTGAAAAGTGTTCATCGGAACAAAACTGACGCATGCGGGCCAACGGATAGAAGTTGTGGATCTTTTTTCCCCCCCTCTCTCGTCATGTGCCGCTCCATTGTGCTAATGAACCTGTTTTCTCTCTCAGCTCCACATCCACAGGAGAATCAGTTCTAAAACTGCACCCTCTCATCAGCACTTCACGGACTTCAACCTGCAGCTGTCAGTTTGATTCACAACAGTCACCGGCGTGGCTGAGAAAACAGAAATGCTGCACATAGGTGTATGTTTCAGAGGAACCCGATACCAACAAACGTGCTATACATAGTAAGGCTTAAGGGAAAACTTCTCTAAAGGCTATCTGAAACACCTGCACAGCCTATTGCACCATCCATTAGATATAAGCTAGTCTCAGATGGCCTATTCTCAATTGGACGAGATCATTAGTTTTGCTTGAGCCCCTATCACTACATAGACTTAACTCTCCTCTCGCAAGGGACTTCCACCTGCAGTCCTGTGCATCGTTTCTCCCCCTGCGCCTCCTCCGCTTTTCACATTTCCTCTCCCTATGATGCCCCATCATCCTTTACTTCACAGCTGCAGTCTCTCTGTTCATCTACATCCTACATCCTGTCTTTTCAGGAACTCTTATCTTTTAAGTTTCCTCATCCTAAGTTATGTTTATCCATATTTTCATGCTCAGTTCGCTAACAACTTTCCACTCCTCCTTCTTCTCCTCCTCTCAACCCGCATTCACTCTGCCCATTTGTTCTCCTCTCTATCATCTCTGCCTCCCTCCTTCTCTATGCTCCTTTTCAAACTCATCCACTATTTTCTCCTGTCCTCTCCGCCTTGCTAAACAGAGCCCCACATTATCCCCCTCCTGCTTCTATCAGGGGTAGCTGGGCTGTCAGCCCCAAGCCTTAGTTAATCACTCAGGCAGCCAGGCAGTCGGGCAGCTCGCTGCTAGCTCCCTGGACACTAATAGCAAGACAAGCAGAGAGCGAGAGCAGGGAGGGGGGGCGGGCTGGACTCATTAGGAATACAGGTATTTAAGGAAATGGTCCATTTGAAATCAAAAGATAATTTGTCTCCTGCTCGAGTAAAGGCTTTTTGTGACACAGGCTGGAGTTACATTGGGTTAACTACAATTGTGAAGTGGTTGTGTTGCTGGCTATACTGGGACTGAGCTGTTGACATTATCAATTTGAGGCTTGATAAATACTTCTTGTGTTCGGATGGCATATTTTATCCCCAAAAGAGAGGCTGGCTTTGCTACCCGAAGGTGTTTTTTATGCTGACTCCATGTTGCTGCCATGCCGATGGGGCCGGACTCGATAAAGCTGAAATATGACCTCCATTTGCACAATGACATTACTTCAAATAAAAAAAAATAAATAAAAAAGGTTGCTGTCAGGCCACTGAGGTGATCAATGCTTCTCAACAAATCCTTCATTGCCCATTTTATGTTTGCATGACAAAATCAATACTAGTGCGAATACAAAATTCATACCTAACAGGCAAATGCAACTAAGAGGTAAATTAACACACTTTCCAACTGATAAGATGCGGTTCATACACAGTTTCTTGTCTTACTTTTGTATGGATCCATTCTTTATTTTCGAAGGTTGAACACACCAACACCTGAAGTGAGTTATATTGAAAGGGGTTAAGTCAGACTATGTACCTTTCTGAGAGGAGAAATAACACAATTTCCACTTACAAATGAAAAGTTGAATTCACAGCCAGTTAAACACATCTTTGTTCAAGTCAATATACTCAAGGGGTTTGACACTACAGTGCAACTTTGGCCACGTTCCGACCGACAGTAGCCCTACGTGAAAAAGTGCAGCTACCTCATTTGCAGAATTTGAATGAGGCCAGTCCATAGACTCAGTGGGGGTGCTACCACAGAGGCCACCGGCAAAAAAACCTGGCTCAACTTTTGTCGAACTGTGGCGTGACTTGTACAGAGCCAAGGCACTGCATTTGCTGGTCAAATATTCTGCTTATAAAAGACAGAAAGATAAAATAATTGCTGCCATGATAACTTTGTTGTGTCATACTATTATGAATCAGCCTTCTAATCCATGGATGGTTTTTATGTCTCACAAATTCCTCACAACCACACTCATGCTTTGTTTTAACACAGGGCTGTTTTATGGTGATCATTGGTTAGTTACACAACAGTATTCAAAGTTAGCTGACATTACTGAGTCAATTTCATGTCTTGTTGACTTCTCCAGTTATACTACATTTTTTTTGAGAGAGAATAAACCCAGTCACCAGAAAAAAATGTTTTTTTTGCATTTCTGCAAACTACAGATATGTTGAAATGTAACATTTCTTTATGGAGTAACTTTATGTTTCTTTAGGTTCGATTTTCTATTTTATGTTGTGAAAACACTGGTTTGGATCTGGTTAAGTTTAGGCAAAGAAAATACATGGTTATGTTCAGGAAAATATTTATATATATCTTAAAATATGTGTTTTGGTTGCCAAGCTTTGCTGCCCCCTGCCTCAACGCAGCAGCACTGCTGTTGCCGCAGAGCACCATGTTAGGGTGCAGGACCCACCAGCTTCCACCATGAGTGGCTCGTCCACTCCCTGCTGTGCTACCCAGAAATTAACGCTGCTCCTCAGCGTTAATTTGCTCCTGCCCCTCAGTGCTAGAAGGGATAAGGAAGCAACAGTCAAAAGGATCATGTTACAGAAAAGGCACATGGACAGCCCAACAAGCATAACCCCGCCAGGCAGAGGCACACAGGTGGCTCGGTGGCCTCTTTCCTAGTCCTGACACTCAGAAGGGAATGCTACTCTGGTCTCGGGTTAAGAACTGGCAGTCACTAATGGCAGGACAATGGCTTCCTGCATCGGTGTCAATCGGGCTAAGAGTACCACGGGCGGCTGTGGACTGTAGCCTATGAGGCTCTAATCTGGCCTCGGCCACTGAGGCTGCAAGACATATCCAGAGGACCCACAGGCCATATAAAATCAGCTACATTTGCGGTAAGTGTGCGGGCACATACCCTGCATTAGGAATGGAATGGAATGGAATGAGGAGTCCACCTGCGGGATTGAGCCTAGCACAGTGACAAGGGCATGTCGGGATATATGGGAAAGGGAAGACAAGTTTGTGAGTCTTGGACAATTCGCTGACCTGCCCCAAGCAGATATGGTGCCTTTCTGCAGCCCGATAGCCCCCCAGGAATGTTGTCTCTGGGGTTAAGCGGGATGACCTCTTACGGTGGGATCCTAAGGGCAAGAAGCTGGCGGACCTGTTCAATACAATGGTGTACTGTGGGAAAGTACCCAGTTGCCTGAAGCGTAGTCCAACGACATTGATTCCCAAAACATCGGAAAGGCAGCGGTTGGCGAACATGAATCAATGGAGACCCATTACAATTGGACTGACCAATCCTCACTCAGGTTGGCGGAGGTCTGTAAGGTTCATGTACGTCAGAAGAGCTTTGTGAGGTCTCCTGGGTGCTCGGAAAATCTGGCCTTGTTTGGTGGGATCCTACAGACATGTAAGTGGAACAGGCCACCACTTAATGTCGGTCTCCCACAACCACCTATGGGAGACATTGGAGCAAATCGGAGTCGATGGTCAGTAGCAGAACTTGATCAGAGACTCGTACAAAGGCTGTATCACTTGTATAAGGCTGAGGGGGGAGGACGCAACCTATAGAACTGCGCCGGGGCATAAAACAGGGCGACCCCATGTCCCCCCTACTCTTTAACCTTGCAATCGACTTGTTGCCACAACTGTTGGAACGGAAGGGTGTTGGCTTAACCTCATGTGAAGCATCACCTCCATGGCCTTTGCAGACGATCTGGTCCTGCTCAGTGATTCCTGGGATGGCATGTCTGGGTTCCTGGGAATCTGACGGTGCTGGATAAGTTCTACAACATGACTGACCTTAAAGTGAACCCTGGAAAGTGTCAAGGCTTCTTGCAGGGGAGGAACGGCCCCAGGTACGTGCTGAATGGTTGCCCCCCCTTGGTCTTGGGGGGGCATACATATGATCTGCGCTGGCAAATCTGAAAAACATCTAGGTGTCAGATTTAGTCCATGGCGTGGCATCCTGAGGCTGGATTTGCGGGGCGCCATCAGTGACATGTGCCAAAAGATTGCTCAGACTGGTCTCAAACCCTCTCAAAGGTGGAGATTTTCCAGACGTACGCCCTTCTGAGGTTGACGTGCGTCGCAGTACACGGAATGGAGATGTCCCAATGCCTCGCCTATAACTCCCGGTTTTGTCACCACAAACCCACGATCGCCTCAAAAATATCCAGTGATTTCACATTTATACTAATGTTGAAATGCAGTCTTGAACAGTGGTCACTGGCTTGGCAGCCTTCTCCCCTGCAACTCCACCACCTCTCTGGCATTCAGGTCAAAAACATTTAATGTGAATGTGATTTGACAGGTAGCTGAAATGTCAAAATGGTACATATGTTTACATTTGTGTGTATTGTAGGCCTATCAGTGGTTCGCAAAAACATTACCTGCAGACATTGTATGTAATATGTTGTGATGTAGTAATTTTGCTGTGGTATCCATAGTCGAAGTTGACCCAAGAACACCTTTTCCCATTCATCATTGCTGCAAGAAGTCGTAAAATTTATAAAATACAATTTTAGAGAATGACAAACACTCTGAGACGACTTTGCATGATCTTAATTTGAGTCATTAGCAAGTAAGCAACTGATTATATAGCACATTTCTAGACCAGATGTCATAAAGTCAAGAAAAAACATAAAACAGACACAATATAGGAGACACAAATAAAGCTGGGTTCAATAGAAATAAAAAAACTGACCCATAACAGTATATTATTTTTTGTGCAGTTCATGTGTGCTGGGAGTGAGCCAGAGGACGATGCTTATTTTCATGCGCTATGGGGCCAAAAGCATTGATGCTTGAAGAACTTCAGCAACCAGGCGGTGAGCAACCAGTGAGCAACTGTCATTGGAATGAATGTGGTGTCATCTTGGAGCATAATGTCTTTATACATTTATGTTGTGGTCCCTTTCCATGCTCTGTCAGTCAGGTGACCTAATGCTGACGTCTTTAAAAGCAGCTGACTCAAGAGTCTTGGGAGACAGAGAGGAGACAAAAGTGTGGCTTTATTCTGTCATTGCCACTTGGAGCCATAGTGGCCACTGTTCAGTTACTTAGTCTAGCTTTAAGGTACATAAAAGGTGTAGACGTACTGAATAAAATCACAAACTATTCTAAAAAAAAAAAAACAAAGCCTCCGATTCAGACCCTTTTCTGTCTTGTTATGCAACACAGATGTTCCTGTTCTTATGTCCACCGGATGCACTGAAAAATGGTCCATTATCAATTAACATGAAGGAAGAACACATGCCATACAAAAAGAAATGAAAATGCAGTGGGCGCAGAGGAGGTGGACCTGTCACCATGTTGACATCCCTGCTATTAGAGGAACATTCTCAGGTGCAGTGGCTGGCAGTCTCCAGTGTTTACAGGGGAGCATCATTAGCCCAGCGTCTCACAGCCTTAAAATGTCATATATCCACAGTAATGAACTCGGAGAGCACGCGCTATTCCCAAACTTCCCTGCTGCAGCGCCCACATTAATCCAAATGCTCAAACTCTGCAACTCGAGTCCCTCTACTCATTAACAGTGGCAGATATCAAGATAGGAATAATGAGGAAGTGCCCGCAAGTCAGGACATATATTAAAGAAGTAGAAAGAGCATGAGAGAGAGAGAGAGAGAGAGAGAGAGAAAAGGGAGGAATAAATCCTGTCATAAATGGGAAAATACCCCAGAGAAATGGCTTGGGCTCAGATGACAAACAGCATGCATTCATATTGTTTGGAGACGGTGACAGCCTCTTCTTCTACTGCCAGAAACATAATCAGAACAATGTACAAATCATGTGTAGTCCAACAAAAAGCATAATAAAGACTGCCTTCATGCAGAGCAATTGTTTAAGAAAAATAATAATGTCCAATGTGTAGTTTCTAGGGGTATCTATCAGCAGAAATGGACTAAGATTTATAAGAATGAATACTTATGAAAACAATTGTTTTCGTCAGTGTATCATCACCTGAGTTAAGAATTGTTGTGTATTCGTTATCTTCGAATGAGCTCCTTCTGTCTATATATCATGTCTCACCCCAGCCCAGTCACCTGAATAAAAATGTTGGCATTTTACGTTCAGCAAACAATGGATGTGTTCACATTTCTCTATCATATCAACAATGTGTGTCTTATCATGTTCACATTAAATGTATATGGGCTGACTTTTCATGTGACTTTTCATGTCACATCATTGAGGTTTAGGGGATAGTGGTGGTCTGACAGCTAGTTGAGAACGCTGCCTTACGAAAGACGACGGTCAAGACAACATTTTAACATTTGTTGGCATGAAACTACCAGATATTTTTAAAGAGACGTCAGGAAATTTTACGACAGTGTTAGAAGCAGGTAAGTCAAAAGATGATCTTTTCCTAGCCCTGATCAAGTGGTTTGAGAGCATAAGCACAGTGATGTCACAACATGAAACTGAAGCTATATATCTGTAGTTTGTAGCAACATACTGTTACCTATAAATTCCACCAGATCCCCATTCGGTCCGGCTCCGCCACAGCAGGCTCCGCTGCGTTGCGTGTCTGCTCCGTTCCAGCTCCGGCAGTCCGGACCCTTCCAGAGCAGATACGCAGGGCTTCCATTTCTGCCTGATGCCGGAGCACAACGCAGCCAATTCAGCCGAATTCAGCACAGAGCAGACAGGAATTCACACACTGAAACAACCACATAACATCCTTGGATTGGGAACACTTCTTGTTGTGTCTATCACACATACCTATAACTGGGGCCGCCCGTGATTATGTAACTCCTCGGTCTTGCAACTCCAGCTCCAGCAACTCAAAACGAAGCCAGTGGGGGTTGCCAGACGACGGAGCAAAACCATACCAGAGCCATTCCGCAACAGGCATGCATCCAGTGGAATTCTAGAGTTAGGTTTAAATGTCAATATTACTTGACACAAACGTAGACCTAAAACACAGAGATGTAAGAGTTCAGACAAAGGCAGTGTATTGTAGCTTTAGCTAAGTGTGATCTAGAAGCAAGGATAGGCAGTGATCAGTAGCTGAGCCAGGCAGGCAGTGGCTGATGAGGTGGTACACAGAAAACTTCAGCAGACCAGAGATAAACAAGGCATGGAGCAGCGCAGGCAGGCTAGGAGGATTGGAGATGATGAACCTGAGGTACAGGTAAACACAGAATCAGTAGGCAACACAAAAGAGTAAGTAGACAGCTGCATCGTAACATTAAGCACACAGAACAATCTGGCAAAGACTGGAGTGCAGGACCAGGGTTTAAATGCTGCAGGCTGTTGAGTGCGGATGAGCAGCAGGTGTGTAGGTGAGCTGACTGCCACGCCCCCAGGCCGAGACACACACACACACACACACACAAACAAACAGGAACAGAGACCAACAGGGGACAAACAAGAAACCTGCAGGGAGGGGGAAATATAGGCATGAGGGAGAGAACCTGCCTAACCATTACACAGTATATTGCCAACATTTAATCTGGTGATTGGGTTCTGCTTCACCACGGTTCTACAGCAGCAGATCCAAAAACTGGCTGACCAGCATCTTATGTTTATAGTGTTTTCAGTAGCCATCGTAGGTGAGGGTGACTTCAATTCAGAGGCAGTTATTGTTCTTTTTACTTAACTCCATTTATGTGATAACTTTAATGACTCACTGTGCAGATTTAGGTTACAAGTACAAAATTAATTAACAAATTATTTATTATTAAAAGTTAAGAGAAGACTTTATTGATCCTAAAGTAGAAATTAACAAGCTTGATAGCTAATTATCAAAATACGTGCCACTTTTACCAGCTGCAACATTATGATGTACACATTAATGTATCAATAATTACAATGTTCTAAAATGGACCATTCTGCATGATGAGTACCTTTCGTATATTTTTATGCCAATATTTTTTACTTTTACTTAAATTAATGACTTTTACATGTAACAGTAATACGGTATGTATATATATATATATATATATATATATATATATATATATATATATATATATATATATATATCACTGCGAACATGGTGACATCCAGTGGGCTATTGAAGGAAGTGGGAATTTCAAATGTAGGTCTTTGTGAAATTGACCGAATCATTTCCATCCAAAAAGCTGAGATCATAATGAGAGTCTAGATTAATTATTGTGGCAACTTTGGGCTTAAACTGGTGTGTCTTGGTTTGAGTTAACATAAATTGTATAATCCCATACAAACGCTGAGTAGATGCGTTGAACAAATCAATGATTGGATGTGTCAGAGTTTTCTTCAGTTAAACAATGATAAGACTGAAATAATTGTTTTTGGAGCCAAGTAAGAACGACTAACAGTCTCTGCTCAGCTTCAGTCTGTAAGGTTGAAAACTGCAAACCAAGCCAGAAACCTCGGTGTAATCATGGACTCAGACCTGAACTTTAACAGCCACATTAAGTCAATTACAAAGTCGGCCTACTATCATCTTAAAAATATATCCAGGATAAAAGGACTTATGTCTCAGCAGGATTTGGAAAAACTTGTCCATGCATTTATCTTCAGCAGACTCGGCTACTGTAACGGTGTCTTTACAGGACTCTCTGAAAAATCCATCAGGCAGCTGCAGCTGATTCAGAACGCTGCTGCTCGAGTCCTAACAAGAACCAAAAAAGTAGACCACATCACTCCAGTTCTCAGATCTTTACACTGGCTTCCCGTCAGTCAAAGAATAGATTTCAAAATCCTGTTGTTGGTTTATAAAGCACTGAATGGTTTCGGGCCAAAATACATTTCTGATCTGCTGCCACATTATGAACGATCCAGACCTCTGAGGTCATCAGGTACAGGTTTGCTTTCAGTCCCTAGAGTAAAAACTAAACATGGAGAAGCACCGTTCAGTTATTATGCACCACATATCTGGAACAAGCTCCCAGAAAACTGCAGGTCTGCTCCAACTCTCACCTCTTTTAAATCAAGGCTGAAGACCTTTCTGTTTGCCACTGCATTTCACTGAAACAATTTTAAGGCTTTGAACTGCACTGTGACTTTTATTTTCTATTTCTTTTAAACCTATTCTATTTTAGCCTACTTTCCTATTTCTTAACTTGTTTTAATGTTTTGTTTTAATGTATTTTAAAAGCAATTTTTAATGTCTTTTAATGTAGTTTTTATGCCCCTGTAAAGCACTTTGAGTTGCCTTGTGTCTGAATTGTGCCATACAAATAAACTTGCCTTACCTTGCCTAAAGTATAACCATCACAGAGTTACAGTCAATCTTTTACTTGTCTGGATGATGTCATGCCTTTCTAGAGGATCCTGTGGCTGCGATTTATGTTATGAGATGATTACATTCACTCAGATACTGTATGCATTCTCATGAGCATTTCCATTTAAAACAGATCCATCAACTGCAACTTACTAAGAATTTTCACCCATGCTATAACTATAATGGCTTGCAAAAAGTTTAGGATGAAAAACTAAGAAACAAAAAACATAACGTGGCCGTTAGTCCAATAATCAAAATCCTGGTGTGACAGTTTAACTGGTGTTCATTTTAACTGGTGAGGGTCCCAGATGTGCTGGAAGAGTGGTTTGAGAATCCCGTCTCGAGAAGGGTCCTCGGCGCTGTCCGTTAACCAGTAAAAACATTCTGAGCACCCTGCACAGTGATCCAAGTCATGTATATGTATATTAATGTTGATGTGGTTTGTACACCACTATTCCACATGGAGATGCCGGAGTCTGCGACCTGCAAACCACTTCACAACGAACGCTACAGAGCACACAATGACAGTGTAGGTGACTGTGTTGATGCCTGTCCAAAAGAACGCAACTGTCAGTAAATCGTCCAAAAGTGCATGTTGTCGGCCTTATATCTTTGTCATGAATGTCTGTACTCACATACAGCTCATTGGTGGAACAGTCTGAGGCATTTGTTCACGCCGAGCAGCTCAAGCGCAGTGTGGAGATCGCTGTTAGCTGTGGCGTTGAGTGCGCAGCGTCCAGGTTAACTTGTGACACTTGTTATCATCGCGTATTTCTTTCATTCCACACTCCGTTCAAATGGTTACTTAAAGTCATCGGTCCCAGCTGTATACATCACTATTAAGCTGACGCCAAGTCGATGTCAAAACTGTGTACTCTGTCATACAACCTACTGGTGAAACAGTCTGCAGAGTATGTAGTAGGTGAAGTAGAGACAGAGATGCACTTTCTCCTACAATGTAAAGCATTCAACGAAACCAGGAACATTTATTTTAATAAATTCAATTCGATAATCTCAGAGTTCAAAGAGCTGAACGACATATCAAAATTAAAAATACTCCTGGGAGAGGGAGATAGGGCATACCTTGCTGCCCAATATTTGTCAACATGCCACAACCTGAGGGACAGTGAGTGACCGACACACACACACAATATATATATATATATATAATTGATGTAAATCAATCTTAGTGTTGTGTTTGTGTTGTTATTTGTTGTGTTCTGTCCAAGTGTTTGGACAGATGCTTTGGCAAAATTGTTGTTAAACTTTCATGCCAATAAAGCCCCCTTTGAATTTGAATTGAATTGAATGTTGATATCCAGCCTGAACTCAGCGTGAGGTCAGTCAACTGTGGCAAAGCGTGAGACGCCCAGATCAACTTGTGATACAAACACCTGTATCGACCGTCGACCATGGTTCATAACAAAGTCCAGGCATGAATCTCACACTGCTCAAGGTGTTAAGATGAATATCAGAAGGGAGAGGATGACTTCTTACCAGAAATTAGGGGAAGGTGTCAGCAACCTTTCCTATCAAAAGAGCCATTTTTGTCTCCGTCCAAAAATGTGCAGCCTACACACAGAATTGTATCTGTTCTATCAAGTTGTGATTAATTGAATGATCCTGAGCTAACAGCATTGTGTTTTATGCTCAAGCCCGAGGGTTGATCACTGTATGTGCCTGAGGATAAAAAAAAGGATTAACTCACACTGAGATGGATTAAAATAAAATCTAAACTGTCCTGTGTTTTTTTTTTTTTTTTTTTTTTTTAAACTTTTACTGTTTTTAAATCTAGCCTGCCGCTGCGTGTTTTATTTATTATCAAATGAGGCTACTTTTTTATTTTGTACATTTTCACAAAAAGGGAGGACTTAAGTAGGTCTGCATATATAGTTCTGTATTGCTACTGTATTTCTATTGATGCTAGGTTAGTTCTTTCATTTCATAAATGCACCAAAACATGGCATCATTGAAATGGACATGCAAAGTTCAAGTACCTTATACTGTAAGCATAAGTAGCCCCCTGCAGAGTTGCCACATCATGTGAAAATATAAATGAATGTTCATTAAGGCCTTTTAATAATCTTGATAGGCTAAGTTAGACTTTCTAGGCTGCGTTACCTTCATTGTCAAATGGCCCTCACTCTTGTGAGGTTTAAACTGCAGCTTCCCCCACTTGAAAAGGCAGCTTGCTTCAGAAGATTGGACTGGAATTCACTCAATGACCAAGATTCAGCTTTCTTTCTTTTATTTGAAAGTTGCCAAGGCCAATAACAGGTAAACACAAACACAAATAGAAGGTCAAGAAAAATGTAACCCAAGAATCCATAATCAATCAACATAACCCAAAATCAACTACTTAATTTTTAAAAAGGTACTAGAAATCAATCTTGAAAATAAGTGGAAACTACCCATACTGAAACCCCCAAAATGAATTAAATACATTTTAAAGCACTATCTAATGATGATTGTAACCTTACAAACTTTGTCAGCTTTTAACTTCCATAAATACACACATCATTCTTTATCAAATTACTTTTAGCTTGAATACTTTTCGAAAATACACCACCTTATTAACTGTGCTTTCAACCCACATGATATTAACTATATAACATTTTAACTTGCATTTTAATCACATAACTTATTCAGTACTTTACATTTTAACCTGAATTTCATCACATAATTAGTTCACAGCCCACTACCCCAATGCAAGCAGCACAGACACATAACTGAAAGCTCACCGGCTCCTTCTTCCTTCTTTGAACCAAGCTTTAGTCCTGCAGTCTCCTTTTCCCAAGTCCAGACTCTCCAACCATTTCTCTCACACACTGCTCACACCTCATTGTCCTGTGAGTGAGTGCCTCCAAACCCCCTGATTTCCAGATCGTCTTCACCTGGTGCCCTCAATCAGCTGCCTTCAGCTTGGAGACACACCCAAACCTGATGCACTCAGGCAGAGATGGGCGTGGCCTGCAGCTCAACTCAACATTCATTATAAGACACAAATATGTTTTGCGGCTCCAGACAGATTTTCTTGGCAAGGGACGGGGACAAAAATGGCTCTTTTGATAGGAAAGGTTGCTGACACCTACCCCTAACTTCTGGTAAGAAGTCATCCTCTCCCTTCTGATATTCATCTTAACACCTTGAGCAGTGTGAGATACATGCCTGGACTTTGTTATGAACCATGGTCGACGGTTGATACAGGTGTTACAGGTGTTTTGATCTATGCGTCTCACGCTTTGCCACGGTTGACTGACCTCACGCTGAGTTCGGGCTGGATATCAACATAATCTGCAGACTGTTTCACCAGCAGGTTGTATGACAGAGTACACAGTTTTGACATCGACTTGGCGTCAGCTTAATAACGATGTATACAGCTGGGACCGATGACTTTAAGTAACCATTTGAACGGAGTGTGGAATGAAAGAAATACGCGATGATAACAAGTGTCACAAGTTAACCTGGACGCTGCGCACTCAACGCCACAGCTAACAGCGATCTCCACACTGCGCTTGAGCTGCTCGGCGTGAACAAATGCCTCAGACTGTTCCACCAATGAGCTGTATGTGAGTACAGACATTCATGACAAAGATATAAGGCCGACAACATGCACTTTTGGACGATTTACTGACAGTTGCGTTCTTTTGGACAGGCATCGACACAGTCACCTACACTGTCATTGTGTGCTCTGTAGCGTTCGTTGTGAAGTGGTTTGCAGGTCGCAGACTCCGGCATCTCCGTGTGGAATAGTGGTGTACAAACCACATCAACATTAATATACATATACATGACTTGGATCACTGTGCAGGGTGCTCGGAATGTTTTTCCTGGTTAGCGGACAGCGCTGAGGACCCAGGATGAAACTCAGGGAACATGGGCAGGACAGCAAAAACACAAGGGCAGAGAACCGGAGGAGCAAACACAGAAACACTAGGAACAAAACAGGAACGGGGAACAGCAAATGCAGGAGACGCAGAAAAGATGTCGGGAAACAGACAACTACCAAAGACAAACAGGCTGGACTCACTGGATGCATAGGCAGCGCTGCTGTGTGGCGTTAGCTCTCGCTATTTGTTTCCGCGTCCATGTTAACAGGTTAGACCGGCCAAACTGGTGGCCTGAGACGCGCTTCTCATGCACGTGTCAAGCGTGGCTGCTGCGTCGCATGATCTAGAGATTTGGGAGTCTCGCATATTTCTACCGCAACACACAGTTCTCAGCATGAAAGCGACCTGTAGACAGTCATATGGACATCATACCAGCATTAGACTACAGTTTTAATGTCTGTATGTGTAGAATATGTCACAGACATGAAGAGAATACACTGTAGCAGCAGCACAGCTGCTAGGCAGCCTATGTGAACACAAACACGCGAGTGAGCCGCAGCTGCCAGGCAGTACACAGGCATCCGGTGTGTCCAGCCTGTAAGGGGAAAAACACAGACTTGAATACACAGGGACTAATTAACAAAGGAAACACAGGTGTAGGAAAGGGCGGTAAAGAGACAAAGACAGGAAATAAAAAGGCACAAAAAGACACATGAGTATGAATTCTACAAAATAAAACAGGAAACATCTAAACTGAAAACAATGACAATAACAAAAACACTGAAGACACAGGGCATTTTGGGGGGAGACAAAATCATGTAACCAGGTCAAAAAGGCATAGCTTTTTCTTCCCTGGGTATAAATCTGCTTTCATAATGAGAAACACTGACCAGCCACTTCATCTCCAGGTGCATGTGAGGGCATTTAGCAACTTCACATCATGAATTAGCCAGCTGGCTAACGCTGGCACATTTGCAGAAATGTTGATTAATGTGTGTTGTCCTTATAAATAAATGATATGAATAATTCTCTCAGAATTTCCAAGTGTCATCGGCTGCACAGATGATTCCTATTACAAATCCATCCATCCATCAACGGCTGAGGTTATATCAATATGAAATCTTGCAAAAGCATTACTGTGCAGGTATTGATTAAATATTATTTTCTATTTCAGAGCATCACTGTATAGCAACTCATTAGACTTCTCCACTGTCAGGATAATGTGTCATGGTGCTCATCTTTTGATAAATATGGAGACCAAACGACTGGTGTCCATCTGTGGCTCAAGGATTTATCACAAGTCTGCCTCATGCAACAAATTTAAAACGTCACATTTTAGACTTTTAAAACTCATTTTGACCAAGCAGAATTGTAAGTGTATTAAAGTTCACCCACATCAATACAGCAGAGTTTAATGCCCTTCTTCCTTCTGGCTAGGGAGTGAAGCTCAGCTAAGCTCCAGGCTTTTATAACTTTTAAGTTCAGGAAATCTAATAAATAGAAAGACTGCCAGTGCCACAAAGGAAGTTATTACTGGCATGCCTTCGGAAATTACTGTGGTTACAACAGTGCTCTGACATTTCTACAATGCTCGACATCTATGGGAAATTTGCGTCAAACTTTCATGCCGATGCCATGCTGTTCTACATTGTTTACAGGAAGTTTCAGCTAGCTATGACTCAGCAGGACTTCTGACAAATTCTGAATGAGCCCCAGTCAGGTCTTAAATTCACTGCATGAGTGGGCTCAGGTGTGCTGTCAGGCTGTGCACGAGAGCTGGTTTATTTGCCAGTAGTTTGGTTTTTTAAAGCATGACTACAGCTAGATTGGTAGTTTGGGGATTGTTTTTTATTGGTTGCCCCGCTTGTTGGTCTGTCCAAAAAAAATGCCGCTATGCTGGCCATAGTTGTCACCCAGGTGGCTGAAATTTGACATGGAAGTGTGTGTGTGAAGGTGTGTGTCTGTGTTCATGACAGTTGGCTGAAAGGGGGCATGGCAATGAGAATGACGTATTGCGCATAACTTCAAAACAAATTTCTGGAAAGTTTGGCCATGAGCCAATGGGCAGCTGATTAACTGTTCATTCCAATTTGCCAAAAGGCATCACATTCTCACAACCCACTCATGAAGTATGGCAGCTTGGTCAGTGTCCTTAAGCAGAAAACCATGATGCTCTACCTACCTACCCCTGTAGTGTCAGTTTTGGGCATGAAGGGCTGAAGTTGGCAATAATACATATACAACATCCAGTTAGACATTCAAAATTGCTGACAAACATATTACAACTTTTGGACTGTTAACATTGTGAAATGGTTGCAGTTAGGTTAGGTTTAGGCACAAAAACTAATAGGTTAGGTTTAAGAAAAGATCATGCTTTGGGTTAAAATAACTATGTTCAGTTAAGTCATCTACGTACATTAACCTTGACTTCTGGTCACACGTAGGACGCAAACTGCAGTCTCCGGGGGGAAATTCCTGTGTATGACCTATCCAACCACCACAACTGTCTAGAAGGGCACATCAAGTGATGACACTAGAGGGGTAACTACAGGGTCAACCATAGAAGCACAATGCCACTGGCCAGGCTGCCATGTTTGACGTATTGGGGGTGAGAAAGGGGGTATGGCAGGAATGACAGTTGGAGTGGCCTTTAACTTAAACGTGTATAACTGTCTTTGTTGAAAGACACACACACAGACCTTTTTGTCACATCCCCTTTAATTAGTCTTAAACCGCTTGTTATAGACTCTTGTGGGAGGCATCATTGAACCCAGCAGAGTTCATTTTTCATTGCTCCATCTGTTGGTTCATCAGTTCATGGGTCCACAAAGCTGTGTCCGCCCTACTGTGACTGCACCTTTTTATGTAGAAATTTGCCAAGGAGGTGAGTGGTTTTAAGGTTGTGTGCATGAACCCAGGGATGCCTACGCATATCTAAATGCAGCTATGGCGAAAATGTGCTTGTTGTTTAAGAAATAGTTGGCTCTGCTCTTCGTGAAGACCTTTGATCTAAAAACTGAAAGGTTTAGATGATATTTTAGATTAGATTTCACCTTATTTTAGATGAAGGTGAAATCTGAGTAAAATCTTAAAGGTTGCTGTATGTAATTAAGTTTAAAACATTCAAAAAATTGTTGCAGGATTATTCATTGAAGTTAGCATGCTAACCAGTTAGCCCCTAGCCATATTGTACTTCTAGAGGTGATAGTCCAGTAGTAAACAACACCAACACACCCCTGGAGCTCCAAGCACCGGGCAGAGTCAGCTAATACAACAGCTAGCTGCACTGTTAACTGAGCTTAGTTAAGTTAGCTACAGTTAGCAGCAGTAAGTGGTTATTTGGGTGATATGCTGCCCCTAAACTATTGCACCTTAATCTTCTTCACAAAATAAAGGTGATGATATCATCTTTCCCTTCCTCACCTTACCTCTTTCTCAAGGCTGGTTGAGATGGATGCCATTTTATAGGCTTTTCTATCGAGCAGATTTGGAAAAAAAAAATTGTCACATCACCTACAGAGAACATGGTAAGAAGACTGGAGTGTCTAAACACAAAGCTTGTTTGGGTTTCTGTTCCTGTCGAATTGATTGTGAATGACAGAAACTATTTATGCAGACCATTTTTACATCCAATCTGGACTTCAATCAGATTATCTCCCAGCCGCTCCTCACTCTGACAAGTTGTTCCTCTTATCTGCTCAACACTCATTCTCCTGTGTCTCATGTGGCTGGAGCTCCAGGACAGCACTCATCACTTAGCTTGTTTTGATCACAGTGTTGGATTATTGTGATTTGCAGGCGAAACGCACACCCAAAAGTGGCTTCAAGTAAAAGTGAAACAAACTGCAAAGAGTTATTTTGCTTTCGAGACATACTAAAATTGCTGATACACACCAATATTAACTGAAGCCCTCATTTGTTGCCCTGACACTGTGTGAGTCTGTGAACATGAGCAGAGTGCACTTGGCATGTTATTTTACCTGGAGCAATGAGCAGCTTTTTGGAAAGTCACAGTGTCTGTGCTCCCTCTTGCTCCAAGATTGCTGCATCCCACGAGCAGATGCCCCATAATGCATTTGCGAGTCAGGCAGGGTCCACCACATTACTCACTCCATTAACTGCAGTCAGACTGAAAGAAACATAGAATTTTCTTCATGCTTTAGACAAAAACACGAGTGTTTAGTCACAATGATGGACAAATGTAGTGAAGGACAGAGTGTGGAGGCAGAGAGGAAGCAGAAAATAGGAAATAAGGGTTTGGAGAGAGGAGTAAACACCGATTAGGGCTCACCAGGAGCCGAAATTGCCCCTACGACATTTCCATGTTCTGGTTTGTGCAGATGGTGTAGATATACTTTTTTAAAATGCCAGAACATCAGATATGTCAACCTGATTTGCCATAGTTAGAATGTAATTTATAAAACTCTACATGCTTTTTTTCCCCCCAATATTTTTCTATGTGTTAACCCAAAAGCAGTTTACTGCTAACAATAAAATAATAATAAAAATAAAATTGCAAGATTTAAAGTGATAAATAATACAAAGTAAACAAGTAAGGCTTGTTGATTTTCTTTGGGAAGAGATTCTTAACTGTGCATAAACGGAGCAAAATTACATTCAAATGCTTTTTGCATATCAGGAGTGAATATGAACTTTATTGCCTATGAAGACCGATTTATTTTTTACCAAAATAATCCTACATTGAACAAATTCTCCTTTTCACCTACGAATTTTACATGCGAGAGTGAATGAATAGAAATATTTTTCTTTGAGCATTTTAAAAGGTTGCATTATTTACTCTTAAGCTAGTGATAAGATCAAAACTGACAGTTTCTAAAGACCAAAACCTCAGAACACGATGCATCCTTTCACTACAGCCTAAAACACTTGAACTTTTCTCATAAAATGCAACCGATGCTCTGTTAGCCTCACAGAGTCAAGATATACTGGGGCATCAGCCTTGATTGCTCCCTGGCCTCGAGTGGGGCTGCAGACCCACATGCAGGGCGGCAGTGGGCAGGTGCAGGAAAAGGCCCTGATAATTGGCTGGCTAGTGCGTCCAGGCCTCCGGTGGGGCTGGGCTGTGACTCCTGAGGAAGACACACAAAATGAGCTACTGCATCAAAAATTGAGGTTGGCAACCTCCATGCACGTCTGGGCGATTTTTCAAATGAGCATTTCTCGGCCCCAGAGGAAACCATGGCGCTCCTGCTATCATAAGCAATTGGAATAGAAATGGACACAAAATACTTTTTTGCTGGCATGCATAAGTAGGTTGGGCAAGAGGGCAAACTGTGATGTTCAAAGAGTGGTGGATAAGAGAGCAGGAACAAAAAGAGACATGTGTTTTGTTTTCTAAAGAAATGAGGTTAGCATATTTTTGTTACTGTAGTTTTTCTGTTAAGCCTCTCATTTCCTTTTCCTGTTCTATAAAGAATGAAAAGAGATCAGAGGAATGGGCTTTGAGTCCTAATAAGAACTGTAAGGACTGAGTGGTGCATCCTGCTGCCACTGACAGAGCTTTGAAAGCCCAGAGCAGAAATAGCTCAATTTCACATCAGAGGTTCTAAACCTCTTTTAAAAGTTTGATGAATGTTACTTTAGACAAGTGCGTTATCAGCTTCCTTTAATCCAAAGCAGCTATAATAACACAAGGGTCTGCATTGTTTTTCAGTTGCATACGCAGCTTAATACTTAAAGACAGTGAAATGGCGCAGCAAAGTTTTTATTCTCCAACTTGCCAAATATGACAAATATCAGAGACACAAAATGTGAATATAATTTCAGCTGGGATATGATTAAATTGTTCAGAAATTTGATTTGCTCAAATGTGGGTGTCAAAGTGAGCATGGCGTCTCTGGAGAACAACACTTTCACCCACACCTGGCTCACTACATAAGGGGGTGGAAACAAAGAGAGAAATAATTACAAGAAACTTCTAGACGGAAACTGCAGAAATTGCAAATGAATGAAGTCTTTGTAAAAAGTTTTTTGTGATCTGACAAACAGTTCCAACCCATGATAATGCCTCTCATAGTTATGTGTGGATCGATACGGAAATGTTGATTTTTCAGATCCCCGACCTTTCTGCATTGAGTCTTATATTAAAAGATCGATATCTAAACACACAAAAGGAATCATCAAGAGGGACACAGTTCAAAGTAACTACACTATAACCAGGAACTACTCTAAATAGAAGAGAAGAGAAGAACGGTGACAGACCCAATTCACTAAGTCCTTTTGGCACTCACTGTTGCCGAGGGTGGGAAAATGATTCACCTCTGTCTGGGCTTCTGATTATGTGTTGACGTCCAAATGATGGGAGTTCCCTGTAATATAAAAAATACAAATGTATGTTTCATTAAGCTTTTGTACGAAGTATCGTATTGGTATGAGCGACACAACTTGTGCTGGACATGATTACTTTCTCACTTTAACTCTGCTTTGGTCTCCACCAACGTATAGGGAAAAGTCTCGCTCTTCAGTGGCTACATATTTGGGAGCCACTAGCCTGCTAAGTGTTGCAGGCCAACAGCTAGCTCAAAGACATCATAAAGCCATCATGTGTCTGACCACATGGTAGATTTTAGTTCAGTTTTTACCTTCCCATTTGTAGTCCAAGGATGCTAAGTCTACATGGCTTGTAAACAGCTATGTTAGGTTACATGTTTGACTGTCTTCGCCAGCTAGCGTAGTTTCTAACTTTGTCCGCCATCCGTGCTGGGCACTTGAATTCAAGCATGGTTTTATCATGTTAGCTAAAAACTGGAAATAGGGTTGCTGAGAGGAGAGCTTGCAGTACCCAAAACTTTTAGCTAAAGGAAGTTTAAATGCTCTGTAAAGCTGAAAACTCTCAGTGGGTCCATTACTGCGAGCGACGCCTTTCACCTCAGTGAAGCTTTGAAGGCAACCAACAGGACCAGATAAACACAGCTGTTACTGGGTCCACAGCTAGATTAAGGGTAATCTTTGTACTCCATTATCTCAAATATCTTATTCACTTCAGGGCTTAACTGTAATCTGATGATTTGAGGAAAAAAGCCTGCCTCAGATCCAGTCTGCATGTCACGCCTGAGCAGAACTTGGCAGAGTTGATTGAGGGACACATTTGCATTTGGCCGACCAAATCACTATTTTTATAGACCCCTTTCGCAATTACATATTCTCTGTGTTAATGTTACTTTCAGATGGAATTAGTTCTTTATGTGCTCCAATGCTTGTAGTCCATTAATTTAGTTTTATTGCCGCTAAATTAGATTCACTTACCCCCTCTGGCAAGGAAGCATAATGTGCATAAAAATAACTTATACCCCTAAACATTTGCTCTCAAAATATTCAGCTCAAGTACACTGCAGGTAGGCCACATGAATGTTAATAACCTTCAAAACTCCTTCATGTTCCAGCGTTTATTGTGATATGAACTGAATTACTCTCTCTGCTTGTCATTTAAGTTCTTCTAAAAGTCACAGGCTGCCTCTGCCAAGTGGGGACATGTCTCACCACCTACTTTACGTTTCTGAGGGAATGTTTTCTCTGAGGATCTGGCATTGAGCTGATGATAATATTGTCACCTTCACCCACCACATTCTCTGCAGACGGTGCTCTTTCACTTTCATCCTTTAACGTTATATTTTAGTGCCACTATTAAGGCGTTATGAGTTTGCATGAGTGTTTTCTTTCTGCTGGAGAAAGGGCTGTGACTCTTGGGGTCACTTTGGGAATTGTGTCTGATTGCAGCTTGTGTGGTGAACTATGAAGTACATTTTCAAAGAGCCGTACAGATTGCTCTGTGGGGAACTGCAGCGAGGACTAAACTGAAGAGAAACAACACGACGCTGAACAATAAAAGCAGAAGAGCACGTACTGATTGCGGAAATATTTAAGCTCTCAAATAACAGAACATCGAGGAGGGAAACGCTGCTACTTGAGAGTTGTACGTCAAACATTCTCTGACGTGAAAAAGTGGCTACGAAGTAAAATTTAATTTCTGATACAAATAAATGATAATGTCAATTACTGTTACAAGCAATGTGTGTTTGGCCCTAGAAGTAGAACAAACACTGCTGCTGATAATGTCTGGCATTACACTGTTAAAGTAAAACAGGATTTATTGTAAAGACAAATCAAGATGAGTAGGTTGAGGTGATGAATGAGAGGCGAGCAGGCGATGATGATGTTTAGCAGCAGGATGAGATTTGGACCTGGAGCACAGGAGAGATTCAGTTAGTGTCACGATGAGAGCAGAGAAGTTGGACCCAAATGCATGAGACTGCAGGCAGAAATGTCAGTGGATGAAGTTTATTAGGGACCAACAGCTGGGACAGGGAAATATGGCAGGATCAGGGAAACATAATAGGATCACAAACTCGACAGATGACTCAACCGTGACTGAACAAAAGACTGGACTTAAATAGGAACTAAACTAACGAGGGGATGAGGTGCAGGTGGAGAGAGGCAGAGAAACAGAGCTGAGGGTAATGAATGAGAAAACACTAGGAACAGGGAAGGGGCTGCAGAAACTGGGATGAGGGAAGGCTAATGAAGGAGATGCAGTGCAGGTGTGGAGAGAAAGCAGCCTGGGGAAGAACTCAGGTAACAGGGCTGGGCTAGTTAAACAGATACAAGACAGGTGTGGAGGGAAAATAGGCTGTAGAGGAGCACAAGAGAACAGGAGGGAAGATGGCATAAGACGCAACCATGACAGCACGACCGGAGACCGGTAATGTTGTGATCAATTCAATCAATACCTATGCTGTGATGGAACGGCTCTGTGTGTGCCGTTCAATCAGTTATTGCCGTTTTTAAATGCTCACTGTGGAGTTATCTTGTATTCAAACAAAACTTTTAAGTTCTTTAAATCCATCATTATATCCATTTTCACAGCCTGTAGTCTTCTTCATTTTCTTTCCGAGCATGCAGTTGAATTTCTTGACACAGCCGCCTGAAGATCAGTGATTTAGTGTCAAACTAATGGCAGGAAGTTGTAATAGATAAATAAAAGAGAAACCTACTCCAGTCATCTTGTCCTCCAACTTTTACATCCAGGACAAACGACAAACTGAAATTATTTTAGTTGAAGATTTGTTTTTTTATGCTAATGAGTTGAGTTAAACTGATGACTTCTAAAGACAAAAGCCTTCAAACATAATGCATGCCTTGACAACAACCTAAAACACATTTTCTCATTAAATGCCACCACAGCTCTGTCTGCCTCTCAAAAGTGAGCTCTAGCGGGGCATCAGGTTTGATTGCTCCCTGGCCTGGAGTGGAGCTTCACATGGGAATTCCCTACATGCCTCATGTATGTCATATTTATTTCTTCATGAGAAAATAAGCACTTAGAAAACAATAGAATAGTCAATTAATTGAAAATCTATTCACATAATTAAAGCTACCTTTATCAGCTATTGCGTTCAATGAAATGTCCATAAATTTGTACTAAAGGCACGGATGTGGCTGAAAGCTAAATGGTTCAGATTTCTGTTTTCATCTAAAGGCTGAGATCTGACTCCCATCAATGTGTCAAGCTGGGGGCAGATGAAGGTGGAGCCGAATACCAGAGACAGCAGGCAGGCAGATCAGTTGCAGAAGGTTTATTGAAAATACACCACAGGGACAGGATAAGTGAACAGCAGGATCAGGCAGACACAACAGATGATTCGACAAACTTGAGTAAACTAATGACTGGACAAACTAAGCTAACGAAAAGATGTGGTGCAGGTGAACAGAGGCGGAGAAACACAGGTGAGGGGAATGAGTGGAGGAACCAAGAGTGCAGGGAAGGAGCTGATAGGCTAGGAAGAACACTGGGAACACAGCTGGGCTAACGGAGGTGGTGCAGTGCAGGTGTGGAGGGAAGGGAGCCTGGGCAGGAGCACAGGATTGAAACAGCACACAGAGGAAACAGGGCACAAGACACCACACAAAGAACAGAAAACATGTAAAACTGACGGGACCATGACACGAGGCTGATATAAACACCACGTCATGTAGTCATGTCCCAAATATCTCACAGCTGCCATCAATGAGCTCCTGTCTGAGCATCTGTTGATCGGTATGTCTCAAATGTTAGGGATAGTCCTTATCACCAAAGCAGCAAAAATAAAATCTTATCTTTGTAAATTCTTTGTGGCACGAGATGATGTTGCAAAACACATTTTTCTTGATAATAAAAGACTGCAGACTCTCTAATGAGGATTCCTTTGCTTTGGTTACCACGGACACTGAGCTTAATGCCCCATTAACAAACAATATGTCCCGAACTGGTCATGATGTTTTTATTTTTCTCTGTTTTTGTAGGATGGATTATGAGGTTGCCTAAGCATGAAGAAATTCATTTCAAGCTTACCTCACTGTTCCCTCTTGGACCTGTGGTTTGATGAAAACATCACATCTTTGTTGTGAGTCCATATAACAATGTTGGCTTCACTGTGTATCATGGAGTCATAGAGCAAAACATTCCACACTGACGTCACTTCTGATTGTTGTAATGCATGGGTAATTTCAAACCAAATCACTATGCAGAATAATAATAACAAAAGCAAGGCGACAGACACTGTGGTGCATGATGGGGCTTACACTCTGTTCCATTAAATGTTGAAGGGGGGAAATTCCCTGCTGGTAGGGTGCAATTGCAATATTAGTATGCTACAGCGGTTTAGCTCTGATATGAGAAAAGAAATGAACAAAACATTAATGCTTTTGAGATATAACCAGCAAAAAATGTATGGTTTCCAGGCAACTGCCAATATCACAGTATGTCAGTGCTATAGCTAACACACCACAGTGTTTATTCTGAAATGAAACTCCTATTTATTCATCCACCATTTTACATAGTCTCTTGTGCAGGGTTAAGATCAGATAAGTGAGACTTTATTGTACCAGTGGGTAATTTGCCTTGGACACAACAGTGTTTTCAGAATAAAGGCACCGCAAAACAACAGTTCAAAATAGACAAATACATTCTTCAATCAACTGCACAAAAAGTGCACCCATTACACAGTACAACTCTGTATTTCAAATGTATATGTTGGGAAATTGGGAAAGTTCTCATGTGATTTTACATGGAAAATACTGTGAATTACCAAGTCAGATCAATCAAAATGCATTCTTGTGTTTATATTTGATCTTTATGCTGATTTTTCCTTGGAGCGTTTCTATGTTCCCAAGGCCCTATTTTCCCATTACCCAACTGATCGAGGCAGATGACCGCCCACCACTGAGTCCGGTTCTGCTCCGTGGTTTCTGCCTGTCGAAAGGCAGTTTTTTCTCGCCGCTGTTGCCAAGGGCTCGCTCATGGGGGAAATGTTGGGTCTCTGTAAATAAATTAATCAAGGATGTGGTTTAGACCTGATCCATTTGGAAAGTGTCATGAGATGACTTTTGTTATGAATTGGTGATAAACAAATAAAGATCCTATAGAGTGCTGATGTCTCGCCCCTTCCTGTGGGGCTCATGGGACCTTATTTCAAGTAGTCAATGGGGAGAGACAAATACATTTTTGATCCTGTTTGAATTGTGCTGTCAAATAAAATGTAATGTCAAGAATAGTACAGTGTAATTAAAAAGAAAAAATAAACCTGGGAATTTAAATAACTTCATAGGAAAGCCCTTTGAGGAGAGAGGACACTTCTGTATGTCTAAGAAGTATTTTGGGTACATTTCCTCTAAAGAACATCTACACCTCTCCAGTTGTGACATCAGAGGGAGGAGCATTCCAAAACGGTTCATTCACATCAAAAAGTCCCGAGCTTTGTGCTTTTACAGCACTTTAATAACTAATCAAATGACAAATCAATCTCAAGTCTCAAGGTTGGTGTTGACAGAAGTTGCAGCTCTGGCACAAATACACTTGCTTGGGGTTGGGACAAGATCATGTTGGAGCATAAAAGACCTGTTTTGGTCGGCACAAACACAGCTGGAGCTGTCCTGACTGGATGATTAAAACACAAAAACACCAAAGGTAATAAGTAAAGAATAAACATATGATGTTCGTCAATTTAAAAGATAATTTTCAGTTTGTCATAAAGTTAAATACTATCTAGTTTTGTGTTAAACCGTTCAGTGAACTACATCGTCTCGCTCATCATGTCACCAACACCAAGTATTAACAAAGATGAAATTCAAAATAAATCTGGTCATATTGACAACTGCAGTGATGTGAACAGGTCAATCGTCAGTTCTGTGAGTAAGTTAACACCTCTACAATGTTTCAGTTACGAGACGAAGAGACAGCGTCACAAACAGGCTGTTGGCTGTGTAGTCTTTAATTATGCATTTTCACAGTTATATTTTTATATTTCATATATATTATATATATTTCATCAGTTTTATGACAACGTACGACTTTCTCAAGTTGAAAAAATATCTTTTGAATTGTCAAGCATATGTGTAATTCATGGCACAATTCAAACAGGATCAAACAGTTAGGGAAACTGGAGGGATGTGATTTTTGCTCTCTATGTTCCAAGGTTCCTATGTTTCTGGGGCCCTTTGTTCCCACTGTCTTTTTTTCCATGAGTCCTATGTTCCCAGCATCCTGTTTTTCCAGGGTCCTATGTTCCAAGGACCCTGGAAAAACCCCATGTTCCCATTGTCTTCTGTTTCTTGGTTCAATATTCTGTTAACACACATTAACCATCCTATTGTATTCTGTTCAAAAACTTAACCCTAACCCTGGGAACATGGACTGGGGGACATATGACCTGTGGCCCATTGGAATGATTCCTTTCAGGTCAGCTAATGCAATCTTGAAAAACCTGTGGCAAGAAATCTTTCAAATTCTGCTTGTAATTCCTACTTGATCCGTCTTTTCATTCCACATTTCCAGCCGAAAGGAGCGATTTGCATTTTTCTGACATTCCTGGCAGAAAGCATCATTGCTGTCTAAACGTGTGATGGGGAATACTCCAGGCAATTTGAGTCTCAGAACCTGCATTTCCACATTGACTGCTTTCATCATATGAAATGGTTAAACATCAAGAGGTGTGAGAGAATGGCTGCGTGTGGAGCAGACAGGGCTGCCTGCTATACGTGTATAGCACAAGGCTCTTGGGGGATCTGGAGTGAGATGCTTTTATTTCACAGGAGTAAGACATAAACCCCCACAAATTACACCAGACTACAAACCAGTGGGAGAACCAACCGAGATAACAGGCTTTGATGCCGTGTCTTCCCCACTGCCTCCAGCAGCCATCCATCAGCACAAATCCAAAGGCCAGAAATTCTCTTCCTGTTGCCATTTTGAGCTTTGTATGCACGTCTACATATCTTAAAAAGTCAGCCAAAGATGATCAGTTGTAGCTTAAATCAGACACACAAACTGCCAGACATACTGTTTATCAATTCTTTATGAATTCCTATCACATCAAAAAGGGGAAAGGATATCCCAAGAGTTAGTTAGATTTAATGATCCAGATGAAGCTGACCGTGAATCCTTTTTTGGTTAGGTTTCCTGACTTCTACTATGCCATCCAAGAAAACTACTGCAAAGTTTTGCTCAAGAGATCTTGTTTTTCTGTCAAATGTGCTTTCAGAAAAGTGCTAAAAAGTGTCATTTAGAGATGCAATTTTGAAAAGCGAGTGGAAAAGCTCTTAATGGTTTCCACCAACTGCCGAATTTTGCATTTTTTTTCCCCCAGCATGAAATTAGCTTGAATGCAGCTGGCTAAACTGATGCATTTGCACCTCATCCCTCTGATCTGATACCTTTTTCCTGCTTTGAACACGTTTCTTTGAATTGTTTTTTAATGACTTGGTTTATATAAATAAATAAACATATGTTAAATATGTAACAGCTTAAACAACAGGTTTTGGATATGCAGAACTCATTGGCTGGATTAGTGATAAACCCATCCAATGTGTCAAACCTTTAGAAACTGATTCCTGGGAATAACATTCATATATTATTAAATACATCCCAAGGCGATCCTATTTATGGTATTGCCTAAAAAAAAAAGCAGATAAAAAAAAAGGTGATCCCGTCTCTACTGTACTAAGTCTGCTAGTGTTACAGAGTCGCTCTGTTTTACAACAGCTGGCTTCTATTTTGTGTATGTAAAAGTAGGAATGTGCGATTGTGGAAAAGTATTTTGAGTTCTGACACTGAGGTTGGCAAAGTCTATGCCTCATTAAACTTTGACATGATTTATCATTAACAAAGAGTCATATTCAAAGCATTCAGGTCAGAAGAACTGTAGTTAATTTATGTTATTTCCATTAGTGACTTGATAAAAGGCTAAATTGTACTTGTCCGTTGTCAGTTTTGTATTCTCTCTGACAGCCAGTTTCTGTCCTTGGCCGAGGATAATTTGTGATGGCAGAAACTCCTCCACCACTGTTCACTCTTAAGTGGTATGAATGTTTCTGTAGTTCCAACATATCCAACAGAGTGAGGTGTATTCTTTCCAGCTGTTCACGTCACGTCAGTTTTTAGGAGTTTCCTTCAAATTCATAATGCAGTTCTCCCAGTTCATTCATTATTTAGGGATATTTTAACTACATGTTTTTGAACAATGACTGGTAAAAATAATTCCAGTGTGTCTGATACATATTTAATCAACATCCACGTAAATATATATATCAGATATAATATTAAGAGACATGAGTTGTGATAGGGGCCAAAAAAAAGGAGAAGGAAAAACACGAGTTGTCATTTGTGCAAAACAAATCCTTTTCTTGCCCACTTTATTTTCTTCATTCTTGTTCTGCACAGAAGGCTTGATGGGGTGGATGGTGGGTGGACAGACATCCTGAACACTAGTGTTCAAATCCTGAGTCTCGCTCAAACAGCACACTGCTTACAGGAGATGTGTTAATATTCATATTAAAGTCTGTAGTTAGTAACATTTTACCTAACTCATACATTTCTGATTAATCTATCTTACTAACCTACTTCTGTATATTCAATCTATACTTAGAGAGTGTGTGCAGCTATGTTTCATAATTGTTGATGACAAAGGTAAGTCAAATACTGTCTGCTTTTTTTCACAGCAGACATTATGACATGTCATAGCAGAAAAGGCACAGGTTTAATTATCATAATTATAATAACAATAGCTCAGTTCTATTCAAGTGTCAAAGACACGAGTGACAGTGAGCCTGTATAATACCAGGAGAAAGAAAGAAGAGTTTCTAAATGGCTTGTACTTTAGAGGAGTTGCTCCAGGTGACCTTTTTTAGCCAGCTTTGATTGACTGAAAAATCCAAACTTGTCAAATCCTTGACAGCCGAGTGAAGCTTACACACTTATCAACGAACAAAGAAGAAGACAAAGTGCTTTTCCATGCCAGAGGTTTGCCATGTTAGAGCAGGTAAAAAGCAGGCTATTTTTATAATAGTTATTTATGAGTATTAAGTATTTTGGATGCTGACTCACTGTAAGACCCAAATGTAATGGACTGTAATGGAGGTCTGCTGAGGAATAAACAGTATCAAATGAAAAACAGAAGTACACCATCTATAGACCACACATAAAAATGTATTTTATTTAGTGTATTAACAAATTGTATTATACATTTTATAGACAGTGTTTTTTGTAACTTTTGTTTCACAAACAACAGCATTATAAAAATAAAAGCACATGTAACATATATTGTGATTGTGGTGTCATGTTTTCTCGGCAAATCTGAAGTCATACAGCATCTATTTATTCACTGTTTCTTTAGCTTTTGTCTTTTTCTTACAAAAATGTGTAGTAGAGTTTAAAAACAGGGATGAGTTTACTGTATGGAAAGCTAAAAACAATGAAGGGCCCATTATGTATGTCCCAGGTTAAAAGGGGAGGAGTAGATGATACACATGATAGTAAAGAATGCCTCTATGTTCATTTTTGCACCCACAAAAAAAAAAAAAAAAAAAAATGTGATGCGAAAAGTACAAACAAAACCACATGCTGGTGTTGAAATGTTTATATTTGTGAGATGACTACATTGCTTGGGTAATACTTCATCAGCAAAAGCTTTTGTTTATGTATGTGAGTGACTTTGATTTGTGCAACCTACAAACGTCAGCACGTTGGCAACATGTCGGTGGTGGGATTTCTAAATTGATATTATTAACTGTCAAAGTCATTATTGTCATCAGGAGAGGAAACAAAGCTATGAGGCAAGTTTGGTGAAATCCTCCTTAATTCTACAATGTTGTACAAATTTATACGAAAAGCTGACATGAGAATCCCAAATGCACTCTTGAGATCCATGACGGCAATGAAAATGTCCCCCAAATGTCCCTTGCACGGCTCCAGAATTGCTCTTAACCATCATCAGGCCTGTGTGATAACTGCTCCGCCATCTGTGCACCTGGCCGCCTGCCCACTTATTAGCTACATAATTTGGTTGTTTCGTATTCCATCGAGTTGGGCTGCTTGGCACTGAAAATCTGCAGCGCTGCCTGGATCCTGGCAACGTCTGTGGTGGACAGTTTGAGCCGGTGCCGCAGCAGACAGGAGAAGAGGTCCAGAGGCTGCGCTCCGGGCGGGGAAAGCCTGTTGACCCGATCTCGGATCTCCAGCAGCTGCAGCAGGGCCGAGTCCTGCGATCCCTGAGTATATGGGTAGTCTAGCTGTAAAATCAGGTCCTGGATCGCTTCCGGGTCAAAGTGCATACTATAGCCGTATACCTGGATGCTGTTGATCTTCATGTAGCCTAGATTTCGTCCCGGTTCCAGGTACTCCAAGGGTTCATAATATACAGTTCCATTTCCATTACTTGAGGGCCCTCTGATGCGGCTCCGTAGGTAAAAGTGGACTGTCTCAAAAAACGTTTTCCACTTGTTTCCCAAAGTCAAAGTCCAGTTATAACAGTCATAGGGAATGTCTAATTTAGTCCTCTCCCAGTCTGGGTAAATGTTCTGGTCAATGGGCATGATCCAACTCTCCGAGTGGCTCCCCCCAAACGGATTGATATAGACAGACAGCATGGGGTCCAGAGTGCTGTTCTTGGTAAGGCAGATCTGTAGAGACATCCCCAGGAGCATGTGGACATGGTTTGACTTGTATTTATTACTCTTCAGCGTCAGCAGCATCCTTTTCCTCCATGACGGGTCGAACCAGTTATTCAGCCTGACATCGTTGCTGACAAAGATGCCGTGGATGCTGATGCGGTTGTCACGTTTCTGCAGAAGGTAGCGCAACTCCATGTCTTGCAGGTCCGTCTCAAAGCCGATGTAGTGGTCAGTGGAGTCGGGCACTTCGTTGCGACACACGCCCTGACTCAGCATGTAACCCTGGTTGCAGGTGGCGCAACGCGAGCGGTTCTCATAGGAGCAGGAGGCGCAGGAGGTGCCCTCGCCCACCGTGCAGGGGATCACACCCTGGCAGGGTGGGTGCTCGTAGGGGCATGAGCAGCTCCTGGTCTCCTCCAGGTAGGAGCCGATGTGGTTGTTCTCACTGCAGTACATGATGGAGAGGATGTAGTTGAGCCAGTAGCTGAAAGGCCTGCAACAGAGACAGAACAGTATGTATTTACTGTAGGTATAAATACATCCCATTAATATTATTGGAAATATTTTCTAAGAATTACAATTTTGCTCAGAAACACATACATTTAAGAATGACCACACAGAAGCTACTTGGAGTTATGTGATAAAAAGACTCTGAAAATTAAGAGATACAATCTAATAGATAAAATGCATGGGACTAAATATTATAATAATAAGTTAAAGACCCAATAAAATAGAAAATATACATATTTTCCAAGTTGTTACCTTGTGTCCTCTGTGTTAATTGCTCAGTTATCTCTATTTGTCAAGTAGGAATATAATAATATACAAAATATTGAGTATTGATATTAAAATCCCAATCTTTTCTAAGAACATATTTGTGATGACACATCCTGCACTCAAATCTACCAAATGTGATTCAGGATGACCAAATAAATCCTGTGATGTGTGTTTCAATGTCAGTGGCAAAAAGAAAAAAAAAGAAAAAGAAAAACATGGCAGAGCTCTAATATCTCCCTCATCTGCTTCGTGATCAAACAATGGGGAGCGAGGGCGGCACGGCTAAAGGTCAGCCCTTCTCCGCGGCTCTGCATCGCTTCACATTCTCCAGAGAGTCACGCCTGCCAAGCGAGGCCCACATTGGAGCGCTCCATTCAAATCCCTGAACATTTTGATCAACTCCTTCTAGGAATTATACCCAGTCCACATTTTTAGTTTCACAAACGTTTTTGCTCTAAAAAAAGTTACCTTGACAAGCTAAAAGTGTGAAGTCAGTACATTTATAACTAAGGAGTTTTCTCTCTAAGTTTAAACACTAAAAAGCGAGTTAATCTGCTTCATCAGGTGATTGACAACGGTACAATAAGCTAACAGCAAACAACTCAAATCAGATTCTGATAATGTTTTTCCAACACAGTCTCATCCAGTTTAAACCAGTGAGAGACATTTCTCATGTTTAATAACCATTCAGCTCCAACTTTGGTAAAATATAGTGTTTCATGTAAAACCCCTTCTGGTAAAGAAAATCTGTCATCTGGGCCTTTAAGAAACAGTATTTAACATCATAAATGTCACAGCAGGATATTTCATTTGAAAAGGGCATTTTCATGCATGATTTAGTCCCATGTAGAGAAATGATTTAGAGTCAGTGACTATGACTATATAAATAACAATTACTGGATGTTTTATTTATTCTAAGACAAAAGCTCTAATGGTAAATCAAAATTCCTGAGATATTTTGTGAAAGAGAAACAGATGGACCGCATGACAAGAATATAATATCATAAATCAGTCTTTGACTTTCTTTGTTTCACATCTGTCACACTTCTGAATCCACTTTTGTTTTCGAGCAGAGTTTGCAGTTTTGTTATTGTGCTTGTGTGCAGCTGCTAAATTAATTTAGGGGAAACAATGGTGCATGTATAAGTAATTTACATTCAAAGCATATTTTTTGAAGGAAAGAACAACATTTGTCCAAACAGTTGTTCGGCTAAATAATAGCTGGGCTGCACAGTGTGTGCGGCACTGGGAATTTTAACTTCATGATGAATATTAGATCAAAGCTATTAAAAGTCTGCCAGGTTTCTTTCCATAACTTCACGAACCAGGTTTGGAGCAAATATACGAGGCATATTTCAGCATTTCAAAATAAGTGTCTGCCTCAGTACATTATCTGGAGGACCATTTCCCATTTCTACACAGGGATAAATTCTAAGGCAGTGTTTTTCGCTGACTTTCGCTTACCGAATGTTTGATGAGACACATTGATAAATGTTGAATGCATGTGATTGTGCACAGCACTGTCGCCAAAGGAGAGCAGATGAAAGTAATTTGTAATAAATCTAACTGAACTGGAGAAACTGAAACTTTAACTGAAGAAGACTGACTATGCATTTGAAACGCTCTGATTTGAAAACTGCTACATATTCAGCGCAGGAGAGGTTCTGAATTTTTGAGAATGGAATCTGATGGAACCATGTTCATCTTTGTTTGATCTATTACAATGTATTCAAAAAGCAAATTGGTTTGATTATGAATTGAAAAGAGACACGTTTTTAGACTGTAATCGGGGCTCTTGGAAATCATCATTACAGGATTGGCACAGAAAGGGCAAACTTAGTGTGATATTATCACACTGTGTTATGTGATGGTAATGTTAAAACTGCAAATGCACTGGTCACTTTTTTCAAGGCAGTTGCTCATTGTATGGGGGAGATATTACAAGTGAATAGGGTGAGAAAATAACAACAACTAATATATATATATAAACATGACACTCAGTTGATTACTCACATTAATTGTTTTTTGTATGATAAGTTTAAAGTTTGAATATGCAGACATTATCTGATAAAATATATGTGCTAGTTTAATTTAAATTACAGAACAGAAGTTTTAACATTGGATAAAGCCAGGTTCAAGCATGAGGGTCAAACGTTTATCTGTTTTACCACTCCATAAATCAAAAAAAATACAGTTAACATCGATTAAAAACATCAATTTGTGTCCTGTTTTTAGAAATAAAATTGTATGTAAATCACTCTGTGAATGATTTATATGAACAGGATCAAGTGTGGATTGTAATTGCTGTTTGGTAATGTATGTTTTTTTTCCCCTATGTACCATCTGTCTGATGTGTACGGTGCTGTGCAAAGGAATTTCTCCTTGGGAAGTCTGAGTCTAAAGAAAGAATATCAACACACTCTCCTTTAAAAACCCACAGAATATAGATTGGAATAAAACTGTACAGTTTAGTCAGTGCAAGTGCTACTGAAATGGAAATTTCTGGCTGAGATTCCAAAATATAAATGGAGAAAGGACCTTTTAAGAAGAAGATATGAATTGCAAGATTTAATGCATTTTCAGACACAAATGGTGATGAGGGTAAAACTTTCGACTAGATATCACCATGAAACCTCCCCAGTTGATTACTTACATTAAAGCAACAGAATGTAACTTTTTTTTTAACCTTAAACTAACAGCTTAAAAATCATTTTGATAGTACAGTGTCTTGTAATAGAGTGAATGGTATCTCTGTCTCAGCCACTCTGCCCTCACATTAATGTCCAGAGCAGAAATATGAACTAAAACGATTGCCTGGACATTTTCTTTGCACAGAAGACAAACTAGACCAAAATCCCAGAAACACCAGTGCATGAAATACCTGTGTTTTACTTTGTGCTGCCTTTGTTAAGCAGTGGAAGTAGAAATACTTTTCACACCGCCATTATGAGGTAAACAAGTATATAAAACATGCACAAGGCAAAGTACACTCTCTAAATGGGAAGAAAAATAGAGTCTAGTACTTGACAGATTGTTTTGTTTTGCGATGAGCGTTCCGTATTAAGCATGAAAACGGTAAAAATAGTTTTCATGTGCAGCTGAAGGCTGCAGGAAATTTCCGTTGCAGTGTTTGTCCACAGTTGAAAGATGAGAGCTTGGAAACAGGAAGCCACTCTAATACAATATTCCAACATTACAGTGTACAATAGTTGAGCAAAAGACATTTTCTAGCATCATTAAAGTTAAAATCTGGTCGCAGTTTGTCAAAACACAGTTGATGTAACGTGTTAACGGTTTTATCAGTACAGAGCTCCTCCGAATCTCATCAGAGTCACTTGTGCATATCTCACCTCCAGAGTGGAGGCTGTGCACAGCAAGACAGAGGAAGCTGTCCCGCCTTCACAAAGCGCATTGTATCAGCAGGACATGTAAACTGTCATGGAGACGCAGTGTGCAGCACGGGCCGAAGAGAAGCTGGGTGTTCACTCTGCAATCTGTTCATTGTCTGTCAGCTCATTTCACACACATCAGTGCCACACACAAACTTTCTCCTTCTGCCACAGATTCAATTTTCACTAGTGAGCTTGCCTTTTCACTTCACTGAAGACACAGTACATTTTTTCCATTAAAAATGATATATATTTACTTTGGCGAACCACAAGAAAACATCAGTTGTGTTGTGCGTCCATCACTGCTACTCTGACACCTTGTATTCTCAGACGGTGCAGCTCAAAACCGAGAAAACATACTGTCCTCATCTTCAAAGGCTGTACTAGAAAGTTACAATAGAAACTGCAAAATGGATTTGCAACGTTAAGTCACAAAGCATATTTTTTCTGTTTGTGTTTTCTTTAACTGACAAAGACCATGATCAAAGACCATCATACGTGAATAATGGCTGCAAACTTAAATGCATATTTATTTTACAGAGAAGGCAAAAAAAAAAAAGTTCTCCATGAACTAGGTCGCTACACACAATGGAATGTGGAAATACACTCTTGAATACAGGAAATCATTGTATTCTTTTGTGTGTAAAACAAGAAAAAAAACCATTGCAGCTAGTTAAAGTCAGCCAAATATGTATTTTGTGGTAGATTTTTAGAAATATTATACATTATATCCCGCAGTTAAATGACTTTGATATACAGTCAAATGCAATATTTCAATCAAGGCAGGGAAGGCATCTCTTATTCTAAGTGCTTTGCTTTCAACCATGTTAATATAAAGTGACAGACTCTCTCCTTTGAGAGCACCAGGTTTATATCACAGCAGGATCCAAATTATCCAGTTTAAGTATTTACTTTCATCAGTCCCACTATATCTCATTAATGCATTTACTGCTCTCCATGAATTTGCTCCACATGCTGAAGCATTGAAAAATATTGAATATTAAATTCGGTGCGTATGCAGACGTGACTTGTTTTCAATTCATCTCCACATATCTGACAAGTCACTTTATATTTCATCGTCTGTTTTTTCTTTTCGCATTTTGCTGTTGTACTTTGTGAGCTCTTAGAAACAAAGGGGGATGTTGACTGAGCCTGTTGCAAATTGCTGTCAGGGCTGCAAATGTTGCGTCACTGCAGTTTCTTTATTTAGCTTGGTTTTAACAAAGACGACGGATGTAAATGCGGCCAGCTGCAGTTCACCTGCTTGCATAAATTGCTGCTAAGTAGCATCTGAGGCTGGACTATTGTGTCGGAAAAGACACTGTGTGTAATCTTTCTTCAAAAGGTAGGATATATATGTGTAGCTTTTCCCAGGTGAATGATGGTCCAACTTTTCAACTGATTGATTGGTTCATATTGTATCCTTAGCAAGGAGCTTTAAAAAACAAAAAGTGCATTTTCATTTGTTTGGAAGACATACTTATACTGTGCTGACACTCCTGCCGATCTACTGAGTAGCACCCCGCCTTGTACCAACATTACTCCTTCAAATTAAAAGCACCAGCCATACCTAAGTAATGGGACAATAATGACACACCCTTAAGAAAAATAAACTAGATGAAAATCAACTGATTATTTGAGTATCTGGACCATACAATATGTGAGCACATGGTAGTTAAACAGCCTGATGTCAGCCCAACAAAGAGATCAGTGATTGAATTATGAATAGTCAATGTGGGTAGGTGGTAAAACTGCTAAAAGTCCTTTGACTAGATCCTGGGTCTATAGTGGGTCTGTGACTGTCTTGCCTAGTCTACCCATGATTCCTTGTGCAATCATTTGAGCAAGTTGACCTAACTGTACACTAAATCAGTGTGTGTCACCAATTCATAACTGCGACCCATTCGGCTAACTACTTATTATTGAAACATATTGGCCAGTTATCTGCATTATTATTCCATGTGTGCAGTAATTATTGTGAGCCACAGTGGATCGTTTAGTGACTTCTCAAGGCAAGAGACTCTGACATACCCTCCACCTCAGAAACCACCAGAGAATTTGAGGATGGTGAAGCTAACATTCCTAACATGAGTCACGGCTCGTTTATAAAAGGCACCTGCGTGCATGTTATCGCAGGCCCGGTTTACGTGTAGTATGGTGCCCCTTCTCAATCTTTATATCAGCTAATGGGTCCTTGGCCTGGAAAAATGTTGAAGACCCCTGGACTAGATTACGTCTGTAAACAGATAATATCACAGCCTACTTAATGAGTATTTCTGGCTCTTTCAATCATATTGCACCAGACTGGAGCTGCACTGAGCCATTAAGACTCAGGAAGAGGCAGGGGGGACGTGCAGGAAAAACAAAAAGGTAAAGTTGTGTGACAGGTAACAGGGTGTTATATTGCTGATCTTTTGTCTTGAGTCTTAGCAAACTGCATTCCTCTCTCTCTCTCAGGATATAGACTCACTCCGTGCGCGTGTCCGATAAAACATTGCAGCAGATTTTTCCTCCTGCTTTTTCCTCGATGTTAAATTTCAGATGCAGTTTCCTCTACGGTGGTGGTCAGCCTACGGTGATAAATCTAGTGTAACGGCTATTTGTATTACCATTCCCTCCTCCTATATTTTGCGCCTCTAAACAAGAAAAGCCTTTAAATACATATTGCATGAGGCCAAACTCACATTTTTCATCAGTGCCGCTTTTCTTCCATTTCACTGGCGGATAAAAGCTCAGTGTAGTCTATTAGTGAATAAGGAGAATTCTAATTTGGCATTTTAGCACCTTAAGAAGGCTGTAAATCCTTGAATATCCCATCAAAGTGTGGACCAGCTCTGTAGCTACTGTGCTGTGTGCTGAAACTTTAGCATCTACTATGTTGAACAGGGAGAAAAGACAACTTTCTTTAAAGGTTCTGGAGTTAACGATACAGATCATGCATGTATGTATGGGGTGATGTATTTTTTGGGTGACTGGTAAAATTCCTGTATAAAGAATAATGTGCTGTTTGAATGAACAGGGATTATGTTCCCTTATTTAACAGGAAGGGAAGGTGGGCGAGCGGAGAGTGTAGCTGCAGCAACAAAAAAAAGAAATCACATTGGAGAAGATGAATATTTGGTTTCTCACCTGAAATAGCTCCTAAAATAAACCTGGCTGTGTCAGCTGTACTGAACTTAATCACATTTCTTTTTCATAAGCTCAGAGTTTGCACACTATATGACTGATTTTTTTTAGAAAAACACAAAAATAGATAATGATGATGATCTACTGAGGAGACGAGGAAAACTTTTTCTTGTCTATGATTTCATCACAGGCTAGTTTACCAACAGGAGAATCTCACAAACTTAGTGTATTCTTTAAAAACACTGCAAAGTTTAATTTCACAGGAGGATAGCTTTGATTTCCTGGATGTAAGGAGACCTCGGCTGGGAGTGCAGCCAAGTCATCAGGTGTGACACTATAGCTCACTTCAGAAGGACCTCGGTTGAATATCAAAGCACTAATATATTGCGTGCATTATTAGCATAATGCCTAGTTGGGGGGATAACAAAGCGCTGCGCACAGAGTGGGCTGAAGAAAATAAATGAGCGCTGCCGTTCACGGCTTGCTTGAAAGGACTTGTGATGTGGCTGCAGGCTTTGGAATTTTTGCTCATTTTCCCACATACACACACACACACACACACACACACACACACACACACACACACACTCTTCCACACCCGTAGCAACAGAAAGGTCAGCAAGAATACTTATCAGCCTCTCACCTCTCCCTCAGCATAATAATTTTGGGCTGAGTTCGACACCTCTTGCTGAGGGTGAAGAGCTTGTTGACGATGCGTCGCGCCTTGGTCAGGAGCTGCTGGGTGCTGAGCTCCAGCTGTTTGTAGCGCTGGTGAATGGTCGGCTCCATCTTCCAGAAGTACTGAATGGCAGACGTGTTCAGGGCGTAGAACGTGGGAAGCCTTCGGACGAAGTTCTGAAACTCATCTGGAAGTCAGAGAGAGATGCAATATGAACGATGAGACACTTTTTTTCCTCCAACACAGGCCAAACTAACTCTCAATTTAGTCAGGCCAAATGAGAGAATCACTTTGCTGGGGCCACATGGGCTCAGGAGCCGCAGGGCAAACTGGAAGTGATATTGTCTGACACATATGCTAATGCAGAAGGGCAGAGCAAAATATGAGTATTGGGAGTTTTTTTCCACCATTAATGAACAGCCAACAGATTTTCCAGGGCTAATACTCGGGGTCTGTCTGTAAGGAAATAGTATGGACAGTGAGCACAGAGGATAATATCCTCAGAGCTGCTGTCTGTCTGCGGCACACACAATGTACAGCAAACAGATGCAATTTCCAAAGCATTCAATAACAATACCACCAGCATTGTTATCATGATTGGCTGTATGGAAAATCAATGCAAGTGCAACACTGATAATAAAATGTTGGCACTGTTTGTAATAAGTTAACGTTATCTTGATAATACAGCATCTGATTAGAAAACCGATTGTGTCAATGGCTTCCCTGGTGATTATGCAAGGTGTATTACACGTCCCTGCAAAAAGTTGATTAAACAGCTTGTAATAAAATATATTAAAAGGGGTATTTGGGATAGCTTTCCCTGGCCTACATTTTTAAATTAGAGACATTCTCCTGAGGAGAGAGGCTACATGCTGCAGCTTCTATCAGTCAAGATATTGCCTTTTTACATATTCATTCGTCTAATATTTTAAAGGGAGTTTCAAGAATAACTCTCTTGTTAGTATATATTTGCCTGACACACAAATTCCTATAAATGAAAAAAACAAAACCAATTTTGTGTCTCTCATGTAGCCTGCCTGTGTCAATCATTTTTTAAGACAGGCTCATTAATGGGACTGTTGCCAAGGGGGCGGCACTGAGGCTGCTTTTTTAATTATTTTTTTTTTTTTGGTCCTGTTACACTGCACGTCTCCCAGTCCCTGTCTAATATAACTATCCTTACCTTATCCTAATGCAACCTGGGATATTAATAGAGATAATGATCCAATCTCAATACACCCCCTTCCCTAACCGCTCAGCCCTAACCCTCTGCTTGCTTGCTCATGCCAAGGGGAAGGAGTCTCCCGATACCTGTTGACATAGAGGGGTAGGGCAAAGGGTTGGGGTAACATGTCTTAAAGTGTTTTTTAAAAGTGCCTCATCAGGATGGTAACTAATGAAAATAGACAGGGCTGTGGTTTCCCCTAAGCTTTGTTTAATGTAAAACATGTAATTATTGTAAACTGACTGTGTATTTCCACGTTAGGAGGAGATATTATAACATATAAGATATTATATACTTATAACAGTAACTAAACATGTTCATAGTGGGGAGTATCCTGTGGAAAATGGGAACTGAAAGTTGCTGCTGAACACCGCTATTATTTTATCACCAACACAACGATACCTCATCCCTGGAAACCAACTCTCTACCCACCATTATTATCTTGTCATCCGCTGAACCCAGGAGGGTAACAGTGCTTCAAAAATAGCAGACACTGTCAGATTTGGAGTAGCACCAGTAAAGACACTTTCTGGGCATGAAAATAACATTTTTAGGGGGCGAGATGATGCGTGTCAAGAGGCTTCATTGGGAGATATTTTTTACTTGCTATATTATAATGTTACAATTAATACATTATGTGTCTTGTTAGTTGGGTTAATTTTGAGCAGGGGGTATTTTCTTTTACGGAAAATGCAAAATATTGAAATACATTCTGACCACATCCCCATATTGTACCCTCTCGTCAAGGGGTTTCACTGTACTAATATGTCCATCACTCTATTATTTGTCTCACTGAAAACTTAATCAGGCCACAGCATGAAGCAGTAAAGAAACTTAATATATCCAGCAACAGAATGTAAGGTTTCCTAATTAAAGTATTTCACACTCGGTGGAAGGTCAATGCAAGTCATGTCGACCATCAGCTGACTCATTTAACACTCAGTCATGATTATTAATCCCTCTGCTCTGCTGCTGATATTAGTTGTTCTCTATTAGATCAAAAATACAAGTGGATCCCCAGGGGTTTCAAGGGAACTGTATTTTTCTTTATTTAATGCAGCACTGCAACTGCGGTTCCCAGGGCACCTTGCTGCTTAAGTTATTGCCAGCTGAGTGCTAATCAAGTTGCCCTTAGTGCAGAAGCATGTAGCCAGTAATAACACCAGCAAGGTGCAAAAAGAACAGCTTAAGGCAAGGGTTTGAAATGACTGAAACTCACAGTTTCAGTAATGATGGGGACACAGAAAAGGAGCTACGTTGGAACATTCAGTGAAAAACATGATACACTTAGAGCGCAGCATTTGAGATAAATGTCAAAGTGGTCACTAGACAGTGTTCCATCAATAAGATCACCTTGCAAAAAGCTTGTCTGAAAGCACGTGCGATTGATTTTTGGTTAAAATAGGAAAGAAGCACGGTATTAAATCACAGGTTACATCACAGGCTGGTAACAGGTCATAGTAACTGTGGTTTGTGTCTGGGAGTGACAGGTCCTCTTACGATACTGAAAAGCATTCATTTGACTGAATCACTGCTGACCCATTCACATTACTGTAAATGCTGCCCTTTCATTTCCTGGACTGTGAGATTTGCAATGTGCAATTTCTGTTTACAGACAGGCTCAACAAAAGGTAGTTTGAATGCTAAAGAAATGGTTTAGACGTTCTGACAACGTGCACTGTGAGATGACAAATCCGTCAGCCAGTAGAGATTTTTCAGTGCCGTTTCTGCTGAGCAATGCCTTTAATATCTCTTGCTGTATTAGTCCACTGTGGAACATGTTACCAATCAATAGGCAGGCCTGCTTTATGGCAGTATTGGATTTACTGGATTTTTTTCATCGATGTGATGAACCCTTATTTGTCAAACATTTAATTTAGCAGGTTGTCCAACAAATATCTTATCTATAAACAGTTCCTCAAAGAAATCTGAAGAATACCACAATATCTAATGATATTGTAAAATGAAAATAGCATTAGTTTATCCACATGGTACACCGTTTCTTTGGCGATATGTGTCATTGCATCAGCTGCAACATAGTCATGTCTATCAATTATTTTGTGATGCAGTTTAGACCAAAACCTCTCAAAGTTCAGAGCTAGTAAAGGTGTAATTTTTTAATATTTATTACAAATATTTACCAAATAGCTTCAGTTAGCCTTAGAGCTAAGTGGCCCTATTCGCTGACTCGAGTCTGCCTGGACACCGACCTCTAATAATAGGGGAAGTCACGGCAGGCAACAGGGCTGAGCAGCCTCCCAGTTAACATGCCTGGATACCAGACTGCGACTGAACACAGCCTCCAAGACCTAAGGATGCCATGTTAAAGACGGCATAAACTATGGAGGCGATTAACTGCGGCTCTGACCAAGACTATAGCTGTGTCTCAATTCAGGGGCTGCATCCTTCAAAGGACCCGGTGAGTCCTTTGGAGAGACCTTCTAAGGCCGCGTCAACCGTTGTTAAATGGGACGGTCTAGCCTTCGGAGCATTTCCTGGTTACGTCACCAGATGTTCCCACCCTTACCCTTCTGTCACGATTTCTGCTGCCCAGGCCCGCGAAAGTGACAATCTACACCACTTGATGTCGCCATTTTCTTTCTTTCTTTCTTCTTTTTCGGGCGCGCAAAGGATCTTGGGATATGGGAGGCCACGAAGGATAGTAGCGGTGCGTCCTCCAAAAAGAGGGAAAAGAAGGCTGCATTTGTGGGGTGCATTTGGAGGAGCCTTCGAATTGGGACAGCCTTTGCGCGGCGTTGTGACGTAATTGGCCTTCAAATGCGTCCTTCGAAGGATGCAGCCCCTGAATTGGGACACAGCCTGTGTCTCCTGAAACGAGAAGGCTCAGCAGCTGGGGACAGGACGCCCCTAGTTGTATTATGGGACAAGAGAGGCTAGCTGTTTAGCATGCTAACATCAGATATTTCTGCAAAACAGTACATATATGTCTTTGACATAACATCAACGCTGTGGTTTCTTCACATTCCGTCAATAATGTTAGATTATTTTTTGAATGCTTTAAAATAAAAGTTTTGCACATTGCCGCTTTAAAAAGGATATAAGTACTTTACATTTATGAAACAAATTAACGTTTTGTCGTCAACATTTTTATTTACAAATTTATAGGCTATGACTGCACCTAATCCATCACATCTATGTCATCTCAGTTAACAGGCATGCAATGATCCTCTCTGTTGTCCTGCAAGATGCTGCTTTAAAAATTGCTCCTCTGATTCCCATTACATGGATTGGATGCAATTGTCCCTAGTTTTCTGTGCCCATGGGCTCCTCAAGCAATAGGGTCTAATTGGCTGTCGGTGGGGGAAAAAAAGGACAACACTGACCTGACTCCTCAAAGTCTTGGTTGGCCATTTTCCAGGAATCTCGGATTTTCAGCAAACTGGCTTCCATAGCCCTCAGATCCACCTCGGGGCAATTACACTGGGGGTAGTCCACGGCGCATTGGCACCAGCAGTCATTGTCCCTGCACACAAACTGGCCCTCCTCATTACAGCCGATGTAGCTGAGAGCTGCCTGCACAAACCTGGCCCTCAGGTACTCTGGCAGTATGGCCTGAAGACCTACAGCGAGGACAAAAACAAAACATAAACATAAGAATGTCACATGGATGAATGAAGAGGGAGCTGCAAGTACTTTAGTTGTTGCAGAAAATGTGTTTATGGCAGTTGTTTGTTAGATCTGTAAATCACTGAAAGGCGGAACTCATTTCCTCTGTTTGTTTGCTTTTGCCACGGTGACATATGCTTGGCGTCACATGCAATATGCTAAGATTCACTTAAAGTTTTATTTTTACTGCACAGTTCTGCTACTTTTGTTCTGAATCATTACTGTCTGGGATTCACTTCAGAACTCTGCAAGCATGCACAGCAAAAAAAAAAGAAAAAAAGAAGAGTGATTGAAGCTAAATTCGTTCTGACACTCTCGTGCTGCAGTTATAAGCTTGCCAGAGAACAGACACTGTGACAATTCCATCAGAAATTGGGGGAGTTCAATTATGGATGGCCAACCTTGCAAATGAATCTTGTTTTCGGGGCTCTGAACCAAAACGGAGCTGACAGAATCGAGGTTGTCATAGTTACTGCATCCGAGAGGGCCTGTCCTTGTTTCGGTCACCTAAAGGGAGAAAAACAGGCACATTACAATAATCCATACTGCAAAAGAAACCCACTAATGGCATTAAATATACACAAAGAGAGAGAAAGATAAAGGGAGAAGAATGAAAGAGGCGAACAGTCATTCTGCATGACTAAATGTCATGCAGAATAAGATTAAAAACACCCTTTCCCTTTGCTACCTGCTCTTCTGAGAAACACAAAATACGTTAGGCATTATTTAGGCCACTCCATTGTGCAAATCAGGACAGGAGAATGACTTTGTGAGCTATGGGCTGGAAATTGAGTTGTGATAAGGTCCCCTGGAATAAAGCATATTGAGTAAGTTCTAATGTCATCTGTCAAATGTATCTCTACATTGCGTTTACCCATTACAGTGCCCACTGACACCCATAACATGCTAAAATCCATTGTGATGCTAGTGTAAGCACGTCCTATTCAATTATACGCACACCTGAGGATTCATGTAATTGCTTGGTGCAAAGGTTTACATGAAGTATGTAATATTGTTACAGGGCTGCACAGGCTCAAATGTGACGAGAGGCTTGGCAACAAAATAATCGCTGTCAAGTGTGGGCTCATTCTTAAAATTGAGGCTTGAAGGGCTCAGATTCAGCACTGCACTCCTATGACTTGTCGAACTCACAAGGGACTGTATTAAAATGAACAAAGCAGAACTACATTTATTGTTTTTTTTTTAAATGTATTCCAGCATATATTTCAAACTAGTGAACCCATTCAGTCCAATGAGAATTGTTCACCTGGTGCATACACCAAAACGTTTTATAGCTTCTGGGTTCACTTCTTTTTACATTGTGATGACATCAAAGGTTTTTAAAACGCTTTACTCAGTTTTACAAATATAAAACCTCCATGGATCAAAAATTCATAATAGGAAGAGTAAGTTCAAAGTGTCCTGTCAACAGTTTTACAGACATCTCTTTTACACTGGTGCTTTATAGGGAACACTGTGAGTGGCCAATGGGCAAAATTGGAGCGGCGCCCTAGTATCAAGATCTACAATATATGTATATATTTCTTTTTCCTTATCAAATGTTGGTGCCTACAGTATATTACCCACAATGCAACTCTAACTGCTGAGAATTTTGGGTGTATTATACAACTTTTGTCGTGGCCAAATTGTGTAATGTGCTGCACTAGGGCTGAAAAGACTTTTTCCCATAAGCTTACATTGTGAAAGAAGCAGCTGTAAAACAGTGGATACATTTTTTTTGAGTGTCACACGCCTGTGAAATGACTTGTTTCACTGTCACAATTTGAGCCATTTGGTCTCATAAATCTTGGAAAGAGTAGAAGGTCTCAAGATTAATTTCACACTAGATATTTGGTAATTGTGTTGCACCTGTGGCACAGCTGTAGCAGAAATACAGGATTCATGATGTCAGTAGGTGTGATTACTTCAACTATGATTGTTTCATGTTTTTTACATGCAGTTCACACAAGCGCTGTGACAATTTTCCCAGAGGAAACTTATGTTTCTGCTTGGGAGCTGTAAAGTCTCCACGAGAGAACTGAAGGCTGGAGGATATGAAATCACTGCAGCCTGAGGAGCGTAAACACATTTGGTTAGCATGAGTTTGTCTTTCCCAGGAGAACTCTTCTACTATCTAGGAAACGGTTCAGTGACATGAAATGAGGCGCCAAACAAGTTGGCAGAAATTGTTGGTTCGGCGCTGAGAGGGGGTCATCTACCAGGCAGTCTATAGGGGATATGACCGTCTTATTTATTCACATGCCATGCGTCAACATGGAATTTTTGAATATCTGACAATCTGTCACACAAAAGCTATGCCTACATAATTAGCAATGAAAACATTCCCCTGTTTAAAGATTTATCTCCAAGTCACGTCAGACAGCTTAAATTGACAAAAAGTACTGGAAGGAAAATCTGCATATGAGTGGTCTGTGATGAGTGGGCGTGTTGGAAGCAGCAGCAGGAGGCAGAGAGGGCGCATGGTTTTACACACCTATTCTGAGTCAGGTTAATTGACTCAGAACAGGTTAAAGTGTGTAGGAGTAGGAGAAGAAGAAAATCACATCGATTTACGCACATACATGGAACTCTGTTCAGCCTTTTCCCTGCTCATATTTGAGAAGTGAGAGTTTATTTGATGAAAAATGTGTACATGCAGAGGCTGTGGACTGTTACGCAGCGGCTTGTGTTTGCAAGGATTGTCAAAAAGCCGTTCTGTGCCTGAATAAACAGTCGGTGCGGTAAACATCACCGTGTCCTGGTATCTCTGCTGGAGAGCCATGTGAAAATAACTTTGGAATACGCTTAATAAATCCATGAAAACAGCTTCTGTTATTTGTACTCTGAGCTTTCACCTGGTCTGTGACAGAAGTCCAAATTGCCATAGCAATAGTAAAAGCTGGTTTTTTGGAGGGGAAGTAGAATTTAAGCACCCAGTCTCCGATGCTCATGTACCATTTTGGTAAGCAAGAACAAAATGACAGCAAACCTAACAGAGTGTGGACAACTAGATAATGTTCCTTTTATTGCTTGCTTGTATTTACTTATGAACAAGTAGAATGATCCTGTCTTCTTAATAAAAGGAGTGATTATCTGGGACAAATGAAGCTTTTTGTAGCGGTTCAGACAGATCACTGATCCACAGCTCCACTCAGGCTGTTTATTTCTATTACCAGTTGGGCAATCTATTAAAACTCACTGCTAATTCTCCGCTGGCTTAACTCCAACAAAATTTTCCATATTTATATTGATTCTACATTTAAATAATGTAATACAATGTAGGTTGACTGAATACAATAACACAAAGACAGCAACTATTTCTACAGAGACTGCTTCAGTTTTCGGCAACCATTACTCCGTACTCTGCTGTCTACATTAATCAGACTGATGTAGAACTGTAGACAAACTGTTTTCAACCGACAATAACTGTGTGCAAGCACATGCAGCAGGCAAGATCATACTGTTCATACTCTTGAACATTGAATAAGGTGAATATGTAGCCAAACTCAAGCTGTGTAGTCCTTTAAAACATAGTCATTATTGATAAAAAGTAACAAAAGTTTCCCATCATGTTCATTTGGAGGACCTTGCCGTTTTAAATCATGGACTAGTGGTCTGGGTCCGTGCATGGGCTCCCTGTCGTGCCAAATCCTGTGATTGCTCTCAGAGCACCATTTCACTCCATAGTTGGAGAGTAAAACATTTCAAGGGCTTGTTTCTCACTGTGCTGTATTCAGTACTTGTGTGTGCAGTGGTTTTCATGCAGGCTTGCCCACTCACAACAGAGACTGAGTGCACCTAATATCATACGATTTCATGTAATGACATGAAAACATTTGGAAAAGAGACTCTCTTGAAGAATAACTTTTTTTGCTGCTGCTGGTGTAGGTTTTTTAATTCTTTTTTTTATAAAAAACTGAGAGCAACAAATATTGGCTAACATCCATGGCAAGAGTGCAAAAAGTAACCCTGATGGCTGCTTGAATGGCTGGGTGGTAAACATGCAACAAAGAAAAGTAAACTCACTGAGTAAAACGTGGTAATAAAGTTCCTAATAAATGCCTCAAGTATGGAGATTCCAGCCTGTCCAGCAATGCATCGATTACAGCTGCCTGGTCAGTGGCTCTACCGTTCTAAGTTTGATGCTATAGGTAGGCTTTCGTGAAGCACAGTAGTATAAGAGTGAGAAAAATCAGAATTGAGGGTGGTTGGGTGGTAGGGTTTGTGATTTGTGTCCTGAGTGTGACCAAGAGTCAGATTGATTTGTTTTGTAGTCATTTTAAATAAGTAAGATGACATACAGAAATGCAATAAATGCTGTAACTCATGGTACTTAGGTGACATTCCTTACAGTGCTGAATGTTGGTGTCAAATCTGATCTTTTACTAAACTTAACCTCATAGTTCTTGTGTGTGACGTTTTCACAATGTTATTAGTCCTAAAGTCATAATATGTCATGATCTGTGAGCTGTTTGTAAGCAACATTTATTTTGGAAGTCCAGCTGGTTATTGTCACACTGGAGTAGAGAAGGTGGAACCAACAGCAGGAGACAACAGGCAGGAAGTACAATGGAAGAGGTTTTATTCAGAATCACGGCGACGGCAGGAACAGGCAAACACAACGGAACATGAGGATCAGGGAAACACAACAGATGACTCGACAAAGAATGAACTAAACACTGGACTTAAATACAAACAAAACTAGCAAGGGGGTGAGCTGCAGGTGGAAAGAGGTGGAGAAACACAGGTGAGGGTAATGAGTGGAAAAACACTAGGAACAGGGCTGGGCTAATGATGGAGATGCATTGCAGGTGTGGAGGGAGCACAAGAACACAGGAGGGAAACAGAGCAAAAGCCACCACAAAAACCCAGATAACACATAAAACACAAATAAAACTAAACTGAAATGACAGGACCATGACGGATGTTGCAAGTAGTTTTTTGTGCTGTATTTGACGAGCTGGGAGTGAGAACGTGTTGGAAATGCAGATAAATTAATCAGAAAATACACTTTCACAGATTGCACGATGTTAAAGACAAACTGCATGAAGAGAATGAAAAGAAACTCTTTGTGTTCGTATAAACTTGGAAGCGAGAAACAAGAGTTACGACAAAACAGAATACCTTCTGTGACAGGCATAAAAAAAAAAATCTGAAAGATGCTACTTTATCCAAGGCTCAAAGACATAACACCAGAGATGCACCGATGATACACAGACACACAATACAACTCCTCTCCTTTGAACTCATGGTTAGATTGTTCACAATCTCAGCTCAATCATCCTTGACAAAAGCCTGATTTAGAGCATGCGTATATCCAGACTCCACGGGCAGCAAAGATAAACTGCCAACCTGAAGGGAAATCCATCTCCTTGCTGTCACTTGCGAATTATTGCCAAACACCATGACGGTGTCTTCTTTTAATATTTTCCCAAAGGTCCAATAAAAGTAACAACGTTTCCTTGCCAGATTAATGACAGCAACTCCAGCCAGGAGGTAAACTGAGACTTTTGCAGCTGTGGGCAGAAAAGTTGTTTTTCTTTTGACATCTACTTTTGACAACTACAAGGTCAATAAGGAAACTAAATAGGGAGTGACATGAGGATGAAAAGAAGCTGGGAGCTCTTTACATCCAGCGTCTCTTTCAGTCTCTCCCTAATTAATAATTATCTGAGCTACTGTTTTCCAATTTACATTGACTCAAATCAAGTCCTTTGAATGAGATATCATCATATTAGACAGGACAGTCAGGAGGTACAGAGAGTGTGGGAGAGAGTAACTGACTTCCATTCTTCTTTTTTATTATTGATGCGTTAACACAATTAATTAAAATCCGAACAGGCTCCGTAGGGACTCGCAGATTAATTTCCAACACAGACAGATGTCCAACTTAAAGGGGAAAATTGACCAAATGCAAATCTAAAGATGGCTTTTCTATGCATAGCAATGAGACCATCTGCAAAAAGAACCCAGTGGAGCAGAGCTTGTGTGCACTGTCAGCCTTCTCTATTAGAAATCGACCCCAAAAAGAAAAAAAATCCTTTTTGTATATTTCACTACTTCCGAGACCTCATGGGGCAATGTTTGCTAAAAGCGAGAAAATACTAGTGATTCCAAAAATGTGATATGTAAATGACATGGATCGGTTGGAGGGGGAATTATTAATGTGCCGTAATTGAGTACAAGATAATTTGCGCTGACTGTGTTGGAATAACGAACAGCTGCATTTAATGGAACATTTAATTGCACTTAAAGGCTTTCCTAGAATAAGCAGTTTGTGATACTTACACATGCTGTGGACGTGACTTGTTTATCTTATCAGCATGAATTTCAGTTTGCCCTGCAGGCCTGCCTTTTTTGATGTCTTTCTTGCCGTCTAAATGCTCCCTTAGAATTTATTAATCCTCCATCTTCCTCGCATAGAGCCGTAAAAATGTTTGCCTTTTTAACATATCTTCAGGCCAGACTGATCTGTTTAAAATTAATATCCCTATAGCAACAAGTATACATTTCTTATTGCAAATTGACAAATCCCAATCATAGGGGATCGATATTGACGTTTAGTGAAATGTACTGTATCAAATTGTCATACATTACACTGGACAAACAACAAAGTCGTGGGCTATATTGCAAGAGTTCTGGAGCAGAATTCTGATCATACAAAAGCTAATGCATGGTTAAATTTCCTTTTCATTTTCATGCTTTCTTTCCTTTTTCAAGTCATTTTCTCTGGTGCTGTATCTGTCCGTCTTCTGCCACTCACTTGCACAGAATTCTTGAACCAGCAAGCCTGTAAGCTGGCAGGTAATAAAAGGCTCAGTCACAGAGAGAATCTTCATATACAGCCGTATTTGCATGGGACTAATGTTACCTGGGGACTCCTCTGTTGTATTACAACCCTGATTGTAAAAAAGTTGAGATGCTGTAGTTTTTCTCACTTAATTCTCACATTGCAGGCATCAAATTCATATTGAGTATTTACAAAAGGAATTAAGTTTATCAGTTATAACATCAAATTAAACATTAGTTGTAAAGGCTTTCATATTTTTTTTTAAAAAATCTGTTTTTATTGTTGTTTTACACAGCATTCCATCTTTTTTTTGAATCAGGGTTTAATTGTGGAGGTCTACTGTGATTTTTAATCCATGCAGATCTGCCAAAAAAAGGTCCACTGCAAATTATATACCATTTTTCAGCCAACATTGAGGTCAAGTGATAATATTTGTGTTATGTTTAGCAAAAAAAGGACCCAAATGCAAGGATCTCAGCTGGCAGTTGGAAGTGACCAAAAGTGAGCTTTATTAACAAAGCTGATTAAAAGCAAAACAAAAGGTAAGCAATAAAAGGGCAGGTAACTAAAAGCAAGAATCCTAAAAACAACAGAACAAACCAGGATGACACGTAGAACACGAGTAGCAATGTAGATGAAATACGAGGTGCAAAAACAGGACAGGAGAAAGGTGGAAAAAAGACAAAGACAGGAAGTGTAAAGCAAAACATGACACAAAGAGAGTGAACTTTCAAAATAAACCGGGAAATGACTAAAATAAATCCCAAAACCATGTCAGTTAGTCCCTTGTGAATCGGCATCTCTGATTTGGGGTCAAACTTTAAAAAAAAAAAAAAAAAAAAAAATCTGTTTTCAGTTGAGAGCTGTGTGATAGTTTATATTGATGTATAAAAGTAATGACAGAGAAAGTTAGGAGCAACAAAAGGTTGTCAAATTCAAGTACAACCACAAAGCATCTTTTGCTTGATCTAAATGGGCTGCAAACATGTATTTGTGCTTGTAACACATGCAGAAAGTAGGCAAAACAACTCTAAACTGTATTATTGATGTGGCTGCTGAAGAACAGATGCTTTGCTTCTAAAATGTTGATCTTACACGGAGCCTTGACTTCATATTCGGTGGATAATGTCAGTAAATTTGAGTAAAATACAGACTTTGCATATTCTGTGTGAATGTGCCACATGAAATTCAGATGTGGGGGGTTATATTTCTAAATCACGAGGTCCCCCAGTAATATGAGTCCCATGCGGACTGGGCTTAGGCCTATAAAATATTGCACCACATCAAGGAAAAAGGAGAGCAAGTTAACTGAGCAAGTCAATTATAGATGGGTGCCAAATTATTATGAAGTTTCTTAGTTAGGTGTTTGATCATCGTGAGCTGTTATACCAGCTCCAGTGCTCCTGGGAGGGATACATTCACTGCTCTAATAGAGTTCCAAAGATTTTCTCTCATTTAGTGTTTTGATGATGAAAGCACTATCTAACACATGCATGACTTTCGTCTCCCACAGTGGCTCACCCGAGTTGACATCTGGTGACTGTGAGTGCCATTGCGTATATGATTTACATCATTCACTGAGCTCTCGTGCCCTGTGTGGAAGCATCCGAATCCATTATGTTTCTCCACTCCTTTTTTCGTGTTTCTCCTCTAATTGTCACTAGTCTGTATATTCAAGCACCAAGCAAACATTCCCAAGTGAGCCCTGAGGGCATCCTTTTTAGCTCTGCATCACACTCTGTGAAAATGCCGCTCTGCCTGCTGCCAGAGACATCGTTCAGGGAAACATTGCTGCTTAGAAAGTTGACACAGTTCCACTCCCAGCGACCCAGCACACAAGTGCGGTGGTTCAGGACGTGTTGTTTCGACTTTGCCAGCCAGAGCCAGTGAATCTGGCATTGTAACTGGATTGAACACTGCAAAGCTGCTAGTTTTATTCAGTTTCTACAAGGGAGGGGGAGAGATTGTTGGTTCCAGTGTTCCCACTGGATAGGTAATGCACACACACACAAAAACACACACCTCTCAGTTCCTCTCAAGTTCAATCATGTTGTATTTGCCACGGAAACATGAAATAGTAGAGTTGTTGCAAGGAGATGACACAGCAAATCAAGAAAGCAGGATAGTGAAAAACAAGAACATACGTAAAGAAATGTTCATCAATCAATCAGATCTGTAAAATGAATCATAAAAACACGAACTAAGACTAAGCAGAAAGTCCCCTCTATGCCTGATCTCACTCAGAAGCTGTAAATGAATATTTAGAGCTAATAAATTGAATTAAAAGAACACAATGAAAGGAAATTATGCCACAAGTTGCCTAATAAAATACCTGTATTATCTAAATCAGATTATGGCCTGTCTTGCACAGTATTTAGATTGATGATAGCCTCTGTGTTATTGGTGTGGGGCCTCTGCAGGGCAACGCAGCACTTAGCCTGTTAACATGGTCCACTGATAGAGATGGCTCTGGGGCACATCCATTATTTAAAAATGTAAGGCTTTAATATTATTGTAAGACCAGTTAGGTGAGAGCATTTTACTGATGAAGATTCATCACCGCTGTGAATCCCTCATATGAATAATTCCACACAAACAGCATAAAATGTCACTTAGTGGGGCTTGTGTTGTCACATTGAGCAACAATGGACTTTAAATGGCTGCACTCTCTGCTTTCTGGAAAAAAACTACGAGATAGCATTAATGTTTCATGAAAATCATCTCTCATTTCAAAATTGCCTCATTCGCTGCACCTTCAAGAATTGTCACTCGCTTAATCACCACGCCGTAGAAGATGTGAAAATCCACATTTGCATCTGGGATACGTTTATGCCTGTTTATTCAGTCTTTGAGGATTTCAATGCACATTTTAAGACCACTTTGTTGCACTGGCTTACACTCTAATGTCAACCACGAAGGGATAAGCTTATAAACTATGAGCAAGAAAAGGGAGAGAAGGAGGAAAATAGCATCAGAATGAGATTATTGCATGCCCTCAAAAAAAAAGGGGAAAAAAAGCGGCTTCAAGCCACAGGGGAGCGGAGGGGAACCTTTGGTAGGGAAAGTGGCATATAATACTGTATGTGGTGTTATGTTCACTGAGTCACAGAGTCTCTTTGAAAGAAACTAAGCTATTTCCTTTTACAGAAAGTCACTTGAAAGGGGGCCAAGAGAGAAGATTAAAGACAAATAGCTGGATAAAGTGAAATTCTTAAAAATCTTGACACTGGACCTCAGATGTGAGTCTATAGCCAGGAGCCATCCTCCATGAAGTTTAAAGGTGTAAGGTTATCCGACTGTGTGCCCACCGATCATTACTGGCTGATATTCCAAGCTAGCAGTGTACTCTTGGGCCACATATGGGTATGATGTGGGACATATTGCATACACAGTCAGACTTGAGTGATCTAATCAAGGCTGTAGTAAGACACATGGCTGAGTACTGGATGACCCAGCCACGTTGGGCATGATGTATGAGGCCCACATCTAGAAATGAAAGACTCAAGCACTAACAATGGGCCATACTGCATGTGTGGTGTACTTGCGTGTTGTTGGACTTGGACGGTGTTGCTGACCTTGAGCTGTATCTCTTGGATCAGACTTGGCTAAGACTTTGCCAGACTCAGTCCAGAACTATCCACGCTCTTGTTGGTACAGGCTACAGCTGTACTTTATGACCAAGACTGTGCTTAGACTAGCTGATGTTGTTCCCTGTGTGGACCTATACAATTTGCCAGCTGGGTTTGTTCTCAATAGTTTGATCAGTGGATTCTATAAAGGCTGATCAGAGTTGCCGATCAGATGATGCACCACTAAAATGCCATAGCTTTCTGCAGGGCTTGAGACTAAGGGTATCCCGTTGTTCTTTTGCCTGGGACAATAGAAGAATAGTTAATATCACTGTCTGGCTACTTAGCGCAAGCCCTATGAAACATATGAAGACCATCTATCCCCTCAGTCACAGCTTCCTAGCATGACCTCATAACTATGCTGCGCTGGTTAAACTAAGAGGTCACTGCAAAATATGTATTGAAATCAGCAGGAGAGTTAGTTAGCTGTTAGCAGTTAGTAGCCAGTGAGCAGCAGAGTTCTGCAGTGTGTTTGTCTAGGGGAGCTAAAAGCTTAATAATTCTAATAGTTTTGGTTCAAACCTACTTCTTGAAATCAAGAAAAAATACATATATCTGTTTATTTACTCAACATTTTAATGGTGTGTTTATTACGTCACTCATTACTAACAACTACAGTTAATAATAATCAATGGTCTGTGATTGGCTGATTCCAGCAATTACAATTATCTTCCCCTGTAAGGAAAGAAACCTATAGATCTTGTAAAGGTTAAAGGGGTTGAAAACACTGTGAAAAGACAAAAGAAGAACATTTATGTTCCTTTTGAATAATGAAGATCTGCCCCATATGAATTATTCATCCATGCTCGTGATAACAAAGTGCTTTGTTTTTTATTTGGTTTTGTTTTGTTTATCCGGCCATCAAAACTGCCCCCAAACTCAGGCAGCTGTGTTCCCTGCAAATCATTCCTCAGCAGCCATTATCTGATTTCTCTAGCTCGAATCTTACTTGTGTTCTCTCCTACTCCGACAAATGAAGTGTAACGCCGCATGACTGACTGAACACTCAAGGCTCCGCACAGCAAATTGGGTCAAACATTCCTTATCACTTCTCCTCCCTGTCAATGATATTCTCCTCCCAACTTTAGTTTAATGAATCTTCAATACATAGGAGCTGGGCCCCAAATCAAAGCTAAGCACAGTGATTGATGCAGCATTTCCTGTGTACCTGCCGCACTTTGATCCCGGGCTAAAAAGGCCTGCTAAATAAGGCCGGTCTGTCTCGTTCTCATCTCGTCTGCTCAGTCGCAATATGACACCTTAACTTATACCACAAAATGTTTGACAAATGACAGAGACTCTCAAAGGAAATTACTGAAATGGAAGGGCTGATTCATCACACTACGTAACAGCAAAGCCATTTTTTCCACACTCCTATCTCATTTTTCCCGTCTTTGATTATTTTCCAGTGCTGCTGTGCTCAGTCCTCCAGGCCTCCAGGCCAGGCATTTCTACCATTTAAAATATGTTATCTCTTGAAACCAGGGGACCAGTGCTCTTCTTAAAGGCGGCCTTGTTTTGGCATTCGTCTTCATTGGGGTGAGGTAAAAAAAAACCCATGTTGAGAATTAAAGGCTGCTGATGCTGTGAATATTTTACATCAGTCACCTGAAAACGCCTCACAAACAAATGTACCCCAGAGGGCTCCTTCTCTATTCATCTCAATCAGAGAGGTTTTTAGCAGCACTTTGGTTCAGTGGTGGCTGCCAAATCAGCTCAACGTCCACTTGCCAATTCACTTTAGAGAATGTACAGTTTTATCTCTGATGGACTGTATAGTGGGGCATCACTAAGGACAAGTCAATGAAAAATGGGCTGCGGCACAGAAAAAGGCAAGCAATTTAGTTTTTTAGCTGCAGCTACACAGTCAGAATGGAGGAAATAGACCATGATGCCTGCTTTTCTAGCGGAGTTCTCTCCTCGAACGCTTAAGGCTTGTCTTCTTTCTGATATAAGATGTGACACCGCCCTTCCCACCAGACTGATAACTATAACAATCTAGGCATGTACATTTTAAGGAGACTGAGAGTTTATGTCACAGTATATTATACTACATGTATGGTGAATGAGCATTCCTGTGGGTCGGATATGAGTATGATTGTATGTCAATTAAGAGTCTTCATCTTATTCTTCTTCACTCAAACCCCAAATGTAACTTGGGAAATAGACAATCTGATCATAGAAGGGCATTTTAAAACGTGTGGTCACCTTTTCTTAGTTTTTTCACATTTTATTTACAGCCTGAAAAACAAAGCAGCCCTGTATAAAATCTTACCAAAGAGGTCTTTTGCACAACATGGTCAGCATGGTTAGCAACACATGGGCAAGTAAAACCAACCTTTTGTGAGCTTAGCATGAAATCAGGGGTTTATTTTTGATGGGTAGGAATATTTTTCAATCAATGAATTTGGCAAAAGGCACACAATACCAGACATGCTGGCTCTAGCTTTTCCAATGTGAGAATATTTTTTGTTTTCTGTTTTATATAACTGTCATATGGTCTGTTGGTCACAGAAAACAAGCTATTGGAATGCATCAGCCTCAGCTCCCTCAAATTGTGGATGCTTTCACAGTGTGCTGACATTCAATGGACCAAATGCTGATACATGCCGGTCAGCACTAACTGGGATTTAAGAACTGATTTGTGGTTGAAAACTGGGTGATATCTAGTCTGAACGTTCAAGATGTCTTTCCACCCTCTTTTCGACTGGCTGAAATGCAGTTACAACATCAATGTGTAACAAAACACAAGCTAGTTTGTTCAGTTGAAGTTTGAGAGAGAGACAATATTTATTATTGTGAAGTTATATCTCCAAAGTCATATTGCACTGGTAGTGAAAATGTGATAAACAATACACAGATTTCAACACATTTAAGATGTAATTAATATGGAACTATGAGCCCCTAAGGCCATGAGCTGCCACAGAGAAGCTTCTCAGACATTGTAATGGGAACAGTTCTATAGATTCATGTAAAATAAAACATTATGCTTACTGCTTTACAGCACATGCATAAGTACTTAGGCGTTACAGCTCTGACCTTTCCAAACATGAACATGTGGGGTGAGGTGCACAAGTTGAAGAAATAAATATGAGGCCTGATGCCACCAAACTACACGGGGTGGTTATGGTTCAGAAGGTAGAGTGGTCATCCACCAGTCAGAAGGTTGGTGGTTAGATTCTTGACCCCTGCAGTGAAATTATATAATGTCTCAAGTGCAGGATTTGCACTACAGACATTTTTCATAATAATAGTAATTTTGTAGCTTGACGAAGACACCGCATTGTGATTTCCCAGTGTAATATACTCAAAATGTGAACATTTAATCAACATCTTCAAATAGTCGGTGAAAAAAAACTTTAATTTGAGAGCCATTCAACATCTTTTCACCTGCAACCACAGCCGTTTTTTTAAATGTTGTTTCAACGGGAGAATGGGCTGGGCTATATCATCACTAACAATCGTTTTGTAATTTTACTTTAGATAAACCTAAAGAATAGTTTATTATAAGTAGGCAAAATTCTCCTCTAAATCATAGGAAAAAAAATAAAAATTTGGAAAAGGGGGGGCTGATGTTTTGGTTTCCACACTACACTAAGGCATAATTCTACCATAAATTGAAACTGGTTCCTTAAAATAGTTTCCTAAATCTATTACAACTCTGTGACCGTCCTGAGGTCACATGATGACACCGAGCCTGATTGCTGAGGAAGTGATGTTCTGAAGGTAAAGATAGAGCTCTCATGTTTCAAAGGTATTTCGTCATCATTGTAGCCTCATTCTGTTCTCTGTCGGATACTATGTCATGTCATCTCATCTAACCTCAGCCTTACACGTTGTGAATACAGTAAATAAATACCTAAATATATGCGCACTTCAGGAAATGTCAGCATTCTTTCAATTTCAATTTTACCAGACGCAGCAGTAAAACAACAACAAATAAATGGGTCATACCACAGGTTTAAACACAGCTAAAATAATAAAAGGGGATCTATTCTCCGTATCAGATGTGTCTGGGTGTGGCACATCCAGTCACAGAACCACCACTGCAGAGGCAGGTGTAACCACAGCAGACACACAAGTCAAACAGACTGAGGAAGCTGACATTGTCTCAGATGACGGTTTTTGCAGGTTGCTGATATTACCCACACTGCATGACTTCATTCTGTTGTTTACCACGAGCGTGTAAACACGTTAAAGCCACGTGAGGAAACAGATTCCTCGGAAGGCACGGGGAATTCAGTCTGCGGTGCGAAGGGCAAACTCGGCCGATTCAATTCATTTTTCTTGATAAGAACTGACAGAGTGATGAATGAACACACCCCGAAGGTATTAAGCAGTAAAGGATGCAAGGTTATATTTACATCATAAGCATATCTTGATATTCATAGCACACTGCTCCATATATGAGCCTGTGAATACACACATGAAAGAACAAGGAGGGATGTAAACAATACTGCTGACTTCATCTCTTCTCTTGCTTGAGCTGTCATTCGCTCACTGAGCATGTGTGCGTGTTTTCTCCGATCAAATCAAAGCAGCATATAAAATGAATACATTGTAAGATTAGCAAGAAGAAATGTATATTTTTTAATCAATCGTCTACATAAAGACTGTCAACTAGATCAGTCAGTTTTTTGCATATAGATTCTGTTTCTTTTCCAAAAAAGAATATTTAAATTTCATAAAGTCTTAACAACATGAACAAAGTGTGTGACATGGCACCCTGGGCTGCCGCAGGACAGGCCAAGGGCACTGCAAGATTTATTTCCATTTTTTTGATTGCATATTTCCTGTTTTGTATAAATAATGCTTCACCACATTAAAGAACTTCATGTACCAAAATGCAAAAATGACATTAAAATATCATTAATGCTGCTAATTAATGCAGTTATGTTGCAGCTAAGACTGGCGATGACAGCTCACTCAACGAACTAGCTGCACCACACCAGAATGGAGGGAAGAGAAGCTTTAAAACAACATGGATATGTTTACATTTAAGGGACAAAGCCCTCTAGCCACCATATGAATTATGACTCATATCTGTGGAAAACAAAGGGAAGTAGTCCGCAGAGGGTGGAGGTCAAGGTGCATAGATGACTCAACAAATGACTAAACTTAAACTTGGAAGACCACTGTTTGTCTCTGACAGTCTATGCTGGTTTCTTTTAACCATAATGGCAGTCATTCCATAATAATTACCAAGTGGTTATTATTGGAACAACGATGATGAAGGTCCCCTACAGTTGTTAGTTTTTGTGCCTGAACTAAACCAAGACTTAATCAGTGGCAGATAAGAACACGATTTTGAAACAGTGATTTGTAATGGTTTTGGAACACACCGACAAATGTGGCCATCCTATAGATCTCGAAGACAAAGAAAGGACTTATAGGTGTGTTCCCAGAATGCATTAACAAGTGACAAGAAGTTTTATTTGGACACAATGAAGAGACATCTTTAGACAAAACCCTCTGCAGCTGACAAAAGTACTTCAAGAGAGGTAAATGAAAAACAGAATCAGTGCACGGTGTCATGTACTTGACATCACTTGAACATGAAGAAATATATACAGTAAATACATTTTAACTAATAGATATACCTCTACTTAAACTGTCTCCAGGACTAGTTTAACATTTTGTGAAATATCCATATTTGCTTTTGTGCTGAGTTACATTAGAAGGCTCGATGTTTTTACAGTACATATAAAGGTACCACTGGCAGCAAGTTAGCTTAACATGGCATAAAGAGTGGAAACAGAGGTGGGAAGGAGTTCCTTCATTTAAAAAGGTTTTTCAGGACACATTTTCTCATCATCAACAGATTTTACGATGAGAAGAAAATTGAGAAAAGAGAAGTAATAGAGAGGTTTCCTCACCAAAGGCATTCTCTCCGGATAATTTTCTCTTAATGCACCATCAAAGCATTTATTTGGAGAAGTTCTACAATTGAAATATCCAGAGGTAACCTATGAAATAGCTGCCACTGGGTTCTTGGCAACAACATTAGGTGAGGTCTTAAAGTGCACTCACTATGAAGGGTTCATTAATTAAAAATGGAAAAGGTAGCTTAAGTTTATCAGTCTATACAGAGGGTCCAGCCTGTAAATGTGGTTCTAATTTTGTCAGCCAAGGACTGAAGTTCCTTTATGTCTTTTAAAATATGCTTTAATATTCTGCAGCATAATGATATTCTGCAATTGAAGTGGGCCAGAGTATCCCACCGAGGGCCTATTGATGGGTCGTAAGCTGCGTACAGTAATTGGTAGTAAGTGGTAAGTACTTGGCAAGTACTGACCACTGTAGAGTGTCTTAATTTGTTCCAATACTTATGCCCAGAGGGGAGCACATGCACTATTAATATCTTAAAAAAAACCCACAAACAGCCGTTGCACAGCAAGAATTTTGTATTTATTATACAAAACCTTTCGCACCTACCGTACTGCACAAAAAAAACAAAAAGAAAATTGAATAGATCTTTGTGTGTTGTCCAAGGGGCTTCAATAGCATCTCTCAGAACAATAAACAAAGTTTCTAAATAACAAACTAACTTTGTGAATGTCATCGCGTTCAGTAAGACTCCGGGTTTGAAATATGAGCCAATATTTCATGGTAATGATCCCAGAATATTCTGTTATCATCGTATTGTTTTGATACATACTCTTGTTATGTAGGTCACTAAATGTTTGTAATGTTTGCAAGGCAAAAAAAAGGGTACATACTGAATTAATTTGGAGAGTAATTCCACAGAGACAGAAGAAAAAAAATGAACCCTGATTGGCTGGCAATAGCAGCTCTCCTCATTAAAATTAAGCTAAACCTGCTGATTGTAGGGTTTCCATTCAAACGCTCCATACTGGCCATGATTTCATTAATTTTTTAGCGAGGGAGCTAATCAAGACCACTTGCCATGTTTTTAAAATACAATGATTACGTTTACCCACTGAAACAAAATCTAATTTGAACCGTGTCCTCATTGAAATTGCTGCAATAATACATGAAAAAAAAATATCCAACAATAGGCGCAAATTGAACCTGTCTATCTACTTGTTTTTCTCATTGCTATTGTGTTTGACAAAAGCCCAGAGAGCAGTGGGCATTTACCTTGATGGCAGTGGAGGCGATCTGGATGTGGTGCAGCTTGTGCAGGGTGCTCTCTCTGTCAATAAAGTAGGAGGCAGCCAGCTGGTGCAGAGCTTCCAGAGTCACAGCTGTGCCATTGGATTCAGTCACTTCAGACGTCCGACTCAACTTCCGCTTGTCCACAAAGATCATTAATGACTCTTCCCCTGTGAATACACAAACGCAGACATGCACACAAAATTCGCTAATGACTCATCCTGAACACACACTCACATTATGGGTAAATATTGACCCATGAACACATTTCATCTGCATATAATGACCTTAAAAATAAAAACAATTCTGAACCAAAAAACATAACTGCCTCTGCTAATTTAATACCTTGGTGTCAAATGTGGTGATAAGTCTGCAGCTTACAGTGTAATTGACAAATTGAGATGCTTTATGAAGCCAGTCTTTCAATACAAACAGGGCCGAAGCTTTCAGAGGAGGGTGTATTGACTAGTGGAAAGAGTGAAAGATCGATGGAAAAATCTTTCTTAACAGTGTTGGGTTTCATGGGGAATGTGGTCTTAATTTGTAGAGAAATTACAGTAGAACTAACAGTATAATACAGTACCGCTGGGGGTAGATAAAGGTTAACACATCTCTACAGCAGTGTGAAAAAAACCCATCAGTTTTAACAACTCACTTTGTCTATTAGCAAGTCTTGATTATCTGTTAACAACTAGAGAATAAAAAAGATGACATCATTTCATAAGTTATAAGAATAGCACAGTATAGACACGTTTTTCTTGAAAGAAAAGGCTTGAAATAAGGAAACCATTGGAAACACTTCAGATTATCCTTTCAATGAAATCAAAACCGCTTTAAAATACTGTTGCTCAGATGAATACGACCCTGTTCCTTAACACTAGCCAAAGGTAATACCAAGGCTGTTTTAGGCCATTCTTCAGCTGTGATACCTTTCTTTTTGTTTGCAACACATCATGTGCAAGATCTCCCCGATCTTTTCTAAATACCGTTGGTATTCATTGAGACTGTTTGAGTTTATGCACAAGAGATATGAGATGAAAAGAGCCAGCAGAGGAGCTGGGAGGAGATTGTGCAGCAGATAGCCATGGGAGCTTTGCTGCGCATTACATCTAACTTACATCTATTGTTATGGAAACACCGGATCCATCGACATCTTTGTCAAACAACTCCAAACACAGATTTTAAATGTCGAATCAGAGAATATGAGCTGGAAAAACCACAAACAGCCCCTCAGTCACAGCTGAGACAATATTTATTTTATGTGTAGTTGTGTGAGTAGGAGAAGCAACGGTATAGCACTTCAATTATGTTTAACTGCAGGATGAAATTCACCTGTGTTTGACAACTGATGGTCAACAGCAACAATGATGGACAAGCAGAGAAAGAAGGGGCTGGCAAATTTAGGACACTGTTGTTGGAATTATACAACAGCCTTTTTCCACCAAAGTAGTTCTAGGAACATGAGCCGCAGGAACTACATTCAGAATATAAAATCAAATTCCCTTCATCCCATTTCTACTTGGGATTCCAGCCAACACATCATCACTCCCAACTTGTCAAAAATGGCAGCTTGATCAGTGGCCTTCAGCTTCAAATTATGATGCTCTACCTACTCCTCTAGAGTCATTTTTGTACGTGAAGGGCTCCGTGGTCAAGCTAGCAATAATACGTAATATGCATGTCTTGCATGCATGTACTGCAGACTTTCTGAATAAAGCTGACAAATAGGTCACATACCACAACATATTTGAACTTTTGGACTTTTGTTAACATTGTGAAAACTCATTAAAAAAATGTTTTTTAATGCAGATTCATCTCGCAGTTCTTTGGAATTTATTGCTGCATGACGTGATGTCTTTATGGATTTTGGAAACAAGACTTTAAGATGTCTTCAAATTAGAAAAGATCTAGTGAGCTTTTGAAAAAAAAAGCAAATACAGAAAAGTTACATTTTCTTTGACTCACTACTAAATTTAGACGTTGCAAACGATGTAAACATGATAAAACTTCCTGAGGTTGTAAAAAGGTACCTGGTAGATTTCCTGTAGTGGAAAAAGGCCACATGTTCATTCTGGATGCCCAAAGCCTCACCTTTTTATTGTGTTAATGTACATTAATACAATCAAAGTAAACCCCTGCCCATCTACTTTATTTACCTCCCAGTGTGGCAGAAAGCAGGAAATGGGTTCCGTATTTTCTGATAATGTTGTCAGTGATGGCACCGAGACTGGGCCTCCTGCCCAGCTGCCTAATGGTCTGGAGGAACTCGGGGTCCAGCGGCAAGGAAAAGCCATTGTTCTCTTGTCTCTCCAGGGCCAAGCTGTTCACCTTCCAGCGGCCAAACTCCCTGCAATGTCACACAAACACAAACTCAATGGAAGCAAAGGACAACATATGAATGCTGCATGCAGGCACATTTGTCAGACGAAAGCTACATATAAACTCATACACTGTAAGTTCCCTGTTTGGATCTATCATTGTCAGAAGTGACAGGGATCTGGAATCTGTTATGAGACATTTTCATTGGAAACACAATTCAAAGACCAAATCCACTAAGTTGGTCTGAACACTTGTTTTCAGTTCTTGAAAAGAAAGAAAACGCAGCCCTTTGTTGTGATTTTAAAGTGGACAGAACACAGCTTGCCCCACATGAGGAGGCTCATACCCAGATCTGTTCCTTGCCAGGCATAAAATATGATGTCAGCACGACCTCTAAGTGAATCTTATGTGCCACTCTTTAAAAGATGAATGGTCTCATGCTGTTTCTACCTCCGGCTCGGAGAATTGCTTTGCACCATAGTGAAAAACATTGTGTTTTTCCACCGATTTTAAATAATAGCGCAATCTTTTCTCATCTCGAGTCACTTTTTGAGGCGCTGGACGGGCTATAATCATGGATGGAGTCTTGCTGCTTTCAGGGCCTCTCTTGGAGGGAACGGGCTTCATCTAAAGTCGTTTGATATTCAGTCTGGCCTCGGAGCATGCCAGCTGCCTTTATCTACCAAGTGCAGACTGAGTGCTGCTGCTTGATGCATAGATTAGGGCTTTTCAAATACAGCTGATAAAAAAACATGGTTCATAGGAGGGGAGAAATTGAAGACCTTTCGATCACTGTTGGGTAGGTAGATGACTTGTCTAATGAGAAGAAGAACACAGAAAAAATTTGACATGCATTTGAGTTTGAATTTTGTATGCCATGTTAAGCTGCAAAAGGTGAGATTTACATGTAAAAATACACTGTGTTTTGTCAAAGGATGGCTGCAACACAACATACATTTCGATCTCCATATTTTACATTACTACTACATCTCCGGCAAGACCGGTAGCCCACTATGCCTAAGCATTGGGTCATTGTCGAAGACTTTCAAATCACAATGTGATATACAAGTAGCTCAGTGAGTTGGGTACCTTTAGTGAGTGTGCGTGCTAGACAGTGAGAGAGAGAGAGTATGACGTTGGGAGTCATGCTGTGATGGTAGCAGTGCAGTGTATGTACAGTTTACGCTGTTTGTGGGGGAATAAATGCTACAACTTCTCAAGAACCAGGCCCAAGTTCCAGCGCCTTGCTTGCGACAACTTCGACCCAGGCTAAGTTAACATGCTGACCTTTTAGGTGGACCAGTTCAGAATCAGAATTCAGAATTCCTTTATTAGTCCCTCCTTTATTATTCACATCTGAGTGACAACTGTCCAAGAATATAAGATATTAAGTGTTACATATTTTACTCCACGATTGCTACCAAACTAGCTACACCATCAAAACTGCATGAATGCATTTTTGGACAAAAATATACTCAAAAACAAGCCACAAGACACAAACCTCTGAAATATAAGGCTAACGTAATGCTATTGTCATGCTAATTTAATAGTTACATGCTGAAACTAATGTCACAATACTTGGAGCTGTGTTTCCGACAAACCCAGTATCTCCTCTCCTTGTAGCTCTGTTTTGGTCTCCACCAAGCGTTGAGACAAATCTCTGCCTCTTTAGCAGCTACATGTCCTTCTGTCTTCACCAGCTAGCAACTAACTTTGTCTTTTCGAGTGCTTGGCAGGTAGCATACAGTGAGTTTGTCAGAGCTCATTTGCTAGAAACAGCTTCCTGCTGCTCCTGGAAACAGGATTGATGAGAGCACTGAGGCTGAACCATGCAGTAAATATGCGTTACAAAACTATGAAATGAGCTAAATGAAGCTATAAAGCTCCATCTTCTTATAATGTGTTGCATACTTCAATGCAAGTTAATGCAAGTCAGGTATATTATTCAACTGGATTAGCCAAAACACAATTCCTGATTTGGTTGGTTTATCTCAATTGCTTGAGTCTCAATTGAATTTTAAGAAAAAATGCAATATGGCAATCAGTATGTTCATTTGCATCACCATTACTTTATCTTTATCTCCAACCATTAGTAGCATCCAATGCAAACAATTTGTGACAGGCAGGCAAACGCAATCTAATTTGAAGGTAAGCTGGGTTTCAATAGCGCAGGACTGCAAAAAGAGATACTGTAGCTGTCCACTAATGTGGTTTCTGAGAAGAAAAATCCCTGAAACTTTCAATAATGTAAAGTTTTCTCCGAACACTGCTTGAAATATTCTTTGCAAGGGAGCAAATGGGAACCCTGGGTATTCCGATGTGTGTTTCTCTCTCTAACAGTGCATACAACCCTCCAACACCCAGTAGACACACACCGGCTCCCTCATGCAAAAACACATGCATTCACACACCCCGCAGCTGCAAACATCGCAACAAAGCTGCCCTTGCTGCAACAACTTTGCTATCGCCCAGAATATCGCAGAGCCCCCATGGGTGCGGGCCTGCTGCCAATCAATTTCCCACCAATAACAATGACCCCCAGAGAAAAATACAAAACAGAAAACAGCTCATTAAGACCCGTTTCATGTCAGTGTTTCTCTATAACGAGCGGCCATTAGTGTTTCTCTCCGTCCACTGGGGCCAGCTGAAGAAGGGAGCAGCGCAGAGAGAAAGAGGGAGAGCTTAACTGTGATCGACACAGTGCCTCGCTATGCTGCCCGCTGATGGACATTTATAAATGGTGCCACAGCAAGGCTGGAGAGTACAGCGCACACACACACACACACACACACACGCATGTGCACAGATCTGGTGTCGAGCACGTGAAATTCAACCTCACCTTTTACACACCACACGAAAAGATCTTGGGTTTCATGGAAGACTGCAGGTTTATTTTACCCCTAACTGTTTTCAGTGAGAAGCTGAGTGACTGCAATAGCCTATCAAAGACACACACTCACACAAACAGGCAGCAGGTTTATTTCACCTGCAGCTCTGTGCAGCGGGGCGCTCGCTGCACATCTACCTGTCAGCCCCCCCTCTGAGCGATCTGGAGCGCTGTGCACTAGGAGGTGAGCAGCTGCAGGGGGTACGGGGGGCCGAGATCAGACCGGGGGAGTCATACCTTGCTACCTGTCCATCAAAGCCCAGGTGTCTGAGATCGATCACAGCGTACAGGCAGCCTGAGGGTGCCGCTTGGTGCCCAACATAACAAATCAGGGGATCAACCTGGCGAATAACCTGCTGACGCAGTTGAAACACGCTACCAAGCACAGCAATGCAGATTGTGTCAGTGTTCAGTACAGTATGTGACTGAGAAGGCTAGTGTCTGCTACTGCTGAGGCATGTTAATGGGGACATTATTATAAGGAAAATTAAATGTTATCAAAAGGGGACAACACTGTGATTTCCAAAATCAAAAGAGGGCACTTGGTAGCAGATAAAGTCTATACTAAAGCAATATGCAAATCTAAAACTGCTTTTTAGCTCAAAGGATTATTCTGTAAGTTAGTTCAAACTTTTTAACATTGCTACCTTGAAACAACATGGCTGCTACTGTCATTTGTTTGATTCTTTTTTCATTTCATTAAATTTACAGACATTAAGTGTGCGTTGTTTCTTTCAAACATATGGGTAGTTTCAACACAAATAAGAGCATGGTAATAAGCAATCTAACTGTAAATCTGTAATAACTTTCCCATGGCCAGTGTGGCCCGCCTGGTAACCCATCTGGATGAAATATGTCAATATTTTACAAATAAATTATTAAAAAAAATATGAAATGAAGACAAGGTAGGTACCATGAAATGTTGTTACCTTGCGTAACATGAACTCTTTGGAATGACAAAGTAAAAAACGACATAGTAACATTATAACTTAAGTGTATAGAGTCACCCTCAAATGAAAACACAGATATATTAGATTTATTGTAGTGAAGGTACCTGGCCATGGAAACTGGCTGCTGCGTTTGTTTTGTGCGACAAGAATTTTGACTTTGGTAAACTTTGGTAATGTATGCCAACACCCTCTTTCTGTTAGGTTAAGATATACAAATACTAAATATCTCTACAACTACAACTTGTCTCTATCCTGATTTTACGGATTTGACTTTGTTATTTCTTAGCAACTTCTTTACATTACTACATAAATTATTATTATATTATTATTACTACTACATAAATCACAGCTTGTAAATTAAAGGTTACCAAAATGTATCGTCTTTATTTTTATTTTTCTTGAATTAATTTCAAGCATCAAGTAAAACTGTATTGTGTGTGATACTGTATCACATGAACAATTACAGTGGCACTGGCCCACATACACTGTTGTTTAGATCAGCCTCTGTCATTATTCTTTTTGAAAAATACCTCAGGGAGTGTCTATATAAAGTCTGCTGCAGGGTGAAATCCTGACCCTCTGGTTAATAAAAAAGCCCAAAAGATAAGTTCTGACTGCTTCATAATTCTGTTTAATGACTGGAAACCACACGGGGGGGCCAAACCATGTCTTTCAAACTTTGGGAAATAAATCAAGCTAAATGAGGTTGTGCTAATGCATGATCAATTTGAAATCCTTTCAGAGGGATTTGCATATTAATTCAGTTATTTGCTCCTATTAGCCTGAACAATTGTGTGGCCAATTCATGAGCCGTATACACAAGGTCACATGTGACTGGCAACGTGCGAGGATCTTCTGTAATTGATACAAAACCCAAACCTCTGTTACCAGATGTGAAACTGGATGACACTTTGCCAGCATCTTAGATTAAATTGTGTTATGTCAAAATTTGCAGTATAGTTAGCACACATACACACAACTTTTAAAACAGCAAAGAGCAAGCAGATTCATTTAAATATATATATATATATATATATATATATATATATGTATATAATTTATGTTTGAACTCACTTTATGTATGCAAGTTAATTAGTTTAGCATGAATAAACCTAACAGCTCTATAATTCCTCTGTCGTCAGTGTCTCGATAATGCTAATTATAATGTGGTGAGCTACAGTGCATTCTCATTTGAGCTCATCATGAGAACATTTGAATGTCACATCGAAAAACAGGAAGATAAATCAGAGAAAGTCAAAATGACTCGACTTGTCTTCGCAGGTGTTCTGAGTATTTGCATTTATACACAGTTCCCGACAGCGAGCTGATTACTGCCAAAGACACGGTTTTCTTCCAACTCGCATCTCTTCGCCGCTTTACTCAGATACTGTGTAATGACTTTACAGCAGTTAGGTCCACATCGATGGTCTTCATATCAACACTCTGGATTCAAACTGTGATTTACTGCACAATATTTACAAACTGGAAAAACTGTGGAATGCAGTGGAGGCAATTTTCTTCCATTATATAGTAATTAGTGCACATTTTGAGCTATATCAGTGGTATAAAGGGGAGGAGGTTAATTAAATGACTTACTTCATTTAATGGATTCACTCAGGAAAGTCTAATTTCACATCTGACTTCATGCAATATGGAGCCTTTATTTAAATCACATATTTGTCTTTCATTGCACATAAGATTCTGTTACATATTAGGTGCCCTAAAAACTCATTTGTCTACCAGAGACTTTGTTTACATACTTATACAACTAATTTGTTTTGCCAGTTCAGTTTCAGCGGGATTCTAATAGATCACGTTCACTTGCAAAGTTTTTTCAGGGGAAGAAAGCGCTAGGATTTGTACAAAAGGCTTCAAGTACCCAACCATGACTATGGTTTAATAAAAAGGTTAATAATGCTTTAGATCAGAGGTCACCAATTGGTGGACCCTGTTCCGGGTCCATACCCAGAGGCCGTCCTATCCAGACCCGGATCCGGGCCTATAACCAATAAATTATTGCAAATTATCACATTTTAATGGAGCATTTCTATATTACATGGCACCACTTTTCCAGCCTTTACAGTGTTGGTTTAGTGGCCCATGGAAACCCACAGAACAATTGCATTTGCTGTAAATCATCTCACATGACGCAATGTAGCCAATCAAATCAGCACATTCGGACAAGCAGGGTGACTAGAGTGAGTGATATAATACAGACAGGAATCTGTCGGTCAGAGAAGAGGTATTTCACATGTGGTGCTCTAAAAAGAGAAAAGTGGACAATGAAAACAGCTTTTAATCCAGAATGGACTCTAACATGTTGATTCTTCTCACAGTCAGTTTAAAACCAGTATGTCTCATACGTTCTGATACCGTGTCAGTTATTAAAAGCAACATTGTTAAGCGCTGCTGTGAGATGAAGCACAAGTCTTTTAAGCAAACATACACACTCAAATCTGAATTAAGGGCACCAAAAATAAAGGCAGCTTTCTCCACTGTGAACGTTATTTAAAGAAAATATGGCTCCAGGCTCACATTGAGCACCTACACAGGTGTATGAGGACGGACCTGAAACCATTACAGCCCAGATTTAAAATCCTGGCAGGAAAAGCTGAAGCTCACTTTGCTCACTGACAAGAGAAGGTGGGGGAGTGAGGCATGAGAGGCAAAGAACCACTGTTCAGTTGTTAAGAGGTGTTGAGATTGTTTTCACACAGTTGGTTGAGAATGTTAAGATATGAAATGGAGTTAACAAAAAAGAAAAAAAGGGGAAACTCAAGGTAAACTGTATTTTTTCTAAAATTAAGCACTTTAGAGTCATGTTTTTCAAAAGCTCTCTGTTATGTAGCCTATTCTATTTTAAAACGCGACCCTTATTTTACTTACAATGAGAAAAGAACATTTATTTATTATTGAAGTACGTATTTACAGCCCCTCCAGTTCAATGTAAAAACTGACAATATTACTGAAATAATCAAATCGAGAAAAAAATTGTACTTTATTTAATTTGACAGTTGTTGACCACATACAGACGGTGACACAACTACTAGGCTACTTCAGTATAGGCTACTGTATATGGCACTGAATGCAAGTCAGACAGTATGAAGTTCTGGACCTTCACTTGAGGACATTTTCTCAAACTGGACTTCTATGCAATTGAATTGAATACCCCTGCTTCAGATATGTATTGCAAGAGTGGAAACAGCCCAGTCACCACGTTGAAATGTTTTCTGCAAACTACTGATACGTTCACATTTGTGGCGTCATATGCTATGTAATATATTGACATTTCTACAAAATGTGTCATATCATGTCGTTACAAGTTTATGACCTAATTTTTGTATCCAAAGGTGGAGAGGATGGTAGTGGAGCTGCAAGCAAGAACGCTGCCAAGCCAGCAACCGCAGTTCAAGGTTGTGTTTCAACTTGTGTTCAACCGCATCTCAAGCCATGTTTGTGGCCACTAGAACAGACATTTTAAGCCCAAACATGATGTTTTCCTGACCCTGACCAAGTGGTTGTTGTGCCTAAACCTAACCAGAGCATAAGCACAGCACTGTCACAGGATAAAACTAAAACTTTTAATTGAAAGAAATGGTACATTTCCAACATGTAGGTGGTTTCCAACATTTATTCTGGTGCTTAGGTTGGGTAAAACAAATTAAATATGTTTTAAGTGTATTATTTTTCAGTTGCAACTTTGCAGATAATTATATATAAAAAAATTCTCGCTATGTTGTTGTTAAAATACTAATTCGGGTAGCGGTATGTTTCCTTTAAAACATATTTCCTGTTCAAAATGAGATGTCATTTCTAGGAGACACAATTGACCTGGAAAATCTATAACTAGCGATGACAAGACTAGTTCTAAATTTTTTACATTTTGACCCTAAAAGTACACGTTTTTAAATAATGAAAGCTATGGGAGGTCTGTATTTAAAAAAACATAAGAGAACATGGAAAAAACAAAAAGCAAACAAGAAAGGTATCAGGTCAATTAAAATGATTATTATTGTGTAATGGTTCGGTAATTTCTCTACGTCTTAATTTTTCAAAAAAGAAGACAAAAACTCTCACAAGCTACCAAGAGATGCACCTTAAGATGATAGACAAACATTTTCTAATCATCAAAGAGGCCTGAGCCAGAACACATTGTTGTGTTTTGTAGCTGGGTTACCCCAGATACCAAAATAACCCGCTGTGCAAAACAGTTGGTTGATGCAGACTCAAAGTTATTTCAAGGACCTCCCCAAAGAGAATTGTGCAAAATGGGAGAAAAGTCCTTCATGCTTCACACAGTAAGATAAACCAAATTACATTTATTTGGAAGACCTTGCAAGCAATCTGAAACCACTCTGCTGTTTTCAATGTTGCAGATTTATTTTCTTTCCTGTTTTTTATTCTTCTCTTGGTTTAATCTGATGTGACATTGATCCTTCTCAAGATGCACACGCTATTAGCAACAGAGAAATTATTTCAGAAATTAAGAATTACAAACAAAGAGGCTTTTCATTTCAGCAACATCAAAGGAGATTGTACACATGCCAGTTGCAAAGCAAGCCTTTTCCTGAAAGGCACCTTCATAGTCGCACTAATCAACTGATGATCCAGTCTTAACAAGAGGAGACTTGCGGACTCAAATGAGAGTGGGAGTAAGATGGAGGGGGAAAAAAAATGGAGAGACTCATGTCTTTTAGTTATTCATCCCCAGCGGAGACAAATGGAACGAAAGCGAGATCAAGACAGAGGAACCGAGTGTAATGATGTAGTTAATAGCTGCTGGTTGCGAACGCTTCATGAAATTGCCACCAACAGTTTTTCCAACATCAAACAAACATCAGACGTTAATTTGTGAAAATCCTATTAAACCTGCTGAGAGGTCCTATAAACAAGACAACATACTGTTTCCTGCTCATTTTGCTTTGCATGCCTTTGAACTGTATACTTGAGGAACACTTAGTAGCATCAAGCACCTGATTACCACCTAAGACTGAAACCATTGCCACAAACACTAAAACTGCTGCACAGGATTAGACTGACTTGCACCGGGGAGGCAAAATGGTGCAGAAGAAAGCAGCTCAGTCCTACCTTTAAGGGTTGAAGTGGATTCCGCCTTAATGGACATCTTATTCAGTATATTAATACTGTTACTACATTGATGTATCCACCTTATTCCCTCATGATACCTTGTGCGAATTATGGACACAACTTCCGGTGTCTCTGGTGACGGAAACTGAACCGACATTTTTATGTACATTTGTTCAATCCTGACATCTAGCTAGTTGAATTGGCTTATGATGTGGGAACACAGCCACTAATACCATACTACTAACACTGTTGTTATTGCTTAACCCATTTAATGTGTTGCTGATACGTTAGTTATGATGATACATTAGTTCTGCCAAGAAGTTAAAGTATTCCCCATAATCATGTCCCCAATAACATCCCCAGGAAACTTGTAGATACAAGTATGTAAGGAGAATATTTTGTCATAGATCAGGGGTTCTCAAAGTTTTGATGACTGAGTACCAATTTAGGGAGCCAGCCTATTGTAATAGGACAAGGGCGTAGGTTTGGTCTCAGCTTTGGTAGTGACATTACCAGGGGTGGACTGGGACAAAAATTCAGCTCTGGCATTTTCTGTCCAGACCAGCCCACTATATTATCAGCGGACACCACGAAGAAGTCCACAAATCTCGTGGCGTCCTTTCTCACACATACTACAAAGGAGAGTCATATTCCTTGATAGCAGTTAACAAATAAAGCACGTAGCTATGAACTCAAGGACTAAAACTGACAGCTATAGCAATCAACCAATCAATCTTTGTTCATTATAGTGTCAAATCACAACAGAAGTTATGTTATGACCAGGGGTGGGACGAGACTAACGGGAAGAACCCAAAACCAGAGACGGGGTGGAGTTTTTCTCACATCATTACTTACATTTGCACAACAGTTGGTGCATTTCTCAAAACAATTAGTACAAACTGCAAAACCTTGTTGATAACCTGCAAAAGCATGTCACATGCTCAAAATAGAGGTCATTCCTCAAAACCAAGTATTCCTATCAATGAAAGTGTGTGTGTCATAAAAAAAAGTCCTGACACCATCATTTATGAACAAGGTAGTCAAATGGCTTTGTCGTGTTTTCATTAGGACACTTTACTAGTGTTTCCCAATGCAAAAAAGCCAGATCTTTGTGACCTGAAAATGCTCAAGACTATACACTAACACTATACACAGCCATTTGAAAACTACAGTAAAAGTAACACATTTACACACAAATTATACCTATTAGATAGTTATCACCTCAGTAAACAATAAATGAATTGAAAGATTACAATAAATTCAATGGTAAATATTGCAAATTAAACTTATTATTTCCTACAGGTTTACTTGTGTTTTGTATCTCTGTTTACAGCTCATCAGGCCACGTGAATGTTTACTGTTGCTATGGCAACAAGAGACCGCTGACGTTAGCATCTGTTAGCTAGCTTAGCTAAATCATCTGAACAATAATAACCCATAATATCACAATTCGGCGTATTTGAACAAAATCAACCAGAACTACCAACAGTCACAGCCCTTTAACTCCGGGCTGATGTGCTGCCACATGTTAGATTGTCAAAGTTAGAAAATAACGACTTCAGTCCCTGAGGAGCTGCGTTAGCATTAGCGGCAGCTACGTTAGCATTAGCATTAGCTGCGTTCATCAGTATGCAGTAAGTGAGGTCGCATCACATTCAATGTAAAAACGTTTTTTTACTTTGTTTTGGACATGTCTCAAACATTTAGCCGAGCCAGCCCCAGGCTGACGTTACTGACCCTGTCTGCCTCCACTCGCTCATCATCGTCAGGTCCTCCTCCCTCGTCTCCCGGCGCAGCAGCACCTGTGGCTGCTGGCGGGTCGGTGTCACTGGTCCCGGCACCAAAAAGCTCCGTCAACTTCGCACATTTAGCAGCCTCCACCTCCAGAGACTTCAACTTTTTAATCGCTGTTTCTCAGCTGTTTCTTCCTCTTATCCATTTCAAGTAGCGGACACAGTTTGGAAGATGCTCACTACTACCACTCACTAACGTTACTACTGGCTCAGCAGCAGACAAATATTGGTAGTGACTATTTTGCAATCCTCGAACATTGGTTGTGACATGTCACGACCATCTATATAGAAACCTACGCCCATGTAATAGGATCTGTAGTCTAGTAACGGCATTTGACATTAAATTCCTTGAGCACTGAATTAAGCTGTTAAGTCAGATCGCTTTATCCACTCCCTGAGGTCCGACAAAGTAAGAGTTGATCCATTTTTCCTGAAACCTCATTTTCTCATCAACCATACAGTGATTTCAAAACCAACTGCCAATAATTGTCACGCAAGCAGTAGCTTTCCATAAAGTCCAATGCAATTTAATGCAGTAGCTGTGTATTGCATTAAATGCAGGCTGGAACGATTAAAAATCTAATAAATGCATTTCATGTCAAGTGTAATACACTTTCATAAACTCTGTTGTGGACGTAGGGCTAGGCAATATGGGAAAATAATCAAATAACACAATGCCTTGTCCAAATACCTCAACATTGTGTATTGTGACAATACTGTGGGGATGACTATTGGTGCTAATATTAACAGAATGAGATTTTTGATAAAAATTAATCAGTATGTGGATATACAGCTAGAACAGTTTGGTCACTTGACTGTAATGCAGCCTTTAATACCAAGAAATGACAAAACTTGCGACATCATGATATTGTTATATCGATATATTGTCTATATGGATAAACTCTAAATGTTAAGGTTCTTAAATAATACTCAACAGAGGGACTAAAGAGAACTAAAGTCAGAGAGAACAAAACTTAAGTCACTCTTTGTTGCTCATTATTCAGGATTTTTCCTTGGCTCCCAGCACCCCGCCAGGAAATAGTCTACATATCCCCCAATAAAACAACAACTTGACTTTTTAATGCTTAAATGTTGATACTTTAAAAAAAGAGATAATATAACACATTTTTAGTGTGCTGTAGAGAGGAAATCTTTTTACATTTGGACAGAGTAATGCAAGCTATTTCCCCCTGCTTCCAACCTTTATTCTAAGTTAAGCTAATTATTTACTGGCTGAGGCTACATATTTAGCGTACACAGGCGACCAGATGCAAACTGTAGTCAGACACTTTCTCAGCCCTGTCCTCCACCCTGACTACCTCTACTAGGTCTGAATAGTTTTAAAAATGCTACTTGCGCTTCTGCCAGAAAAAAAAAAAATAACCAACTGCTGTCATTTTTCTGCCGAGGCCAGTCTCATATAATGAAATGAAGCTAAACTCAAAATACAGGTCTCTGAGTTTTTGAAATCATCAACCATGCTGTTACAGTAGCTCAGGCAGAGCTCTGAAGAAGCGCTTGAATTAGCTGATCGGCTTCATTCATGCTTTACCATCACTGGCAACTGCACACAGTGGCCTTTATGACCTGACCTGACTCACTTCTCTCACTCTACTCTGCTGAAACACTCACACTGATGCTTTTTGCCCCTCCACCACCCCAACCTCCTTCTTAGATGTTGTGCTTTTGATATTATTGACTTAAAATGTTATGGTTATGTGTGTGTGTGTGCGCATGTTGAGAGGAATCATCCTTGATTCTTTGAGACGTCCCTCAAAGAGCAGAAATCGGTACTGTATAACTATTTGTTTCAAATGGTCACTTCCTGTAAATCACTCTGACTGAGCTGTTTACCAAACCCATTTTTATTTCTTTACACCCTTTATAGAACAAAGTGGCTATCTCTGTCGTTTTTTCTTCTGCCTTTTAGCAAAGCTTTTACATTTATATTCCTTTTGGAAGAAAAGGAAAACAACCACATGCGATTTTGCCACCTTATTTTGCCTACTAAGGTCATTCAGACTCAGGGCAATTTTGTGAAACTGTGAAATGCTGCTCAGCGTGAAAGAAAACAGCTAAAATGTTGTAGGAGGGTGAATTTGTTAAAAAAGCAATTGCATTATTGATTTGCAGCTCCCGTGAATATCACTACACCTCCGATAACAGAAAGCAAGGGCGAATCCAAGAGAGAGCGTGATTTGCAGGAGGGTGAGCTGACATGAAGACTACTGATCCCTTTTGTACTGCAATTTGTCATAACACTGTTGACAAGAGACTGCTCCGCACACAAAACAAGGAAAGCCTGGAATCATATTGTGTATATAATGAGCCGTGCACATACTGTTAATACACGCTGTGCATACACACTCAACCTCAAATACACACACAAACAAAAGGAACAGAAGACAGAAGAGCCACCAGTGATGCTAAATCCTGCTCCTCATGACACAGTCGCTCACATTTACAGCTCTCCATTTTTTACTGCACACTTAGTTGCCTAACACTTTTTTCCCATTCCCATCAGTTATGAGAAGATTTTGCAGTGTTATCATCAGTGAACAATGTTACCGAGTATTTAGTGACATCAGTACAGTGAGCGGGCCCAGTTACATGAAGAGTGAACCAGGTTGTCACCAGCTGAACCAAACGATCAAAAGGTTTTATTTTGAAGTTACATTCAAAGTGGACACAACCGAGTCGCTGGAATAAAATGTTGGCAGTTTCTGTTTCTGCAAACCATGAATGAACAATTCCACAATATGTTTCACATATATTACATTCACATTACATGTATATGAACTGAATTCCATGTCAGGAGGTGGAGGGAATGGTCGTCTCCTTACAGCTGGGCAAGAAGGCTTCCAAGTCAGAGACCACTGTTAAAACATGGTAACATTCAAGCTCAACTGGAGGAATAGTTCACTCTAGAACGAAATTCAGTCATTATCGACTCACCCACATGCTGATGAGAAGTCCGGTGTAGTTTCTTATTCCTCAAAGTGCAGCTGGAGACCCGCGGGGGTACCCTCCGGCAGGAATAATCCATATAACGAGCGTAAATGGCATCCGAGACGAAAAGGTCCATAAAACTACACAAAAACTTTGTAATATTCCTCCATACTGCTCGTCCGCTGCAATCCAAGTGACCGGTATTTACATCCAAATACCGGTGTGTATCTATCGCGACTGAACGCGTGAACGCGGAGCGTGCCTCCAGGCAGATATAGCATAGTGACTGTTTAGGCTAGAAAAATGTACTAAATGACGTCGTTTCGAGTAAACTCTGGATGTCGCCACTTCAGGACACTTGGATTGCAGCAGACGAGCAGTATGGAGGAATATTACAACATTTTTGTGTAGTTTTATGGACCTTTTCGTCTCGGACACCATTTACGCTCGTTATATGGATTATTGTTGGCGGAGGGTACCCCCGCGGGTCTCCAGCTGCACTTTGAGGAATAAGAAACTACACCAGACTTCTCATCAGCATGAGGGTGAGTCGATAATGACTGAATTTCGTTCTAGAGTGAACTATTCCTTTAAGGAGATGTCGGAACATTTTTCAGCTGTGCTAGTGGGAACAAAAAAATAATAAAATGTCAGCACATTTCAAGCCGTTTTTTAAGGAGAATTCGGGCCATTTGAAGCTGTGTATCTAGTGACAAAACTGGGTGTTTTTAGAGATATACTAAGCAAAAACATGATCTTTCCTAACCCTTAACACAATGTGCAATGGTCGGGTGAGGTTTAAGTACAATGTAAAATTGAAACCTGAACCTAAAGAAATGTAAAGTTGCCACATGAAGAAATATAAAGTTTGATATATCTGTGATTTGCAAAAAACAAGCAAGCATGTTATTATTTGTTTATTATACAGGAAGTGCATGTTCACAACAATAATGGAACATGCTTGAACCAAAATTATGTTTAGCAATATGTAATGTAATTTACAATACAGGTTGGATAATAGCCTACTTCTAACATTTGCTTTAATTTTCTCTCTCAGATAAAATGCATGTGGTAAAAACTGCATTCATGAATCTTGCAGTTTTATGTTACATGCAATCATAACACAAAGAAGTGACGATCAAACGAATGAAAATTGTAATGATGGTTAAAGGAATTCCTTTAGTTAACAGTTAATAGGAATTTGTTGTCGTCATGACATGAAGTGTCTCCATCTTTATGACTTCATGAAGACGGTAAAAGCGCAACAAAAATTGGCTTTGAAAGGCCATTACTGGTGATACATGCTCTTATTTTGACATCTTCAGTTTTTTCCTGCTTCCTGTGCTTTGAGAAGATATCCTGCTATTTCTAACACTTATGACGGACTTAAATTTGGGCAAACAGAGTGAATTCTGACCATTTAGTAAAGGAGTAGCAGGGATGTTTTCTTAGTTTCAGGCTCTTTCTCCATTGTAAGATGATACTGATACACATTTTGATATCCAAATCTTTCTCCCAATTATAAACTGACCTTTACAGCACAAGAAAATACCTACAGAAACTGGTATGCGGCCCAAGCCCAATGATCCGTACAAAACATAGTCAAACACTCATGCAGAGTCTTTCTTTCATAAAAGCTGCTTCCATGGACCTCTGGCCCTGATAACTCCCCCATCTCACACTTGTCAGAAGCCATAAGCTCTGCGCTGGATGAAGTCCTCGTCACTGCCATCGCTGCTGGTGATCAAGAGGAGGAGGCTGCACTGCTTCTGTCCTGGAGACACATTCACCCTCTGTTGGGAGTCTCCAGCACAACTCTCTCATTGAACAAGCCGCCCAGGCATTCATGCATGAGAGAAAAACTGTAGTTCGATGAAAACTGTATCTTGGTCTACACTTCTACTCTCTCTGGGTCTGTTTTGCCTTGTGTTTCCAGATAAATCTCTACCATAATAATTTCCAGACACAAATATATTGATTATAAACAAACAAGACCATTGCAGCGAGGATTCACAGCCTCTACCTGCGGCTGCATTGTGTGCAACAAGGTCAGATTTGTTTTGGCTGTCAGGGAAGTAGAGAAGCAGAGAGGAAGTGCTGGAATATATTTCGGATTTAAAGAAACAGCACCAACAATAAACGAAGCGTGTCCTCAAATTGCTCCGATGTTTGTGATTCCATGACAACGAACATCTCACAGTCCTGTTATGTAATAGACCTCTTAGGAAGGACTTGTTGGTGTCTTGGTGTACATCCATGTCACATTGAAGCCAGAGACCACAGTTAATGTCCCATTCAGTCTCAACATGAACCATTAAAGCAATCTTCCCAAATATTCCTCCAAACGAAACAACATAATAGGTCGTTTGTCACTGCCTTCCAAAGTGTTTTATTGATCTGGCATCCCTCACCGCAGGACAAATTGTTTGTCAGTGCCTTCCAAAACCATTACACAATGATAAATATGAAAGTTTGCTCTGTATTGGCACTAACTAGGGCTGGGCGATTAATTGAATTTCAATTTCGATTTCGATTTTGGCTTCCCTCGATCATGAAAACAAGATAATCGTAATAAAACGATCATTCTGCCGCACGCCGTGTCTTGTGTGGTAAATGCAGCGAACCCTTCCATCTCCACCTGTGCACTCCGCTCCGCCCCGCCCCCGCCTGAACAGTTTCGCTTTCAGCCACGCCGGTGCGTGTTTGGAAAAAATGTGTAGAAGAAGACGGTAGAAGATGGCAGAAAGGAGCCTCTGGTCGGGAAGAAAGATAAAGCGAATTCTGTGGTGTGGAAACACTTCGGTTTCGAGGAGTCTGACTCGGAACAAACGAAGATATTGTGCAAGATAGGCACATCCACCCGGCTCCCGCAGGCATGAAGAAATAACGGATGCCGTCACATACATGATTGCCAAAGACATGTGCCCTATCAACACCGTTAGCGAGCCGGGGTTCAATTAACTGATTAACACATTGAACAAGCGGTAGTATGTGTTACCATCACGTCACCATTTCAGCAGAATTGCGCTGCCTGCCCTTTATGACGAATGTCGCGGAAAAGTTGCAAGAGAAGTGTCAACAGCATTATATTTTGCCACCACAACGGACCTATGTTTTTTTATTTTTACATTACATATTATTTAATTCATTTTATTAAAATATTTTTCTTATTTATTTGCATTTTTCAGTTCAAACTTATCGTGTTAAAAGAAATACCAGAGTTAAAAGTTCAATAAATGCTTGTTCTCAAATCAATGAATAATCGTCTTTAATAATCGTGATTACAATATCAATCAAAATAATCGTGATTATGATTTTTGCCATAATCGAGCAGCCCTAGCACTAACGCTACTTAAGTTAAGGCTATGAAAAAATCACTGTGGTTGTTCAAAGAAATCAAATTCAAATTCAAATAAAAAAAAAGTTTAAACGGTGTTAAAGTTTCATGCTTTGTTAACCCAACTGTCCACCCTGACCTCCTTGATGAGAGGTTTTGTGTTGCTGTAGCAACTAAGAGACAACTGTCAATATTTGCATAGACGTTTTAGGGCTAAGTAAAAAGCCGTTTCAGGCATTTGAACAAATGACCAATGATTTTTTGGGTGTTTTTTAACCCAGCAACTTAATTTCCTTAATATGACCAGACCATATCCATAACTTTTTAACTGATTCATCTGAAATATTTGCCAAATGCAAAGTGTAATGGCTGTAGAAAAATAACATCATCTGCATATAGATTGGTTTCTTATAAACTTGTTTTCTCTACTATTCTGCCCACCACCAGGCTGGACTTTTTACAGAATAAACTAGGTCAAATTGGGATTCTTATGTTTGTTTTTTGCTTTGGACAGTAGCCTGGCCATTAGCAGTAGCTACATTGGTAACACTGTCGCTGTGACAGTGACGCCAGCAGTACCTCCACAGGCAAATACGAGGAGGGGGAATTTGAAAAGCAGTCTGTTTCCACTTTAAATACATCGTCATAGAGGTGTGCAGAAAGATGTTTTCATGTAAACATAAATTCAGTTTACACTCAGAGCACTGAGGCCTGACAAATGTGCTGTATTCCATTCCTTTCCCATTAAACAATTGTAAAGCCAGTCTTTTGGAAATTGTTTTGTAATATTTTAAATCCAGGAGCAGCATTGGTGCAGCGGTTAGCACTGTCACCACACAGCAAAACCCGCATGGGTTTCCTGCGGGTGTTCTGGATACTTCCCACAATCCAAAGACATGCAGGTTAGGTCAATTGGTGACTACATTGCCTGTAGGTGTGAAGGTGAGTGTGAAAATTTTCCCCAAAATCTAGCTGTCCTTTGGGTATTTGTATTAAATATACGACATTTAGCCTTTACGAGAAGTGAACACTTTAAGATTTTAGCATTTAGAAATGTTATATCATTATCTCCTGTACACCTACTGTATTATCTACAGTATGGTTTTCTATAGTAACGGAGCCTGACTGATACAGATTTTTGGGGCCGATGCTGACACTGATATTAGGGACTAATAGAATTCCAACATTGATATGTCGGTAATATTCTAACATGCACATCATCATGAAGAATATAAACATAAACACATAATTTAGCACTTATTTTTCAAATTACATCAGTGCACTCACACGGTACCCACTGGGACTTACTGGGAATTAATTTTTAATTACCCCAAGCAACTTTTTCTGCATTATATTCAGTAAAAAGAAAGTTGTTATATTGATGCATATCAGATAACACATACATTGATACCAGTATATCTGTGACGGGCTGCTAATTTCAGATGACTGATATACGGTAGGGCTCCGTATAGTTTTGTGTTTCACTGCAGTGCATTATGATATTATCTCTCCTCTCTTCTCTCATTGCTTTGTAAACACAATGCAGCAGTTTGCCATCTATTCCACCCCATTTTATAATCTCTTTTAAATGTGCTGTCCCATCTAAAGCATTCAAAACACAACGGAGGAATCATACAGACGAGGCAGATAATACACAATAGGCTCTTCCTCCTCCATTTCTAAATGACACGATTACAGCACAGGTATTGTAACGCCATGCCTCCGCATTCCATTGGCTTAACAAACATGTTTGCATATAATTGAAACACTAATCACTTCATAATTACAAGCGACAACTCCTTACATCAAATGAAGTCAATGTAAAAGCCTGTGGGCTGACAGGAGAAAAGAGAGGCGAAAGCACGGGAGATGAGGCGTGTTATAAAACTTATGGCCCATGAAGAAGAAGAAAGGAGGAGCTGACATTTTGACTAATATGCTACTGTCGTTGGAAACGGCTCGGCTACACACAAGAAATCATGGAGCAAGAGCTTCTCACATTCGTTGAATTGATTTCACAACTCCACAAGCTTCTAAATTATTAAACATGCTTTTGTTCATTTTATACCCATTTCCAACCCTGATGTGTACACACCAGCAGCGACTGCACACAAATATCAAACGTGAATTCATGCTACACCTGTGGACAAAAGGATTAAACAAAGTAATGTTGGTAATTGATTTAATTGTGTCTTTTGTTCAAATATAACCAGGTGTATGTGGGAGAAAAGTAAAGATGCAACAAGCTGGCGGCTGTCAGTCTAAAATGAAAAGCCACATTAATGAGATTTGTGACCCTCGCCAGGAGATGAGAGGGAATTAAGTAATGAATAGGTGTTTTAAAACTGTCATTATTCCCGACATAACAGGCGCATTTTTCTGCAATCACATTGGAAATAAGATTGCTAAGTGCCAATACGCCTGATTTCACTGCTTTTGAATCCAACAAATCCATTAATTCGTCGCTTCCACTTGTGCATTTGATCGGACCTTGAGACGAGAAAACCTCTTTCACTCAGAGGATTTGCAGTTTGAAAATCACATTTACATTACAGCACACTGGTGTGACGGAGAGCTCTAATTCTCCCAGCTTTTTAATGTCCTTCTCATGCAGTCCAGACAGACGATGAAAGGTTGTTAGTGTAAAATTATAAACTTCATAACTTCTACTCTGAATAATTCCCCATTCAAATTTTTATATTTCTAAATTTATGATATCAAATGGCTACAAGCTGTTCTGGTGCAGCGACCGGCCAGCAGGGGGGGATAAAGCTCTGGTTCCTTTCTGTGCTCAAACTCCTCCGGTCCTCCCCCTCATCTCCGACTCCCTCTCCCCTGCCCCCTGACGGGAAAGGCCAACCGAGCTCTGGAGAATATTTATGAGCGAGGGAGAGCAATTGGTTTGAGATCATTTGACGAGGGAGGGAGGGAGAGAAAAGAAGCGGGGGATGGCGAGGAGGAGGGAGGGAAAAGGGAGAAAATGTGAGATGCAGGTGGAGATAAAGGCAAAGACAGAGGTTGGATTTCAATGTATTTATTTAAACTTCTTTTAGCCTGCTGGTTAATTAAAAGTGATTACTAATCCCCCGTCTTCCTCTCTGTGGATGGGTGTACGTGAACTCAGTGTGTGCCACTGATTTCCTATAGTTACAAGGAACAAATATCTATGTCCAAACTGAAGACATTTTAGCCGCTCCTCAGCATCGGTTTGGCACTTAGAATTTCAACACATAGTGGTGACGATTCAAGAGGCAATAACGAGACTTTTACTGAGCCATAAAGGACCGCATTGTGTCTGCAAGAAGCAGAACAGTGTCGTTGATCAATACGAATGACTCAAAGATTACTTTGCTTGGCTTTCAAAATTCATGAGTCTCTTTTGGAAGGAAGAAAAAAAAAAAAACTGAGCAGCCCATTGCATTTTGAAGGCACTTCTGATCTCTTCAGTTCTCCACTAACTGGCATCCTCGACTGCTCAGCGATGGATGACAGTGCTCCGAGTGCAAGATATTTAAAGCCTAAAAAGACTTGTTTTTCAAGACGGGGAAGGCGAATGACAATGCAGGGACATTATTCCACTTTTTAACAGGCTGAAATTCTACTTCCTCTCTTGAGTTTTTGTCGAATTTTTTGCTCTAATTAGTCCGCTTACTCGTATTCTTCAGAGTAAAACAGAAAAGGCCACTAGAGCTCAAGGGGAAAGCAGGGTTATGGACTTGTCAAGTTTGCATTTCTGGTTATTTGCTGACAGAGGTCAATAAAAGTCATGCTGTAGGTTACAGAATGCTAAAAAAGGTTTAACGCTACAGTTTTAGTGATGACAAGCCAAACAATGTCTGTTCGAGTTTTAGTAAAACTGCCAATCTTATGTATGCAAATGATTTTCATGCCAAGGTTGGAAAACAATAAGGAAGACAGGGAGGTATAGAGACATCCTGAGCGACAGAGAGAAGAGGCCAGCAGAGAGGCAGCGAGGGAGGAAGTGATGGATGTGGGGAAGCCAACAGCGCTACATTCCCTATCTTTGCCTGGCATTGTCACCCCTGTCAGCTGCTAAATGCCAGTGTCAGTCAAACCTCTGTTCAGCTGGCACCAGCCCCTCTACTGCAGGGCTGTGGACGCTCTGACAGCATCGCTCTCATCAACGAGTATCAAAACACTTACCTGGCTCGACGCACAATACAGTACAGACACTCAAGTATGCGCACGCAATCGCGGTCAAACCAACAGTATCCTGTAGGGAAGCTTATTGTTGTTGGTGATGGCTGAAAACAGGAGGTCAACTTTTCATAGAAAGAGTGAATAATGGAAAATGCATTTTGAAATGGTTTCACAAAACTTCTTAACCTCGAGAGAACTGCGACGCTTTGAAGTTACCATGGCAATTTGTAAAGTAAACATATATAAGTTTATATATCCATTAGACAAGACACAAACACACACACACACACACAATGTCAGCCCTACAGCTTTACAATGTGTGTGGGTCCCTGCCTAAAACAGATACTGAACCACCGCCTAGAGGAATTTAATTGGTATGAGTTGAGTTTAAATGTTGTCTTCAAGACAATAAAACACAGAGGGAAACACCAGCACAAACACACAACCACATCTGCAGACACACAAATGGAAAAAGCCTGCAAGGTGCACTTGAGTTTTACAGCTGTAACACTATGGTTTGCTTGTTCAGCCCAAATCTTTCTCCCTATAGGGCGGGTGAACTATAAATCCACAAGATGCTGGATTCTGAATTGTTGGCATTTTTAAAAACACTACTTGGAAGCAGCATAAAACACACATGTTGTATACTATTTCATGCCACGTATCCGACTGACAACAAGTAGACAAGTATGTAATATCCTGTGAGTTCATACGTGGGAGTTTGTATATGGAAACATTCAGTTTTCCCTGTAATTCCACTCTCCTGTCTGTAAAAAAAAAAAAAGTGAAGAAAAATGTCCTCCTGTAGCATGCTTTTAAACAATACCCTGCTGCTTCTAAGCACACACCCACTATACTTCACACCACACACTTCTGAAGCCATCCTGTCTTCCCACTGTCACACATCAACTGGCTCAGTCAGATATCTGTTACGTCCCGCTGCTTTGCCCAAACCCTCCTGCGGTATCTCCACTTTGAGTTTCCACTGATATGCAACATTCTGACGGTTTGTATCGTACTCAAACCATATGTCTCCGCAGCCCACAGAAAGGGGAATCAGGCAGTCGCACCCAAAGAAGCTTGCATCTATACAGAATGCATGCAGAGCTTTCATTTGTATGCAAAACTCTGCTAAGTAATCGTCTCAATGCTTCATCCCACAGTTTGCCACCTACTAAATCTGCATCTTTTATAGTCTAAAGAAAAGTACTGTGTGATCTCGTGCCTTTAATTTTCTAAAGATCCTGAAAAAAATCCCTCTTTTTCTCCAAGCAAAGCCACGAGAATAAAAGGCTGAATTATGTCGGGCTTCATGTAATTGCACAATATATCTGCATTTGCTCCAGTGTGGTTTTACATTTCACAAACAACCTCTCAGCTGTGCAGACCATGCAGACAATGATCCCTGACCCTCCTGCCCACCGTCTCTCACCTGTATATCTTGTACTTGGTGGTGAATCCTTGTTGGTAGCGCTCCGTGAAATCAACAAACTCCTGTGAGTGGTGAAAAGGACCCTTGTCCGAAAGGAGCCAGCCCAGGGGCCCAGTAGAGCCGCTGAAGCCAGCTCCGGCAGGGTCCGCTGCCCAGGCCCCTACTGACACCCAGCTCTGGAGCAGGCTTAGTATTAACCACTTCCATAGAAACATGAGGGCCGTCAGTCTAATGGAGATGCACGGGCCACTCATGCTGCTTCCCCCGGCCCCGGTGACTCTTCATTCTCCCTGCACTCTGGATGAGTTCTGCTGGAAGGAAGAAGGAGAGGGAGAGGAGTTGAAGCAGAGTAATCACAGAAAACAGTAAGGTGGAAATTTTGGTTTGGGCATGAGGAGGATAAAAAGGATCTGAGAGAGATGCCTTTGTCAAGCACTGCTGGGTCAGAAATTATGGCAAAGGGTCACTCATTTTAGAGGTCAGAATATCTCAGTGCAGTTAATGTAGATAATAAAGCAAATTAAATCTTAAAAGAATGTATTTCAAATTGAATCTGATGTTTCACAAGCTTTAATATTTAAAATGCAGTTGTTCTGCTTGCTTTTTACCTTATTGTGCAAGTACTGTGGTCCGTGACTGGTCGGAATTAGTCTCCGCAAAATCCCCTGATAGGACCGTGAAGTTGGGTTCGGCTCGGTGCACAGACGGGGCGGCATTGGAGAGGGACTTTGGGGAGGGTTATCGCCACAAATGCAAACAGACGCACAATTAGGGGCAGCGCAACTTGAACGAAACACAAGATGACATCCAACCTCCTCAGAGCGCACTCCTCTCCTCTTTCTCACAGTGGCATATTTCCAGCGGAGAGCCTCAGACGATGCGCAGTAAGATACTGTAGGTCCAATCCAACGGAATGAGCCGCAGCGGACACGATGCTTCAAGAGCGCACAGGGTCAAACCTTCCAGGTGGACTAATTATTTAAAACACACCGGGATGCGAGAAAGTCGGTGAATGTGCGGGGACCAGATGACCACCCGCATGTGAGAAGCGTCGATAACTGCTGTCCTCTAACTCATTTCTGCTCTTTATTGGAGAGACGCGCTCGGGGCGCACGCAGGGCGCACGGAGAGCTGCCGATGCTGCTGACGGTGCCTGGACTTCCAGCGCACGGAATGTGTGAATGGCATTCGCGGCTCTCTCTCCCTCCCCTGTACCACACCGCCGCAATTTAATTTATTCCAGCAGCGAGCACACTCCCGGTTGGCTGAGACGTAACTGGAGGAAGTGAGAGTAGGAGGTGTTCAGAGGGAGGAGGGCGGGGGGGCCAGGTTGGATAAGGAACGGTCAGAGGATGCTGATGTGCTGGAGTCAGATGCTTCATTTTAGAAAACAGTGATGAAGATGAAGCAGGATGGAGGGAAAGTGGACACAGTAAAACTAAAAGAAGGAAAATAATAATAATAAATAACATTTGAAGTCTTAATTTTCTTTCTTTATTCTTTAATTCTGCTAAAAGTACCAATTTCCTTCAAGAAATAAGGCAAAAAAAAAAACCACATTATTACCCAGAAAAATATAAACTGTGGTTCAAATGATATTTGATAAAAGTTGAGTTATTTAAAGAACCAGAGGAAAAGTCATCACAATGGAATTAGGTTTAATAAATTAACAATCCAGGACTCAGCTACATGTGGAGTCAATCTACTAAATGTAGATTGCCATAATGGATATCATCTTAGTGCAGATGAATCCCCCAAAAAAGTTTTAATTGTTTGAATAATGACTTTAATGATGGTTGTGGTGGTGATGACGGCGATCATGAGTAGGAGGGAGAGGGTGTAGTCAGCCCCCTGCAGTTACTCTCGTTATCTTCTTTGCCCTCGTCCTCCCTCTCCTTTCTTCCTGCAGAATAATCATCACTTCCACCATCAGCAAACTTAATTAGATCTGCTCTATCCCCGCTCTATCCGAGCGCTTGTGCGTCGGACACCGAGCGTGGATCAGAGAGGCAGGGAGCAGGCGAACGGAGGGAGGGATATGTGCTGCCTTTCAGCTTTTCTGTAGACGTTCAAAGGGAGGTTTTACACAGGGATTGGATTAGAGAAATGAACACCATTGAGTCGTGAGATTCACTGGTTCCCAAACTCAAAGAGAAGCTGAAATCCCGTGGCATAGCGACTTGCAGATTCTGGAGTGAAAGAATGAGTTGATTTGTCACGGTTTCATCATGATGTCTCGGGATTGGGTGGCTTTTCTTCTGACCCTGCCTTGCAGCTATGATGGCTTGTGAAGGACGACTACCTAATAAGAACAGACATTCTTTGGTCCATCGTCTTGTTTTTGGACAGAGATGTTTCTCCTTGCTTGTTAAAGTGCATTGCTGACCATTTAAAGTTTGTTTGCAAGCGCAGGTCAAACTTTTTGTTAAAGCTCTGAATAAAAGATGCTTTTTAGTGGAGATTGTGTCACAGCTCATTACTTTCATGGATTCACATTGCATTTTAGGCATTTTTTTAGAACAATGTTTTCAGGTTTCAGAGCCAACGGTCTCATATGAGCAGAATGGAAGCGAGTCCCTGCAGCTTATATTTAGAGTTCCGAATAAATCATTCATCAATTTGTTTGTGTTTGTGTGTACGGGAGCAGATGCGGTAACATGCGTATGTGCTTGTTTCTTTCTTTTTTAGGAGAGACAGGCAAGGCAATGCCATTGAGTGTCAATTGATGGAACATGCGGATGTCCATGCAATACCAGATGAAAACCAACATTCCAAAAATCAAAGAGAATGTCACAGCAAAGGGCTCATTATAGCTCCAGAAAGGTGAAGGAAACGTGTAGCCCACTCTGGCTGAGCAGTGACCTACAACAGGAGTCATCCATTTGCTCTTTGAGTCCACAGTAACCCGAGATTGCAAAAGCGGAACCTTGGCAACTGCATTGAGCAAGACATCTTCCTGCATTGGTTTTGAAATTTGTAAACCCTGAAGAACTGGAGATTCTGTAGTATTACTACAATGTACAATAAGAATATTTTTCATTCATTCTTTCTGCCAGCTCCAGTCCATTATTTCCCCCCATCCTGTTTTGTCAAGGGTTATTATGGCTTCCATTTTTGTTTTGCAGCCAGGAGTAGTGCAGGTTAAATGCACACAAACTTAAACCTGCAATAGCCGATGCTTTGGCCACTTGGGGAGCAGTGGAAACAATCTGGGAACGCCAGTAACATATGTTGTTATAGTGAATATAGTCACTCATAACAAGTCCAGCATCTATCCAATGAATAAAGTCCAGTATTGGCTCTCTGTTTCTGGTCTCCACACTAACAACTCCTAAAGGAAAAAGCTGGCCCTTTTGTCATTAAATTCACCTTCTGCTGTTTTGTGCTCAGCAGATTGTATGGTGAGTTTAAGTTGATAACAGCTGCCTGCTGCTGCTGAAAACGACACTGTGAATGCAGTGAGAGTGAATAAAAAATATATAGTTGTGGCCAGACAGCTAAATAATTAGCTGATACTATAAAACGTGGTAAAGTCAAGAAGAGCAGCAGATGTAGATGATAATTCTCTGACTCTTCATACGAATGGTTACGAAACTTGTCCTTTGACATAACACTGTTATTATAAAAATATAGCTATAGCTGCCATGAATTACCTTTAACATTATAGACATCCAGCGTAATCTCAAACATACAATTTAATTGTATATGCTGCTACAAGAGACTAAGGTGTCTCTTGTGGCGACAAGTCTGGAAATTACTCAACTTTGCAGTTCCCGTCATCTGGACTGCGCTTTTTATTGTCTTTCAGTGTCTTTGCTTTTTTTTTATCGTAACTTTCCGGTTTTGTTCCAGTCTATGTGTTGCCAAGACGACGAAAGCAGGTGAGTGGAGCATTAAGCAGCTAAAGACATGCATATTTCTCTCAGAAAATGTAGTGTAGGTTTATGTACAATTCTGAAGCCCAGTCTCCAGAATAGAATACTGATGGTTAACATTTCTACAAACAATGTATATGTTCAAATTTGTATGTGTCATATGCAGCATACAAAACCTGTCATATTAAGTTTACATTAGATGTCTGTGATTTAGTTTTATGTCAGGGGGTAAAGGGGGTGGTGGTGGAGTCAAAGTTTGGCTGCCAAGCCAGTGACCACCGTGCAAGATTGCGTTCCACCATTTTTAAGTGTGAAACCACTGTGTGGATAATTTGAAGGAGAGCTTGGGACAATTTAAAGCCAACCAGGCATTTTAAGCTAAAACATGATATTTTCCTAACCCAAACCAAGTGTTTTTTGTGCATAAACCTAACCAAACCATAAGCACAGTGTTGTCAAAACATTAAATTGAAAATGTAATCCAAAGAGACATAGATAAATGGAAAGGTTCCACATCAGGTGTTTGCAGAAATGTACATTGCCAACATTTATTTTGGTGAGTGGGTTGCAACTTTGAAGTACTCAAGTATTTCCATTTTGAGCTACTTTACATTCAATTTTACAGGAAAATGTTTAATTAATGTTTTACTCCACTGAGTGTATAGTTATAATTACTTTGCAAATCATAGTTTTATATACAAAAAGATATAAACTGCATATAATTTGTAATTAACTGTATAGATTAAACCATCCAAAAGTTGATTAGCAGATAGCAGACATTTGTTTTACTGTGAACAGCTACATCACTAATTGATAATCGATTGATAATTATGTTGTACAGAACTGTAACTTTGCAAGCAGAACTTCTTATTGTAATCAGTGGTTTTTAAACTGTGGTATTACTACTTTTAGTTTAGTAAAGGATTCTTCTTCCACCATCCATAACATCACATAAAATACATTGTAAGATAAATCTAGCCTTCACCATCTAACCTCAGCATCAAAAGGCTCAACGGTAACCCACCATTTTCTTTTTTTTTTTATTTTAGAGCTATGTTATTTATTCCAGCATGCATTAGGGCAGCAAGCAAGAAAACACCGTGGACAGGTCATCGGTACATCACAGGGAGAAAAAAAAGATAAAGGGACGTTAACATTCACATTCACACATGCCAATAGTTCAGATTTTCTCATCTACCTTACTTGAATATTTTTAAAAGAAGCATTAAAAGAAAGGGCATGCAGCTCCAAGCAGATGGAACAAAGATGTGAAGTCAAACTAGCATTCTTCTTATTTAAAAGCAACGCTGCACACCGCTGAGCCACCGTGCTGTCCAGCGATCATTATCCACAGCAAAATAATAACAACCTGCAAATGGTCTTGTGTCGACAAACAGCTGGTACACAGACCTCGGGCTGAGGTCTCTTCCCTGCGTGTGTGTAACCTGAGTGGTGGAGAGGACCGAGGCAGTTGCATTTACTCAGCACTGAGACAGATAGTCATTAGGGGAGGTAAACATTCACTTAAGCCTGAGCGTGCTCATTGATGCCACTCAAGGGTCTTTGTGAGGAGTGATCAGGGAAAAGAGTGACGCTGAGGTTTTAATTAGCCTGAAAACCTGAAAGCCTTTGTCAGTGGTTTGTCAAGGCACTGCTGGCTTTACATGCTGTCTCCCCATGAGGTGCGGGATGGGAAAAATCATGTGTTTGCTTGACATTTCAGATGCCAGATGAAACACACGTCTCCATGCACACGTGTTAATGCTAAAAAAATAAACCTTCCAAGTTGTCTCTGCCATGAGCTTTGATGGATAAGACATTGCATCCTCTTTGTTTGGATATGTAGCACTAAGTGGCACAGGATGCCATAAACTGTCACAATAAATTACAAACTGCTACCAGTCAATTGTGAAAAGAGAATCATCCTCACCTAATGTTGTCTACAGTGCATATCTCAGCTGGGTCAGAGGCATACATAATGAGGTGATTAAAAGAGCCAATAGTCTGACAAGGCTTTAATCAGAACCTGCATTTCTTATTGCTCATTTGGGTCACCAAACTCGCCATTAATCAACTTAAGAAAATGCTGACCCTCTTGTCTATTCCTCTGGCTGTATCATTATTACACTTTTTTTCTCTCTCTCTCTTCTTCTCCAGTTATACAACCACGATGCCATGAGTATTGAAGTTTTTTGTTAGCTGAGTACAATAAATACCCTGTTTCTAATTAACTGTCTGGCTAACTGTGAGGTCTTCTGTGAGGTTGCTCTCTGGCTGTTTGAGACACATCATTGTATTGTACACATAGAGGACAATCAATAGGAAGCACCACCGCAGAGCTGTTTCAGGGATTAACAATATGTTGTTCAATGCATTTTTTTTTCTTTTATGTCATTCATGCCCTTTTTCTTTTATTCTAGGACTCTGACTTTGACCTTTTCAACTGTCATTTTAACTTTTCTTTTTTAATCTCCTTCCCTGTGCATTCACACAAGATTTCCAACAGGTTAGATAGATAGATAGATAGATGGATAGATGGATAGATGGATAGATAGATAGATAGATAGATAGATAGATAGATAGATAGATACTTTATTTATCCCGAGGGAAATTCAAGTGTCCAGTAGCATACAAAATACAAAACATACATTACACATATATAATATATAAAATTAAAATTAACAGTAGCTACAGTAAACAGTGCAAACAGTAAACAGTGCAAATGGAGTGGAGTGCAAATGGAAGTAAAACAGTGCAAATGGATGTGCAAATAGAGGTAGAAATTGTCCATTGTCTATTATCTATTGTCCTCCCTCCCTCTACTGAGAGCTGTTGGTTAGTGCGTTGATTTACTTTTCTTTACTAGTTCATTATTTCGAAGGTCGGAAATAAATTCTATGGATTAGGTCGTGAAGAGCAGCAGCTATATATCAGCAGATTCCACCCTCACCTGCAATCGGCTCAGAGAGAAAGCAGATGTTGGATGACAGCCTGTAAATGCATAGTGCGGTATGTAGGTATGTGTGAATGTGACAATACTTTCACAATATGCCTACAAGGTTGTTTTTTTTTAAATATATGCATATTTGCATCTATGTGTAATCCACTATGACCTCATTTGTTTCCTCATTATCATCATTCTGTCATTTGTTCAACATGCCTTACTTCGCATTGTTAACACCGTCTCCTGAAAAGTACCACATATATTTTTGAGGAGATGTAATTGCCGTCTGGATTTTGTGCACTCTGTCAGTCATATGTGCAGTTCTATAGCTTGCTCTGTTGCTCAGTAGGTTGGTTCACAAAAAATCACCTTAGTAGACTGCGTGTGTGCGTTCGTTTGAAGGTGTGCGTTTATGTTTATACCGGTTGGCTAAAAGGGGGGCAAGGCAGTGGGAGTGGCTTTATATATGAAAAGCTTTGTTCTCACACTATAAAAAACAACCTATAGAATCTACCCAATAAATTTGAGGTAACAATTTGCACTCACTTTATTTGAGTAGATTTGATTTCATATTTTGGATGAAGATTACCCTAATTAAAAAGCCATATAATACTTAAGGAAATTAGGTAAAATTTACCTATGACTTCTGATTACATTCTACAACTTATTACTCAATAAAATTGAGTCAAAATAATCCCATGATTGTTAGTACTACTCCCCTAATAATAATTGCTCAAAATTACTCAATAAAAAAGAGTCAAAATAATCTCATGATTGTTAGTACTACTCCCCTAATAATAATTGCTCAAAGTTATTCAATATAATAATTAAAGATTAACCAGCCAGGGTGGGTAATAGTTACCCAGAAACAGACTCAGTCGAACAGAGGATTACATCAATGATTTTAATTAATCAATCAAATGTTACAAAAAAACCAAATCAGTTTTTCCAGATTTCAAGCAATAAAAATGCACGTAATGTCTCATCTCTTAATTGACAATGGTTTCAAAAGTGCATTTCTTTAACGATTATTGCGCAACGCACCAGTATCAATATAAAATATTTTCAAAAAACACCAAACCTGTTCTGTAACTCAAATCACGTCTTTCTGAGTTATAAGATTGCTACAATTAAAAAAAAAAAAAACTTCCAAAAACATAAATTAAACCACTCAATATAAACAGAAAATACAAAATGGGGAGAGGGGAGGAGATGAATCAGATAGGGGGTGCGAAGGAGATGAGAGAGGAAATGGGCGCAGACTGAGGGGAGGGGAGGAAAAGAGACAGGAAAGAGAGAGGGGGGGACAGAGGGGAGGAGATGAGACAGAGGAGACAGGACACAGAGAGAGAGAGAGAGGGGACAGAGGGGAGGAGATGAGACAGTAGAGGAGAGGAGACAGGAGAGAGAGAGGGGACAGACGGGAGGAGAGGAGACAGTAGAGGAGAGGAGACAGGACACAGAGAGAGAGGGGACAGACGGGAGGAGATGAGACAGTAGAGGAGAGGAGACAGGAGAGAGAGAGGGGACAGAGGGGAGGAGATGAGACAGTAGAGGAGAGGAGACAGGAGAGAGAGAGGGGACAGAGGGGAGGAGATGAGACAGTAGAGGAGAGGAGACAGGAGAGAGAGGGGGGAGGGGGGGGGGAGAGAGGAGTGGTCAGATTACTGAAGGCTGCACTCTTGATCATTACAGATGAATTAGCCAGAACACATTTCAAGCAGTGCAGCAAGTTTGTGAACTTATTTGGATATTGTTGGACTGAAATGGGAACGTCAGTCTTTTTTATTAGAACTCATCTGTGCGAGAACTTTCAATTAAACAGTTTATTCCATTAGCTTGCTTTTGAGGCTATGGACCTTCTTCAGAAGCTTTGCTCCGTCAAGCTCCAGGAAAAGTTTCTGGAACACTTCAAAGGTATTCTTGAGTGCCTTGGGATACTCGAGGTTGAGGGCATAGATCAATCCCATCAACAGAATGCATGCCTTGGTTCGGCTTCCACAACCAGTCAGCACTTGGTCACCTTCAATCACAACAGAGACTTCTGCTGGATTCTTCTCAGCCATGACATCATGGATCACAATCACCTTCATGGTTTGGTCTGAGTGGTCCTCACAGCTGTCCTTCATGTTAAAAAGAAACAGACAAAAAGCATATATATTTTAAGTGAAGTTGGTTATAGAATATAACACAGTGTTCCAGATTATCTTGTCAATTGGTTCAGCAATTCAATAAAAACAGGTGACATTTCGTGAGCATTCCATAATTGGTGTATCTACAGGGGATAACAGGAGGGGAGACAGAAGTGAGGAGCAGAGGAGACGGGAAGGAAGGACACAGGGATGGGGATAAGAGGGGTGGAGATGAGACAGACGACAGGAGACGAGGGAAGGAGAGAAGGTTAGGGGAGGAGAGGATAGGAAAGAGGAGGAGAGGAAACAAAGTGAGGAGATGAGACAGAGGGGATGGGAGACAAGGAGGACAGGGCAGCATATTGTCAATCATCAGTCATTTAACATACTTGGCACTCCTTGAAAAGCCCTTCTTGGCTTTTTTAGATTGAAATACCATTTTCAATGTCATTTTCAATAAGGGAAGCTTTAAGAACAAACATTTACACATCTTATTGTTGTGTGGCTGTATTTAACAGTTCTTTGTCAGTTAGGCGAGTATGTGCCACATTGATATGGAGTGGGATTTTTTGTATTGCGAGGTCTCAAATTCTCTGTCTAAAATTGACACGGTCATAACGGAGAAAACGCCAGTGTTCAACTCGTGTAAAGGTAAAAGTAAAAATATCTAATGTATTGGCGCTCGTTGGTTTAGGCCATGGCTAAATAAAGTAACGTTAGCAAAAAAAAAAAAAAAAGCCATCAACTAACTGTGGAGGCTCAGCAGAAAAAACTCAAGCGAACGTGCAGGCTGACAAATCTTGCAAAGTGCACACCGCGAATACATTTCAAGACACCTCCAAACCTGACGACGTCTTAAAAACGGTCGTCCATCATCGTAATAGTTAATTTCTTCTTGCTCACTTGCTTCTACCGGCCGTTCAGGTCTTTCAAGTTATAGCCGTAGCCGACTTACTACCGCGCAATACACGGCGCCGGGCGCAATATTCGGCGCGTGTCGCCAATTCAAAAGTTCGGTTAGAGCACGCTAAACTGAAGCACACCGACTACAACTCCTGTAAATACCGTAACCTACCGTTGTATTTTCGCATTATATGAGGCAATAGGTAAAACAGTGATTACCTTGACTCCAGTGTTCCGTCTGCTGGAAGTAGCTTGCCACCTTCGGAGTTCAAATCCCGCTCGCCTCTCACGCGCTGCCAAGTGCCAACCTGGTGCCAACTGCCTGACAGCGCATGCGCAAAGTGCAGCGTAGAACTGATGGGATTTAGGTATATTTTATTACATTTTTCTATGTAACATATTTTACTGATATCAAATGGGTAGTGTAGGTAAAAATTACCCTTTATTTTATAATTCTTTCACTGACTAGAATAATGAAGTACATTTTAGACTATTTGAATGGATTATATTTACCACTCTCAAAAATCGTTTTTTATAGTGCAATTCGACCTGTTTCTGTTACTATATCATGTACAATACTATAGTGTGCTGGAGTGTGAACACTGTAATCATATCATACTGCTACAAATTGTTTGATAAATCAAGCATCTCATTACGATTCGTATTTATGCTTGTCGTTAGCAGTGACCTCTTGTGGCTGTAGCAGTTATTACAGCTGTAAAGGAGGAAGTGAGGAGATGCAGTATAAAGAGTGACAACTCAGTAAAAGAAAGAGGATGGGGACAAGGACAGGACTTTCATTCAGGAGACCGTTGTTCATGTCCAATGTGAAACCCAAAGTCAAAGGCGAGTTCTTTTAATTTACATAGTAGTGAAGTAATGCCACGTACATACTGTAACAGAAGTAACAGTGATTTGAAGCCAAACCATGGTTTCAAGTAGTTTCTTTTCCTACACCTGAACAAGTATTTTGTTTTTTTGTTTTTTCTAAACCTAACCAAACAGTGAAGGTACGATTAAGGTCGGGTATGTGTCGCTGTTACGCTGCAGCAGCCATGTTGTTTTGGGAACAATTACATAAGTTGTCTTGGGAGACGCTGACAAACAACCTATTCACTCATTTACGTATGAGGATGTTGATGATGGTATATGACGTCTAAGCTTTAGCATTATTTGTGCCTCCACCTGCAATATACTGTATATTTGATAAATAATCCCTGCACTGTAATGGCTGCTCTACTGCTCACTGTTTATTCTATACAACAGCACTACATATATATACTATATGTCCTGTACAATGACAATAAAGTAGAATCTAATTGTATCTAATTTCACATGTTTATTTTTCATTGTCAATTATGTATAGTTAGTGTTTTGACAAACTGTATGCATGCTTTACAATTTCCATCGCCCACTCATGCAAATAGAGTATATGTGAAGGGAGAGGGGGAGAGAAATAATAAAATGTGTCAGTCTGCCCACAGAGGGAGAAGCTCATACCTGTCCTTACAGCCTCCCCAGATGCTCAGCCTCTCCCTGTTGTTGCCTCTCTTATTGAATAGTTCTGACATTCAAATACTCAGTCAAGAATGCAGTGACAGCCGGTGCGAATGTGTGCACTCGTGCATGTGTGCCGGTGCACGCGTGTGTGTATGATATGATAAGGAGCCCGTGTGAAATCATTCCCTGCTGTTAAGGCTGGTGGACTTTTCATCGGGGAGTTGAGTTCATTTGCAGGAGCAAAATTGTTATTTGCAAATGTGGCCACTCCAGTCTAAAAACCATTAACTTCAGAGATTGAAATATATACTGTGTTGCATAGTAAAGAGTAAACATTATTTCATTTTTATTGAGTGGGAAAACAGTGGGCTAACAAGCAGATGGCAAACCCCAGCATGTCTGGCTTTCAAGATGTTGTGCTTAAAGCAATTCAACTATATCCTTGCTTTCTTGCCAGTGATCCTGGGTGTAGTGAGGCAGGTATTGACACAATCATCCAAATTGTTGAAATTATGTTGCTTCACTCACTGACAATGTGCATCGTGAGGGTGTAAGGAGCTGAAAATATAGAAGTTTCTGATGCTGCTCTATGCAGAATGTTATAGGCATTACTATCAGACAAAAATAGAGTAAAATACCAAAAGGCAACACCAGCAAGCACATATATTATATAAAACTTCATAGAGAGGTAAGATATGCATCTGATGACTAATGCTGCTCTGCAGGAATGTAGTAAAGCCTGACATGTATCCCTCAAAGAATCTTTATCCTTCCACGGACTGCAGCATTAGTGAGCAGCTGACTCATAAAGCAGTCTTATGTAATCGGTTATTTGTTAAGTAATTCCCCAGTATGGAATTGTTCAGTTGATATTTAAAGTGTGAAATGCAGCTCCGCCTTTCGACATCAAGTGCTCATTATGGAGCTCTGGATTATGTAATGACAAAGCCCTTCTTGATAATGATTGTGGAGCATTTAAAAGTTCATTTAGTGATCGTGTAATTATTGTCATGGGAATTGTCATTTAAATTATTTGCATTTAGAAAGCAAAAATAAATATAAGAAAGAAAGACAAGATTACTCAAGTAACCACGGTCAGTCCTGAAAAGTTCAAAATCAGTCGTCAATGTCACGCTGGAGCAGAGACGGTGGACCAAAATGCAGGAGACAGCAGGCAGGATGTGCAATAGATTAAGTTTATTTCAAGATCACGGCACACAAGGAACAGGTTAACACAAAGGACCATCAGGGAAACTCAACAGATGACTCGACCGAGACTGAACTAAAGACTGGACTAAAATACAAACTAAACTAAGGAGTGAATGAGAAACACAGCTGAGGGTAATGAGTGGAACAACACTAGGAACAGGGAAGGAGCTGATAGGCTGGAAAACACTGGGAACAGGGCTGAGTTAACAAAGGAGATGCAGTGCAGGTGTGGAGGGAAAACAGACTGGGGAGGAGCACAGGAACCCAGGAGGGAACCAGAGCAAAGGACACCACATAAAATACAAATACAATGAAACAGAAATGACAAGATCGTGACAATCAAGATAACGATTGAACAAATCTCAGTTTACAGTTTTTTTTTTATCTTTGTCTTTTAAACATCATATTGAGTGCCAAAAATGTCACCAATAAGCTAAGGGTGAAGCTGGGTTTCTATTGTGGAAGCAAAATGCTATTTTTCTTACAGTGCAAGGAAAAAAATCATTCTTGCAAAATTTTTATCAGCAATTACTCGTGGTTATATTTTATATTCATCTTCTTTGACAATGTCAGATTCAGTGTATCATGCTGGCTTGTGATTTGTCTGATTCTGGTTTTTGCACACATCACTGCAGAGAGTTGGTTGGTTTCCTTTCTACAAGACCATGCTGCAAGAATTGCCTTCTTATTTGTGTTTTCTACTGACCCTTAAAACTATCAGTGTAATTTACGTCATTCCTTGAACCTGCACTGTTTTTGCTGAAAGTGCTTTTAAAGTTTTTCCAGTTTCATCTTGGTGTGTGCTTCAGGGACACCTTAAACTGGATTATTAAGTATGGAAGATTATAAAAAGAGGATTAAGGATTATCTGACCACCTCAAGCACATGTCCTCTTACTGAACACTGGTACATTTATTGTCTAAAAGGAATTTGCTGCTTGTTGGTTGTTTCTTTTATGTGAGAAATTTGTGTTGTTTGTTTTAAGTTTGTTGCTTTTTCCTTTATGTGAAACTTTCATGTTGTTCTCTCAATTTTGGTTCTCAATGGAAATATGTTCTATATAAAAATAAAGGTTAAATACAATAAAACCACAATGGCTTAACAGATTTCCAATTTATGTTCACCTGATTAAATGCTGATTTACGATTGTTTAACATGTTTATTGGTGGAATGATCCCTCTAATGTAGAGTTTATACATAAATAAACACCAGCAAAGTACAAGTACAAATTGTTACTTATCTCTCTGACTAATACAATAGCCCACTTTTTTAGCTTAGGAACCAGTTTTTTGCAACCATTTTTGTCCAGCCAGGCTGAATGTTGTTTAGGGTCTCATAAAACATGGTAAGAATGCTTATCTGACCAAGCAGATTGCTTTGCTGGCACTAGCCATTGTATAAACCTTGTTAGTGTTATGTTTTCCTTTCTCTTCTGTTTTTACCTTTCCAGAGTTATTCCCCCTTGATGCTGGTCTGCATTTGCAGGGGTCCAAGGACGATTCACTCTCTCCTGGGAAAAAGAAGCAAACAATACACTGGTGATAGAGAGACTTTTTTCCAGAAAAAAGCCCACTGTTAGTAGGACATTGTCTGGGTTTATAGAGAACATAGGTCAGAGATAGAAAGTGCCCAGCCTCTGCCTGTGGTGGCTGGCTGCTGATAAATGACCTCAGCCGACAGCCTCCAGTCTTGTGCAGTGTCCAGCCGAAACACCCAAGAGCTCTGCCTCAATCCTGTCCATGCAGCGCACATATTGTACAACCCTGTCTGGATTGCTATTCCTCACCCATTCTGAGTGTAATTGTCATCAGAATATGCAAATTGCTCGAATGGCTTAGTACACTGTTGTTTTGCACTCTTGTGACAGTCGACACTGCACTGAACTATGGCTACAACTAACATTTTTTGTGTTAACGATTCATTTGACTCTTTCTTCAGTTAATCAAAAAATAGTTTTGTCTGCAAAATGTAGAAAATAATGAAAAATGCTCATTACAATCTCCCAAGGTGCTTGTTTTGTCAGTCCGAAATCCAAATAGTTTTAAACTAAACACATTAAAACAGCTAATGTTCACATTTGAGCAACTGGAACCAAATTAATTTTGCTTGTTAAATGGATAAGCAATTATAAAAATTGTCGTCAAAAAACTTTCCGTTAATCAACAAATTGTTTCAGCACTACTATTTACGTAGTCAAGATATTAAAGCAGCACTGATATAGAAGTTAACGAATTAAAACTAATGACTAAATGTCAGGGGTGTGGACTCGGGTTACATGACTTTAGACTCGACTTGACAATATCATTAAAGACTTACAACTCGACTTGGACAAATGACTTGTGACTTCACTTGGACTTGAGCCTTTTGACTTGAAAGTACTTGAGATTTCTGTTATTCACAGGGCTGTCAGAATAAAAATAAATGCATTCAAAAAAGTAACACATTAATGGCGCTTCATGATGCCTCTGGACCAGCAGCTCTGGATGGTGGCTGATGACTGAACGCTGCTGAGCATAGCCTCTGTGTAGGTACACGCCCTGAGACCTAGCCTGACGTACACTTCCCCAGAACTGTAACTGCACTGCAGCGATGCAATGTGATTGGTTCGCTGGGAAGCATAGCATTTTCCGTCTTCTCGTTCGGTGCTTAGCCGCGCTGAAGTTTCCCTGTTAAATTCACTGAACTCTTTGGCTGTTGCTGTCCCTCCTGACCGCTCTTCTTGGATTATACTCCTCCTCCGGAGCCTCTCTGAGCTGCCGGAGAGTCTCTGAGCAAGAGAGCAGACAGGCTGAATGTCTGAAGGGCCGGCTGCCCCTCAACGAGCAGCCTGGTGGCAAACGCCGGCTTGCCAAAACTAAGTCGTTCAAGCTCAGTTTGTATGGAGCCACAGGCCTCCCTGCAGACACTCGACCTGTCCACCGTCTCTCGCTCAGAGACTCAGCTGTGAGTCAGTGTGTTTAAATGGGAAACTATAGCTGGCAATCCACATTTTTAAGGAATCTGAGTACTTCAAGCTTGAAATATCAACTTTTAAAGTTTAGAACGTCCATTTATTCATTGATTAACTCACCTAACAAAATACAATTGCACTGAAATGTTTTTGGGTGCTCACAGCAAGTATTGGATTGTGCGATTAATCACGATTAATTAATCACAAAGCTTTTAATTAATAACATTAATTTTAGAATTGTTTGACAACACTAGTTATTTAAAAAGTGTGCCACAAATCAATATATTTTGCTTCATTTCCTGAATCAACTAATGTTACCACTATTCATTCCCAGCTAATTTTTCCCACACTTTTTCCCCTAGAATGCGCTTTGTTTGAAGCATCATCAACATCCAATCAAATTTAAGAACAAACCATGAAGAAGTTGGTTACGTTAGTGAACGCCAGGGCAGTTGAAGGCAACTAGCTGGACAGAGATGGAACCGAAGATTATTGCGTTAGGGTACATGGCATCATCCTGCGGCCCCATTGTGCACAACTGACTGACAGACTTTTGGCCAATTTGACCTCTTCAACATGAGCCTGAAGCTGGGAAAAGTGCCAATGCTGTGGAAAACCTCCTGCGTGGTACCAGTACCAAAGACCCCTCACCCAAAGGATTTCAACAGCTACAGACCAGTTGCTCCGCCCTCTGGTGGGTCCTTTTATGGACCCACTCCAGTTTGCCTAAAAACCTGGCATCGGAGTGGACGACGCCATCATCTTCCTCCTGGACAGATCACTGTCTCACCTGGAAAAGCCTGAAAGCACTGTGAGGATCATGTTCTTTGATTTCTCCAGTGCTTTCAACACCATACAGCCTGCACTTCTGGGGGACAAGCTGGAGCTCACGGGGGTGGACCAACACCTCACATCCTGGATCCTCGACTACCTCACCAACCGACCACAGTATGTGAGGACTTGGGACTGTGTGTCGGACACAGTTGTCTGCAGTACGGGGGCCCCACAGGGAACAGTCCTGGCTCCTTTCCTGTTCACCCTGTACACTGCAGACTTCTCCCACCAGTCACCCCACCGCCATCTACAAAAGTTCCCTGACAACTCTGCTATTGTCGGCCTCTGCTATTGTCGGCCTCATCAGTTGTCAGAGATGGTCGATGGAGCCTACAGAGAACTTATTAAGGACTTCGTAGACTGGTGCCAGCGGAACAACCTCCAGCTCAACGATGGGAAGACCAAAGAGCTGGTGGAGGACTTCCGCAGGCACAGACAACCCTGCACACAGGTGAACATCCAGGGAACAGACATTGAGATGGTGACATCTTACAAGTACCTGGGAGTTCACCTGAACAATAAACTGGACTGGACTGATCACGCTGCAGCAACATATAAGAAAGGTCAGAGCAGACTTCATCTGCTGAGGAAGCTCAGGTCCTTTGGAGTGCAGGGGGCACTCCTGACAACTTTTTATGACTCTGTGGTGGCATCAGCCATTTTCTATGGAGTAGTCTGCTGGAGCAGCAGCATCTCGGCAGCAGGTAGGAGGAGACTTGATAAACTTATCAAGAAGGCCAGCTCCATCCTGGGATGCCCTCTTGACCCAGTGCAGGTGGTGGGAGAGAGCAGGATGATGGATAAGCTGTCATCGCTGCTGGTGAAGGAGTCCCACCCCCTGCAGGACACTATCACTGCACTGGGCAGCTCCTTCAGTGATAGACTGATACACCCCAAGTGTGTGAAGGAGAGGTATCGCAGGTCCTTCCTTCCTGCTGCTGTCAGACTGTATAACCAGCACTGCTCCCAGTAGACCTCACTGTGCACTGTTTGCACTAACTGGGCAATTATTTATTAATAACAACACACTGCCACAGTGTTCTAATACACTGTTCATATTGTAAATATTATGTATGTACATACGCTGTATATACGAGCCTATTTCCATTTGTTACTTTTTTATTATATTGTTTATTTTTTACTATTATTATTGTTTATTGTAATATTACTGTCCTTTGGCTGCTGTGAAATTTCCCTGTTTGCGGGACAAATAAAGGAATTCTGATTCTGATTCTGATGTTGATGCAAGTGTTATGTTTACGACTTTAGACTTGACAAGGGACTTGCCTGTCTTTACTCAGGATTTGAGAGCAAAGACTTGAGATTTACTTTTGACTTGCAAAACAATGACTTTGTCCCACCTGTAATGTAAGATTTGTAAGTTATCATGATGAACCCACAGAAAATCACCACCAACCATGGAGTTCAACCATGCAAAGTGCTGTCTCATCCTCATTTCCATCTGCAGCAGATACAAAAACTGCCTGGCAACAATATGCAAACACAGAGAACTAGCTGGTGAAGAAAGTGGAATATAGCAGCATTCTTATGGCCAACATTCATCTGATGTCCATAAGCACAATTTCAAATGAATGTTTAAGTTACTGCTGGGTGTGTGAATAGGCAACTGTTCAACTGTTTTTTTTTTTGTTTTTGTTTTTTTTGCCATGCCAACTCAATATGGTGATCACATGTCAAGATTGCACTCGGGGTTATTCTTCTACCCTGAGGTAACTCAAATTAAAGCAAAGCTACAATAAAACTTTTATTTTTGGTTGATTTTGGCAGCCCCTATGGACAAAAGCAATATAAGCACCATCACCTCCGATCATAAAGATCTTGACCTGTTTTGAAAGCGAGTGGAATAGACACCCAACATGTTTCTTTTCAAACACAGCTGTTTGCAGGATGCATTACAATGAGCCCGTTTACATGACCACAATTATCTGATAACTGGGAATAATCAGGTTATGACAATAATCTGACGTGTTTACATGCACTTAAGTATTGTGATAATGGAAAAAAAATGGGTTTACATGATTCAGTCAATTAGTACATAAATGTAAAACTACTTATTTTTCTTTTTTTTTTGGGGGGGGGGGGGCAAAACATCCTGTAAACATGGCATCCCTTATTGTGGCATCTCCCCCAGTCAGGGCTGTCCTTATCTGGGAGTTGTTAGGTTTGCAAAACATGCAAAATAATGCTCTCCTTCTTTGTGTTATGCATATGAGCAGGAAACGCATCCGCTCATGTTTTAACAACATCTGTTTTTTTATGTTTTTACACATGCACAGATGTAAAAGAATGAAAGTAACTGGATTAACAGTATACACGCGCTGAATAAAACCGAATATTGGGCAAAAAACTATGTGTGTTTATTCGATAATGGCTTTTACCCGATAAAAAATATCGCATTATGCTGTTTACAAGACCCTAGTAAGTTCATAAATCAGATAATTATGGGTTTATTAGTGTGCATGTAAACAGGCTCAATGATCAGTTTATTAGTTTGCATGTGAATGGGCTCAGTGAGGTACTGTATCTACTTGTGGCTATTTAAGGTTAATAACTGTAACATGACGATGGGGAAACAAACTACTACAGAGCAGCTTCTTTTGTGAGAGAGACGCCCCTTTTCATCCTCATAACTTTGTCATAAAAATAGGTTACTAGGACTTATAGGACTTATCAGACGGGGATAGGCTAGAAAGGCATTAAGATTAACTCAGAATAGCCTCTTGCTGATGGTCCTGTTCACTTAAGTCCAGCAGCAGCCCAGTCGCCAGGAAAAAAATGTGGCAGTTAATGTTAGGGCAAACAACTGACACATTCACATTAGTCCATGTCATACATTACACATCGTGTCATATCTTGTCCACATCACATGTTTATTACCTGACTTTTGATCGGGGGGAGTGGATGGTGGTGGAGGATAGATCTGAAGACTGGCAACCCGATGACTGCAGTTCGAGACGATATTTCAACATTTCTAAGCGTGACACCACTGAATATTTTTAAGGTATCCTCGGGAGATGTCCAGCTATGTTTGTTGGGACCAGAACAGGTATTTTAAGCCCAAACATGATCTTTTCCTAACCCTAACCAAGTGATTTTTGTGCTTAAACCTTACCAGACCTATCTCACAGGGTTGTCACAAGATAAAGTTTCAGCATAGCTGTGGTTTGCAGTTACATTTATTCTGGTGATTGGGTTGCATACGGAGGCTAATTAATGCTAATTTAAATTTTTCTCTTAATTTTTCCTCTTCCTCTTAATTGTACCAATTTAGCACCAAGCAGCTTTGCCCCACTAGGTAAACAAAAAAAACAAATGCCAAAGGAGCTGCTATTGTCTGAGGACTTTATTAGATCTGACCGAAAAGTACTGTTTGTCTTATCTATAACCTTAAAATTTGGAAGACTGCACTCATAAAGAGGGCATGGAGCCAGTACTTTCCCATGTGCAGCAGGGCTATGAGAGCATTGTGAGCGGGGAAAAACTGAGAGATAATGAGGTAAATATTGGACTTTTGAATACTTCGATTATGCTGCACAAGATGTTTGCAATCATTTTATGGCCATTATTGCTCACATTAGATCTGAAATGACCTCGGTGTGGGACACTAGTGTTTTGGGGAGAAGCAGCATCTGCTTCATCTGTGTAGAAAAGATTATTATTTTTGGGTTAACTAATAACTGTCCTTGATTGTGCTGAGATTAACTTTCTCTTCTCTTCTCTTCTCTTCACAATAATTCCCCAGATAAATGAATTTTAAAATTCCTGGGACTATTACCTTAACAAATTGTGGGTATTGCTCAGTCATTTGCTGCAGGCTATATTTGAGATAATACTGTGGCTGAGGTTGGAAATGTATCAGAATGTTAATAGAATAAAGACATGAACTTGTTGAGTTTTTTTCTTATGCTATCGCAAAAATATAATCACATCTCTTGTAACCTGCTCTAACTTGTCTCATTAAATGTTCATCATTCATACGTATATATTTGCTGTTTATGTGTTGTGATTCCCGGTTTAGAGAGAGAAATCTCTCCTCCAATGATAGTTAGGAATTGAATTTGATTGTGCTTCTCATATGGAACGACATAATATCATCATTATATCTGAGACCATATGTCCCCGCAATACTGAAATTACACAGCAGTGAGATTTTAAACAGCAGACAACAGACTGCAGTGGGATTTAATGGAATGACTGCAGATGGACAAATGGTTAGAGCTAATGCAGCAGTGAGACGCGTAGACTGAACTGGTTAAATATAGTATATTCAGCATGTGTGTGGCTGTTTGTATGACAGACTCTGAGTGTGTGTATGCGTGTGTGCGTTTGGCTGCGAGGCATGGCCAGATGCTGTTTTGGGACAGGCTCTCAGGAGAATAAAAGGCTTGGCTCTCTAAGACCTCATCAGCTGCCATCAACACTGGGACAGTGGAGAGAAAACCAAATTACGTGTGATCACAAACACTTACCGAATAAATGGAATGTTGTGATCTGAGGGTGTTGCCTGAAAATGACTGACATGGGGGGAGGCTGCAGGGACCTGAGCTGTCACAGCTCCGGCCAGGGAGACATTGAGAATAAAGACAGTCATAAGTGTGAGAAGAGGATTTATAAAGCATAAAAGGGCTTTACAACTTTGCCTTTCATCCACCCATTTATATACTGTGTTGGGCAGGTTACTTCTAAAGTGTAATGTATCATTTGAAAGTAATAAGTTACTTTACAATGTTACTGTCTGTAGAGTAATGGATTAATGATTAAACTACTTTTGCATTAGTTTCACCAAAATAACCACAGGAGTTTGCCTAGGTGTTATAAAATGAAAGAGGGTAATATTGTTTGGCTAACCTGGTCTCTGTTGACTATAAAATAATTTACTATCATTCAAAACGTATTGTTAATCATCATTTTTCTTCTGTTCTGCATTCAGGAAAACAAATGCTCACTGCAAAAACTGTGCTCTATCTGACTTGGTCCTAAAGCTGTCTGTGAGGTGAGACTGTGCCACGCACCATAACGCAAACATGAAATAGCATGACTCCCATGAAACCCAGCTACAAACCTAAACACTTTTGGAAAGGGAAAATGATTCGCTACAACCATGGGTTAATGATTTGTTGATAGCCAATTACAGCCTGTTCTCATTTGATTATTCTTCTGTTCTTATAGTTTCTTTTACGACTTAATTGTGGCACAAGAACCACTTGGTTAGGCTTAGGAAAAAATCATGGTTTGACTTAAAATAGTCGACATGATTTGAAAGGTGACTAATAAGCATATAATGTGAGTGTTTCTAAGTGCTCTATTGCAGGCAACTGGACTTGTTTCAGTTTTCGGAAGACGTTGCACCTCTTGTCCAAGAGGCTTTTTCAACTCTAACTAATTGGAGGGAAGTTGAAGGCTTTTAAACTCTGTGTGGGAGTGTCCTTACAGAGTCGTTAAGGACACGTGCGAGCTGTGAGTTTCAGAGTTGTTAGGGCCACTGGTGGGTCGTTGACCCAACCAGCCTTTATGTGGGCTGCTGGGGCTAGGTGAGCCCAGGTGTGAATTGTTGTTAAGCTGTCTGGAGAGGGAACTCAGTACTGCATTGTAGGTGGTTGATAAGTAATGTCTTAGGCCACCTCCTCTGTTCAAAGACGGCCGTTCCAGTTTGACATAGATGGATTCTTTTACTCCTTTTTCAAACCACCTGTCTTCTCTGGCCAACATGTTTACATCGTTGTCCTCAAAGGAATGATTTTTCTCCTTCAGATGTAAGTGGACAGCAGAGTCTTGACCTGAGGAGTTGGCCCTCCTGTGTTGTGCCATTTGTTTATGGAGAGGTTGTTTTGTCTCCCCAGTGTACAAATCTGTGCAGTCCTGGCTGCATTGAACAGCATAAACTACATTACTCTGCTTATGCCTGGGTGTTTTGTCCTTAGGATGGACAAGTTTCTGCCTCAGCGTGTTGGTAGGTTTGAATTGAACTGGGATATGATGTTTATTAAAGAGCCTCCTGAGGATCTGTTTCTCAGATATTCCTGCGACATAAGGAATGATGATGTTGTTACATTTTCCCGTCTCCTCCTCTCTGTCTGCTCTGGATCTTTTAGAGGTTTTGATAAAGGTCCAGTTTGGGTAGCCACAGGTGTTAAGTGCTCCCCTGATGTGCTTCTGTTCCTTTTCCTTCCCCTCTTTCTTTGTGGGCACGGTCTCAGCCCAGTGGTTAAGTGTTCTGATGACTCCCAGTTGTGCTCCAGTGGATGAGGAGAGTCGAACAGCAAGTATTGATCTGTGTGTAGGTTTTCTGTACACCTCAATGTTGAGGCTTCTGTCTTCTTCAATGTGTACCGCACATGAGGTGACATCGTAAGAAACCATTATTTTGTCTGAGTCCAGTGTTATTTCTCTCACCTTGTTGGCGAAATCTGAGTTTTTGATGTTGCGTTGAGTGTTACCTACCAAAGGAGCTAGGATACTGGTTAAGTGCTTGTTATAGGTAACTGAGTTGATGCTGCTGATGATGGGTCTGAGAGCTTGTGTATCTTGGAGAGTCCATAGATAAATGGGATGGCTTCCTTGGGGTACAGTCGGTAATATAATGGCCTGTCAATGGCTTTGTCCTTTTCCAGTTTTTGCAAATATTCTATAACCTTCTTTTTGTAGCTACTGGTAGTATCTTGCCTCAGTGTCTCATAGGTGTTAGTATCACTAAGCAGATCAGTGACTTTGCAAGTGATATTCCACTTGGTACAAATGTCAGCCTTGGATGAACTTGCTTTAATGGGTCACCGGTGACCTGGTGGACCTGACCAGGTTGAAAAACATCTATAAACACATTATTTTGGGTGGTAACATGTTACTGTACATAGTAACTGTAATTATATTACTGCAAATGCTATTGGGTATGTGTATATTACTTACTGTTTAAAGTAATCTATTACTGCACTGTTCATGCACACACTCACACACCAATGTAAAAAACTTTGGGTTCCATGTCTTGCTCAACAACACATGGACAGGACAGGAGGAGCTGGGGATCTAACCTAAAACCTTGGGACTAATAGACGACCCATTCTACTTCCTCCTGAGCCACAGCCACCCCATAAGAGAAATAATGTTTTAGTTATTTGGTGGGCTTGGGCCACACACACCGTGATAAAGTGTGAATGTACTGAGAGTGATTCTGGGCTCCAGAATCTAATTTTAAGGTTAATTTAAAGAATTCATCATTGCAAATGGTATCATGTTGATTTATATTATAGGTGCAAAGGGCATTTTAAGAGGAGAAGGAGGTGCTTTCCTAAAAGTAGAATTGATTTTTTTTCTTTCTGGGGGTTGTTTACCTCATGGTATTCACTGAATGAAGGTCATATTTTCCACTACTTTTTAATTTATGCTGCATCATTACCCACCGAGCAGACCCTGGCCGTATCCTTACACTGGGTGATTAGTTGTGTTTAAAAATGCAGAAAAAATTTGCACTTTGAACATTTTGTTTTTAAGCGCTCTCACCTTCCCTGCATTAAGCTTTATTTACCAAGACCCTGTGGGGCTTGCAGATGGGGTGAGAAGAAATGTTATTTCTGAAGACTCAAAGTGCCCATATCTCTCTTTTATTACTATTTTTTGAATATTTTTTTCACTTTGGCTTTCATGGGAATGTCTGAAGGAGAAAAATGTTTTGGCCATAGTGCTGCCAAATAAGCTGATAAACAGTACAAAATGTTACACCACCGCCGAGAGCCCATAAAGTAACATTTTCTGTGTTTTTTGATTGTGAGCGGATGCGGCTCTGTAGTCGACCAGCAGATGTTTTGACACCTTTCCAGCTCCTTCCCCTGCCTTAATATTCTCACAAGGGTCCTCTCCTGGTTTTATTTTTAACTGGCATGAATAAATTAATTACTTGAGAAGGAGCAACAAATGAAGCTCCTCAGTGAAAATAATGGCATCACACACACCATGCTGCTTTGCACCAGTGCAGCAGTTTCAAGATCACACACACAAACGCACACAGACATACAAATATACACACAAAAACATGCACCTGCTCATAAATCTCTCCCCCGCAGGGACCCACTGTAGCTAATTGCGGTCATGTAACTCATGTGTAGGTACTTTGTTTAGCCTGAAAATGATCAGTGTGCAGCGTGCATTAATGTCAATGACATTGCTTCCAGATTTATATCCAAAGGCATCAGTACTTTAAAGAACAAAAAACTGTATTGGTTTCAATTTACACATACAGTATGTACACAGGTAAGGAGGGAACAGCTGCAGGTGGGATTTACATATAAAAGTAGACCAATGGGAATGTAACACATGAAGTAATGGACCATGCAAGCAACCTCACTGTGTTCCACACTACCTCTTTCTCCTGGAACAATGTACAGAAGGACTTGAAGTTGACAATTTGGAAAATAGAACTCTTGGCCAATGTGTTTTTATTAATTTTATTGTTTTTACTTTATTTTATTTTTTGGAAACCTGTTTATGCAGCTGAACTAAACTGTGTCCATACTCTTTGGCAGTGTGCCATTTAGTCTTAGTTTATGTTTGCATCTATAACATTGTTTTAATACCCTCTTCTCCAGGTCTCTCTTGGAAAGGACATTTTATTCTCCGTTAGACTCTGACCTGGAAAAATAAAATGAAAAACAATAAAGCACAAAAAAGTAATGCAGTCAAGGTTGTGTAATTCAGAGCCATTATAGCAGAAGATCTCAGGACGTTTGGATGTGATGAAGTATGGATCTGCAGGACTACAGTTTTAAAGCATCCAGACAGCGAGGCGTTGCGAGATGTGCTTCAGTCAGCAGCAACTTTGCCCTCTTTTACACTGCATAAACACTTCTAAAGCTGATTTGATTGAATCTGTGTGTTCCATTTTTAAGTAGTGCATTATGAATTCATCCTCTACCATTCACAGGCACTCAGTCACCCTTGACATAAAAATCTTCTAAGACATAGTCCATTCGCTAAAGGATTGTTCAGTAAATTAACCAAATCCCCGACTGCAAAAGTGTCAGGTAATGATTTCCCTAATTACACTTTAATTCAATTTCGTACTATATTGACACCCTTCAGTGAATCTCTGACTCTCAGCCTGTCTCCCAGCATTACTCTCTCCTCCCTAAAGAGGCAGGTAACAGCTCAGCACTGATGTCTTCCCTTCATGGTCGGTTTGTGGCTGCTGCAGTCTGAAGCTGACTCTCTGAGCTTTTGTTTTGAATCAGGACTCCCTTAAAGGAATAGGACAAGTATTTGGAGGATTGTTTCATTGTAAATGCATGAACATCTTCCGTGTCCCAGCTTGATTCGTCTCTCCAGTGTGACACAATAACACTATAAAAACTTTTATTACCAAGACTTATGCCTTTGGGTCATGACAGCGGTTTGTATAGTTTTTATAGCTTGTAAATGCTGAATAAAAAGAAGAAAAAAAGAGAGAAAAATCACATTTCTTGCCTCCTGCACCAAACTGAGTCACATAATACCACGTCATAATCAACACTGGGATCTGCATTATGGATAAATAGTGTCACAGCTTCCATTTAATGGCTGTCTATAGTGGTGTTTTCACATTCTGTAGACATTGGCACAGCTGAACATTTAGTCCCTTGTGAATATCCAAGCCAGTCGCCAGAATAAATGTTGGCAATGTACATTTTTACAGGCCACGGATATGTTGAAACTTTTATATTTCTTTAGGTTCGATTTTCAATTTTATGTGATGACAACACCATGGTTATGGTCTGGTTAGGTTTAGGCATATAAAGACTTTGTTAGATCATGTTTTGCCAGGTTCTGTCACAACAACCACGGCTGGAGATTGACCCGATGTCTCGTTAAAAATATCCAGTGCTTTTGTGCTTACAAGTGTTGAAATGGTGTCTTGCTTCACTAGTTCTTCCACCTGACATGACATTCACCATATATACATGTAATCTGAATCTATTGAAGAATGTTCATATATATATATATATATATATACAGTCATGGAAGAAATTATTAGACCACCCTTGTTTTCTTCAATTTCTTGTTCATTTTAATACCTGGTACCACTAAAGGTATAATACAATGAACACGACAAAAAATGCAGCTGATCACATAATACTTTATGTCCTATTTGACATTCTTAAGCTTAATTGTATTCCCAGGGTATATAAGAGGCCATTTCATGTCATAAGCAGCACTGCACATGCAAAGGCTTAGAGTGGTTTCCTGCTTACATTCAAGCCATAGCACAACTCAGAAGTTGTCAGCTCTCACATAATGCCTAAAACAAAAGAATTATGTGAAGCCACAAAGGCAGCCATCTTGGCACTGCTGGAAATTGGCATGAGTGAGAGACAGGTAGCAAAAAAACTAAAGATCTCCAAGACAGCTGTTCATTACAACAAGAAAAAACAAGCCGAACACGGCACTACCAAATTGCTACCTGGCCGCGGCAGGAAACGTCTCTCTACCCCACGAGATGACCGTGCACTCGTCCGTTCCTGTGTCAGGAATCGTCGTCAGACCTCCAGGGACCTTAAAAATGAGTGGGCACTGTCGAGAAATGTGACTTGTTCGGCAAGGACAGTTCGAAACCGACTTGTTGAAGCTGGTCTGAAGTCACACAGAGCACGGAAGAAGCCCTTCATCAACGAAAGGCACAGGAAGGCCCGGTTACTCTTTGCTAGGGATCACAAGGATTGGACTGTTGATGATTGGGCTAAGGTTCTCTTCAGTGATGAATCCAATTTTGAGTTGATGCCCACTCCAGCTAACTTACTGGTTAGGAGGAGGCCTGGAGAAGCCTACAAACCAGACTGTCTTGCCCCTACAGTAAAACATGGGGGTGGATCAGTGATGATCTGGGGTTGTTTCAGTGTGAGTGGAACAGGGCAAATGCAATTGTGTGAAGGGCGAATGAACCAGGTCATGTACAGGGCTACTCTTGAAAACAGTCTTCTTCCATCAGCTGGAAAACTCTTTCCTGCCTCGAATGACTGGATTTTCCAACAAGACAATGCCCCTTGCCACACAGCAAGGTCAGTTAAAGCCTGGATGGAGAACCACAACATTCGCACCATGCCTTGGCCTGCTCAATCACCAGATCTGAATCCAGTTGAAAACCTATGGAAAATCATCAAACTCAAAATGGAGAACCACAAGCCCAAAAACAAAGCAAATTTGTTTGAATTTGTGCAACAGGAATGGGCTGCTGTGACAGCAGAACAATGTCAGAAGCTGGTGGAGAGCATGCCAAGACGCATGGCTTCAGTCATCAAAAACAATGGTTACGCAATCAAGTACTAACTCCTGTGTGTATCATGTGTTTAAAGCAAACAGAAAAGAAAACATGGAATGCTTAAAAGCAGTGTTTTTGGCAGTACAGTGCCATAGCTATTGATGTAAGAACTTAAGTGATTTTGGTTACTATCAAGAAAACCATGGAAAATGGCTAGATATCAGCTCTTAAATTAAACTCTTACGAGCTATTTTTGTTGTTATCATTATATTTGTCCAAACAAATGTACCTTTAGTTGAACCAGGCATTAAAATGAACAAGAAATTGAAGAAAACAAGGGTAGTCTAATAATTTTTTCCATGACTGTATATATATATATATATATATATATATATATATATATACATATATATATATATATATATATATATATATATATATATATATATATATATATATATATATATATAGATATATATACATATATATATATATAGCATACAAATTTAACACATTCTTGATTTGCAGAAACGCAAAATGCCAACGGTATATTTTGGCAACCTGGAACATCTCATCTTTAATAATATAAACTAGCTTTTAAAACATAGCTACTTTCTGCCAGCATTTTTGCAAATCAAGCAAAGCCGGCCCAAGGTTTTTCTTGTGTAACAGTGGCAGTAGAAATTCAACAAAACTGTCTATAATGTTTGGGGAGAGCAGTGGCTTTCTTAAACTGTTGTGTCAGGGAAGGTTGATGCTTACAGTCAGGTTGTCATCTTAACTTCTTAAGCCACAGTTTTTTTTTTTTTTTCGGCTGGTATTATGGTTTTCTAAAGATGCCGGTCACTGCAGATACACAAAGAGAAGGGTGTTATGGGTGTCAGTCTCAGAAGGTCGCAGAAAAGCCGACTTGCACACACATTTCAAATCTCAACAACTCCTGACTCCCATTGGGAGAAGAGTACAAAATGAAACATAAAAACAACACCAAATAACAAATATAAAAGAAACAACCATGCAAAGCTCTGTGTATGAGTGCAGTCCTGAGAGGCACGTCTCAGCCTTTAGGGTTACAGTTGGGTTTAGATGCTGTTCCATTTACTCAATAACTCATGAAGCAAAAATGTCAACCTCAAGGCGGTGTTAGGAATAGGCTTATTATGTTGACAAACTAGCGAGACATTTACCCCGTATGTATGAACAAGGAGTCTGAAAATAGCACTGCTTTAAAGAACCACAAGGGACTGTGGTGGTTTCAGTGTGCTGCCACAGTTAATGGTCAAAAGTTGAAATATGATCCAGGAAGTGCAGGTCAAGTAGATACCCATGCGATTAAAGGCTTATCAGATGGCTTTTACCACTCTGCCCAGAAACCATTTTATCCTTTGTCTCGATAATTGTAAGGTAAAAAGGTGTGATAACACAGTTCGTGGTACGAGGTGTTCTACCTTGAATGTGTACATGAAACATCTGTGAATGTCAACACTCAGCACAACTATCTTTTGTACCTGCACAGGATGTCTTTGACACAAAATCTAGGACTATCACACCAGAATCCAGGGTTCATTGCCGATCTATGGTTACAGAGGTTAGGTTGACGAATGCTCTTTGGTAAAGCAACATAACTGACAGGAGAAAGACAGTTGATTGTTGAGTCTCATCCTAGGGTCGTCAACTAATGATGTTAGGTTGGTGACCGACCCTAGCTGTCAAACAAAGCATTAATATTTGATAACCTGCGGATGAGACGCAAAAAACAACCGTCTTTTTCCAGGAAGTTACATTTTGTTGTTTTAAGGTCAGGAAAAGATATTTTAAATTTGTGAATTTCACAAAAGTTTAATCTATTGGATTCTATTTGGTTAAGTTTGGGGAAATATTGTTACTTCAGTTATATAAACAAAATTAAATCTTTAGAAATCATGTACATTTTACATTTTAAAGGCTCAATATAAGAGATTGTGAACATTCATATAGAAGCAAACAACTATTTGCTATATAAAGATATAGCAGAGTAATGACATCCCCACCAGAGAATAAAGTCAAATGTCCTATGTGCCTTTACATTTTTTCCAGTCTCATAAAACATTGGTATATCTCTTTAACCTGCCTCCTCCATTTCTGTCTGCAAGCTTGTCAGCCAGCTTGACCTCTGCAGTATATCCCGGTCTTTATTCTAAAAAGGGCCGCTGAGAGCACCATGTCTGGCACCGCAGGCACTATGGGCTTCCTTTAATGCTGCATGATATTAGCCATAATCAACTCAGACTCAGCTGTTCTCAGAGGAGCATACAGAGCACATTTACATACAGACAGGGAAGAAGAGGAACACACTCTAACATATGGATGCCCACACAAACCTATGCATGGTTTTGTGTATGCGCACACATTTTCTGCACAACAGCAATATGTTTTCCTCACCCACTCTATTGTCAGGGAAATTAGCATTGCTCCCGCAGTCAGTTTCCAGTGGATTTTCTCTGAGAAAGACACACACAGAGCAGAAACAACATGCTGTGGAAAAAAATAGAAAAAGAAAAGAAACGTGCTGGGCGGAGAGACAGATTGAACAGGTGCAAATATTGCACACAAAGAGGCCAAACAGAGAAGCCAGTGTCAAGCACATGGAGGCGTTTGTGCGAGAGCAGAAATATTTAGAAGGCTAAAAACAGTGGTGGCACTTAGACTCCACATCCATCACAGAGGAGACTGCTGTGTTTGTCCAAAGGAGAGAGCTGTGCGGGTGTGAGCAGACTGCAAAGTTTGCTGGCTAGGTGGTTGGCCAGGAGAGGAAAATCTTGTGGATTACACACACATACACACACACACTCCCCGGTCTAGTATATGAGGCTTTCCAATATGGTGGATAAAACTGCTGGACAGTTAGACAGCCAGAAATGACGAAATCCACTGCAGTTATGGGCATTTTAATCTAATTAGAACAAAAGCAAAACACAACAGTAAAAACTGGACAGGGGTATAGTCTGGGCTGCTGCTGCAATACTTTAATTTAGTCTTTTAAGAATTAAATGTATTTATTTTATTTACCTTTATTTACTACTCAGCAAATATGTTTTGAAAGAAATACAATGCTGTACAGTTCACTTTTTTCAAATCAACATTATGAGGACAACATCTTTATTTCTGCAAAGTTGCAAAATGTTTATAGGGACTGTATCAGCAAAATACTGTATATCATATCTGACATCATGACAACAGTAGTCTCTTGTGTCAAAGTCACCAAAGCTCAAAATCTCTCTGATATTCAGTCGTCTTGTGGCAGAAGACTAAATTCTGTTTTACTTCCAAGCTCAAGTTGTTGCTTTAGTTTCCAGAAGGGCTCTGAAATGTCAAGGCCTTCAGTGCTGTGTGTCTGCGATCTGACTGCTGCCATTACAAGACCATTTGTTAGGCCACAGCAGCTCAGTGCCTGTAAAGGTTTCTGCTTCCCTGGATCTCTTTCAAAGTTGTCAGGGCTAACATACAAAGATAATAGATTTCCAACCTGCGGGTGGGGACCCACACTGGAGTTCCGCCCTGCAGGACTGAGAGTGAGCAAGATTTTACATCTCTACTGTAAGTTCTTTTTCTATATTTTTTTCTATATATATTTATATTTATACAACATGGAGCAAGCGGACTGGGCGCAGTTTGGTTGAGTTTAGGCAAGAAAAGAGAACATTGGTTTGGGTTAAAATAATAAATAAATATACAATACTATATAATAAAATAACTATTTTACTGTTCCTACATAACTTATGTAACATTATGTACGGGATATAAATTACCTTCGTTTATGAGTTAAAATAACTTACCATTGACAGTTGGGTAAAATAGGCACAGGACTTTCACCCAGGAGACTGCTGTTTGTGGCTTGTCTGAAACCAAACCACCTCCATTTGCGTACTTTGTCACTCTTTATACTACTTCATCTGTCCTCCCCCTTTGTTACTGTAATAATCACTGTGGCCACTAGAGGTCACTGCTGAACACAGAACATTAATATGGGTTACAATAAGCAGCTTTCACATGTGACCTTTACGGACAAGCAGGTTTTGAAGAAACACGCATTTCACTTTTTAGGACTAAAGCCAAAGAAAACAGGTTTGATTTTCACCTTGTGGGCATATTGAAATGGTTGACTGAAAGTTCTACCAGAGCTTTTGCTTTCACTCAGGACCACTGGATTAGTTGTATTTTACACCCACTCACTGTTTGAATATCCTAATATTACCAGATATTGCTTTATGTATTGTTTCAACTGTTTTGAAATTGAACATTTCTTTTAAATCCCTCACATCACCATCTATCTGCGTTTCTACTTAATTTTTAATCCAGCTTTGCCTGCACAGAGACATTTGCATCTTACTGTAATGTCATTACCTTCAAGTGTTATTTTGCTAAAAAACCACAGGGGAGACCGTCACTGAGCTTTCTGGATCCCTTAAGGAAGGAGGGGAGACAATATCCCTCCTTGACATTCGGTGAATAATCTACTCTCCCTGAACAGGGCGTCCTTGCTAGATAACAAAATGCCACGCATGTCAAATTGGTGAGAAAATGACTGTCCAGCAGAGCACAACAGGCCGACAGCCAACACCACCACAAGGTTTCTATCGCCATTCCCATCAAAAGATGCCTCCCCGCCTGGCTGGAGAGCCGCGTGCCAACACTTCTGTCGCCTTCGAAGGCTCTTGGAGAGCGAGGGAGGGGGACAAACTGCACGGCTCTCATAGTGATAGACGAAGTTGAAGTCTCTGCATAATGTTCAAGTCATTTTCCCAGCATATGTTGCAGAAAATTACAGCTGCCTGCTGTGAAGACTGAAGCGTTGAACACCTCTAGATCTTATACATGATTGGCAAACATGTAAATGTGGGTTTGTACGCATGTGATGGGGAGATTCAACTCTTGGCTGCCTTATGAAGTCTTTTTCCTATTCACATAACTTAACCACATTTTTTGGCTGGACTTAGTCAATTCTGTGCCTATAAAAAATAAAGATGGGATGTGATGTTGCTTGTCATTACAATGTCTTGCGACACAGCTGGTTACATCATCCCTCTTAATGGAGCTCCTACGTACAGGAACACACTTTATAAGAGAATGGAATGTCTCACCTATTTAAACACTTGGTTGCCTTGAAGATGTTCAGTTTTGAGCTTACTGGTAAGGACATTAGAATGCTGACATGCTCTCATGTCAATTTTCTCAGGAAAAAGAGAGAAGCACTTTGGACTTTGTTTCAAAAGTCCTGGGGGACTTTCTCAATTGTGTGTTTGTTTGTTTTTTAATGTATTTTCATCTATCTTGTTGCTCTTACTACCTGTCCCATACTATAGCCAAGCTAAAAATCATTTTATTGATTCAAGTTTTTAAGTATGTTGGGTACATTTTGGGTTAAAGCTTCTTCTGCAGCCCGTTCTCACCCCCAACGCGTCAGATATTGCAGCCTGGTCAGTGGACCCATAGGCTTCTAAGTTCACACTATAGTTACACTTCTGGCATCAGTTCTTGAAGCACCCCTCTAGTGCAGTAATATCAAGTGCGGGAAAAGTCAGAGTCAGGATGCAGTTAAGGTAGCTGGATCATACCAGACTTTCCCTACAGAGATTGGAGTTTGTGTCTTGTTTGTGACGGAGTTAATGTAACGTAAGTAAGTCAACATTAGTAAATTATGTAACTAATGTGACTTCTGTAATGTGAGTGAAGTAGTTGCATCACCTATGTGACAAGTTACCTCAATTACGTAACTTGTGTTATTAGTGTAGTCATTTTAACATTAAGTCATTTTTAAGTATGATCTTTTCTAAACCTTTTGACAATGATGACAGTCCAAAAGTCAGTACATGTGAATTTTCTTTAACTTCTATGCTATTTAACTGTTGTTTGCAATGTGTTTCATGAAGACTTTGATGAAGGTTACCAGCAAACACCTTGGTCTAATAATAAAGCAGTTCTATATACTGCAAGTGCTGCTGATGTTTTGACCTCTATAGATTTTTTTCCCCTTCTCCATGCACCTTGGAAGTTGGCAAGGTTGTGCCAGAAACCCCTACTCTGTCTTCTTCCAATTTGCCAGTGTTTCACTTGTACCTCCTAGTTTTTATTTACCTGTATTATTGGTATATATGAAACCGGATCTTCAGAAATGGGGTAATAGAAACAACGACTGATGATTTGAGACTTCTGCCAGTCTCGACTCTCTACCAATGCCTTACCTCTATACAGTTTATAAAGGCAAAAGTCAAGCACCTTCGAGAGACAGAAAGAGAAAACAGACCTTTCCTGTGACAATAAATAAATTGGCTCCTGTTCTTGTCACCTTGAAATGTGTTTTACTCAGGTATTTTTGTCATTAGTTTTGACATATCACATTGAAGAAACAACCATTGAGGGAGGAGGCTTAATGAGCTCTTTGTCTTGCTCAATTTTCAATGTCCTATATAATGCATTTTTTCCCTCCAACTTTCTTATTTGGTGTGTTGTAAAGTGGTTCTGCTTTTTAGCTTTCTATTGCAACAAATAATCAAATAAGTACTGCTCAATCCCCCCAGGAAAATGAGCTGTGTTTGTTTTCTAAATAGAGCTTACTCATTATTTATTCTGTTATTTATTTGTTCTGTGCTGTTATCGCTTAATACCGGTGGTGTAGTGGTGACTAATTATGGGTAAATTATGATCATAACAGGGCAAAACAACGACAAGTGTAAGCAAAGATTAGTTGTGTTTGCCACAAAACTTTTTTTACAAGATTAAAGACCCAATTTTCAAGTAACTTCAACAAGTCATTCTAAGTACACATTGTGTAATGTGGATAATTTGTATCTTGCTAAACAACCATAAGACTTCTAGAACACCAATTCATAAGAGTGTTTTCTTATCTGACACCTCTGTGGCTGAGGTATGGCAGCTAAAAAAAAACTTTAGTTTATCAAAAAATCAGTCATCATTAAAAGAAAGCAACATGCACAGTTAGTATGGGACACAATCTCTGATGCTGAAATCATTTGAAACCCTAACCATCAACCCGCTCGGGCCTCCTCTCTTATGACACAGTCATATCATGTCATACAGTGCAGACAGCAAATATGAACAGAAAATGTATGAACTGAATTGTGGGGAATTTCTAGAAGCTTGTCTACACAGGAGGCATTCAGCTGCATTTTCAATCATCCATCAAACATGCACGTGTAACCGGATGGTTTTATGTTTATATATATATTTCATTTCTCTTCTGTGTCCCTCAGTCTTTGCAGCAGGCAAGACGATCGCAGCAGGTGTGTGGCACGCCCCTTACCGGCACCTGTAGTGTAGCCGCGTCATTGGCCGCTAATGCGGACCTGTTTATATATCCCCGCTGTTTGTTTAGTCGCTCTCTCTCCTCTGCCGAAGCGAGTGCTGGCCGGTGTGTGGCTCTGGTGATTCGTGGTATGTGCCGTGTGTTCGTTCTCCAGGTATGTAGCACAGTCTCATCATGATGGGAAGATGTTATAAGGTGCTGTGTTGACAGTCCTCTGTTGTAGGTTGGCGTGTTGAGCTGAGATGCTGTGTGTGTGTCCCTTCCGGTTAGCCGCTGCTGCCATCTTAGCTTCTAGCGGCGAGAGTATCAATGTGAGCAGGCTACAGCTAACCACGCAGGTAACCAGAGCCTCAAGCTTAGTGCTAGTTGTCTGCTAGTGTGTATGTATTATCCCTAACAGCTGGCTCTGTTTCTTTTAAAGCTTGCCTGGCGTTAGGCTGCCATTTGCCCTGCCTTGCCTCTAGCCTCCTTTTCTTTCCTTTTTGTTCGCCTCGCTCATCCAGGCCTGTAGTAAATAGCCGCTCTGCGCTCTGCCTTCGTCGTTTAGACGCTCTTAACGTTATGTGTTGTAGTTCAAGTGTGGTCAGCCCCAATCAGACTCTTGGTGGGGGGGGGGTTAGTACAGCAGTTATAGTGGAGGACCTGCCAAAGTTAAGCATGTTTTCTTGTTTTTCTTTTGCTTTGATTTGAGTTTGCATCTGATTTGTATATAGATATTGTTTGGTTTGGTTTTGATTATTTGAGTGTGCAGTGACCTCTGCTACAGCTAAGCTACTGAAATTGCCTCTCTTCCTAACTGAACCACTGTGGGTTACTGTGTTGGCTGAACATAATATTCTTTGGAAATAAAAAGAACTATATAAATGTTTTTTAGAGAAACCGAACTTAATAAAGAAATTATTTTATTGTGAGTAATAAATAAAATCTGTTAAAGGACCTTACATCGTGCCTGTATTCATTTTGTGTACTTACCTGTGCATGGGTTGTGTTTTTGGGAAACCCTCTGAGAAGTTAAGGTTAAAGGAGTATACTCTTTAGGTGCAAGTCCTAAGGTGGCGTTGTTGGTGTTACATAGATTCTCTAGATCTGTCACTCGCAGTTCAACTGAGATTGCCACACACGGTATTGATAAAACTACAGAAAGTCTTACTTGAGTAAACGTAAAGATTTGTGACAGTGAAAGTCACCCATACGAATAGTATTTCCGTAAGTCTTAAAGAATCTGATATTAAATGTGAGTATCAAAAGCACACGTAAAAATGAATCTTACATATATGTATAGTATACGCTGTATACTATGGCTCGAGCGATTATCCACCTGGACAATTATGGGCTCAGATATTCAGTATTTTTCAGATTATTGTAATCAGTGTTCTTTTCCATCCAAATGCCGAAATGTATTTGAAAATGTGCTAGTCTGGCTCTGATCATCCTGAAATCTGCAAAGTATGGTAACTAAACCCTTGAAAATATTGTAGTGGAGTAAAACATACAATAATTGCCTTCAAAATGCAGTGAAGTGGAAATATAAAGTAGCAGAAAATGGAAATACTCAAGTACCTTAAAAGTGTATGTTCCATACTTGAGTAAATGTACTTCCCAAGCCTCTGACATTACAGATCCACTTCTATATTAGGCAATACAGATTACACAGGCTGCTTGTTTTTCACTTACATGTGTAAATACAAACAGAAACATATTATACACACAGAGTATTTCCTAAAGTGATTGTGTATTGGGTTCGATTTGCTGCAAATAGTGGACGGCCCACACACGTGTAACAGCTGTGGTGTTTGTTGAAAAGAAGTGATAATACAGGTAACACCATGGATTCAAAGTCTGTCAGTGACAGTTAAAATCAGTTTAGCTAATGAAAAATGAGGTAAATGTTTATTTTTAATTCAGGGTGAAGTGATTACGATGAGGAAAGATCTTTTGGCATTGCTTTTCACTCAGCAAAACAAGGTTTTAAAAAATTGAATGGTGCAGCAGAGCCGCCTTCATTTCAGACTCTCTGATTCTTTCTTCCCTCAAGGTCTACAACAGCAGGATGGTTTGCCAAAGGCTAGTGGAGCATCTTAAAACTAACCTTCCAGAACACTCCAGAAATTATATAATGCTGTCCAAAAGTGAGTTCACTGCATCCATCCAGTTCCTTTGAAAAGGATGGATTTTAGTGTCACATTTTGCTGTTACAGTAGCTGGTGTGACAAAAACTTACCATTTTTGCTTTTGCCACTGATGTCACAACCTGTCCATGTTTCTAATGCAATGAAACCCAACAACTCAAACAAATCGCAAGAAAAAAATGTACAAGCACAACTGGTGAAACTAAATTTCTTTATGTTGGGACTTAGGTTAGGTTCAGTTTTCAATTTTATGTTATAACACTTGCTTATGGCCTTGTTAGTTAAATCACTTTGTTAGGGTTAGGAAAAGATCTGGTTTTGTAGCATCAAATACTTGAAAATGTCACAATATCTTGCTCAAAATATCCAGTGCTTCCATGCTTACAAAATGTCGGAACATCACCTCAAACAGTGGTCTCTGGCAGCTGTCTCACCCAGTAACGCCATCACCATCCCACCCATCTCCCAACATGAAAGTCAGCTCATATACATGTAATGTGAATGTGATATGACATGTATTGTAGAAATGTCAATATGGTAAGTATGACACGTACAAACTTGAACATAATTGTGGTGTGCAGGATTGTAATTTGCCAACATTTTATTCTGGCACTGGGCTGCAAAAACTCCATCAAGACGGCCTGTGAGAGATTGACTCGATGACTTGATGTATTCCTCTGCAGTTTTGTTGGCAACTTCATCACCACTATCAGCACATGACTTACTCCAACACAAATGCTTTTCCTGACCTTGTATGCTTCCACCCCACAGGCAAGATCCTGCCTAATGCATACCGCCTCTGACACACTATCCTCCTGTGGTTCCACATAATACACAGTAGACCGAATATAAAACCACAGAAATACATAGGTCGGCAAACTTTGTCCTCCGTCTCAGCACGCACAGTCTTCAAGTTCTGCACGATACCTCAGTTTTATGAAATACAGATTCTGTTTTCCATTATACTGTACACACCTCATGAAATGCAGCTTGATGAAACAGTAATCTTCTTTACTGAACATTCAATGAAATTATATGCGGTTGTAGATGGAGCAAGGTTTTTTCCCCTCCTTTTTTTATTGCATTGTTCTCCGCCATCAAACAATACATTTTATTTGGATTCCTGGAGTGCTTCCCCTTGCTGTCGTTTCTCCTCATATTAAATTAAATCAAAATGTCACGTCTTTTGCTGCAGTCATTACTTTGTAAACTTTTGGTTTTCCAAAGTAAATAAAAAAAGAAATAAGTATCTCTCTGCAGCCTTTATACCTGTCGTATTTTCTTCTTCATTGTTCATTTCCACAAGCAGCTCTCCTGGATTAACATTCTCATGAAAAAACACACCGGCTTTTTCTCAGTGACACATACCGCAGCTTCCATTTGTTTGTAAGTGGTTGTTTGAACATTTGAAGTTGCATGAAGGAAATGAGAACGAGTCAAGAGAGGTACAGTTCACTCAAAGACAGAAAACCGTTTGAAGTCGAAATTCAAATCGCGCTTCACAGAATGCAAAGGCCGCAGTGAATATTGGAGAATTTCATGCACAGGCACGTGTGCAGAAAATCGGTCAAAAGGGACAGAGTGCTTTGACACAGAGGTGAGAAAGAGTCGGAGCAGACAGATCATACAAAATGCAGCAATAGAGGAGCTCAGTTATGTTTGCAGGATTTCCTTCCTCACTGTTAGCACATATGCGTGAGAGCTCTGTAAACACGAAGAAATGACAGTTAAAGCAATTTGGAAATGCTAAATTGCTGTACAACATTAATTCATTTAGCTTTTGTGTGTGCATTCTAAGCTGTCACCCTTAACAGAGAGGTTTGGTAAGAGGTTTGTGTGTCAGTGGTGCCGGGCCTGTTGTCTTCATCTAGTATTACATGATTGCTTTGGACACCTGTTACGAGCCAAGCGGCCGTGCTCTGGGTATCAGCTCTCCGACTCGGGCCTAGCAGAGATGTTTAAATGTTTCACCGGCCCCACCCCAGCCCATTTCCAGCCAAATCCATTTCATCCTCTCCGCGAGCTCAGTTACAGACAGATAGATCCTTTCATCCCCCAAAGAGGTACCCTGCGCCTCAGCGAAACAGCGTGACAGACAAAGGCTTGGGGGGACGCCCATGGCCAGCCCGCAGTCTCATCTCCTATCCATAATCTAGCCTGCCTCTGCCATTGCAGATTACCTCCATGGAAACCAGCGGTGCTTGGCTGCACTGGTGAGCTGCTGGCAGCGATGGCAGCAGCATATGTAATGACACCGTCTGTCTCGCACTGACAGAACAAGATAAACATTCTCTTCTTCACAGGCCCGCGCGAACATGTCTGCGTGGCAGCCGGAGTTTTTGATGCCGAGTGATTCTGCAGGTGAGACTGAAAGGTTATCATGTTTCCGTATGGATGAGGACTACGTGGACGTAATCCGCACTTCCAAAGAGAAAGGGATTACTGGAGATGAAAGGATTCGGAACAAGAGATTTTAAAAGGGCTGGTAATGCCACCATATGCACAGAAATTCACAAATGAGCACGCACACATGCTGCCTTTATAGTATATATTAATATTGAATTCATCAGTCAGTGTCTGCAGCATTGCTAAAATGGCATTTCTGTTCCATTTTCTTCCTCCCCTTCTTCTCTTTTTAGTCCCACTACTACTCCTATTTCTACAGATTCTAATGCTTTGTTTCCTTCTCTTTCTTTGCCTGGTGTTGCTCCCTCTCTCCTCCCTTTGCTTTGAATCTGTACCTTTCTACTTCTGCCTCATCTCTTCATCCTCCTTCTTCTTTCCCTGCCTGTTCAGTGCATCAGCCCCTTTTCCTCATCTTCTGTCTTCTTTCTTCTCTTTGTCTCTTTTTTCCCCCATTTCCCTTCTTGACTTACTTCTCCTTTGACACTCCATCCTCTTCTATTCTTCTCCAGCATAATCTCCTTTTCCTTCTTGTCTTCCTTTGTTTATTTCTCCTTTCTCTTTTTCTTTTATCTTTTTTTTCAAGCTTCATTGTGTTTCCTCTCCTCTTCAGATCTTCTTTTTCTTTGTATTCTCATCTGCCTGCTTTTCGTCCTTCTCTTTCTGTTTTTCTCCTCATCTTCTTCCATCTCCCTTTCCTCCTCTCCCTACATTTGTTTCCTCCATGTTCCCCTTATCTTTCTTCCTCTCCTTTTCCTCTTCCGGTTAATTTCCTTTCTCCTATCCTTTTCCTCTCTCCACATTTTCCTCTCTCCTTCTCCTCTTTTCTTCCATGCCTCTCCTTTTCCCCATTTCTTTGTTATTACCCATACCACTTTCCAATAATATTGTTGTCAGGCATTTGTTGTTCCTTTAACACAATGTTCCATTGGCTTTATTGCAGCTCCGACTAGTGTAAAGATTGCAGATACAAACAGATAATACTTGCATGCAAATACTAAAATGTAATGATCAAACAGTGGCAGACTGAATACTGGCACAGAATATCAGCAACAAGGGGCTTCTGTCTATGTCTTCATCCCTACCCAAACAATTAGAAGTCATAATAGGAAGTAATAAATGCCAACAGTTACTGAGCATGTGTTTGCCTTAAGTGACATTTAAAGTGCTGGTCACGTTTAAACAAGAGACACCGGCAAACACTGAAACCTACAGTATTATAATACAGGCTTGCTGATTAAATAACTACCCGACGACACATCCTACAGTCTGGTTGCTCATTTATTTTTAGAGCTCCCTGCAGTGTTGAACACAGTGAAGCAAGTATTCTGGCAGAGCCTGAGCTTTATCCATCAGAACTCTGAAAAGCCATGATAGATATTGCAGTTTTTCATGTGTGTATGTGTATGTTTGCTTGGAAATAAATAATTCACTAAGTTTAATACGTGATGGTGATGTCTGTTTACTGTATATCCCTCTGTGAGAGGATAAATCCTGCTGATGTGTTGATATGATTCATGTACTCGACGAGGTTGATTTAGTCGGGAGTTATGGGTCATCGAGAAGGGCGCATATTGTACTTTGGGTTGGGAATGATGGCGTATGATGGCGCAGTCGGGCTGACAAACTACTTCCCAAGCCCTGTTTGTTATTAATGAACAGCTAACAAGACAAATGCACAGTGAGGGTGAAAACGTACAAGTCAAGGATCAGGACTTCCCTGTGTGCCTCCTCCCTCTCTAAATCAAACATCCCTCATTCAAATGGTATATTGACAGTGGGAAATATTTATTATGCAGGCTGTAAACCGAGGCTGGCTATGGTAATGCACCATGCCTTATTGTGAAAAAACATCCTTTAGTAACGCCAATCTTTCCGTAAGATGATTTCTGAAAGGCATCAGAAAGGAGTTAGTGGTGTTGTGCAGAGGGCTACTGAGAAATACAGAATCTGTTCAGAGAAGAATCCTTTAGTTAGAAGTAATGAGAACAACATTGTTTGACAGCAACTGTGTGAGACGGCCACAGAAAAAACTCCTGCACATTTTCAACTTGTGCATGTAACTATCTGCTTGTTGCAGAATGCAGAAAGAACAGACATCTTCCCTCCAAAGAAATCCTGTGAAAGAAGCCTTCTGATGGACAAGTCTGGAAGTTTGTACAGACACATCCTCCTGGGGTTGGTACAGCAGTTCTGCAGGCTGCTGCACCAGGTGAACCCCAGTTCAAGTATAGCCTGTTTGAATGAAATGTCTCACTAAATCCAACTGCCACACTTCTGGTAGACAAGCTGTGAACCCTGAATCAGACAAAGTAGACTGTAGTTTGAAAGGCTCTTCTAATTTAATGGCAGATCAGTAAAGGGAAGTGTTATTGTTGGCATCAAACACACAGAGAAAAATTAAATGAACAAAAAAAGTTACAGGTAAGGCTACAGACTTTACAAAGGCAACCAGCCTGTTCTCATCAGTAAATAAAACATATGTAGACTGTGAAAGCAGCTTATTACGACCCATGTTTATGTTTCTTATTAGGCGGCGACCTCTAGTGGCTGCTGTAATTATTATGGCAGCAAAGGAGGAAGAAAGGTTAAGTAGTATAAAGAGGACAAGTCTGTTGAGGGAGGAGGAGACTGGAGACTGCTTTTCCTGTCCAGTAGGAACCCAAAAGTCAACTTTGACTTTTGGGTTCCTACTGGCATTATGTACATTGCGTAACTGAAGTTATGTGCGTAATGTGAGCAACACAGTTATTTTAAGCCAAACCTAATTGTTTTCCTTTCTAACCAAGTAGATCTTACACCTAACCAAACTGCAAGTGTTAAACAAAGGTCTGGTACGCCTGTCAGCAGCAGGCAGTATATTTTTGCATTAATTACTGATGAGATGCATCTAGTCAGGCAGATGATTGTAGCCACTGACCCAGTTAGATGATCTACAGAGAAGTCAAGACGTGTGACAAGTGGGCAGGTAAGAAAGGGCAGAAAATTCCTGGAAAAGGCTGACCCTCTTTGCAGACTTTTGCAACTTAAACTCACTCTACCCCATTTTGTTTTGAGCCATGATGCAATACAGGGGATACAAAAGTACATAGTGCTACTGTCAGGCCACAAGCAGCAAGTCAAAGTGTCTTTATGTCACACGGCAAAGCTGCTCATTGACATTGTTTTTTTGTTTTTTTTCTTTGATAAATGTAAATAAAGACATTTTTAAGTTTCTTCCTTGTTCAGTTGTACTGTAATCCGAACAGGGTTACATTCAGAACTGTAAGACATTTAAAATCGGAGCAGTATGCAACATTCAAGGCAACACCACAGTAAGGTCGAGCACTATCACTCTCTCTGTTGGAAACCAGCGCTTCATGCCGGTGCAAAGTGATTCTGCTGGTGATCATGTGAAGACAGCCTGAGGCTGTCTGAGTGTGTTTGTGTCCAAGGCTGTAGAGAAAGGAGAGACAGAAAGAACAGGGTCACCATGACACTGAGTTCATATGGTGGTGATATTTTAGCAGCTGCACAGAAGGAGCCAGACAGTAAAGTGTAGGAAAAAAATGAGTTTGGAATCAAGTTAAAATTTAATCACTGAACAGATGAGGACCTGACCTGCAGAAATGGTTTCCCAAAGATTTAATATGTTGTTTTCTCAGATGTTCCTGGAGCTGTCTCGTCACTGTTCACAATTAGCTGTAGTTTCTCCAGCTGTGAGAGGCTCCTGAATTGTGCAATGCATTGTGGACACTAGAGTCCAACAACAGCTATAATCAAAAACAAAGCAAACATAGCTTGTACAGTTACATATCTGAGCATGTTTTATTTGCAATTAGTGTAGTGCAAAACAAGAATTAGTATTTAATATGCAATAGGTGCACACCTAGATTTTTAAGCCATAGGGAGCCAATGGGACCATACCAAGGGCAGAAAAAGGATTAAGCTTTAATAACATGACTTACTCCCACTTGTCTCTGAAGCTTTACAAATGAGCTGGTTTTGTTCGCCTAGCACATATACAGTCCGAAACAAACTCGGGGCAAAAATCCACTGACAAATTTCATTCACACCTGGCCATTACCTCCTGTCCTGGAGGGATAAAGAGCTAATTAGAAAGAGTACAGGGGTCCTGATGAAGTCCAGAAAGGTTGCAGCAGTATGTTTTGTAATCACCCACATCCAAAGTGTACATGCTCACAGGGATATGCCTTAATATCAAACCAATTTTGAAATGATTTACCTGCAAGGGAAGTAAACAATTTTGCAGCGGCATTTATCGACTGAACAAAAATTGCTTATTGTGCAAGAAGAAATGTAACTTGAGTAAACTCCATTAAAAAGAATGTGCAGAAGGCATTTCCCCTCGTTTCCCCCACTCCTCTATTGTTATCATTACTCCTCATTCTCCAGATCCTCTGTGCCTGATATTACCAATAATAATTCAGCCAAGAGAATCCATATTTCTTTGTAGCTATTATTAAAAAGCTGGACTACACTGTGGTATTCCACTGTAATTTCTCTTTCTGTATTTATCTACTTCTGTCACTGAAATCAATCATCAGGAATGATAATAACAAGAAAGAAAGCTGTCTCATCTTTTTGATCCTCCTGGTGTCTGAAACACCTGCAGTTAAACCTCCAGGTCTCTCTTGTCTCTCAGCAGTGAATTGTGAAATTGCTATAAGAGAGAATGACCTTTTAATCCAGGTGGCTCCATGTGTAGTGTGACACTAGCTTGCAGGAACAAAGCCTGAAGTGAATCCATAAAATAACCTTCGTGCTTCATGCCATGCTGTGTGCTGCAGCCTGCACGTTCCATTGATCAAAATGTTAGTTTTAGGTATTAGCAGGATTAGAGATGATTCAGTTTTGGTAACTTTAAAAATCTACATGCCGCCTGGCAGGAGGCTACCTGATGGATGGTAACAAGGTCCTCGCTGGCCAGGAGTTTGACTTTTGCTCGTGAAAGAAACCCAGTCGATGGGATAAAACGTTGGCAAACCAGATCATGTTCACATTACATGTTTATGACTTGAATGTCATATCTAGAGGTGGGGGGTGATACTGGAGTTGCATGCAAGAAAGCTGCCAGTGTGACTGCAGTTCAAGACTGCGTTTCAAGTTGTAAGTGTGAAACCAGATATTTATAAGGAGACCGCGGGACAATTTGCAGCCATGTTTGTTGCGACAGAAAACAGATATTTTTGATGAGAAGTCTGGATATCTCCAGCCATATATGTCGACAGGAAATTAGCTTAAGTAGTCTAAAGAGGACAAGTCCGTAGAAGGAGTAGGTCGAGGTGGACGGTTGGGTCAAACAAGCACAGAGCTTTCACCCAGGGGTTAGTGTCCAGTGTGAAACCAAAAGTCAAGATCAAGTTATCTTAACTTACTAACATTGGTCACATTATATATATGATGCAAGTCAACTAAGTTACTTACGTTACGGAGGCACATTCAAAACTAAAGTTACATAAGTGAGTAGTTATTGTCGTTTGTCAGTGTTTTCGAAATAGATAGAAATACAGACAAAAACAGGTATTTACCAGATCAGATACAGCATTGTCACAACATATAATAAAAAACAAAAAAAAATTAAAGTTTCAACATATCTACGGTTTATTTTGGCGATTGTGCTAGTAAAAGTTTCTCTGAATTGATTTATCCTTTATTTGGAAAACTGCAATAATTGGCCACAGAACATCCCATGACAATTGTGCGCAGAATAAAACATAAAAAGACTCACAAACCCTGCGGGAATCCGTTTAATATGCATTAAGTCTTTTGATACCAAGATCCTGAGTCTAGAGAGACAGATTTATATTTATTGTTTCATCTTTGGAATTGTTCTGACTCTATCCATTGTGATTAAATACTAAATTTTTCATAGACATTGCATTTTTGATGGCCTGCAGACACATTTGTATGTATTACCCGTTGTTCACTTTGTCCTAACCTGAACTGCCTGTTGTCACTTGCAGGGATGTAATAACCCGCGTTTTATTTCCTCAGTTACATCGATTGTTTGTCTCCAAAGCTTGAGCAAAGAGGCCACAACAATTGATTTGGAAATGATGCGAATTTTAACTTTGGCCATTAGTGTCCTGCAAGCCAATCAGAGGTAGTCAATGTGGACCACACAACCCAAAATTGCTCAAATGAGAACGTGAGAGTGCCTCTGTGCCTGCGCTTTCACTGAATTCAAGCTGCATCATGAGAAACCTTTTTTTCTGATGGGGCCAGACAATTAGCTCATCATAGATCGTATTGTATCAGCACACAGGCAAAATAAGAGAGCCAGGTTTATCCTATAGATTCAACAATATGCAAATAAGCTTTGGGAAATATGTGCAAATATATTCCCATTTAAATTCAAGGTTTTTTTATGACTCACTGGGACATATATATCTGCCAGTTCCCAACTTGCTGTGCATTTTTATTACATCCACAGGCGCAGTAAAGACTATCACACCTGATCATGATTCACTGTGTTCTTGTTATTCACCGTAAAAGGCAGGTGATGACATTCCAGTCTTTTGAAATTACTCAATGTGTGTGTGTGTGTGTGTCCAGTGACCCATACAAGGGTCAGAGGCAGAGTGTTCACACTGTTGAAGACCTGCTAGGATTCCTCCTGAATTAGCTCAGAACCACACAGATAAAGCTCTGCATGTAGAGCTAATGTTCAGGACTTGTCAGCCAGGTTACACTATCTCTGCACTGCATAATGATGTGTGAGCATTTCAAGCCCGCTGCCGGCTCTTTATACTGCAGAATGGAGACTCACCCCAACGCGAAGGGAAGTAATAAATTACTCTGGCAAGATTTGAGTTCTGCATAAGTCAGGAGGAGCCACCACGGGGGAAACAGATTGTAGATTGTTTTGTGTGCACAGAGCGAATGGGGGAGGTTGGTTGTGGCGTTTAGATTAATGCATCTGCCCGCTTTACAAAATGCCTTTGAATCTGCAAGTGCAATGTAAGCTATAACGTAAATGTGAGATAGATTACATTCAATACTGTACGTATGACTTTGGGATTAAGCAGTGATTTGCCTATTTTGTCAGAAGGTGTAAATATTACTTACCGTATGTTATTCAGGGAGTACAGAGGCGAGCTCCTTGACACTCATTCAGACGTGGTGCACACAGGCAGCTGTTTATGATAAATGTCATTAGCCTGCGCACTGGGGGAAGGAAGCGCCTTGTGGCTTCAACCAGCAGCAACAAAACAGAGAGAACTGCCATTTGCAGGAAGAATTAGAAAATAAATAAAAGTTTGACATTAGAAAGGGAATGTATTGTAATTCTGGGCAAGATTTAAAGACAATTAAAGACAGTATACTATTTAAGCAGTCAAACCTAAGAGGTGGTTTAATGAAAATAATTCATCCTGGAATTGTAATCAAGTGAAATGTATGTCTTTCAGAAATCTAAGAAAGAATGATAAAATCAAAATGGTTATGGATGATGTTCATTTTGAAGGAGTGTCTGAAGAAAAACTCAAACAACAAACTTACTTTGGAAGCCTCATAAGGAATATAAAAGAGGAAGTGTGCGAATGTATTGCTGTTTTGAACAAAGCAAAGGACAGTTTGGACTTTGCTGTGATAAACATATAATTTCCATTTTTGTTTTTACAGAAAATCTCTCCACATACATTTTCCATTACATTTCTATGTTATTGTTCGTATTTTGGTATTTTTTATGCTCCTGCTGGAAAAAATTCAAAACAGTTTATTTAAGTGTATTTTTTTGCCAATGGATTGTTAGTATTTTGGGTAAGTTTTTTTTTATTATAATGCACTTAAATGCGAAAAAAAAGACAAACTAATATGTATGAATGACTTAATATAAATGCTGTATCCATATATTGTATAATACACACAAATAGAACTATATTGTATAGTTATTTAACCTACATAATATCAAAGTAAAGGCAAAATGGTTAATTGTGAAATTAATTCATATCCACATCACAGTTGCTTTTTGCTGCGCAGTCAGGGGAACTAAATGTCAACACTAATCCTTGAATTTTAATTATCAATCAATATTAATTAATCACTTTGACTTCTCTGCTCTGACGTACTGAAATTCAACAAATGTATCTGACGATGTTTACACCGTCAGACAGACACATTTATAGATGAATACTCATTTCAGCTGCAGAAAGCTTTATAGCAGCACTGGAAATGCACTGAGCTGTATCCCTGGCCCCAACTCTTTATTCTTTCACAGCTATTAAAACTGGTGGAAATAATACAGCCTCTCTACATCTGCTATTGCATCACATTGTTTTGTATTGCATTGCATTGAATGGTGTTTTTATTTCTGTTTTATCTGAGAGTGAGTAACTCGCCCTGAAGTGAATCCAAAGCCAAGCCATGCCTCTGGTAAGACATTCAAAAATGTTAACTGCTTCAGTGTAGTTGACCTTCTCATAATACTGCTATCCAGGATTTCAGTTGAAGGTAAGCCTCTATGGTTTCTGAGGAGCAAATGGATTGTGCATGCAGATCTGAAACCTGAGAATAATGATTGTGGACCATTTACAGCAGCCTTTGAGGGTAAAAGTAATTGACTTTGGCTTAGACTATGAAGTCTCTGAAGCACAGAGGGCTTCACACATTCAGGCCAGGTGGTGCAGGTAAGTATCTGGCAGCAGTGCAGAGCTCAGGAAGCCACTTCAGTGGATATCTTCAATAGAATATGTTTGCATACCTGTATGTCCAGGACTGATCCCGTGATAAAGAATAACCAATGAAAGACATAGAATTCTGCCTGCACTTCTCTGGTCTAAAAATAAATGTTGTTTCAGTCAGACCTAAAGATGCTTGATGAACTTCTGAACATGAAGGTTCCATATTTGTTTGTATTATTTTATATACAAAATGATATTCTGCAAATGGATTCAGAAAATGAGGTTTGACGCAAATGTTTTGTGGCACTGAACATAATCTACTCGAGAACAGTTCATTCTTGATCATGGAAACAGACATTGACAAAACAGGGTCAACTCAAGGTTTATTCACTCGCTTGTTCCAGAACTTTTTTTCAGAGTATTTTGCTTTTTTTTGATTGTATAAAATAGAGAGGCAGGCAGGAAATGTGGAGGGAAAGAAAGTGGTGGATGACATGCAACATATTCCCCAGCCATTTTCAAAACAGCAGATGTTTAGTTCTACATGGTATGTGGCTTAGCCACTCTGTCCCGGTGATTTCCTGCTTTTAACATTATTAAATGGTCTTTATCCGCAGATGGAGTTTGTTCAATTGTGACAAAGCTTTAGACATTTAAACTTATTATTATTCTGAGAACTTAACAATGAGCATACGCCATCTGCTGACAAAGATAAAGACTTTATAATAATAACAAATGTCCTCTTAAGAAAACATGTCAGCTACATCAAATGGTTATAACCATTACAACGAAGGTCCCCTAACCTTACCAAAGTCTTCATTTGAACAGTTTTTGCAGTATTATTTTAACTCAAATTATGATCTTTACTTGGAATATCCGGTTGCTTTACCGCCTCAACCAAAATAAACCTTAACCTCAGTAACATCATTCAACAGTGATTTGTAATAGTTTTAGAAGGCACATATAAGTTGTGTTGGGTTGTCAGATCAGAAAACTTAACAATATTATCATTTAATTTGAAGGATTTGTTGGATTGGATTGAGTAAGTCGCCCAACGTTTAAGCCCCTGTGGACAGAGTGTCAAAGAGAAGTGTTCAGAATCACGGAAAGTTTAAAAATCTACAATTTCATGACAACTGAGCAAACTGCATCTGCTGATGAAGGTCATGTGATACAGTCAAAAGCTCCTGAACAAGCAAGTAAGCAAAGCTATTTGTTTGGTTAACTTTAGACCATAATTTGGCTCTGTCACTACAGCAGCCTCGATATCTTTTTGTTGAACTTGTTTTCAAATCATCAGACCTGAACAAAGAATCTCTGTGCTTCATTTATCATGATAGTAAATGCTTAAAAAGTGCTGAAAGAAAAGAATCATGCCCCTGCAGTATATTGTCAGAATATTTTCTGCTCACTGTATACATTCCACAGTAGGGAATAAGAATGATAAACTCCAGCTAAGTAGCCTACGGGTATGATTGATACATCGTTTGGCATCCAATATTACTTATCATCAAAGCAGCGACCTGGTTTCACCTCAGGTCTATGTTTGCAGTGCAGAAGCTCTCAAATGAAATGTGGGCCTAATTACATTTTATCTGATGCCCCGCAGCAGGCCCTGCCCTCTGAGAAATTAATATCTGAGTGTCCACTGCACCCAGTCTCAATTACGTTTCTTTTCAAATGCATCAGCTGCCATCCTTCTTGTTAATGCGCAATGTGGGAGTGGAAGTGAATACAGTTCTGAGTTATTCGTCTTGCCCCAAAGACCGAGCGAGGGGCTCGGCTGCATGTGAATGCATTTCGAAGAGCAGTATCAACACAGAAAAACAAGCTTGCTCACTTACGGTTATAAGCTGTCTAATGTTTTGCTTTTACTTATTGCGTTCCTAAAATAATCAGGGTGGATGTGTTGTTTATAAGATTGGTATCTTGCTGCCCAGTCGCCTGAATTAAATGTTGGCAGTTTATGTGTGGGATACGTTTGAATTTGTACCTGTCATGTTCACCATACTGACATTTGTAAAATAGCTGTCATATCATGTTCACATTGCATGTACTCTATATGAGGTAACTTTCATCTTGGGAGGTGGAGGGCACGGGAGTGTTGTCATTTCTGGCTGCTAAGGCTGCAAAGCCAGTCACTGCTTTTTGAGACTGTATTTCAACATTTGTAAAGGGTGAAACCACTGGATTTTTTTTTCTTTGCCAGAGGTCAGGACATTTTCCAGTTGTGTTTATTGCTAGAAAATTGTGATATTTTTGACAAGACTTCAGGACATTTCCAGCTGTGTCTGCAGCAACAAAACCGGGATGTTTTTGATAAGATGTAAGGAATTTTCCAGTCATGGCGACAAAACCAGAATATTTTTGACAAGATGTCATGAAATTTTCAGCACTGTTTATGACAATAAAACTGTGTTATTTTTACTGAAGATTTCAGATTTCCATTCCTAATTCCCGATTAAGAATGGATGACAAAACAAAAGTGTTTTAAACGAGACCTCAAGGCATCTCACAAATCCAGGTACTTTAAGCCAAAACATGATCTTTTCCTAACCTTAACCAAGTGTTTTATGTGCCTAAACATAACCACACCATAAGCATAGCGTAACAACATAAAATTGAGCCGCATGAAAGTTAAAGTTGCAACGTCTTTACATACCGTTTAACATATCCATTGTTTGCGGAAACGTACACTGCCATCATTTATTCTGGTGATTGGCTTGGTCACAGTGCTGAAAGTCAGACGGTATTTACTTGCTGTTTCCTGTTGGGTGGGACTGGATTGAGGTTTGTCACTGCAGCAAGATTTGTGAAATGTGAAGTGTGGTGGGCTCCTGCTGTGGTTGTGATACATATGTTACACCACTTATTCAAGACAAGCTGAGAGATGCTCGTCTGCTGAGGAGGTCTGTGTGTGTGTTCTCGCCACACCGTGACTTTTGCCAGCAGGGGGACTTGTAGCTTGATGAGTCATAGTTCTGTCAGTGATGACACCAGGTCACTCCTATGGAGATGAGTGTGTGGATAATGAGCATTATATCTCCATGGTCACTTGAAACTATGTTGGGGAGAATCTTAAGAATAGCTGCTTATGTATGCGGGGCAGAGAAAAGTATTTCACTAAAAAACAGCAAAGGAAATTAGGAATGTATGATATGCATGTATATGAACTTTCTATATGTATAACCGTGTGTACCTATAATATAATCCAGAATACATCACTACTTCCTAGTCATTACAAACTCATGTTTAAAAAGATGCTCAGCATCAGGAATTCACCTTACTGAATTCTCATGTTACTTAGGATACTTTGGCAAATGTTTCATAAAGGACCAGGTAAACAATGCAGGAGAATTACTGCATGTGGACATCACTAGTTCAGATAGGCCTCCTATAATATGCACACAAAAAAAAATCTATTGTTACATTAACAGGGACAGTTGTAAAGTGCACACATCTCTGGAAAAGCTTCTCAAACTACGTTTTCCTTTTTGCCAATCATTTTAAAATGCATGCAATAGAATACCAGATTTCTTTGGAGGTGTACATTTTCTACTGTTCCATGCAGGAATTGGTAATGCTGTTCTGATGATACAGTAAAGTTTCAGCATTTGTAAGTGTGATACCACTGGATATTTTTGACAAGATGTCAGGACATTTTCCTGCTCTGTTTGTGGCAACAAAACCAGAATACTTTTGACCAGATGTCAGGGATTATCAGATTTGTTTTCAGGAGACAAAATGTTTTTGTTTCTTTTAATTTATTTATTTTTCATGAGACGTCACAACATCTTTAGTCGTGTTTGTGGCAACAAAACCATGATATTTTTGACAAGATCTCAGGACATTTTCCAGCCCTGTTTATGCCGAAATAAAATAAATAACAATAAATAATAAAATTGGGATATTCTGGAGAGACATTGAGACATTTCCAGCCAGGACAGAGCCGGGACATTTTAATGAGATGTCATACAAAAAGAGACGTCTCCAGCCATGTTTCTACAGTGCAGAACATCCAGTCAATTACTGTAACTTCCACAAACATTAATGCGTGCCTTAATGTTCAGAGTGATAGATTGCAGACCTCAAGCATTAATGCTTGACTTAATGTTAAGAGTGATGGATAACAGAACTCCAGCAAGTTCCAAGGCTGGTGTTTGATTTTCATACAGTGCCAATATGAACCTTGTTGCCTGAAACTTTGCCAGCAGACTTTGCAAAAGGGATAGCTATGACGCAATGTATAACGTGGTTTGATCTTACAGAGACAAAGCTAGCATATCAACTAAGTACACTTTAAGCTGCTGATTTAAATAACACTTCTTCACTCGTTGATGTGAAGAAAATATATATTTTGTAAGGATTAATGAGGTCACACCCACATACTGTTGGTCACCAGGTCTGTCTGACAACTTTTACGTTATGAAACAGCTTCGATGTTCTGCCAGCCTCCGCAGCAAGAACACCCTCATGTATGAAAGCGCTGTCCTTCCTGTGGTTGTGGTAATTTGCCAAGAAAATAAGTGGAATTAAACAACAAATTGGCTGCACACAGTGTGCTGCACCTTCATGTAGTTAAAGAGAACGTAGAATTATTTCAGTACAGACCACAAACTTCTGATTCGTATAGACGTCGGAGAGCTGCTGTGATTCTTGTTTCTGAAAGTGCAGATAGCAGTGTTGATATTCAGAATTTATAATGTGATGGCTGCATGACAGGCAACTGCAGGATTCAGCTAAAACTGGTTAGCAGCAGTCTAGCACAGGTGGACAACAATGACAACAAATTAACCTTGTGGATCCTGGGCTGTTGCTGCTCAGTTTGGACATAACAACAAAAAAACAGTACTTTTTTTTATAATAGCAACAATCTGTATATGAATGAATAGAATGGAGTGTCAGTGCTGCTAAGATAGTCATGTTGATGGGACTGCATATGCCTTAGTAATGACAAAACCTGTACTTACAGTGCAAATTGAAAACCAAACAGACCAACCAAAAGCTTATTTTTTAGTGTTTTTCCTTCTTTTATTCTATATGGGAGTATTATGTTTGCCAATATAGCTCCCATCATGCTTTATGATTTGTTTTATTTTGTTAAATCAGCATGCTGCATTACCTTTAAGCGCTTCCTGTTTGTAACATAACCGCAGATGCTCAACAACAATCAGCTAGATTACATTTAAGTGCAGGAGAAATAGTCTGAGGCAAGATGAAGCCATCAAGAGTCTCTTTTTTTAAAATGTGATGTATAAACCGATTTATGGATACTCACCCAGAACATATACTGGAGAGACTTCTATCACTGAAATAGGGTTGCATCTGAATCAGCAGTATATGTAAAGTACCCGTGCATTTGGGTTTGTTTGAGACAAGTGTATAAATGAAATGCTGATTTTGGTAAAACACTCCTAAGCAGTATTTGATAAACAGTCCATATGATCCTGGCCCACATGCTTGTATGAGGGTGCATTATAAGGTGTTTTTCAATTTCACAAATAGCACATTGCACAACAACAGCAAAAAAAAATGCGTGTCTGTATAATGAAACCTTATGCGATAATAATATGAAAAATCATAATAGGGAGTCGTCTGCCAAAATGTCTGGACCACACACTCTTTGTATTGTGGTTGTGTTTTTCTAAAAGCAACAAACAGCTCTTGGTCATGTTTACATGGCGGTGAAGGACAGTAACACTGAAGCAGAATTGCAGGGATTAAAGAAATAACCCGAACAATCTTTGGGCCACTGCTTAATCCGCTCAAATAAATACCTGACACTCAATTTTCAGCAAGGCCGTCCAGAGCTGCTGTGATGGCTGTTGTCAGCACGGGGGGTTAACTCCATCTGCTGAAGGACATGCGAGGGTGATGAGGTGGCCGTGGCCTCTTCTGCGTCCCTCACCTTCACCACAGAGCCTAATACTGGCCATGGAATGCTGCAGATTTAATATAAAGGCTGTAAATAGTGCCGATATCCACTGTGGCAAGAATGACAATGGATACAGTATACTGTTTATCATGGTGCATCATTTACCCTCTGAAAAACAAATGCGAATTGTTATTCATAAACAGAAAGAAACAAGCAGCAGTTGCTGCAAATATGGAAGTTGTTTAAAAATGTGCTTGAGTTTGTTTATTTGTAATATTTGGCCACCATTCAGTGTCTGCTGTTGCACAGTTGCCCTTAATTACTTGTCAAAGCATGAGGCACCGCGAGTGTTTCTCTCTCTCTCTCTCTCTCGTTTATTACGCAGCAATCAGAACTTCACACTGCTTCTGTGCTCTTTCAAAGCACAATTCACAAGCATTCAGAGATGAAAAAAAAAAGAAGGAATCTAAAAGGGTAGAAAATATCTTGAGTGGAGGCTTATAGCATGACATGAAAACACTTCTTATTCACCCACTGTGCTTCTCCAGAGACTTTTAAATCCTGCATTCAAACAGAGAAGCATGGCCACAACCTCGAGGGGTGAGAGAGAGCTTTATAAACTCGGGGTGCAAGAGCAATGCAGGCTCGTATTACTCTTCACAGTGGCTGCATTTATCCTCTAATTCCTGATTATTCCGCAGTGAGCTGCTAGGTGTGCTCAATTTACAACAGAATAGAAGACAGATTTCATCCCTGGGGGTGCAGCGGCTGAATGCATTTCTTCTTCTTCGTCGTCTTTTCTATTTTTTAATTAGAGCTTAAAAGTTTAACGGTAACTGCTCAACCATTCGGGGCAGTGCTGGTGATTATCATGGGCAAAGTCTTTTAATAACAGATCATTTAGCATTTTTAGTTGTAGGATCCCAGCAAAGGGAGTTGTTAAGCACTGGTCCTGTAGGCGGTGTAAAAACTTCATGTTAGAGGAATTCCCCTTTATAGAGGCTGCTATTTTAACTGTAAAACAGTTATTCAGGAACACTGCATCGTCTCCAGTGGCTAAGCTTAATAAATAGTGCAGGTGTGCTATTGCTACAAAAGCATTTATCCCTGAGAATTTAAATTTTTGATGATGTACAACTTAGCATCTACTTTAAGCGATCTTTTTTAATATCAGAGGCGTTTTGGTTTGGTACTTTTCTCCATGTTGGATTTTGAATTTATGCACTTTGTATCTGTTCTACAGCCAATTTACTGTATTTGCAAGGCTAATGTAGGTAATGTGATGCTGGTGTCTGCTTTAATCATGCTGCATTTACGTTTTGATCAGCTGCTCAGTGAGTCCATTACATGGATTTCTTATAATGGGAGAGTAAAATGACGCATCGCAATTCAGTGTAATTTAAGGTGAAAACACAATTTTTAATGCACTTTTTGGGTCATTTTGCTCCCATAACAATTCTCCTTTCAGTCGAGTGGAAAGAGTATATATTTAATTGGATAGTCTTCTTTGCATATGTGAATGTAAAATTTGCAATATAATAAAAATGTCCTAATGTACATAAGCAAGGGGGAAGTTTCAGCTATTTAAATGTTTTTTTTTTCTCAGACCCTGATCCAGAAATCTCCACTTCAGTCGCACTTACTGTACAAACACTAAACTTTTCCGTTTTATTTCTATTCATATTCAGAAGGTTTTTACACAGGAGGTTGTTCATATATACTTCATAGACTGATTTATACAACATTTTATTCTTAAAGACATGGCAAAAAATGGATTTGTTGACAGTATTCTGATGTTCGTAATAACAAAGAGATATATCCAAAATTATCCAAAAATAAATCAAAAATTCCCTCTGCAGAAACATTTATCCAATGTTAGATATCTCTTCTGGAAACTAATGGACAGCTCATTTTAATAAGATTAGATATCAGAAAATAAAGAAGATAAAAGTTTCCTTTTTAAAGTGCTTTACCTGAAATACCTTCTCTCAGGACAATCAGTCTGTATAACGTTATACATAGAACCATCCTAGATACAGATGAAGGTGTCATTAAAGTTCCACATTTCTCCTTCAGGAAGTCCTATTTTTTCTTCTTCTGGGGAGTTTTATCTCTAACAGCACAAAGCAGCCTCCTCTTAAGCTCTCATTAGAACAACCCCTGGTTCTTGGCCAGATAAACGGTGAAGAAGAGCAATGGAAGGAGGGATGGACAGGTGGATTGGGCACCGGCGGTGAAGACAATAATTTCTGTTTTATTGGCAAGGACTAATTCTTCATTCCTCTAATTGAAGAAGTCATGGTAGATCAATAAGCTTCACCAGGCCGCCTTGTTCTGGCATGCACTGACATTATAGCAAAAGACCCGGCAGCACAAATAGATCTTTTATCAGCGACAGGGCTTAGTGTGTTTACAACACATCCCTTATCTTTTCCAACTCCCATCTGTCCGGGTGCAGGAATCCAATTATGTTCCCAATATTAACCCCTTTAGAGAATTAACCCCGCACACCACTAGTCTTTGAGCAAATAAAAGTGGGTGAGGAACCTGCTGCCAGTGTTAAATGAGGAAATAAATAATGGATGCTGGCTTTGCCTCTCTCCCTCTGTGCGCCACTGATCCTACCCACCTGGAGGGCTTCTAAATAAGATCCTACGCTGGCTGAGCACAACACAGCAGTTCATTGATCCCCACCCTGTGGTAAGGCCTCTTCCCTCAGGTGGGCATATGAAGGTTGAAGGGAAAGGGCATAAAAAACCAAAGTGGAGACAGACACAGAAATACACATACAGTACATACAGACAGTGGAAGGCAGAATGACTCACCTGCCCTCTAGGAAGCACAGCACAGATCAAAAGAGTCAGCAGCTTGGATGTACATGCATGTGTGTGGTGGTGTAGTCCAAAGGAAATCAAATGTGGCATGTTTTCAAGAGCAGTCATATTGCTGTTGAATCTATGCAATTAATATGGTCTGTTTGTTTAATGGATGTACAGCAGATGGAGCAGCTTGTGAGTCACAGTGTGGTGGTAAAACTGGAAACACACAGCCCACAGAACACATGTACTGTACAGTATACAGGCAATCGCAGGACATCGCTGACCACTTCCTAATGAAAGTATATTTGAGGGCAGTAAATGAAGCTGTAGAAATGTTTTGACATGTTTGGCAGTGCATAATGGAGCCAAATTGCTGGTTTAGACTAAACGAAGCATATCAAATCACAGGCAGCTACTTTACAGAGCACTACATCAGTTAACGAGTTCGGAAAAAGTGAATAAATGAACATCCGGACATCAGCTGTCTGCGAACACCAGGCCAAAAGGGGTCACAGCATTGACTGGGAAGAGGTCAAAGTTGTCAACCAGGGGTGAGCAGAGTGCTGGGAAAGGTAGAGAAAGGTGAAAAAAGCCCATGTATCTCCAACAACGTCTTCTCCAACTGACTAATTAATTACATAATGATGCTGATGGAGATGTTGATGCCTCGTCATTCATGTAGGAGGGTTCATGCTATGCAGTGTCGAGGTGAAGTCTGAACAAGTGAGTCTTGAGTCTTTTGCGGAAGATGGCGAGTGACTCTGCTGTCCTGACATTGGTCGGGAGTTTGTTCCACCACTGAGGCGCCAGAAGAGAGAAGAGTCGTGACTTTGCTGAGCAACCTTTGTTTGCTCTCAGCGATGGTGGTACCAGCCGGCCAGCTGATGTAGTGGAGCAAAGTGGTCTGACCAGTGGAGGTAGATGGGTGCAGTTCCGTTGACGGCCTTGAAGGCCAGTATCATCGTCTTGAATCGGATGCAGGCTGCAACAAGAAGCCAGTGGAGGTCACGGAGGAGGGGGGTCACACGGGAGAAATTGGGTAGATTGAAAACGAGGCGCGCTGTGGCGTTCTGGATATGCTGCAACGGTTTAGTTGCAGAGGCTCGAGTCCAGCCAAGAGCGAGTTGCAGTAGTCCAGGCGGGAGATGATCAGCGTTTGGACCAGGAGTTGTGTTGCGTCTTTTGTGAGGAAAGACCAGATCCTGCGGATGTTGTAGAGGGCAAATCTGCAGGATCGGGACACAGCAGTGATGTTGGGGGTGCAGGATAGTCTGTCGTCGAGGATTACGCCCAGGTTCCTCTGAGTCGATAAAGGCGATACTGTGACTGTGACAGTGACTGACAGGTCCATGCGAGTGACATCTCACTCTCTTATTCTCTCTATAGTGTTACTCTAAACATGTGCTCTCAGGTACCGAAATTTTGCAGCAGTTGATTTAATCTGAGTCACTATCGTGTAGTACCAATGTAATTTTGTCGTAACCCTGAGAAGTACTGAGTTTAATACTCAACCTGATGCTGAGTAAATATTTTTAGTCAAACTGTTTACCAAGGTCAAGAATGAACTTCAACAATCATCAGTATTTTCTCGTGTAAACATGATTATGATGATCATCCTGTTTGTGAGAGAGAACATATATATGCTGGTGAAGGTTACTGGTACAGTGTGTGCATATGAACTTCATCTTACTGTGAATTAACCATAGCCTGTGCACTCCCTCAAATCCATTTTCACAAAATAATTAATAAGGCTGGAAAACACCAGTGTCCTGGTTACATACAAATGCATAGGATCGATACAGTACTGTTAATTTGAGAGCAAACCTTAAAAGTGAAGATTCCTTTACTCTTTCGAGTGGCTGTATGGCATGAAAATTTTACCAACACTGGATCACAAGAAGCCCTCCGATGCTAATACACGAAATTCTCTGAACTTGCGAGGATAAAATGTATGCAGTCTATGTCTATGCAAACCACGGATGTGTTAAATATATACATTTCATGTATGATGTCAACATTTCTATGCTTGTGTCATATATGTATGAGGAAGTCATCACAGTGGTGTGGAGCCAACTCGCGAGAGACCAATGTTTGGGACATTGTTTCAAGATTTGAAAGCGTGAAACCCTGGATATTTTTTATGAGACTTATGAGACATTTTCTAACCTCATTAGTGTCAACAAAACTGGATATTTTTGACAGGATGCTCAGACAATATCCAGCCGTGTGCGTAGCGACAAGATCTTTTCCAGAAGCTTAAGTTATAGTGCTGTTTTAAGATCAAACACAGACGGACAATTTTGGCTCATTTCTGACTTGACGGTAGGTATGAGTGAGTGCACAATCCATATCTGTCTTCAGAATGGGTGGAGCTTAAGCTGGGAGTAGGTTGGGGTTTCCAGAAGTTGTTTATGTTAGCTTTCAATTGATATGGGTTGATCAGAACTTGCTGTATTTATTATTTGTTAGAAAACCATTTTCAGAAATACCTGGGAATTACGATTCAGACTAATGTTTTTGATCATAAAACAATTTTTATAAACTTGAATGAATATACTTCACTCAGCAACCCAATAAGGATTTTCCTTCATCACAAGTATGGATATTGACACATTTTGCCTGGGTAATACTTTTATTCATAAAAAGTTCATTATCTGTACCGTAGACTCGTTTCAGTACTTGCTCAACCCTCCTTGACAGAAAGTCCAAAGTCATTATTTTGAAATCAAAACCTCTCTGTCTTTCATTAACTCGCAGCAACATACTGCTCACAGTCTGCACTGCGTATTTAGCTCATCAACCACCCATCTTGATTTAGGATCTGTAAATTTAAGGCAGAAAAAGCACTAATGGGGTTTCACCAAGCCTTCGTTAGCAAAGCAATCAAACCTGACTCTCCACTTTGCTTGGTGATGATGACAAAAAGGAAATCCACAAGTGCGCTCCAAATCTTCACCACATGGCTACATCCTCAGGAAACATAAGCCCAAGAACCATTTTAATTAGTTAGCTAGCTGGCAAGTCACAACTTGTTGCCATCATCTCTGTTACACATCTTTGCTCATGCAATGCTAATGACGGCTTTGACACAACCCTACAAACGCAGTCCACTCCCTCATTTCAGTGACTCCACTGTGTCGGCACCGCAGGGATTCTGGCACTTCAGCAAAGAACCGGAGGGTTGTTTAGCAAAAAAGATTAACCTTCCCGAACTTCTGCTGCATCACAAGGTAACGTCATGTGGTCAACTCGTTAAAGAAAAACCCTTTATCAAACATTTATGTTAAATAACTCCCATTCAGACGGTCCTGGTGTCACGCTTGTTACTGACAACATGGAGTGAGACAAAAAAAGGGCAAGAGGAGAAGCTTCACAGATGAGGTGGAGGTGCTAATTAACAAGGACGCACATAACCAAGCTGTTATTTGGCTGGTTTGCAGGCAAATTGTCAAAAGAAAGGCTTTTTACAAATCTAATTGCTGTTTTGCTGGACATTTTGAATTGATTGCTGAAAAAAGAATCCACAGAAATAGGTGGCACAGACGAAGGGCTGTCCACCACTTCAATTTCAGTTGTTGATCAGAATTGACACCACAACTGGTGAGACAAACCTGAGTGGAATCATCCCTCATGGTGAGTATTACACGAGCCACAGGGCATCGCCGCTAATCACAGCGCAGGCTGCATCACAAGCCTTATTTTCCATTACTGTCTTATTATTCACATTCGCTGAACTAAGAAGCTTTTTTCTTTTTTTTCTTCAGAAGATCTATCACAACTGCCAGATCCTGCTGCATCGGCTCAGAGATCTGCCAAGGGTCTTCTGAAGCTGAGTTGAAGAAAAAGGAGAAAATGATGAAGGGTATTGCTGGCATCAAACCTGCTTTTGTAGGCTGGTATTGTTGAGTGCCGCCTCTTACAGACAGGAACAGCCAGTGGCTCTTGTAGTGCGCACGCGCCCCTAGTTGTGAATGTACTTTTTCTACCATCCGTAGTTACTGTATATGCATGTCCTGGGGTGCTTGTAAATTCATGCACATTTTCACACATAAATAACTATATGCATTGAGCTAAAAGTACCATTTATACTTTAGGCCCTAAGTTGGTCACAAATTTGTCAGGCCCATTGAGTCATGTTGGGCTATGATCAGTTGTAGGTAAATGTTAAATGGACTTTATGTAGCTCTTATCTACCAACCACTCAATGTGCTTTACCAAGAATTCAGTCAGTATCTGCTTACCCCAATGCCGTGGAAAGTCTGGTTAAGTTTTGTAGCCCAGGATATATTTCTGGAGCTTCACAGCAAAACAGCATTGCAGCATCCTCATAAACAACTGAAGTAGCTGGAGACTTGTTTTAAAATGTAAAAAAAATACCCCCCAAAAAAATAAAATTAATATACCATGTGTCCAGAAGCCCACAGATACACAAATTCATTTGAAAAGACGTTGCTTACACCCTTGTGTGCCCACATCGGATGGGGTGCACGCTAACACCTTTAGCTTAGCTAACTAATATGTTTTTCAATCCATTTTATCACACACATTCATACACTGCGCGCAAGGTGCCAATAATCAGCCTCTACAGGTCCCGTATCTTGCCCAAGGACACTTCAACATGCAGCCGTGGCCGGGTATCAGACCACCAACCTTCCTATTAGCCTTAATACAATTTTGTTGATTGTCTGTGTGTTCAAATTGTAGTTGAGTTATTTTAAACTGAATATTCTGACGGAGGCCCTGCACCAAAATGAGTTGTTTGAGTGCAGACTAATTTGTTGAGTACTGCAACTGCTACTGAGGTATTTTTCATAATTGGCTGCCTTGTTACTTAAGCAACTAGTTTATAAAGTAAGATTAAATAGCGACAGCACACCATTAATACAAGTTGAGGCACATAAATTGAGCAGAATGTCTGTTACTGATTACTGAAAATCTGCTACTTTGCTTCACACTCACACCATATGTACAGCACAGTCATTGTCAGTACTGTGTATGAATGACTGAATGTACCGAGTATAGTTGACAAGGGCAGGTAGAAAAACATCTCAGAAACGATTAATCCACACACACCTGTATGGTGGCAGCCAGTCCTGCTTATGCTGAAACAAACTGTATGGGATTTTTTTAAATCATGTCGCTCGTCTCACAGGTTGACTGTCCCACAGAGAAGACTCCCGCGACACCAGATGGCAAGTCCACCCCCGACTGTCTGCATTTTCTTTGACAGGAGGTTGGTATAAGAGCACATCTGAGAGGAAAAACAAATAAACAAAATGTACAGCTGAAGTTAAAGAGATTGAGTCACACTTGATTAATTGACGTGTTTTTGTTCAAATCTGGCAGCTAATTAAGAACTTCACAGCTTTATAGTCACAATCTGCAGTTATTAGAAATCACTCAACGTCCACAGGCTTTCTTACTCCCATGTGAACAGAGCCCATAGAATCAGCCCATAAGAGCAGATAAAATTATAGGTTTCTATACAGACCTTCATGGCACAGGCACAAAGGTGAAAGTGCTGGCCTTTCTCTTTGCAGGGGAGAGTCAGTGATGCCGTGGAGCACACTCAGGCCGACGGCCATACAGTAGCTACTGAGAGGCATACATCCATCAAAACACACCCACACACATTCCCTTACTCACACACACCATTACGTCTATACCCTTCAAGCAACGATTGGGTCGCATAGACTCGGACTCTAATTTAATGTAATTTCATTTATCACTTTGAATTAGATTTCATGTTGCTATTTAATAATTTAAATCCCCTGGAAAGCACTCTTGGCTTTCAGCTCAGTATCAAGGAATACTGGAAGATGACCGGAGGTAATGGCTACTACAGCGGCCATAATTTACTTCATTGGGTTGGACAGGCAATATGTGGAAACGAGAGAATTTGTACACCAGGTAAATATCATAGTTCAGGATGATGGAAGTGTTGAGTCTCCGATCAGGTGTGGGAAACTATTTTTGCAGTTTGAGTCTGTTGAACTCTCTTATCGACAAAGTTCTCATGTACAAAATATTCTGGTTTTTGGCCTTATTCCAAAAAAGCTAATATTCCTACTGTTTACATGACTAATGGAACATAATATTCCACTAATATTCCCTTATAGATGCAGCAGTGCATACCTCAATTACTTTAATGATGAACACTTTTCAGAGAGAGGTCATCTCCTTTTTAAGCTGCAGTGGTGTGGCTCCGCTGGTGTATCTTTATTGTCATCCTTCTGCAAGTTTTGCAAAACTGTGTTCTTCAAGCTATGCTTTTCATCGATTCTGGATGAGGTACGCAGCAAGGATTTGTGAGAGAGAGGTCCTCAAAGGGTTCTCTGTTGGAGAATGGAGAGAAAAATGATGAATGTCCGGCTGGACACATGTACTGTAAACCTGCTAAAAATAGGCAATTGACTCCTTTGCCATTGCCAGTAAATGAGTTTGTCATTAAGTTTTTTCTTTTTGTGTGTTACGTTCGACATCACAAATGTGCTGGAAATCAGGGAATAGTAGAAAGCAGCATGGAGGCCAGTGACAATGCTATGGTGGTTAATTTTCTATATGTTTTACTTCAGTATCTCTTTCAAACTCAATGCCAACTAAACAACAATGTGTAGGAACCTCTGTCCATCGCCTCTGCATTATATTGAGGCCTGTTTTTGTTGTTAACCCTTTTCATCTGGATGAAGAAGATTTACAGGAAGGAGGCGTCTTCCAGGCTGACCATCTTATCTCCTGGCAGAGAGGATAGTGTTCTCCTGGACCATAAAGACTTCAAATGAGGACAGTTGTAATTAATTTACAACCCAAAGCCTGTGGATGAACTTTCTCTCCCATTTCTGAACTCTCTGTCTCTATGACTTCTGATCCACAAACATTCACAGAGTGGACATCGGACACCTTCTGACGTGTTTTTCTATGCTGTTACTCTGTCTTCTTTAATTTATGACACATCTGGATGCTATCTGGCTCACATTCCATTCAAATGGCCTCTGTATTCTTCCAGATTTCAGACCATGTCTAATTAACCATTAAGTCAGTATCTCACAATCTTATTTCTAACATATTAAGAAACAGTAAGAGAAGCTCATAAAACTGATCTTTCTCCCGTTTCTCTACGATTAAGATTGACTGAGATCAAATTTTAATGTTTAATCTGTACTGTGTTAGGTGGAACCACAGCACCTCCTGATGGTGAGTCCTGATACAGTTGGACGAGAAATATTCTGTTTAATATGTTCATGGTTATAACCAGTAAATGACTCTGATATGTCTTTGTTTTAACAAGTATTAAGCTGAATATGTATAATTAATGTTTAATCACGTCATAATCCTTTTCATGATAGACAAAGTACATCTATTGAGCCATGGTGAGAATCTGTGAGAAGGTGAAGCACTGTTTTGTAACGTTTAAATCTTGGAGACAAAAGCCGGTAAGCCCCGCCTAGACACGCCTCGATTTGCAAATAATAAAACGGAGAGATCACGTCTCTCAGTTCAGTTTTTGTTGTTTTTCAGTTTTACAGTTTTTGTTTTAGTTCAGTTTTAATGTTTGTTTAAGTTTTTCTTTTGTAACTTATTTTTGAAGCTCTTTACCTTACTTTGAAACACGCTCCAAGACAGCGATCTCATCAGAAGTGCTCACGCGTTGATTTTTCTCATTTTATATTTTTCGCAGTATTGATTAGCTTCTTTTATTAAGTTTGTACCAGAACGAAGTTCTGTTTTAATTTGTTTTATACCGTTAAGTATCGTAACCTGCTTTTGAAGAAGTGAACTTAATTTAGATTACCTTGCATTAACTAACAACGGAAGATCCGCCTGATCAACGTATCATCCTCAGTTATTTTATTCAAGAAGTTAAATTTAGTTTACAAAGTCAGAGCCTGAGAACCACTCGAAGAAACGAAGAAGAACATCTTTATCACAATCATCATCACGACACAGCAACTTGCTGTGTCCGAGACCGTGCAAGCGGTTTCCAACGAAAGACAGACTCTTTGACAAGCCCCCAGCGCTCGCTAGCGGTACCATCCCGCTGGGCATTGAGCCAAGATCTGCACCGGATCGGTACGGGACCAGCTGCCCTCTCCCTAAGACAAAGGACCGAGGTGCCCAACCGACTGATACCGGACGAGCTGACCCCCGGCCATCGGACCGGGACTGCCAGCTAGAGTTGCAAATCACCCGAGGGAATCCGCCGCCGCGGACCCCGCAACTCTGCTAAGAAAGTAGGCTCTCCATCACTCACAACAGCTGGATTCACACATGATACATGAGCTGGTGTATATGGCTCTGGTTCTGATCTTTTAGCTTAAGAGAAATTCGGTTAGGGTCTCGTTAGTATTAAAAATTACTACCGTAATATTTAAATGCTTCAACCTAACCCATGATCTCACCATCAGCCTATATTCCACTAATAACCCATTACTTAGTTATTTCACATTTCCTGTTACCTGTGTTATTCATTTAAATTGCCATTTCATTTATTTAACCTGAATTATTTAGTCAATAAACACATTTAACCGTATGTCGTTGTCTGTGCAGGTTTGTTTTTAATGTGGAGAACCGATGGATATGTGTAGAATTCACTTCTTCATATATGAGATGAATAAATTGATCTGAAATTGATTAGAATTGATACAAGTTAAACTTGTCCAGTCGAATTTGATTAATTACCTCCGGATTATTGAAATAGACAAAATAATGGAGGTGGTGCCCCATTAACGAGTGTTTTATTAATCCATTGATTAATAAATTACATTTATTATTAGTGTATCTCCTACAAATGTTTGAGGACTGCTTGAACGGAGACATATAAGAATATAAGAAATATTTAAGCGCCGACATCTGGAACTTCAACAAACTGTCATATTTCCATCACTGCCGATAAATACCTGTGACTTCTGCAGAGTCATTGGAACTGGGACAGAATGTCAATTGTACCCTTTCCCACTGAAGACAAAAGCCAGGTGTTAGTGGATGTTGTGTCCATGTGTGAATGGGGTTTGAGATTAACCAATTTAGATTAACCTGTGATTAAGGTGCTTCGATACTTAACCTTTATTTTTTTTTTATTTAGTTTAGTTGCGAGCAGTGTTGTCTTTTTGAGGATCACATTCACTCAGTTTCACACATTCAAACTTGGAAGCTACCCAGCAAAGTCCATTGAGCAGCTGGGGGTTAAGGGCCTAGCTCAAGGGCACTACATTGGTGGGCAAGTGCTGCTCTTTCACTTTCGCCTTTCCAGCTGGTCACGGGATCGAATCAGTGACCTCCCCCAGCCCGCTTCTCTAACCTCTGGCCACCACTGCCTAATTAGCTTAAATTAAGCTCTGTTTATTTGATTGAGACTGGAAGGATACTCAATTATTTCATGTCTATCCCATTTTCTGTTTGCTTAGTCAGTTTGACAGATTGATATGTATTAACAGAGTGAATGTCATTACATTTAAGTGAACCTCAGCTGTTCAACAGATTTATGGTCTCATAGGCAGTAGACAATTGCACTAATGTGGGCTTGTCAACATAACAAATTTATAGCTATGCCAATGGAGCGCAATGGTAGACAGAGATTTACTGTTTGATTTTATGTGTATTTCATGTTTTATTTATTTTTTTATAGTTCTTATGATGATGATGTTTTTGAGTGATGCTACTCTGGTGAACTTTGGAAAACACTTTCAGTTAAAGCAATGGACTTCTAGCTTGTGACTATACGAGCGAGAAAAAATGTGTGTAACGTTTTTTGAACCACTGATAGCATGAAGTTGCTTGTTTGTTCATGCAAAATGTCCTTGACTGCAATAAAACCATATCTGAATCAGGAATGGGCACCCTGCTTTTCTGTTTGGAGTAGTGAGTGTGGCAATTGTATAGATAGATAGATAGATAGATAGCATGTGGTACTCTTCAATATTAGGCACAGGAAGCACTCAGCAGTCATGCTAAGATGAATGCTTTGAAATAATAAATTACAAAATGCAAATAAGGAGAAGATTAGTCTGTGTTTATGGGTGGCGTTTAATTTTAATTGGTTCATTATTTCCGGAAATTACATTTTTAAACTCTCCTGACTGCCACAGCTGTGCTTGGTGCTGTGTCAAGGGAATGAAAGCTACAGGTCGAGAGCATCACACTTTGCAAACCAGACTGCTGTGTACACAGTATAACTAGTGTGATTTTGGATATTTCTTTCAGGTGTTTGTATTGACAGTGAAAAGAAATTGGATCTGTGATGGTTGGAATGTGACGGCAGACACTATTAACAACTTTCAGGTAGGGATGTGTTTGCTCATGCTTTGCCTTTTTCCCTCCGGTAGTTAATTTACTGTCTTTTAAGGCTTACATACATAAGAGCTCCAACCTAAAGCATCTTACAATAATTATTGTAAAATAAGTATTTCAACTAAACAACTAAATACAAAACAACCAATTCATATTTTATCATTCCAACGCATGAGGACAAATGTTTTGTTTATGAGTGGCTGAAGCCAGGTTGCCCTAGAGCAGTGGTTCTCCATCTCTTTTGCCCAAGGCACACCAAAGGGCAAGCCAAACTCTTACAGCACACCTGTATACATATCCATGCCAAATAGCCCCCATTAGAATGAGAATCAGAAATACTTTATTGATCCCCAAGGGGAAATTGCTTGCGTTATAGCTGCTCCCATTCAAAAGTCTTTTTTAAAAACAAACTATAAATAAACAAGAATAATAAAAACAGAATAAAAATATACAAATTGTACATCTATATATACAGTGTAATAAATAGTGCTACAGTTGAAATATGGGTTATTGCACATTTGTTGTAATTATTGCAAATGAAATACAAAAGAGAGAAACAAAGCATCCAGGGTCCTCCTATTGATTCAGAGTGTCTGACACTCAGAGCGAGGAGTTGAACAAGAACAAGATTACATGTGTTATCACACATTTGACAACCAATTATAGTACTCATGGAATATTCATCGACAAATTAATTCAAGAACTTATTCGAAACTTTGGTTTAGATGGGTGTGTTGCTGCTTTGACTGAATTTTACAGAAAAAAATAAAATAAAAAAAGACAGAAAAGTGCTTGTGCTGTGTGTGTCTGTGAGAGAGAGAATAAGCGAGAGAGGAAGGGTAGATCTGTACTGAGAGGGCAGCATCACTGGTCGAGCAAGATGTCATCACAGAATATGTATGAAGATAAAAAAGAAAAAAGAAAAATTACGTACAAGCTAGCTCAGCACATGTGCCTGCCTGTGTTTGCAGATGTTTTTAATCCTTAGTGGTACTGAACTAATGTAGTGGAGATGGCTGGGTACTGTGATAAAGACGGAAGTGAAACTGATCCAGTGGGAGCTCACTAAATTTGAGTCTCATTGTGAGGTCCATATGGAGCTCTCTCTCTCTCTCTCTATGAGCTTTCCTGTTGGCGATTCCCTAATGGGTCTTGGATCTAGTCACAGTCCTTGATGTTGGCAACATGTGGAAAATAGTGCTTCAACCTCTCTTTTAATGTCAGCACTCTCTCTGGCTGCCTATGGCGTGGCTGATGTCAGTGGGGAACATGTCTGTGGAGTCCTGTTCCCAGCAGTTGTTAGCACAATTCTTTCATGCTGCTTTTCATGACAGGCTCACTGATTCTAGCCAAAACTGTGATCACAGCCAGCCAAACCCACAGAAAATGTTATGTTGTGCATAGCTGACCTCAGCTGACATCATGACCTCACCCATTGGTGTGTGGACCGTTGTGAAGCCTTGAGGTTGGCATCAAGGCCACCACCATCTTGATTTTTTGGAGTGACCATATTTGGAGGAGAGGGTGAGGCTGGAGAGGATATCCTGATGGATCTGTATGAGAACCCGAGGACACGGTGTGGTAGCGAATTGTCATTCACAAGGTTGCCAAACCCTAAAGCATACCCTGCTATATCGTCTATTTCACTCTAAATGGGACAATAAATTCCAAAATGAATATTATACTGTATATAGAGTTGAAACTAGCGATTGAGACCAAAAATTCGTTAAGAAACCGAAGTAATAAATCAAGAAAGTAGTAGGGTGTTTTTTTTCACAAGCTTACATACAATCAGACATCATTTTGAAACCAGTTGAGTTTTTCTTATACCCCTTTCACATGGGCCATAAAAACCCACGATGGAAACACAACAGCCAGGTGGACACAAGACTTAAAAGACATTTTAACAAGTTTAACATCTTCTGGATGCAGTCTAATGAGGTATATGATCTGCTGCTTTCTGCTGTTTCCTGTATTATTGGCTTGTTTGTGATGATGAAGAAAGAAAGAAAGAAAGAACACAAGAAAAAAACAAACAACATCGACAGAAAGGCAAACTAAGTAAATTGCTTATGATACCCGCGTTTAAAAAAACCTGCATATACACGCAAATTTTGGTGTAAAAGTGGTATTCCTTATGCAGTGTTGAAATGGATGCATTTTGCTGCATTTCAGATTGCAACAGGAATTCTTCCGACACATTTACAGTAAAACAACCAGATTAAGATGCCACTAAAACTGGTAAAGCTAAATGCTAACCTTTGCAACAAGAAAGTTGAACTGTTCCACAGAAAAAGAAAAGAAAAACTGACAGGAATACACTGGAAAATTGTCTCACACTGGTGTCGTGTTCAGTAGTGCAAATTCAAGCCTGGTTTGTGACCTTCCTATTCCTTCTAATCCTCCGTCTTTCTTTGACATCTTTATCTTATTTCTAAAGGTATGATACAGAAATGCCACCGAATATGTATTAAAATATATGCAGAGGCATGGTGTTATGAAATGAAGCCACAGCTGAGTAACCTTTGTTTTACTTCTTTGACATTTCTGCCTTATTAGAGGGCATGACATGCAGAGTCCAGAACAACAGAGGTTCAGAAGAAGGTTAGAGACACACAAAGAGGTTGTGAGCCGGAGTTGAATAACCTCAGGTACACAATACGTGCCTGGTGGTCTTCAGAAGATTAAAAAAAAAAAAAAGAAAAAAACAACAACACATGCATATCACAGGTTGTTTGAGATGTGCATATGAAAGAGCCCTCCAGGGATCATTTGCTGTCATCAGCAACAAGGGCAAAATGAACCCTGGAATGCCGCTGTGAAACAACATCTGTCCCACGATGTGCAGTATAGAGCCACTGCTGCCTATAAAATGTCAGTGTGCCCTCATAGGTGACTGGTTTTCATCAGGATAAGGCTTGATCCAGAGATAAAGTGCCCCTCCTTATCGACCATGACAGTTCTCGCTTGTTCTATCACACACAAAGCGTCGGCGCACGGTGCGCCGTTCATAAGGCTCCCCGCTGGCATCAATAGCTGCAGGATTTTCGAACGGGATTTCACTGGTCTCAGGCTTGTGAGCAGTGATCCCTGATGCAAAGCTGTCTTATCTGACAAGTGTGTGAGCGTGTGTATGTGAGTGTATTTTTTTACTGCGTGTACAGTATGTGTTTCTACAAATGTGTATCTGGAGCGTGTGTGTTCACTCTGGATGGATACACAGACACTAGTTATCTCAAATCAAGAGCATGAGGGCATTAGAGTACAGTCCACCACTCCACCCCTCCTGCGCTCACCCCTCCCCTCTATCAATCCATCCATCCACCCATCCTACCAGCCATCCATCTATCCTCTACCAACACTGCATCACCCCTCCTCCCACTTCCCCTTATCCTTCATCCACAGCACAGTGCTCAGACTCCTGGGGAGATTATGTCTGCCTGTCAGCCTCTGTTCTGATAGGTTAGAGCAGAGTTTTTTTTTTTTTTTTATCCCGCTTGCACACGTGAAAGCTGACATGATTGGCACTCATCTCCAGTTCTGATTGTTGTGCTGCGTGCAGATTTTGTGGGGGAGTCACTTCTTAGATTTTGATACAGAAGCAAAGCTCCGCTGACAGCAAGAACGACGAAAGTGCGGCAAGCAATCGACGCCTCTTTATCGGTAAACGCAGGCATTCTCTTGTCTCCAAAACTTCTCCTCCTAAGAGATGTCTTGTATTGCTGAGTCATAATGGAAAACAGTTGAGTGCTGCCACATCCGAACACAAAGGAAATCTAACTAAAGAACGTGGTTCCTCTAGGAATGCAAAGAAAACAGAACATCTATTTTAATTTAATTGATTTGGATGTTACTTAATTTGCACAGGAAGATTCATGTAATGAGTGGCCAAGGCACGATTTGAACCCAGGCCAGAAGGTGGCCATGAGTAATTGCACAAGTTAAAATTTCAGCCATTACTGCATACACTTTACAATCAAGGGACATCTCCTTCTTCATTACTGCCCTGCTGCTAGACTTCAGAGCTTTCCCATTACTTGTTCCTGATGGCCAACTTCCATTTTAATTTCTACCCAAACAGAGTGACTTCATTATTGCTGTGTAATGTACAAAGTCAGTGCATTTCTAATTCCATAAAATCCCTGCAATGTTCATTCCAGGACAATTTCCAAGATGTGTTGTTTACCACTCATTTGTCGTTTATACTCTTAAAAGTTCTGCACATTTAGAAGAAGTTGTAACAACAGCTCCTTTGAATCTAGGGAGCTAGTGTGTTATTTTCTCAGCAAATATTCGATTAGTGAGCCAACAAAAGTTATCTCCCATTACCCCCTGCCACATTTTCTCTGGTGCAGTCAGTGGGCTGAAATGATGTCAATGAAATACAGAAGTTTTTCCAACAACCCTGCACCATCATTTATATTCTTCAACTCTTTGACACCTACCTTCTAATGTTCAACATTTAGACTCTTCTTTCTATGTAGCACCCACTGTTCTGGCATCTGTCTCCTATGACTGACTGCATAGCTTCCTAGTTCTGTAGCAAGCAATCAAGGAGGTTACTTTGTTCCAAAATGGTGCCACTCACTTTTTAGTCATTCTCCGCAGCTTAAGTTGGGCATATACCGAGCTGTCACAACTGTCATTTTTCTGTCGCTATCATATTAAACAACCCTCTCTCCTGTGGGTTCTTGTCCAGCCAACGTAGTGGCGGGCACACTAAACTACGTGCCACAGACGAGGACTCACTGCACATTAAAAGATTTGGACTCAGTCATGAGGGATTTCGCAGCACAAATGTGAAGCATACTTTGTTTTTCACCCGTATTTTGCCAAAGTAGAACTTGAGAGGGAAGAGCAGCTTGCAGCACTTCTTGTGTATGCTCTCATTTGTGCAGCAACAGACAACATTGATGTTGGAAGAGAGGAAGTTTGAGATTCAAGGCAGTATGGGTAGAAGCAGACAATGATTGCAATCAAAAACCTACACAAATCAGATGTTTGATGCTGATTAGAACTGAGTGAGCGCTCACTGGCTCATTGTTCTCAGTAAATATCTTCAGTTTGTGTTTCACACTGCAATGGCAGCACACATTTGCGCCGAAATATCAGCCGTGTTAAAAAACCCTCCAGATGTTTGGTCAGACTGCCTCTCTGGCCCTCTGAATTAACAGGCTTTGATGTTATCAGTTTTCAGAAACTTGTCTTGGACAGCTAAATGTATTGCTCTGCATTAAATCCACTACAACAGCAATTTCTCCCACCAGTGCTCTTAAAGGGTCAGCTCACCCACATTACAAGGAAACAATCGTACCACTCAATCTTAGTGGTCTGCACGTTTTATATGCCAAACTTTTGGGATATCTACCACTGACTGTGAAAATAGTGGATACAGCCACCATGAGGTCATCTATAGGTTTCTGCAGAGCCAGAATGAAGCTCAAAGTGGGTGGTACTGGCAGTTGCCACCTTGCCTTACCTGACTCCGCCTAACTCCTGGCTAATAAAGAAATGCCAAAGATGTGGAGGTGTAGTTTGTTAAACAAGTTCTCCTGGCTAGCAGCTACCAAGGTAGCTAAGGTTAACAAGCTCTGTCTTCACACATTAAGAGAAGCTAATTTCACCTCACGTTATTTGCGTGAGTTTGATCGCAGGATCATGTGTGTCTATTCGTGTTCGAGGAACTGCAGTTTTTGGTATTGTGGTAGTGTGTTGGCTTCATTTTCAGACCCAGAGGTTGTCCTTCGATACCCACTGAGAAAAATAAATCCAAAAGACATCAATTCAACGTCTTTGCCAAATGTTCAAAACACGTCCACTGAGGAAAAATATTTGCAACACCTTTTTCAGACATCAGTTTTAACTGTGTGAGCCCCATCTACTACGGATGAGGCTGGGGATTTGTTTCCACCCTGTGGCACTTGCTGTAAAATTGGGGTGCAGGTAGCCATCTGAAATGTGTCCAAGAAAGACATCATGAAACTTCAATTTTGAACCACAAGAAGCTGTCCGTTAAGTTGAAAATCTGTCTTAAATTATGTTGCAAAAACTTTTGAACTCTATAGATTGACCTTTAAAGTTATGTCAAAATTAGACATTGCAAAAACTTTAATTCTGGTTCCTAAGTGGATTTCTAGTAAATGTTCAACAGAGATGTTGAATTTACATCTTTTGAAGATGTTGTGCCTACCTGTGCGGCAAAAAGTGCAATGAAAGTGAAGGGGATTTTGTTCGCGATGCTCAAAATGCTAAAGATTTACTATTGAAAACTCAAAGACCTCATTTGCAAGACGTTTGCAAGACAGAGGGCCCATTTCTTAGCAAGAGAGTAGCTCCAGCTAAAACTTTTTGCATGGCTAGCTTCAACTATGGACAAAGGGTGAACAATAATTTAGCTGAGCCCTTTAAGTCAGCCTCGATAATTGCACACCATCATTAATGAAGAAACACTAGAACTGTTTTCCGAGTCATACCCATCGGCAGACCTACTTCCCCCACCCTTAATGGGCCATGCCTCTGATCCACATCTGCTAATTGGTGCGTATGTGCTATTGGGCAATACTTCCTAATTGATCATCATCATCAAATATTTTAAAGTAACAGATGAAATTATTCAAAACATGTCAGTAGTTCACGGAGTGCACTGCCTCATTATATTATAGTGCTGGTGCTCATATTAGCTAAATTTTTCTCTGAATAAAAACCATTTATTCTCAGAGAACATGAAATAATGTAGCTGCCAAAAGTGCTGCTAGAGGACCATGAAGACCTTCATGAGTTATACATCTTGCTTCATTTACAAGTGGAACAAATGAGATACGAACCTGGGCCATTGCTTCTTACGTTAATGTTCTTAAATTATCTTCTTTTTTCAGTTTCATTTGTCTTTTTAAAAGGGTCCTGTATGATTACACCCTCACTTCGGTGCATCTGCACTGGTGTTGCAACTCTTATGGCAGAAAATGACTATAATTTTGGCCATTAGGTGTCCTTTCCCCACAAGCATCCTGCTGCCTCTCTGGAATCCGGATTGTCGGAAATACCTGCAGTCTCAGCAGGAGTTTATGAGTCACACTCATCTTCTGGTGAACAGAGAAAAGAAGAGAAAAAGTCCACCTCTCCAGGAGAAGCTGAAACTGCCAGAAAATGTCAGGACAGCTGAAAAAATTAACACAAATTGTTGTCAAACATGTAGAAAGCTGGATTGAAAACTGGAATGCTGCTTTAAAAATAGGAGCTCTGTTTGTTGCCATAGGTCAGACTTCGCTCACTCCATCTCAGCATGAAACAATGAATCAAGGCCATCCTTAGTAGGAAAGTTCATAGTGGGAAATAGACATACAGGGGAACGGAGTGAAACGGTGCGAGAAGCTTACTGGCAGTGATGGCGGTGCCAGATGGGAGAGGGAAGAGCTGCCCAAGAGAGGCGCCAGTAAGCAGAGATGAGTGGTGCCAGCCCAACTGTGTCTAACAGGAGGTCCAGCTATTTAATCAAACCCAACACTGAAACCGCACCAGTGCCAGATGCAATTCAAAATCTTATATAATGCAAGCGCCAATTAGTTTTATATAGATTTCCCACCACACCCTCCGTCAAAGATGTTAGAATAACTTAACATTTTGTGAAAAATGGAATCCTCACAGGATGGGAGATATGGGGGATGTGACAGATTTCAGAATTATAAGATATTGGGTGATATGATCCAGACAGAAAGCTGAGTTGAAGATGCACACACAGAGCTTAGCTGGAGACGCGCACAAAGACATGTAGATTCACTCTTTCAACAGTGCGGTATGTATACTGCAGGCACTTGTTACATTCTGTGGGAAGGTTCAACATTTGTCCTTCACTTAATCCAAAACTGGCTTGCAGCTGCCTGCGCCTACTGCCCAGATTCAAACATCCTGTCATTTGGGTGATTGAGCTGCCAATACTCATCCACCCACACACAGACACACTCACGCCTAGTGAAGAGAACTAATGCTAACTAATAACAAGACTGTCGCTCCTAATGTCAAGGTATCCCTTTGAGATAGCTGATGAAATCATCTTGTGCTGCTCTGTGGGGGATGAAGAAACAATCCAGCAGAGGGGACAGCTAGTTTCAGCGAGAAATAACTGGAAATACCTTGATTAAATTCAGAGGTGTGAGATTTTCATCAGCGTGATATGGCTCAGTGGGGGTGTCGGGGTAATAGTAGGGGCCGGGAGTCTCTCCTGTTGACAGAAAGGACACACTGCTTGTCAGCAAAGTCATCTTTTCCGCGTGCAACATCTGCGCTGATTTCGTGCTGCACACTAAGCAGGCCATTAATCTAAACCAGGACCACTCCTTATCTAGCAGAGCGACAGGCACCCTCACGCTGTGTACAGAGAATGAAAAATAGATATCAGATTTCTTTTTTTCCTTCACTGCATTTGTCTATGTGTCTGTCTCCTTTCTTATCAACCACTTCCCTCTTACCTCTCCTATGAGGTCATTTGAATTTGACACGGTTTTGCATCCAGCTCTCTTAAGCAGTGCAACACAGAAATACCTCTTCCCGAAATAGCACGGTGCCTCTTGACCCCTTTTTTTGGAGCGCTGCAGCCTCGGCGATGGATCGATGCACAGTGGTGCTGATTCTGTGGCATTTCCACAAGGAGATGGATGTTGTGGGGTCTATAAGGCAGCGTAGTGACATTTACATAAGGAAGAATGGATGCTGTTGGGCCAGGGAGGGAAGAAAAGAGGTGGGCGCAGCACAGCGGTTATCACCCCATCCTCACTGATGCTCCTTGACAGTCATTTTGCCCCTCCTGCTGAGGTACAGGGGATGGTACATGAAATATTTTCTTTACAACATCTGCAATTCCAGCCAGCAAAGGAGCTGAGGCGATGACATGTGTCAGCGCATGGCAACCAGCAGTGGAGGGAGGTTAATGAATAGATTCAAATAAAGATTTACATTTTTTCAGTCGATCGGAGCGGCAGGATGATTCAGACCTAAGCCTGCCTGCCGTCTTGTGCATAGTGGTTATTTATAAAAGAGGACAGGATGTGCAGAGGGACTCTGAGTGCAGCAGAACTCAAAGCTGAGCCAGCCAATCTTTAGGTTATTCAATCAAAAATGAGTATATTTCATATTATGAGTACCATATTGAATGTGGGCCAGGGTTTGCTCGCCACGGAAAATGTTTAAAAAGCTCAGGAAATGATTACTAAAATGTTCTGTTATATGTCAGAGCGCCCTGCTGCACAGTCATCCAGATAGTTCTTTTTCCTGTCACGGAAAAGTTTTGCTTTAAGATTAGTATGAGCTTGCATTTTTTTTCTCTCCAGCTATAAAGGGTCATCATTATCCTCATCTCAATGGTTAAAATGCTCCTAAATTAGATTTAAATGCATCAATTACATAGTCAGCTAAGTAGACTGGTTAATTAGAGTTTTCCAAACAGAATGTGCTCAGTCATAAAGTTTTCTCTTAAAAAGACTTTATAGGATTATAATGGATTTGGTGCATTCCATGCCTGAGGATTTTCCAAATTGCACCATGGAAGCCATTGGCTTAGTTTTGTGCAGCCGAGACATTAGTCCAATATATTGGAGCATCTGTCTTATTTACTGATCTCAGATATCCTATTCTGTCATATGTGGGAGTTTATTGGAAGGAGTGACTACTGTGAAATCACTCACACTGCCTCTCATTGAAGATTATATTGGATATAAATGGATCGAAATGGAGCTCCAGGTGAGTTATTGACTGCTGGAGTTATGATCAAATATTGCTATTGAATTCATCTGTGTTTTGATGCTTATAGTGGAATCAAAGTTGGATTTAAAGAGTTCAGACCACTGAACAGACCAGCGAGATATATAAAACATAACACGTCTTATTAGATGAACAGAAAATGGAATTGTACTGTAAGAAATATGCTCTTTCAACTTGATTTATAAGCTCAAAAGTGGACCTGTGGGTCGACTCAGGACACATACGTTTACTGCATCTGAAGAACTTTTTCACCAAAACAAGGAATTTATAGTATGGCAATATTAACTATCAATCAAAATGGAGAATTGTCATGTCATTATGCAACGATTTTACTTAAAAATAACAGCTTCAAAATCATTTTGATGGTACAGTGTCTTGTAATAGGGTGAATGGGTTCTATGTCTCAGCCACTCTGCCCCCCTGTCACTTGTTTCTGCACTATGTACCTTCAGTGAGAGGGTAGGATCACAGCATTACATACACATTTACTTCAAGATACAAGTTTTCAACACACAACACTGTTATGATGTAATGAGTTTTGTGTTAGCGCCTACATTAAGACAATTTGTTACAGACCTGGGATTTATATTTACGACAGTGGTGTTGCACCTCGGGGGTGCCAAATCACACAAAATGCCATTTTCTACATCATGTTGCTTTAAGGTGTGTTGATTGATTCATGACATCAACTCATTCTCATTGAGAAACATTAAAGATAACGGCCTACTTCAAAACTTGTCATTAGCTGCCACTGTTATATGAAAGGAAACAAAGTTCCTGTCAGTCACAGCTGTCCAGGGACAGGGAAAGTATGTTGGAGGTTTTTATCAGACATTGGGTGATACTGTAGGAGAGGACTTACTGCTGAACAGTAAACAGGTTACTCATATGAAACAATTCAAACATGATATAACTTACACCTTCTCATATTAGAATGGTAACGTTCTCTACTTTGTTGTAAGCGTGTACGTGTGTGTGTGTGTGTGTGTGTGTGTGTGTGTAGGCTAAGCTAGCTGCAAGTAAATAGGCCTAGAGAGAAAAAAAATTAGCATTAAGTAATGAACAGTGCAATCAGCTGACTGTCTGACGTAGTGGAGTAGAGTGTTTAACTTATCAGTGTTTTCTCTGGCTGGTAAAGCTGCTAAACTGTTTAATATATAAAGAACAATTAAACAAAACAATATTAAGATAGTAATACTGATACTTTGAGTTTCCCAGCTTGTCAAATACTTACGCTTTGGGTTTGTAGGTCGAGTTGGCTGCCATCTGAAAGCATCAGTATTTGACGAGTTGAGGAAACCCAAAGCGTCAGTATATAACGGGCTGGGAATGAGACTCGATAATCAACTCTTACCAACAGGAGCTTTAAGCTAAAGAGAAAATTAGATTTACTTTAGTCATAAATGTGTTTGCTGTAGAAGTTAATTTAAAATGATAAATTCCTGACAAATTAGAAAGGCATTTGAAAGGTGAGTGAATAATTAATAATTCTTGCCATGTCTGTGACTGCATGTCAGTCGGGTCTTTGAAGTTGATGGCGAGCCAACCCAGACGACACCTCTAGAGTCCTGAATTAAAGAGTTCAGAGCCAAGGACTGCTGACCTTACCTCCCCTCCTGCCACAGCGGTAGGGTAAACATCATCAGCTGCACAAGGCCAGCACCTTATAGACCAAACAGAGTTATTCATTAACCTTTTTTGACTAGTTTATTTTTGAACTCTCCCATAACACAACACGTTTTCACCCACCTGTACACCATATCTCTGGAAAGAGATCAACTCTCAGAGGTTTTGCAGATTGCAAATGTAATAACACACTACATCATTATTATGTTCTGACATTTTTAACACACTCATAATGTTCTAATAATTCCTTATGAGCACCGCATCCACTAAGAGAAGCTACATCCCAACGAAAGAGCCGCCTGTGCAATCTACCATTCAATTATAATTAGTTCACAGGCTTATAATGTACTTGTATTTTCTGGCTGAGGTTTTAACACATCACTGAGTCCAGTTGGTTGTCTTTTATCATTGAATGGTCTCATCAGCTCAATATTCCGCTAAGCTTCTAAAGCAGCACAGCAGGGAGATTTTTTTTTTCAAATTGAAAAACCTAATCTGTGCCACAGAGAATTTCCATATCTGCTACTCTGTTGGTTTAGAAACGGCTTGCCCTGTCTCTGAACTGTCCAGTGAGCGTCGGATTGTAATGGAGTGCTTCAGCTCGGGCCGGTGCCTGGCTACGACGCTACACTTCTACAACATAGGTACATTAGCCGTGCCTGTGTTGGCTGTCTCTAACTGTTTGAGCCCCATCTGGGCCGGGTTTTAAGAAATCTAAATAATTTGTTGACTTTGCTCATTTGAATTTGTGTCTTCCACTGAAACATTTTTGCTTGGTTAAATATGTACACTGAAAACAAGAAAATGATTACAGAGATTTTGTTCCAGGTTTGAGCTCCTTCTTCTCCTCACAGATGCCAACATAAAACATCTCAAAAGAGTCTGGTCTCCAGCTGGAACCCATGCTGTATTTTTCAGGAAAAACAAAGACATAAGATGTTCCTTTTTGCCTGAATAGCTGGACATGTCACATGAGGTGTGTCACAAAATGTGAAGATTTTATCCCAGCCTTGGTGCTCCATAAACCACTGAACCAGTGTGACAATCTGCAAGTCTCTAGTATCTATAAACAAATTGCCTCATTGTGCTCAAACTGAACATCTGGATCTGGAAGCCTGCAATCTTGCCTGCTCCTAGAAAACACACATATCATACCTTTACAACAGTGCTGCGACTGCAGTGAGGGGTCTATTGAAAAGCTGTTTCTCTGCGCTGTGTGACACGTAACATCTGCAAGTCATCTGACACATTGCAGAATTATCGCTCCCTCTCTCTCCTGAGATGAGTTGTGCCCTGAAGACAAACTGCAGAGATGAATCTCCATAATTGTCTCCCTCCTTCACAGTTGCTGTGAAAGTGGGGGCCCCGCTCCGAAGGCAGGCAAAAGTAGCCACATCTGTTTGGATAAATGGAGCAGCAGTTTTCAAACTCATATGCCTGGTTACCTGAGAGAGACTTTATGTTTCTGAGAAAAAAAAGGCAGTCTTTCAGATTGCAATCTACTCCTGCACTTTTTTTTTCTTTTGCAGCAGGAGTTATTTGAGAGTTATGAGTGTTTTGACGTTTTTTTTTCACCCCATTACTATGAAAACTTGTCACGACAGGAGTTTATTCTAACTGATATGACTTCAAGTTGATCCTGCTGCCTTAATGCCCCTAGGGTCTCGGTGTTTGATAAGACAGGTTTTGTGACCAATTTTGTGATAAAAACCCTCCACAAGTGGCCAGTAAGGAAACTGACCTGACAAGGGTTATTTAAAAATGGTGCATTAGGAAGTTTTTGACCTGTTTTGAGGTGAATATGTCCTATTTTGCACATTTACCCATAGGTGAATGATACAGAAAAAGATAATTAAATTATTTCACACTATTTCACTGACCCGATGGTGGGTAGCCTAATGCAACAAGATAAAACCAATGTGCCAACAAAGGCAGTTAATAAGACTTTTAACAATTAAACATGGATATAAACAATGCAGGATTGAAACTTTCAAGTACATTTGCATTTGCAAATGTTTAATGAGGAAGCAAAGGCATTCAAAGTGTTGTTAAACCTCAACGATTCAGTGAGAACACTAAATAAATATACCTTGTTTCCAGGGAAACTCCACTTTAACTAAAATGGAACATGTGTGCAGTAAAGAACCAGCTAAGTCTCCTTCAACTTGAGTACCGTTTCATGTGTTTCTCTGCATTATGCACCCTTGGACACTAAAGCATGATATGTTTTTTTTTTTTTTTTATGATTATGTTTAGGTGAGTCAAAGCACTTGGCTGAGGTTACAGAAAGGTTTCATCTTTTTAAGTGGAAACACATTCCAGGATGTGTTTGCTTTTCAATATTATAAAAGTTTTAGTGTAATGTTTTAGTTTGAGTTTACAGCATCTCTGGTCTTCAAGGTCTGTGCTTCGTACACTGACCTTCTCCATCTGAGATATAGTAAAAACACATCACCTCCTCAAAAAATGTTGCTATCTAAAACTTAATAAATTGCAAGTGAACACTGGCCAGGCAGCATTTATGTTGTATGTATATGCATCTGTATAACATTAAATTATTACAGACACGATGGTCAGAATTGTGGGTGTCGGAAGCATTTAAAATGTGGGTGAGACAAAATGGGGATTTTGGGGGTTCTCTACTAGTAGTAGTAGTAATTTCTTGTATTCTGATGCTTTTTAACATGTTGTTTAATACATTTATCTGTCTATACAAGCATGAGGAAAAAAGATGGGTACATTTTGCAGTTTCATCCAGAGGAAGTGTTTGGCCCCAGATCACATAGTACAAAAGTACAAAGTACAAAAATAGCTTCACAGACTAATTCATTATATCTTTTGTCACAGGTCCCAGATATACTTTATTTAGCTTAAAAAACGCATTTACTAACATTTTAAATAGCAAACACTTCAGATCCAACACATAGAACCACACAATGTAATGGAATATCTAAATTTATGTGACAATAATGACTTTTGCTGTTTTTTATTTAATAAACACATAACCTCACACTACTGCCTGGTGCCCAGTTGTATCAGTCAATGTAATGGTGTCACTGCACCATTAACAATTAAAACATTTAGAGATAATGGTAAAAAAAAAATAAGAGCTTATACTTTAAAAAGTGAGTGGGACTTACCTGCAGGATGAACCATTGCAGACTAAAACCCTGTAAGGCTTGTGTTCCATTGCTCATATAATAGCAACCTTGTTTCCAACAAATTACATCTAATGCAGCTAATGTGCAATAGAAATTTATGTTCACTGGCAACATTTTGTTGGATATACTGCAATGTTCTTACAGTGCAGTGGCAAGTTGTTGGGGAGGAGGCCAGAGTGGACGGCTGGGTATAATAAACCACAGTTTTCCTCTAAAAGCCATTTACTTACTAATTTTCAGTCTAACATTAAGAAATTAGGTTACTAAATGAATGTTTTCATGATTGCGGTGCAGTTTGCAAATTTAATTTCCATTTTCACTCTCTCCAAAGTTATTTTCATTTATTGCCAGTAATTCTCCCGAAAACTGTCAGCCAAATTGTAAGAATGGTGGACTTGTACAGCATTGTGCAGTGTCTGAATCAGGTTTAATTGACTCTCTGATGGCTCAAAATGCATCGTAGTTGTATGGAGTTCTTATCAAGAGGTTTATCAAATCAATGTAAGACACATGATAACCATTACTGTACACACTAACCCCGCTGTCAGTCAAAATAGCACATGCCCAAGTGTTAGCATGATGGTAATAATCCATCTGGAACATGTGAGTGACATTGATCATATAGAATTTTCTGTATGAGCTGTGTGTGGAGGGTCCTCTGCATCACCCAAGAGCGGCTGCATCAGCGGCCATCAGGCCAGTGTGATGAGCTCCTGGTGTGTGAAGGTAATGTGTGATGTGGCGCCAATGTCCTTCCATTCGTCATTTCACTTTAAAGTCTTCTACATGTTGGCTCAGTGTGATGAAGTCTGGATTTCATTCCTCCCTCTGCCCCATGCCAATCTGTCTCCATCAGTGAGAACCACATGTCCTGGCTGTTAAAATTTTGGATGAAGCTTCTCTATTGCATTTTAATTGACTGACTGAAATTCATAGTAAGAAGATTCTTTTCAAGCGCATTGTTCCTTTTAACACAATGGATCCAATTAGCAAAAAATTGGACAGGACATCGGTATTGTTGATGACTCTAAGAATGACAAAGAAACAAAGACAATAAAAGACATTTGAAAACATAATCTAATGCATACTGCTTACAAGTCATAACAATACCATATAAAGACATTTGAAACAAAGAAATATCCTTAAACATTAACAAAACCAAGGAGCTGATTGTTGATTTTAGAAAAAAAGGATAAGACACACACCCCTGACTACAACAGTGGAGCTAAGGGTGGAGACCTGCTTTAGTTCAAAGCCTGACTTTAGGGCACTTGACAGAAATTAAAGAATAAAAAAAAAAAATCCATCTGACAAAATATATCTGTGTCCTCAACAAAATAAAATTGTGAGTCCAAGAAAAAAGAAAAGTTTAGTTTTATGTTGAAAATACATCATTTCCGTGGACCAACATATCAAGAGCGCCCTACCATAAATCAGGCTTTAGGTTCCTTGAAGTCAAAATACAAAACATCTGTCATGGGGGTCACACATTTGCACTCTGGTAAAGGATGCCAAGAAATGTCTGAAATTGTTAAGGAACCTTAAGAAGGTGAAATTTGGGTATCTAACAGGAGGACAGGAGGATATTGGTGAGGTCTCTTCACAGAGCTCAAAGGATACTAAAACACCCACCCCCCAGCCACAGTCTGCTCACCCTGCTGACGTCGGTCCATCGATACAGAAGTATCTGCTGCATGCCACCAGACCACAGAGCAGCTTCTTTCCTCTTTGGTAGAGACTTCTCAACTCATTCTCAACACTGTAACATCTTCAACAGCTTGTGTTTCATTGGACAACCCTGTGTTGTTGAATGATAAATAAGTGAACCCTGAACCTGAATCCTTTATAAAATGTTGTGGTTGTTTATCAGGTATTCTTGAAGCATCTCTCGAGTACTGCTGTTCATATTTACTGTGGTTGAAGACACACCGTGGTTAGTGGTGAGCTTGTTTTCCATGTGTTACTCTGCTGAGACAGATAAACTCCCAAAGTGTGTACCTCCAATACACACACCAAAACAAACAGTCTCCAAATCAGCAAATGTATATTTCTAATAAAAACCTGAAAAACTGAATGATGTTCAGACACGCGCCCTATGGTAAGTATACAAATACATAGATTCACATACTGCCAATCGAGTATACACATACAGTACATGTGTATCTTTGTGCTATACAGGTTTTTTTTTTGTCTTTATCTGTGGCATTCAGAAGTCATTAGTCTCATGTTAACATTAGCAAGGGTTGCTTTGATGGATCAGTCAGAGGGCAGAGGGAGAACATGCTAACATAACAAGAACAATGAAGTATGTGATGCCCTCAGATCTAAACTAGTTAACATCAACCGCCAATACTTCTGCTGGTTAGTGAGCAAAAAAGCCTTTGATTTCAGGATAAATGACTGTTTCCAGATTGAGGGTATAATAAATAAGTCATTTGCAACAAATTGCAGGTTGGGCACAAACAACTACTGTATGTGACATTGACACATTGATATTTACAGCTTTGTTGTGAGGTTAGAGACGTCTGCTGCCACTTCAACAATGCGGGTGAAGGCAATTTAATTTATCTTGCTTTGGCAATAAAAAATATTTGAAACTCAACAACAACATACAAAGACATTATGTATGTAACTGAGGACAATACACAGACCTTGCTATAGACAACCTTGCTTTCTGTCTTTTTCAAACAGTTGTCGACATTTTATTTTATTTTTTTCAATTTCCAGTGAAAGAGACATGAAGTATATTATGAAGAATCTGGAGCCAATAAATGACAAACAACTTCAGGTGTCATCAACTGTGTTGGGGGTAACGTGTTACAGTAGCATATTTCTTTTAGTGGTAACGCTACATTACAGACTAATATAACGCTTTACTAATAATATTTCAGTATATATTACTACAGTTATGTCATGTAACATGTTAACAATCTGCATTACCAACCAAAGTTAAGTGTTTATTGTAGAATCCGTCCACACCACGCATGACCATATTAATATAGGCTATGCGTGTGTGTAATTTAGCTGAGCCTACAAGTTCTTTGTGAAGTTTGACTGAAATGAGCTGTATTTCTTAGTCCTAATGATGAAGCCTAATCCTCCGAGCACACTTTTATTTACATTCTTGAATCACATATAGTATGCCCATGCACTCCTTCAGTTCCCTCCTTTAGTTCTGTGGACTAAAATAAAAAGGCATAGACAAAGATATGTTTGTCTTTTCATGTCATGTCATTATAGGCTACATTATAGAAGGTCTATTGTGTTTCATATGACTAAGCCTAAAATTTAAAACATTTATTCCTATGTCATAATATATCAGACTGTGATCCTTTGTCTACCTGCTCATTACTGTGTCCAAGGACATTCCTTTATTGTAAAAGATCTCGGCTGTTTAATTGTTCTATAGAGGTTATTTGGGCATTTTGTTGAAAGTAAGTGTAATAAAAAAATATATTACCCTATGCAGACAGTAATATTGTAACAGATTATATTATTATAAAGTGAAGGTAACTAATGATATGTAATATATTGCATTTTGAAAGAAACTTTCCCACACTGGTCGTCAAGCAGATACGACCTGAGCAACGGCCCCTGTTCTCCATCATGGAGACCTTGAAAGAGGACAGAGTACACAAACACTGGAAGCAGAACTCCCACCATTTACACAGAGAAAGGAAACAAACACACAAGGAAGAGAGAGACAAGAAGAGAGGCTGCATCGCCTGAAGAACGAGGCCATGGTCAAATTTCCTGATTAAATTAAGTATTCTGAACCATTTTAAGATTTTACTACTGTCAACAAAATCCAATAATAATCATGTCTGGATGAATAATATCAATGGACATTTTTCAAAATAAACTTTTAAATAACTGTATGTTAATTAACTTATTCACACTTTTATTTCATTCTGCAAAGCACTTTGTTTTTACTAACAGTGATAAGAACAATTGAGATAACAATTTAAAAATAAATCATAAATAAAATACTGGTTGACCTGATTTAGCCCAGAAAACAACGTCCATAGATGTTCGGGACTTGGTGGGTATGATCAGAAGCCTCTGAATGGACTTTTTGGTGAGATTGTATTCTGAACTGTTGTTCCCAATGTCAATTATGCATTTGGAACCTCAACATATTCAGCAAATAAAACCACAAGCATCTGCATCTCTTGATATCACATTGTTAATTTTTTTTTAATCAGTACATTACCACATCACACCAAAATATCGTTTTTCAGGCATCGCCTCTGCTTGAGCCAGCCTAGACTGTAAAACCTGTCATCTGTTCTCCAAATGACCTCAATGTTTGCATCAGCTGAGAATGCTGGGAAATTTGTGATGCAATTGCAGGGCCACCGTGGGAATGTGCTATTTAGCCGACTTTGTTAGATAGGGTTAGTTAAGATGGCAAACGAGCTCACACACCTTCCCACATACATTTGGTTTTAGCCCGGACATGTGATTGCCGGTGACAACTGCAGTGACGTAGCAGCCTGCCAGCAGGTGCTTCGGGCTGCATTCCCACTCTCTGAACTGGCCACAGAGGAATATCTGTCAGGCCTGGTTACTGGCGTTGCTATCTAGCCCCGACACTCCCGCTGTATTTGGGAGCTCAGCAGAAGAAGAGTGTGTACTTGTGTGTATGTGTGCATGTGTGTGAGAAAGAGAGAAATCCGAATGTCAGGGAGTGGAAGCTACAGACAATGAAACAGGAAAAACATGTAGTCACTAGGGGAGGACCACCTTCTCAGAGCTTCTGTTGTGCAGATGTGTGTTGCAAATTATAGACTTGAATCGGCCTCCGTTCCAAGGGAAAATGCATATCTTACATGCTCCTCTATACCCCCACGACTTGAGCTTATGCAGGAAAGCCGCAGTGTTGTCGATTTCTCACTAAAGATGAGCCTGTCTTTGGCATAACGCTTTTTAAAATGCTTAAGTGCTGTGTTGAGTATTCACACAGGAATACTCTGGCACTGCAGATATACTTCAAGAGTACTTCAATACAGTTCTGCCTGGATCAACAAACTAACAAAAGCTTTGCTGCGAAATCTTCAAAAAAACCATGACAAATATAGGAAGTTTTCCAGAGAATTAGGTGTGTTGTTTTTTAGGGTTTTCGTGAAATGAACTGTTTTTTTCTCCTCTCTCTCTCTGATGTTGGGTTGACTATGTATAAAGATGATTCGTGTCATCCAGGATATCATCTTCAGTAAAATCTTGTGTAGGGGAGCCAAACAATTAAGGGACTGGCAAATGCATCCAATTTAATTTTGTAAGGGACTTATTAATTGAATGACCCTGGAATTATCTAGAGAGTGAGGATGAACAGTTGCCAGTGTTTGGCTTGCCAGTGATTAACACCACCCTCATTATAATCTCACTCGAGATCATCTGCTGATTAATAATGTTAGATGTAGTTGAAAGCTCTGGATGAAACTAAAAAGTGGACCTATGTGTGCAGTATAAGAGCTCAAGGCGATGCACATTTACACAGCTAAAATGTCCAATAATTGATCTCGACTCATTTCCAATAAGTTTTCTCAGTTTGAAAGCAGACATCCTGATCGTGAGAAGTGTGGTAATAACACAAATAAGGTGTTATGTCTTTTAGTATTCAGCTTCTGAAAGCACTAAGCTTGGGTTTTGCTCAATTTCATTTCAAAGTGTAGTGATTGTAAAATGCATTTCTGAATGATTTGCCATTATGAATATTAATGTTTGTCTTTGTATTCCTCTCATTCTCTCACCTTGGGATGGTATATTGGGACTGGACTGTGCAGATGTGAAATAAACCGAATTAATGCCGGTTGTAGAATCTGCTCGGCTGAATCGTTGCATGAAACACCTACACATGTTCGGGCTTGTCTCACTCCCGGCACTGTGGGTGTACAAAAGTTGATATTAAAAGTTGGCTCTTATCTTACATTTAGTTTGCTCTACATTCTGCTGCATTATTCTTGTCAAACAGTGACAATCTCTCTCGAATGGCAACCTGGCAGTGGGCTTTCCAATATGGAGTGATGAGTGATGTGTCGCGTGTAAATTGTCCCACATTGGTTCAGACTTATTGATTCCTGAGTGCTGGCACACAGATCTTTTGAGCTCTGTGCCGCAGCGGCAGAATGATTACTTTTTCATCATCTCATTGATATTTCATCATTATTGTACTCCTCCTTCTGTCCGTCCAAACTACTACTGCCAACTGCCCTTCTGAAAACCAATTATGCTATGGATGTCTATCATTTCCCCCTTATGAAACTGTCCATGTGCCAGGGCTCCTTTTGAATACAGAGATGTTATAGTCATACCGTAGAAGGCAGCTCCATCTTTTCACTTGGAGCTGTTCCTATATGCTGAGTGGTTTTTGAGCTTTTGTGCTTCACCCATTAGCCATGCGTTGACACTTCTTGCTTGTTTGTGCTGCACCTTTCATGCCTGCTGGTGTGTTTGTTGCCATAGGATCCCACTTATCCAGAATGATGACAATGTTTGTCACACCTTCTTCGCTGAGGTAAATATGAAGAAACATCACTGTCATTATTTAAATGAAAATGATGGATTGCAAAGGTAAAATCTGAGTTTTGAAAGATAACCGACATTGATTATAGTTCTGCCTGTTGAATTATCATAGTAGTTTACTGCATGGCTGCAACAATATGCATAATGATACCAATTACAGTGTACACAATGATGAAAATTATTTTTGAAAAGGTGTGTGAGCATCATGAAGGAAGTGGGGGAATACAAGGCAAAGAAAAGACAGAGTGCAGTGTATTAAAATCTTTCTTCCATGAAGCTGGTCATAGCTGGTCCCATCTGGAGGTGTGTTAGAAGGCGTGTTGACTTGACAAGAGTGTTTGATATGTTAGTGGGGGGAAGGGAGCCTGCTGAACTGCACCGCAGCATCATGTCACATCATGACATCGGATAAAATGATAAGAAAGGGGGTGCAAAAACCATTAAAGCTGAACAAGGCAGGTTTTGCAACCCACTTGCCAGAATAAATGTCCACAATGTAAGTTTCTGCAAACCATGGAATTGTTAAAATTTGACATTATTTTAGGTTACATTTTCAATTTTATGTTGTGACATATCCAGCTCCTGATATGAAAGTCACATAATGTAAACACGATATGACACATATTTTACAATTGTTGATAATGTTTGAAATCTACAAATGAATGATGTAGAATGAGAATGTGAATGTTTTCATGGTTTACAGACAGAAGCAACATTTTATTCTGGCGACTAAGTGTAATAGTTTTTACATGAGAAGAGACCATCTAATTGCCATTAATGGACCTTTTTTTTATCTTGAGTCTAACAACTGAAGGGGAAACAACTGAGAGCAAATTTTGCTTCAACATTAGCAAACAAGTGCTGCATCCAGAGAAATACTTTGGCCTGTTATTTTTGATAATCTTTAGTATAGTAGTGCTAAAAGCTGTGGGGCGAGCTCCCTTTATGGGGCATAGATGCAGCAGATGTAGCTTAGGAAGTGGAGTAGTAGTCTGTTGGTGGTTCGATCCTGGCTCCTGGCTTCACATCAAAGTGTCCTTGAGCAAAAACACTGAACCTCAAATTGCTCCCCCCTGCTGCTATCGGTGCAAGTGAGTACATGTGTGAATGGGACGCAATGTGAAGTGCTGTGTTCTGCTTAGGAGAAAAGTGCAGTCCATTTACCATTGCTAGTGGGGAGTGACAAGGGGAAAATGTGAAAGGCAACCAAAGCTGAATGAATCCGATTTATTTCCATTTTAAGGGAACAAGAATGCTTTTAGGCTAGTAATGCAATAAAGATTATTGTTTGGCGGGATACATTGAGACAGCAAAACAACATGCCAAGTACAAGATGGACCGAGAACAAAACATGTTCAAAATAACAGAGGAGATGGAGTCCAGATAATGATGTGACAAGGTCATTAAAATAAAGCCAATCTTCCTCGTGGAAAGCCTTGTGGCTAAAAATCATTTAAAAGTGAAAGAAATCATGCACTTTGTGTTCTCAGAAACATTTTTCAAAAAATAACATGAGCTCATTTTTTATGTTTTGCCCAAATCAATAATGGTTTATAAAAAATTAATTTGTCGAGAGTGGGTGCAGTAAATTTCCTGAGGAAAAGGTTTGGGAACCATGACTGCTTTGGCAAAAATGAGCGTCACATTCCAGGAATTCTTGTTATTTAAGTCCACAAAATTTAAAAAATCTCCTTCTTGCTGCCATGTGTGAAATTAACTTGCACAGCATTAATCAAAATAAATGGGCTTCTGCGCAGTGGCACACACAGATCCATGTAAACAGACTCGCTCTTTTGTGCATACAAAAACATACAAAGTGCATACACCAGGGCTGTAAACATACTCCTCTAGCATGTGTCTTTCAACAGCATACAGAAAGAAGGACTAACAAAGAAGTCCAAATATTGCATCATATGCTGCTCCCCTAACATAACAAAGCCACCCTCCCTCTCTGTCTATGTACCTGAATCGGCACAGGACTCTCGCTGTCCTAACAGCATCCGGTCTAAATGAGGTGAGCAGAGTGGCCACTATGCCAAATGGACACATAAAAAGGAGACATTAATGGACTGAAGAACGGCATAAATCTAACAGCCAAGGCTTCTACTCCAGTGCCTGTGTGAGCAGGCCGTGTAGAGGGAGAGGACGAAGACGCCCCAGGTGAGGCATATATCTCTGGCATCTAATTACACTGACTCTAAGTGCCAGTGACATCACACACCCGAAACGTAAAACGTGAAAATACAATTATTTCTCCATTTATATGAAGGGTGTTGCAAGAAAATCTGCACTGTAGGCTTTTTCAATATTATTTACCCTGGCATTTCTGCATTATCAAATAGTGAAGGCAGGAACCTTATAGAAGTCTTGCTGATATCTGTTGCATTTCAGTCTCACAGACAATTGAGGCCAAGTCCCACCCCTTCCACTTTTGAAAAAAAGAAAGAAAAGTACAATAATTAGTAGCAAGGGACACATTTTTGATCCTATTTGAATTGTGCCATGAATTACACATATTTTTGTCGATTTGAAGGATGATTTGGTCAGTTTTTAGATGATTAAAACAATAAATTATGTGTAGTAATTATGTGTTAAGTTTGTCAGCACACTTTATTTGTGCTAACTTGACCATCAGTTCACAATGTATGACATATGACTTTTGGAATATTATTATTAATGGTTGCGGTTTGGTTAGAGTTAGAGCACATTAAATACTTTAGGATAATATCACACTGTAACTCACATCACTTAACTCACATGAAACCACTTACGTTACATAAATTAAAAACAAATCACTATTGACTCAAACTTAGAAGCCACTGACCAGGCTGCTGTATTTGGCGTGTTGGGAGCCAGAACGGGCTGGTAGGACCGGTTCTACAAGGTTTCAGTAATGGTTTTGGTGAGCATTAAACAAGATGTCACTTACATGACTGTTGGGTATGTAGTCTTTCTAATTATGTGTTTTCAGAGTCTTTTACTTTATTAGTTTTATGACAAACTGCATATTTATTGAGTTGAAAAATTTGCTTTTATATTGACAAACATCCAGCACAGCTTCATACCTAAATGACTGAATATGTTGATTACCAAACGAATTAACCAAAGTAATTATTACCATTACCAAAGACATCACCATTCCCAAAACAACCCTTGCGTTGTACCAGCTACAGGCATCCTGAACCTTTGTCATATACTCACAATTTGGTTGGGTTTAGGCAAGAAAACTACTTTGTAAGGTTAAGGAAAATGGTTTGGGTTAAAATAACCATGTTACTTATGCAACGTCAATTAGAACGTACCTACATTACATATATAACTTCAGTTATGTAATTTACATAACCTTGCGACATTAGTTAGCCGAAATAACTCACTTTTGACTTTCTCTTTCACACTGGAAATTAACAGCAGTCTCCTAGGCTAAAGTCAGGCCCCAACCTCCTCCCTATGTGGACTTAGGGAGGAGGTTGGAGGTCACTTTTTCCTAATGAGGATGGCCTACAAACATCATATGTGTAATTCAAGGCACAATTCAAAAAGGATAAAAAAATATTTGTCTCTTGTCATTCACTTCTTTACATATTTTTTTTTTCCTGAAGTAAGGTCCCAGGGTGGTCCACAGGAAGGTTGACATGACTTTGCCTTTTTATAAAACTCTTTTTGATAATTTGTATAAATGCAGGTGGAAATGGGGCTGCATGCTTGTTAGGTGAGAGTATAAAATACAACTAAGTCACAAAACATGATAAAAAAGGATAAAAGCTGCACCCCATAGGCTATGCAGCATGTAGCCGCAGTATGAATGTTATCAGACATCCTAGTAACAAATATGGGGTATGATCATTCCAGGCACTATTAAAGAAAGCCTTTATATCCATCTCATCAAGACAGAAAAATGTCCAACAGGTGCTCAATAGGCCCATTTGTACTGTAGGAAAATGACTGTCGAGGAGGTGCTTGGCATCAAATGTCCCTAGTTGTTGTGCAGAGCAGTAGACAGCAAAAATCATTCCCATTTTATGTTAATTCAAAATGAGATCCGTCATAATAGAAGTGAATCATTCAAAGCTCTTACATGACTGATGGCACATATTAAGAACAAATTATGGTACTTCTCACCCAAATGCAGGTAACGTAAGTACTTTGTTGACAAAATTAGTTCAGGCTGGATCTATATGAGACTCTGAGAGGTAAAAGTCTGTAGCACTTCCACATAAATTAATGAGTGTTTTGGTGCTCTACATCAGTGATTGTTACAGCACAGCAGAGTCCAATCATGTGCTGTGGACTGAGAGGTTTTCTTCCCAAACAATCATGACACGAGTTGATTTCACGATTAGTTTCTCCCTTGGTCTTTGAAGATGCAGTTAGTCCATCAGTGCAAAAACAGCAGCAGCTGATGTGCTTGGTTTAAAGAGAGACCTTCAGGACTCTTAGTTATCCAATACACTTAAAAACTAAAAGGGAATACACTGACCACAAAAATATTCTATATGCTGTACCAAGCTACAAGATATAATAATTTAGAGACATAAAACGACCAAATAAAAGCATTTTTATATGCAAATGAATTCAAAAAGGCCATGTAAATAATAGCTGTGCTCCCTTTAGCTGTGCCAGTCTATAGCAGCAAGGTCATGTACATTTGAGCGTAATGCAGGATGCAGTAGATGTCTGGCATAATCTACTTTGTGATGAAATAGCAGCATGTGGTGTGGCAAATGTTGTGGTAAGGGTTCATCAGAAGAATGTGAATGAAGGAGAATGTTGAGGATGAGTTGTTTTCTGTTTAGGGTAAGCTACTGTCTTAACTACTGGTATATCAGCCAGGCCTGGACTGGCTGTCGGGAGACTTCCTGGTGGCTTGGCAAGCTGAATGGCCTGGAGTGTCAGGCCAGTGTTGAAAATGCTACTGCAAGTGGCCGCAGTGTGGGGAGGGAGTGCATTAGAAGGTGACAAGCCGAGGAGGAAAGTGTTGCTAAATGCTGTAAAATTGCACATATCACAAAGCAAGAAAAGAAAAAAAGACATTGGATGGATGGATGGATGGATGGATGGATGGATATCATGCAAAAGATGCACATGCCTGGAAATAATCTGGAAAATAAAGCACTGTATACTCCATTCAGAGCTCTGACAAAACACCAGCTTCACTCCAAAAGTGCACAAAAATGAAATATATGAATATCTATTCCTGTTGCCTAAATGATGGAGGTTTTTTTATCAACTAAATGTAATAATTTATGTTACTGATATAAATAGTAAACATAAAAAATAATTGTTGTGAATGGAGTTTTTTTAACCTTGGTATGAATGCTGTTCAGTCACGACGAGACAATAGCAGGTGGAAACTCGATCCAAAAGAAAATATGGCACTTTCACATGAATTGATGTGATGGAGTGTCTGACTGCTTCCCTCTGATGTTGCAAAACATCACTTGACTCCACTTTCCTCCCTTTTTACTCCAATACGAATATATAAAATCGAAGTATGTTATCAAGGTGAGCAATACTTTGGCAATTAGACTCCATCGATGTGAAGCATCTTCTTGAAGCATACGCCCAAATATAGATAAAAGATAGGGAGAGATTCTCTAGAGTTTATATACTGGTGGGGGTGGAGGAGGGGGTTAGGATGTGAAAACATGCCAGAAACTAATTGAAGACAGAAAGTGAAAGAAAAGAGCTTCTGTACTGAACTTTCACCAAAGCCTCCCTTGAAATATTTGCCAGCCTGGTGTATTAAACTGGTCACAGGCTGAATAGGCCCATTTAAGTGCTTTATTTTACCAATGTTCATAAGTCTGAGAAACTATTCCTCCTCTCTTCTACTCCTCTGCCTTCGCCTTCACCAGGCACACTGCCACCAACAGTAACAGCTTTCATATCTAAAAAGGTCACTGCCATCGCACATAATTATAACATAACCAGACCTTGACGAAAAGCCACCTCAAGCAAAATTTCACCTTCTGCTCATCTGATCACAAATAGACACTTCCGTCTTGAAGTGAGTGGAAAAAGGTGCAAAAACATTTCAAGGGGATCTGACAGGCTTACAGAGAAAAATGGAGAGTACAGTTTTTACTTTCAGCTCTACTCTACAAGTTGCACAGCCATGGACAGCAAAAATGTTGGAACAAGATTGAACAACACACATCAGCAGCATATTGGCACTGGAGTCATGAGCGGCACCTGGTGAAACTATAATGCAGTGATTGGTGACTGGCCCCTGTGTGAATATAGAGTGGAATTGTTTTGCTTATATGATATATTTTGAACTAGGTGGGAGTTGCCTCTTGCAATCTTGCCAAGAAAGTATTTTAATTCCCTGTAAATTTTCCATCTAATTTTATTACATAAGTTCAATGTAAAGTGTCACATTTAATGAAAAGTTTTTCTATCACAGTGAGTCAATGTGAATGAATTAAATAACTTAGTCTGATTGAATTAATGCAAACTTATAAACCAAGAGTTTATTATTCAAGTATTATACATACAAGTAATGCATTTCATTTTTCTTTTCCTGTCTCCTGTAATAAATCACACATCTTGAGAGTAAATTTATACACATTGGTGTTTCGGCCTGTCAAGTTCTGTGGTCTGTTGTGCTTGTAGGGGTGCACTGCATGGGTGTAACTACCAAATACTATGGGGGGGACACGTGGAAAATCTGTCCCCCCCAATAATATATCTAAATACGTGACATATGATATGTCCTCCTTTTATGAACCCTGGCTGTAAGTGGATTTGTCTCTTGTTATTTCCGATTTATTTTCAATTAGGAAAAACAAGGAAAAAAAAAATTGTGTGACCACCCCCCTCCCGATTGTACACTTGGTTGCACCCGTAGTGCACTGAGAGGCTGGCTGGAGTTTTCCCTTCACCGGCGTTGCTGACACACACACACACACCTGCAGCAGGTTGGCAATCAGCGCCTGCTGAAAAGCCCTGGTCTTCATGCTACCTGCTGCCAGATGATTTTGTCAGTTCAACGTGGTATATGGCTCCTACTAAGTCGCTTCACAAAGCCTCGTCAGTATTTTTGCGTTTTCTCCTCCAACTTTTCGTTCGTTTCAGCAGTCCCCTTATTCTGTTGAACCAGAGTGTCCATTTTTGAGGGAGGCTTAGCCCAGGGTTTGGATTCATACAAATACCTGGGTGTTGTGCTGGACAATACACTCGAGTGGTCTACAAACACAGAGGCAGTCTACAAGAAGGACCGGAGCCGGCTTTGCTTCCTGAGGAGGCTCAGGTCCTTTAATGTCTGCAAACGGATGCTCCAGATGTTTTATCAGTCTGTTGTTGCAATCACCATCTTCGTCGCTGTGGTGTCCTGGGGTGCGGGCATCAAAGCGAAGGACACCAACAGACTGAATAAACTCATCAAAAAGGCAGGGTCTGTTGTTGGCTCTAAGCTTGTCACCCTGGAGGAGGTGGCAGAAGACAGGATGCTGGCAAAACTGCTGGCAATCATGGACAATGCCTCTCACCCCCTCCACAAAACTCTGGACAAGCTTAAGAGCAGCTTCAGCCACAGATTCATTCAACACCGCTGGAACGGCGCAGGAAATCATTCCTACCTGGTGCCATCAGACTTTATAATGCACACTCTACAACACACAAATCATTTTTGCGCTTTAAATTATTATTACTATCAATAAAACTGCACCTTTATCCTCTTGCACCTTATGTTCCACTTACCTTTACTCTTGGATAAGTCAGCATCTTATTTTATTTACCCCAGTACTTTATTTTATCTTATTTTATAACTACTTAAGCATTTTGTTGTATATAGTATTGTTTTGTATATTGTATATAGTACTTCATTGTTTCTATATTTGCCCTTATTTTGAGGGTTTTGTAGCATGGGAGCATGTTGAACTTTCAACTCCCCCCTTCTCTCTGACAGACTCACCAGCCGGAGTTTCTCTCCACCTTGTCCTGCATATTTCTTGTGAAGTTCTTGTGAACTAAATCTTCCTGCACTCTACTCCTGCCTCGTTGTCCACTTTTGGGTCCTACCAAGCACCACACAGCGTAACAGAATCATCAGAACGATCCGGAATCATTCCACCAGGCGTTAAATGCTCAAGGTATCCTTGTCGGAAGACATGACCAAATGCTCCGGGAGGTAATGGACTCACTCCAGGCTGTCTGCTCCAACGTCTCCCAGCTCAGCCACCAGATCAACCTGCATCCCCCTCAGCTACACCCTCCACTGTGAGTCATCCTGCTACGAACCAATATCAACCTGGACAAAGGGTTTGGCTCTACTCTCGGGATCTCCCGCTTCAGGTGGTGTCCCGCAAGATGGCACCGCATTTTGTTGGACCTTTTGAAGTGGATAAGGTCATCAACCCCTTTGCTGTCCATCTCAAACTGCCAGCATCCCTCCCTGTACATCCCATGTTTCATGTATCTCATCTCTAAGCCTGTTTTCCACCAGTGACCTCGACTTCTAACGTTTCCCGACAAGCCGGGTAGGATGCCTGGAGGCATCCATTGCAGCATACCGTCTGTACCGTGGGGTACTGTTACAGCCTGTCATGTTCCCTGGTGGATTTTTGTGTTTTTATGTTTGCTTTTTTCTGTCTGTTGTGCTTGCAGAGGTGCACACACACACCTGCAGCAGGTTGGCAATCAGCTCCTGCTGAAAAGCCCTGGTCTCCACGCTACCTGCTGCCAGATGATTTCGTCAGTTCGACGTGATATATGGCTTCTGCTAAGTCGCTTCACAAAGCCTCTTGTCAGTGTTTTCGTGTTTTCTCTTTGAGATCTAATTCCTCTGTATCACCCTCGATTCACTCACCTTCCAAGCCTCCCTCCCAACCGAGAAGCTACTATGTACCTCCTTGTTTATCTCCAACTACCACCTTGCCCACCGCTGCACTAGGTGCCAGCTTCATCTCCCTGTTTGGACACCTCAACTATACCATTCACATTATCCACCAGGGTTGATCCTTCATCTCCCACTTACTATCCCTGTCTTCCACCATTCCATCCCTCCACGACAACATCACCCTGGACGACTCCTGCAAAATGGAGCTTAGAATGTGGCGTTACTTTCTCTCTCCTTGGAATGGCATTTCCTTTTTCTACAACGACCGAATCTCCCAGCCAGAGGACATCCAGCTATACACAGACAGCACACCCATAGTAGGTTGGAGGTTACTACAGCGGTGGATGGTTCACCTCCATTTGGCCCCCAGAACTGTCCTCACTCTCCCCTTCCTCTGCACTCTACGCACTATATCCAGTCATAATCGCCGCACTTCTTTGGCGGCACGAATGGTCCAGAAAAGTCATCCTTATCCACTCATGCAACCTCACTGCCGTGGACATCATCAACAAAGGCCGCTCACAATCACTGGATATCATGAAATTCATCTGACACCTGACCTTAGTCTCAGCCCAGCACCACTTAATAATCCGCACAGCTCACATTCCCGGCCACTAAAACGCTATCGCTGACTCTCTCTCTTGGTTCTCATTTTAGAAATTAAAATCCTTGGCAGCAGACTCTGACCCTCACCCAACACCAGCCCCTCTGTTTTCAGCCACCATCTACATCTAAACCCCCAGCTCCTCCACCTCGTCGTCACATCTCAGCAAGCCATCCTGAACAGCCTGTCTCCTAAAACCCTTTCATCATACTATTCCGGATGGTGCAGTTTCAAGTCATTCCATACCCTTCACAATCTCCCTTTCCCCTCCATCGATATCGTAACAATAGCTTAATCACATACGCCCATACGGTTCTCAAAATCAGAACACACCACCATCCAAGAGTATCTCAGCGGCATCCACAGCTCCAGTCCCTCCGTTTCTCATCCCCACGTCACCATGCTGATCAAAGGCGTACCTAAAGCAGAACCCTAGCTTGCACCGATGTGCTTACTCTTACCCACAGATCTCCTCACCCGTTGCATCCAAACGCTCAGGATACTTATCTCCATCCATCGACTCGATCCTCAAATCAATGTTCCTCCTCGCATTCTTTGGCCTCGTCGATGCTCGGAATTCACTTCTATCACATCCACTCACGACCCCTCTCAGATATTTCCATCCACTCCAAAGACACCCTCCGATTCAACCTCAAACAAAGCAAGACTGAGCAGCATCTCAACCCATTTTCCTCTTCCAATTAAACTCATACCTAAGCCCTTATGAACCCATCCTATCATACATACTACAGAGTCAAGGACACCACGCCTCCCCCCTCACTTCAACACCGAAGCAGGCAGAGTCGCCACACGCTTCTGGTTCCACCGCCATTCCCGCCAGGTCTTATCCAAGTCAGGGATCTCTCCCGAACTTTACTCTAGCCTCTCCTTCCATATAGGTGCCGCTACTACCGCCTCCAGATGAGGAGTTCTCGACCACACCATCAAAGTCTTCGTCTGCTAGTCTTCCTGAGCCTACAACAGCTACATCCACAGCCACCTCAGCGACACCCACCCATTTCAGCATTGCCCGGTAATACCTTTTGGGGGATGATGAAGCCACGCTGACCAAGACGTGTGCCCATCGAGATGTGCCCCCACTCTCAACTGCCCCGGTTCCTAGACGGTCCAGCCACTCTGCAACCCGACTCAAACCCCCCTCTTTATCCACCAACCTCGACCCCTTATTAGTTCATCGGTCCACTCAGCCATCTTCCATGTTATTGTTTCTGTTGTACTCATTGAAAGTTTTGAAACTTTTTTATTGTGAACAATGTTATGAATCAATATTTTTCTCACTATACTAATATCTAAAGGATACTAAATAAACTGTATTATACAACACTACCAAATATAAACAAATACATAGCCTATGTAGTATTATAACAATGAAAACTACAATGTTCTCGTCACATTCTCTCTTCTTCCTCTTTACTGGCAATGACGTAACTAACTTATTTCAGATGCCTTTTTGTATACAGCCCCATTTGAAATGCCCACTTCCACGTTCTGGGCAAGTTTAGGAAGTATTAGGGGGTGGAGCATCAGGAGGTTGCATGCAATGCATCCTGGTACATGTTGGCAGGCTGTGCATTCAGGAAAACTAACAACCCAACTTCCTCTCTCAAGACACCACACACTGGGGATCTTATTGCCTCAATTAACTACATTTACCATCAACATTAACTGGGATATCCACATAAAACATTTACCTTTAATGACTGATTCTTTATTATGAAACACATTGCGTGTCCCTCGATTTCGTTGGAGAGAGGCTCCTGTTCACAGTGTAATTGCAGTCTTATCAGCGGTAATTGGTCAGACCTCTCCCGTTGGACACAATATTATTAGCTCCGTCAATCATTTGGAAAACAAAAAAACAAACAGTGGATAATCTACTCTCTGAAGAGAATTTAAGGAAAGAGGGTGTTGTATGCTTTACAGATTGTAAAACCCCTTGACACAAATTGTAATTGCTGATATTGGGCTCTATAAATAAAATTGACTTAAATCTGTGCACAACAGTTGGAACAATCTTCATATGCTGCATATTACACAGAGGTCCCACCAAAATCTAAAACATGAGGTTTATTGATTAAAAAGTCATAGCTGTCATCAGTCAAAATCAGCAGCACAGATGCCATCATGTGCTCTTGCTGACCTGTGACATGCCTGTATTTTCTTAATAATTTGCTTAATTCGCTTAAAGCCTATAACTTTTGACCTTTTCTTTAGTTCATTTAGAACTTTAACTTTTTGAAAGAACCAATGTTTTTATTCCAAGGTTGTTTATACAACAAGGAGATCTGGCAGGCTTACAGCAAGGATGGAGAGTAAAATTCAAAACGTCTCTACAAGTTGCCCTGGCATTGACAGCAACATGTCACATTTTGGAACAAGAATGAAGAACACACATCAGCTTCATAGCAGTATGTTGGCATTAGAGTCATGAGCTGCACCTGGTGCTACAGGTGCAACAAGAGTGCAGTGATTAGTGACTGGCTCCTGTGTGGATGAGCAGTGGCATTTTTTCTTATTTGGTAGATTTGTTTGAGCCAGGAGAGAGTTACCTTTTGGTGTTTAAACTCTAGGGGGAAAACAATCATTGAATCATTAAATAGGAGGAAACAAATAGTGTAGAGGAAGCAGTAAATGACTTGTGTTGTGCTTTCTTGCTCAGCTTGAGCCTCATGACCTAATCAGATAACTGCAAAGAATTTTGACCTATGAACAGCTGGCCTGAGATACAGTAAAAATGGTGCACCTATTTTAGTATGCTGCATCTTACACAGGGGTCATACCAAAATCTATAAGACCAGGTTTGTTGATTAAAAAGTCATAACTGCCATTATCTAATCAAAATGCAGCAGCACATCGATGTTGTTATACAGTATATGTGCTCTTCCACGAAAGATCCGGACAATGTGTTCATACGGACCTTGTACATGCTTGTATTTTCTCAATAATTGGCCTAATGGTGCAACATACTTTATTTACGGAAACAGGAAGCCTCATTTTGACCTTTTGGATGAAAATAAAATCCTTTTTCTGTGTATTCGTCTGTCAAACATGCTGCATTCCAATCTAGCTCGATGGCAATTTGTTCTTCATCTACTGTCTGTTCCATCTACTTTTTCAAAGAACATATTTTTTTATCCATGTTGTTGACCTAACAAGGAGATCTGGCAGGCTTACAGCAAGGATGGTGAGTACAATTCAAAAGGTCTCTACAAGTTGCACTGGCATCGACAGCAACATGTCACATGTTGGAACAAGAATGAAGAACACACATCAGCTTCATAGCAGCATATTGGCATTAGAGTCATGAGCTGCACCTGGTGCTACAGGTGCAACAAGAGTGCAGTGATTAGTGACTGGCTCCTGTGTGGATGAGCAGTGGCATTTTTTCCTTATTTGATAGATTTGTTTGAGCCAGGTGGGAAATTAAATAAATGTTCTAATTAATGAACAGGAGTAAAAGAAGTGCAGTGCAGAAACAACTTGTTTTTATGCTCCCTTACCGAACTTAATCCTCTCACACCATCAGATAATCACATTTAATTTGTGACTGTGTCCTACTGGCCCATATGAATGGTACTGAAGAAATGAGTGCACAACAGCATCTATTTTAGTATGCTGTGTCTTACACAATGGTCATACCAAATCTATAAAACCAGATTTATTGGTTAAAAAGTCATAGCTGCCATTTTTCCCCGTCTTTTATGTAAAACATGCTGCATTCCAAACTAGCTTCATGCAATTTGGTTTCACTGACAATCTTTTTAAAAGAACCTGTTTATTCATCCAGGTTTGTTCCAACCTTGGCATGCCAAATCGCATATATTGTGTATATATAGTACAAGCAATAAAAGATGTTGAAATGCCCTTTGAACTGTACATTTGAGCTGTGAATGCAACTTCCAGTGTTCAACCGGCCTGCACACCCACGCAGGTGTTTTCAGTTATTCTTAATTATTAGACCTCTGCACAAGTTGTTGACGATAGGTTCACTCAATGGCCCTCATTTATCAAACGAACGTACGACAGAAAACTGGGCGTACGGTCATTTCCACGCAAAGCTCGGCATTTGTCAATTTGGACGTGAGCAGAGGCTACGATCAAATCTCATGTCAAGTCTCGTGTACGCAAGTTTTCAAGTCAGTGTTGATTTGTGGTGCAGCATAGTAAATCTGGCGGAGTCCGAGAATTGTTATTAGACCATATATCCCTGACATTAAAGGTAGCCTACTAGTTTCAAATAGTTTGCAATTAACAGGGTTAACAGTTTATTGCTGTAATATTAATTTCTCTTTCATTTTGAGAAAGATTTTGAGATTTTGAGGTGACATAATTACAAGCAACTAAACTAAACTGAAAGCAATGTGAAAGGTTAGATGCTTACTCAGTTACCTATTTAAACAAGAGCTTTGACAGTCATCACATCTCGACAATGGCAGATCTGGCTCTGTTAGAAGACCTATATGTGCCCGTAAGATGTGAGAGGGTTTTTCGGGACCGCAGGGATCTTTTTATGGAGAGTGATGAGTGGCTATTAAGTCACTTTTGTTTCCTAAGGCATCTCCTTTTGGAATTATGCCACAATTTGGAGCCTCAGTTAAGGAGAGAAACCCGACGCTCGAATGCTATACCTGTGCCGGTGCAGGTGCTCTCCACATTGGGGTTTTTGGCCACCGGGACCAAGTGTTAAATACTTATATTTGGCAACTATTCAATACAGGGAAACAGACAATGCACAACGTTTAGTCAAACATTTTATTCATGTGATGCACATTTCAGGTTTTCGTTTATCTCTTTTAAAGTGTTGTTTATTGCTATAAGTGAGCGATTTATCTCCACCATTGACCAACACATTTCGGTTTGTTTTTCCAGGACCTCTGCTGACAGAATCCAGGGTCGTGGTGGTGTGCCTGCACGGGCAGCGTGGGACACACGCCCGCACGCACAGCTCGCAGTTGACTGGCTCTGTGGGACTGGCTCCAGACTGGTTTCTTCAGCCGAAGCCTGAACAACGACACTCGTGCCTGGCTCTGAATGATCTGAAACATCATTTAAATAAAGAAATAAACTCTGACTGCAACCGTGTAATTATTTAAACTACAAACATGGTTCCTACACCTTTTTCCAAGTCAAATACAAACACTTTTCAAGGTGCATTTGCAAGTTTTTCCAGCACCATACGGCTGTGGTTAATTTAAATATAGGCTAAACAGCCAAAATGCTTCAAGCATTCAGGGATTTCCAGCACCCGAACCCTGTACAACCCTGTATCTCCTCCACAACCTATGCCCGAAATTGAAGCGGACCCGATCAGCACGGCCACCCGCTCCGCTGTCTGGGTCAATGCAAGGCTGGGGTCCAGCTGGCCTCCTCCAGTCAGCGTGGTACTGCGCCTGAGTGCCGCAACATGCTTTTTGGTGGCGAGTTTGAGGTCTGATCATTGTTTCTTGACCTAAATATAAATTGCGATATAATCGATTATATATACATATACACATATATGACTATACATATCGTGGATGTTTAAATTAAATGTTGAAACCTCAGCTGGAGTTTGACTGACGACGGAAACGCTGTTGACCGCAGCAGTGATTTCTTTCCATATGGCATTCTTCCGACTTCCTTTGATGCCACTTTTCAGGCTGCCAAATAAAACTAATTTGTTTAATTGTACCTGCGATGTTATGGTCTCAATTTCAAGGTCGGAGAAGTTCCTCTTCTTGGACGTATTACGCATCTCCATGCCGTAAACTCTAGGGGCGAGGCCTCTAAACTGAGAATATTTCAGGGCGTGATATTTAAATGACGATTGTTTTCAGCCACCACATTTATCAATGCCCGATCATTCTTACGCTGTGATCAGCGAGATACGAATGTTTCACGAATCACACGTGAACCCTGTCATAAGATGATTTCTGCGCTGGTTTCTACGTTAGATTGATAAATGAGGGCCACTAACAGCAATTATGATTCTATTAACACGCAGTGCATTCCTGAGAAGTCAGCTAAATAAAAGGTGAAGCTTCTACTCAAGAGGATGTGACTATTTGTTAATTGAGCACCAGTAACTGTGATAAATTGTGTTACGTCACTGATGCTAACAACCTGCTATTCTGTTCATGCATATTGTCTTCTGTGTGTACTTTGTGGCACTGTCAGCCACTTTAGGCATAGAGAGGAAGATGACATGCAGACAAGAGGAAGTCTAATCAGGAAAGTTAAGGGACCAGTTCACCCAAAAATGAAAACATAAACCAGAAAATCTGGTGTTTGTTAGTGGAAGTCAGACCCACACCAAAGGCCTTGAGCTTTATTTAAAAGCTTTATCTCAGTACTTGGTGTTAGTAGCTGGTGTTTTGTTTTTTTTTCTTTTCGGGTTGCTGAAGCATCTAAACAAGATGCTCTTTCCTCATATTTTCATGTCACAGCCTATGGAAATTTGTCCAATCTGTCAACTCTGAAGCCATGAAGATCCAATTATGTGATTAAGTATTGTACTGGGCATATTTCTACACTATGGGTGATACTAGTAGGGTATGACAAACCAAAGGTATTTAAAATAAAGTTAGAAATTATATTGAACTGAACCTAAAATGAGACTGGGAACTGCTGTACAGGGGCTTGTTTTCAGAATTGCATCAACACATGAATAATTTATGCTTTCCCCCTTTTAGTTTGAGAGGCCAAGGTAAAGCATTTGAATAAAAACGAAGGTCACATGAAAACTATTTCAAAACCACATACAGTTGGAGGTTGATGGTGATTATCTGTAGCAAAAATTACAGAATTTCCGATGTGAACTTCTCCAGGGATGCTGCGGGTCCCTAGGCACAACATTCAGATCCACTGATCCACATCAAATAAACGATGTATTTGCTCTCAAAACTGTGAGTTTTATACCTGTCCTCTGTGATTTGAAAACATCTGGGTGTTCAGTTGCTTGTAAGTTTTCTTTCTGCCAACATTTCTTTATTATTTATGTCGTAACTACAAACAGGGGATGGCTACAAGAGAGCATGGCCTTTATACTGTAAATACACGTTTAACAGTCAAGTCAAATAACACATGGTTGGTGTGTCTAATTTCAGAGGTTCTATCCTTCAAAGGACATCAACTTGTGATTAATATATGGATATCCAATCTGGTTAAGGAAAAGTGCATGTTAATGCAAAGTGTAAATGTACACAGAACATATTGTGATGAGATCGGTAAGGTCAGACAACATCTGGATTGTGATCAGACTCAATTTACACCAGTCATTTCATGCCTTTTTGGGTGGATGGACTTAGTGCACATGTACACAGGTATTTTTGGAAACAGATTTAAAATAACAAAACAAAAAAACAATTTCCATCCAGATGAGGGTTAAGCACCGTTTCACAAATATTCTCCGTCCACACTACACATCTGAAAATGCATATGTCATGGCCATTCACGTACACTGGGCATGCGTGTGCCATTGTAAACAGGCAGCAAATTGTAAAGTCTGGTCAGTTGCTTAGCTACTGAGGATACTATGAAAAAGGCAGGCCGTAATTGCTTTTCACACTATCTTCCTTAAAAATGCTATTGCAGACGTTTGTGTCTTTCTTATCCATCATCGTATTATCAATGTCTGTTTGTGTCTTTCTTAATATAATGTTAAATAGTTGTGGAAGGGCAAGAAACAGGACGCCAAGCACTAGGAGCCAGGAAAGGGGCAGAGTCTATAAATGTGGTGGGAATCTGACCTGGGCCTTTCTGCCTGCAGTGAGACACACCTGAGGGAGCAGCTGAGGCCAGCCTTTGTTTGCTGTTTGATTTGGTAGGCCACTTTTTAATACAAAATTTGCAGTGGAACAGTACAACTGTGTAATCATGAAATGTTTATTTTTAGCTCATGGTATCAAATTAAAGAGTTGCTAAATTCTATATTATTTGTAAGTTTCCTCATGTTTGATGAGGGACTGTGAATTGGAGTGATTGCTTAGGCATATCAGCCAAGGACTAAGATTCCAGTCACCTGCATGTCTCAGATTAAGGGAAGGCTGCTAGTCTTGAAGGGTATTTTTTATGGTATGTTTTGAAAAATGTTTGGTTGGTCCAAAGTGTTCCTTTGTATAGTAATTTGCTTCCGTCTCTTTTTAGTGTTCAAACAAAGACACCCTTAGAGGAGCCAACCACTATTTTTTTCTGTGTTAGACTTTTAGTGTGCTTTTAACTTGCTTACTGAACGGCCATTTTCTGTTTTATTTTCTCAGCGGGGCTTTTGTTGTACAGTATAAGAGGGGGGGACTGAGTATCTAAGGGTAGATTATCTTGTATGTGTGTTTTATGTTGTGGTCTAATTCACCTTAGCGTTCTGTAAATAGGTAATTTGAGCATGCAAACTGTTTTAAATTCTGTGTGTAGGGGTGGTTTTACCCATAAATTACCTACATATTTTGTGACAATCCCTTTTTTTTATGCATGACTCTACACCTACTCCTCTGGTAGTGCAGCTTACCCCTATATCATTTTTGTCATTTGTTTGTTGATTTCTTCGTGGTTGGTTTATAAAGTAACTGTACATTTTCCTTTATGGCCTGCATTTAGATGGTTTATCAGATTCCCTTTTCTATTTTCTTTCCTGTGTTGTTAATAAAATCTATGTTTTTGGTAAAGCGGTCTCTGGTTCCAGTTTGTTCTGGGTCGTACGTATTGAATATCCCCCGTTTGCATAGTAAAACATCCATTCCGTAAACGTACAAATTCATATACTCCAATATCATTACACATGCTGAGATCACATTTGCCAATAATGCCATGAACGCTAATAGTGTGCGTCTGTGTCACTGTTTCCAAAAATCTCCATTTCTGCCTGTCCAGACATAAACACTGAAAACAGAGCTCCTGAATATCTTCACCTTGGAAGGAGTTTTCCATTTTCAGCTCACGTGTGAACAGGGCCTTAAAATTAGGAAAACTTTAATGTCCTCTGAGCACAGGACATATAGAACATAAAGTGCATGTCGACAATGGTCATTAAAAGTCCAATTTGTAAGAATTCCCAACTCACTTTGGGATGGCGACCAACCTGACCTACAATCCCAAAGCATCAGTATTTGACAATAAAATGAGTAGTTGGTATACTGCACATCTCCTATGTATCCATGTATTTAACACCCTGTGGTCCATGTATTTCCCACATTCATATAGCTCATGCACTTTTTGCTCAGTTGGCTCTGATCTTGGGGTATCTATACCTCTGACCAGGATGAGTGGTTGAAACTCCCCTGAAATTGCATGGGATGTATCCGTGCAGACCTCGTCTGCCTTCTCAGTCAGCCTGATCAGATACAGGTAGTGCAGGTCAGCCTGCTGTTTCCCCATGTTTTCCCCACAGTTCTTCAGTTTATTCCTAATATAGTGAGCTATCTGATGTAAATGCATCCAAGAAACATTTTCAAAACTGATTGAGGCTGTCAGAGACTGATTCTTACCAGATGTTGAAAAGGTGTAAATGCATCTCTCTCTCCAAGAAATATACATTAACTGCACTCCTCCCGGGGTGTAGCAACTGTATGTCTGTAAGCAGCTTGAGGATTTCTTATTTCTCTATACATTCAAGGTCTGTACCCTCAGTCCTTGTGTAAGTTGACACTGAAATCATAAATAATGTTCTCTGACAAAAGAAGCAAAGGACAAGTGGCTACAGGGATTTCTATACATTCAATCAAATACAAAGTGCATTGAGTTGCTGTACTGCTTATCTGATAGCTGATCAGTTCAACCACTGAATGATCTGTGTGGGTAAGAGAGCATTGGACTGGCTAGAGCCCCTGAAGATGTAACTTGTGTCTCATTCCTCATGTGTTTGTGTTTGGTCATGGATAGTTGTTTGCTAGCTAACATTAGCTGAACTGTTATTGTTGAAACTAAACTGCAGCTGTGCAGAAGTTACAATTCTTCTGGAGTTTTTGACTGTTACCAAACAGCTTCAAGTACATTATCAGCCTCCCTCTGGACTGGAGAAGGGCTGACTCTGATTTGGATGGAGCCCAAGAAAAACAAGCTATGCAAAATTACGACATACCGAGGTTAGGGATTAGGGTTACAAATGACAGAACACTTAGTGTAGATAATCATTATAATAAATGCATTCCATTTAAGTTTTAAAAACGTATTATCCAGCTGGGTGATACAGAATATACATTATGTGGGTTGCAAGATGTGGTCTCCAACAACGTTTGAGAAAAAAAAAAAAACATCTCAACTTTGCTATTATTTGTTATATGGTGTGGAGGGAAGAGCATGGGAATCTCTGCCAGAGAAGTGATGTAACGAAATCCCACACAGACCTCATAGATATTCTTCACTGTTTGCTTAAAGTTTAATCATTAAGATTTTATTATCTGCTCCCATTTTGCATCTGAAAGGAGTAGCAGCTATTTTTCATGTCAGGAAAAGAGCATTGTTAGAAAGAAACGAAGCATCTTAAACATATGGGAGTTGAAGCTGAAGTCTCTTGGGGAGTATACAACTAATATTCTTAGTTTATGTGGAACTATCAGAGGCACTTTAAGCAGCAATGACAGCTGACAGAGAGTTTGGCACAGCCAGCGAGAGATGAGACTGACAGTAGTTGGTGAACTGCAGTTTTGACTCAGTCCTCATGAGCGAGTCGACACTTCCACGCCATGATTTATTCTGCCTCAAATGATGCAGAAAATTACTTCATCAGAGCCTCCATGTTAAATACTTGTTTGTTGAAAAGTGCCGCTGTTTTGAATTAAAGTCATGATGGGAAGTTTGTGGTACCAGGTAAATATCCGTTGTAGCAAAGTGTGAATCATATTTCCACTTACTGTACAAACAAAATGCACTTTCCAAACAAGCGCTTACTACTACTTACTACTACAGTGTTTTTCCACTTTACACCGTCTTACAAGGTAATAGTCAAGGTATTTTCTTGATTTCTTAAAATGTTTTATGTTGATTATGTTTGGATAATTTTTACAATGTTTATTGTTTTTGACAGTAATGCCAATTACCTCTGGGAAGTGATTAATCACCTTCGGTTCACGTTCAGTTTCTGTGTCCAAAAAGTACTCGGAAAGGAGTTATAAATGTAAAACGCATCTCTCATCATACACCAAACAATACCATAAAACACTGTGGCTTACGTTAGGAAAGGCTTGTAGTGTACATGATATATTAAAAAAAAAGCGAGTAAGTCATTTTTGTTAATATTCAACCAATACCATGACCTTTTCCTAACCTTAACAAAGTGCTTGCAGTTGCTTAAACAGAACATTAATCATGTTAATTATCAATTAGTTTTGCAGATAAATTCAGGATGAATATTTTTGACTGTACTGATACTTTCATTGGAAATGTTGATTGACCCTGGGTTATGTTATGTTTCTTTAACAATATTTTTAATGCTTCCAGTTATCATAAACATACGGTTTTTTTAGGGAACTGTGTTAAAACTTTCACATTTAATTGACATTGTTCCACTGCTAATTGTTAATTCAACAATACCTGTTGCAAACATATTGACATGATGTTTTGAACAAGAAAATGTTGTGCCAAAGCATAACATTATGACCACCTGCCTAATGTTGTGAAGGTTCCCCTCGTGCAGCCAAAACAGCTCTGACCTGTCAAGACATGGACTTAAGACCTGAGGGTGTCTTGTGGTGTCTGGCACCAGGGCGTTTTATAGTGGATCCTCTGGGTCCTGTATGTTGGGGGTGGGGCCTCCATGGATCAGACCTGCTCCAGCACATCTTACAGATGCTCGATCAGATTGGGATCTGGGGAATTTGGAGGCCCGGTCAACACCTCGGGCCCTTTATTGTGTTCCTCGAGCTGTTCCTGAGCAGTGTTTGCGGTGTGTCAGGGCACATTGTCCTGCTGGGGGGCCACTGCCATCGGGTAGTGTTGTTGTGATGAGGGGGTGTACTTGGTCCACAACAGTGTTTAGATGGGTGGTGCGTGTCAAGTGGCATTCACATGAATGACAGCACCCAAGGTTTCCCATCAGAACATCGCATTGTGATGAGATGATCAATGTTATTCACGTCACCTGTCAGTGGTTTTAATGTTGTGGCTGATCGGTGTATATGTTGCATACATATAACAAAGAAAGCAGATAATGGATCAGAAGCAGAACTATATAAAGCTGAACAATTTCTTCCATTTTCCAGAAAAGATTACTTTGTGATATTCCAGAGATTAGTTGTTTCACATTTATAGATTCAAATAGTCTATTGATATAAGTATGTTATAGGCAAAAATTACAAACGTATTATCTCATAAATAATTGCTACAGGGAAGAACCCTCTGAATTTAAACCAAAAAAAGATCCTTATGTGCAAAGTTACATTAAGGAAAATTACCATTAGTCCTCTAGACCGGCAGGTTTAATGCCACTCCAGATTAGGAGACTTTATTTGTTGTGTGAGCTCGGTGGGATTGAGAATGAGGCTCACTTTCTGTTTTGCTTTCCTGTCTACGAGGATGTAAGGGATGTACATTTGATGGAAATGTCCTCTATTTATGTTGATTTCTTTTGGCTGGATGATATGAAAAAATTGTGCTTCAGGAGGGGAAACCTTTGTTGTAGCAGATTTTGTTTGCCAAGTTTGGAAGAGAAAGCAAAACATCTCTTTGACCAAGTTGCAAAATAACCTGTACTTTTGAACTGAAATGTGTGAATGCTGCAACTGTACTTTTAGTGTTTTGTAAACCCATGAGAGTTGGACACCGTTTGTGCATGACATGAAAAACCAGAAATCAAATCAATCAATGAAGTAGCTTGACACTGAAAAAAATTTTGGGAGTGGAGCTCAGGTCACACGGTCACTGCAGGAGTGTGAAAGAATATCTTTTCAACTGCACATGCATGTGGGTATGAACCCAACAGTGACATCTCTTACAGAATAAAGCCTGTATAAAATAGAGCTTGTTACTGAAGAGAGAAATAAGGGCCCTCACAGGAAAGCAAGAAGGAATATTCTATTTTCATAGAATTGTTTAGACCAGCTAAAAAAGCAGCATTTCACTGCCCTCAAGAGTCTACTACACCTCTGACCACACTGCTGAGTAGTACCTTTAACCATGCCGACCAGTGTGAAGGTGTACTGAGATACCCCATAAACCATTCTATTACTGCAGATGTAAAACTGAAGGTCAACAAAAATAAGATTTTTAGCTGATTTTAATTTGCTCTCTAAAGAAGAAGAAGAAAAAAAGCATCCCAAATGCCTCGCTCACTGACGAGCAGTTCTATATTCTTCTGCCAGTCCTACATTAGAGTTTCACCAGAGGAATATGAATAAGCTCTTCTCTTAGAAAGGAAGGAGATAGTGACATTTTTGGGTAAATCTGCGGAGGTGTTCTTTCTTTTTTAGATATTATAGGCATTCTCTTTGGAAAAAAAAGTCTTTAAATGATAAGCAGTGGTTAGTCATCGTCGTCAGGGACATGTCTCTCTCTCTCTGCATCCTCCTCTCGTCATCCCATTTTGTTCTGTGAATTTATGGCTCGCCTAATCAGTGACCCCTAAATGCATCTCCTAGCAAGGCTTTTTGCTTTATCTGGCAATTTCTATTTTCTTGTTCGTTTCAAGCTCGTTTTCCACTCCTGTTATGTCCCTTTGAGCTGTCTGTCACTCATTCTACTCCATTAGAAAATGAATATAAATGCATGCTTTGGATAATTATACTAAATGCAAGTCATCTGGAGTAGCTCCATCCTCAATTTGATTGTGATTTTGTTCCCTGCGGCTCGTTAAGACACAATATTTTTAGATCATTGTTCATATTTATGAGCACGCACAGTGTAAACACGGTTGAAGCGTTTCATAAGACTGAAGGGACTATTATTGGATACTGCTGGTATGCTTACTGCCTCTGTCGCCCTTTACCCCAATGCACCTTAGACCTATAAATGTCCTGACCATTTTCTGTGTCAGTGTTATGGTGGAAGCAGGACCCAAAGTCGATTCTCCATAGAAGATGCTCCGGTAATTTGCCAGCATGAGCCTTTCCCAGCACGCATTGAGAGTGAAAGGCCTTGATACGGTGGACAAGTCACTGCAGATTGAACCCAGGCTCCATGTGTGAAAAGGAACCTCTCTCTCCTTCTCACTCTGCCCTTTATGTAGTAAACTGATTGCCTGACCTCCATGTGACCTCGGATCGTAACTCACCATTGTTATCTAAGGCTCTACCAGTCCTGTGAAACCCCTCATTCAGACTCCTTTCAGCTGCCAGTCAATCGTTCCTGTTCTTTTTGGAAAGATGAGACACATTTGAACACTTGTACACAATTGTATGTGCGCCTTACACGTCTCCCTTCACTCAATACTTAAATAAAACTCCCATTGCTTCCTCTGTGAAAGATAACAAAAATAAGCTTCTGTATGTGTGGCGTGCACAGTTTGTGTGGATTGTGTGCTTTATTATCTCCTGTTTGTTTGTTCAGTTGCTGTAGAAGGTGTTTATCTTCAAGGGTGATGATTCATGTACAAGGATGATTAGTTTAATTAACAGGCCTGCGAATGGTTTCTGACTTCCTGCTTCTAATTGAACAAAGAAGATTACAGAGATCTGAAAAAGTCTCCTATAATTATCACTAAAAAACTCTGTTCCGGTGTAGGGATAACCATTTTATTTTTTTACATTCATACAAATGCTGGATACGTAATATATCTGAGGGCTTCTGTCATTTTAGACAGAATTAAAAAGATTCCTGGCCAAAGGCAGCGCTCATTGGAATTGCAAATCAGTTTTAGTTAGCCTCCCTGCTGGGTGCCAGCAATGTTGACACCACAGATGGCTTTAACTTTTTGGTATTTTAATGGGCATGATATGAAAAATTGGGATGGCAGTTATCCCATTTGAAAAAGTCCTTAGTAAACTCCCTCCTCTTAGTTCAAAGATGGCCGCTGATGTGAACCCCTGTTTTCAAATGCCAACACGATTAGCCTGCCAAGTGCTGCCTAGACAGATCTACAATGGAACAGTGCATAGCTGGATAGCCAGAGGCCTTATCTCTTTATGAGGCACAGGAACTGGTCACCTGCACTGTTGAATCAGGTGCTTGCCCTTTTGATGGGGAGTCCTGCTTTCCCCAGTCTGGAAGGCAGGACTCCCTGTCTGATGATCTTTCTGGAGGCTGCAGCCTGAGCAATTTTGAGTTTTAATGGTCATGCAGAGTGTGCTGCTGACACACTGCTGTCTGGTCAGAGGAAGAAACAAAAAATAAGCCCTCCAGTGAGCCTCTCTTAACTCTCACCGACTCAGTGTGAGCTCTAATGTGAATCTCTGACTCAACTTTTCTTAAAATTAAAATCGAACCTGTGTGAACATAAGCAGCAGTGAGAGTGTAACTCTGGCCAGTACGCCAGGGAAGGCGTGTCTCTAACTGATGATGCTTTTATCTTGATATATGACATTTAAAAAGGGCCCAGCATTTATCGCAGTTTATTGTTGCACTGTGCAGCAGTTATTGGTAGTTGGCCAAGTATCATGGCAGATTTCCTGTTACAATCATGCAAGGGGCGGGTAACAACAAATTACAAGTAACACACATGAACAAATTAGGAACGAGTAACTGGCCTGTTCCTTTTTCTTAAAACTGTACTTCTAATCTACTGTTTTACCTAGCTATATCATCAATTTATACCAACTTTATTCCAGATACCAAGTTGCCAGGTGCTTGGATAAAAACAAGCACCATCTGTGTTTTGACCACAAGGTGATATGAACAAAGAGGCAGCTTCCAGCGACAATCCCTGGCCTCACACAAAACAGTTACATGAAGTCCTTGCCTCCAGAAAAGCCCTGAGATCTCTGCTTCACAAACTCCTCTTCTCACTTCTGCAAGAACATGTAAGTAAGTTACACATACTGTGAGTACAAATGCAGTTAGCAAGCTAATGTTAGCTATGTTAATGTTTCATGTGTAACTTTAAAGGTGCAATATGTAAGAACTTCTATCTGCTGTGTTGCAGAGATAGCTAATGAAGTTGGGCCTGAAAACCTCTTTCTCCAAGCGGTCCAAAGCTAGCTGTGCTAGTAGTGTAAAAATCAAGACTCCCCTAGTGGTCAGATCAGTCACACAGCTACCTAAGCTAACATGTTAATGGCAACTCCAGTTAGCAGCAGTTAGCAGTTAGTCTGGTGATATTCTGCCCCCCTATGGATTTCTGTTGATCATTGTGATAGTTGGGCGACTCGGACCAATTCAGGGCAGAGTAATACCGGGTTCTGGGAACGTCGGAGCTAATAGGAAGAAAAGGTGTTTTTTCCTATTAAGCTGTTTTACCGCTGGATTGGGGGCCAACTCAGGGCCGAGTGGAACCAAGTGGAGACAAGGGGTCTCTTAAGGTTATCACTGCTGGTTGGCTGCTTTTTCAGAATTTGTAGCGTAAACAAACTGAATTCACGGTGACGACCGGGTCTTAAGGATAAATATAAAGTGCACTGGGACGAGTGACAAGTAGAACAATGGGAGGTAAATCCAGCAAAAACCAGGAAGCTGGCGTAGGAAACCTATTCTATTTTAGCCTACTTTCCTATTTCTTAACTTGTTTTAATGTTTTGTTTTAATGTTTTTTAATTGCTTTTTAGGTTTTGAACTGCACTGTAACTTTTATTTTATTTTAGCCTATTTTCCTATTTTTTAACTTGTTTTAATGTTTTGTTTTAATGTTTCTTAAATGCTTTTACTGTAATTGTATGCACCTGTAAAGCACTTTGAGTTGCCTTGTGTCTGAATTGTGCTATACAAATAAACTTGCCTTGCCTTGCCTTGCCCTATTTGATCAGAGTAGAAATTCAACAGGTGGCCAATTCTTACATATCACACCTTTAATCTTTAATGTTATTATAATGACATCAACTTATCTTGATGCTAGTGGCATGCTGGTCTTTTAAATGGGTGTACTTTAGAAAACAATTAACTAAACTTAAAGCAAAGCTACAACGTTAATGTTACAGGACATATTCTGCATATGCAAACTTTTTTCTAAGTCTGGAACACCTCAGAGAAAAGCCCCTAATGATTACCTTCGTTGCGAGACAGATCTGTTTTTTATTTGGTGTATTCTGCAACTGTCAAATGTACTGCAATATAGGCAATGTGAAATAGCATCCAGATTTTTCAGTGCAGCTAAACTGGAGATCAACGACAAAATAATAAATTCAAGGTTTTAATCTCAGTTCTTTAGAACCAAGGTCACAACATTTTAAAATATATATATTATTCTAATTTGATTTAATATGTTACATCCACATAGCCTTCTTTTGTTTATGCTTCAACATCAGAAGGTATTTATATCACAGACTCCTTATTTCTAAAATGAAATGTTTAATTAGTTTGAGAGTTAACGCAGGTTGGTGGGCAGCCTTGTTACCTTCAATCACAAGCAGTTTGTTTTGAAAAACAAGTCATTTATGATGTGTGTGTGTGTGTGTGTGTGTGTGTGTGTGTGTGTGTGTGTGTGTGTGTGTATATATGTGTGTATATATATATGTATACATATATATATATGTGTATATATATATATATATATATATATATATATATATGTGTATATATATATATATATATATATATATATATATATATATATATATATATGTGTATATATATATATATATATATATATATATATATATATATATATATATATATATATATATATATATAATGTGTGTATATATATATATATATATATATATATATATATATATATATACGTACACACACACACACATACATATATACACGCATCTTTCACCTGAAACCACTTACTTTCTGTAGCAGGAGTAAAGATTTTATTTTTATTTTTTTTTAATGTGTTCCAGGGTTAAACAGTAAAATACAATCCATTTCAGTGTGAAACTTTATTGAATATTCCATTGTCATACATCCACGTCAGTTGAGACCTCTAATCCATCATTGTCATGAGAACAATACATGCATTAATTTGGAGGAATATATTCCTTTTTCCTTGCACCTGCAGGCAATAATTTTAACAGCTGTCAGCAAGTCCTACGATGCTGTAAAGAGAGTTCAGATCAATCCCCTCTGTAGAACAGAAGCAATGCACACTGGACTCTGTCCATGGCTGAGAAACTTGTAATATGCCCATACTTTAGATGGATTGAAAGCACAGCAGTGAGCTGTGCAGATGTTGTGACGCAATGAGTTGCAAAATACAATACATTAACTTACAAACACCATAACCATAACAAAAAGCTCTATTGAGAAGATAGCTTTTAGAAAATACAGCAGTTCTGATAGACCTGTTTTAATTAGTACACACTTGTGATGTTGTATGCTGTGTTGTAATTTGGATAAATTGAACATGCTACATTAACTGGTGATGAAACAGTCTCAATTTAATATTGATGGCTACGTATGACGTACATATGCAAGGAAGCCTATCAATGAGGATATTGGCTATTTCTATGATGCTGTTCTTAACCCTTGCCATGGGGTCAGATTCTGATAATTACTTACTACTTATTTTTTTATGGCGGAGTTCTGTGGATGAATTGAGGAGTCCCAGCCTGAGGAAAGAAGCTGACTCTGTAGTCTGGTGGTACGGCTGCAGATACTTTACTTACTATTGCCAGGCGGCAGCAGAACAACTGGATTATTCCTGAATTACTTGGGAATGCTGATAACTTCAGCTTTAGCTCAATGAAACTTCTTTTATCAAGCAACTGAATCCATTAGCTGTTGGATTACATGTAACCCCGGTGTATGAATGGTACTAAAAGTTTGCTTTGTTTAATCATTGTCATATTATAATTTTTGATCTTACATAGCCACGAATACATACATTACTTTATTGCTTTGCATCCTGCAAAACGCTGTGTTAAAACAAAAAAAAACGCTTTCACTTGATGTGAGTGAACGAACAATGTCAATCGCAAGCACTAGCCGGATCAAGATCTTAACAAGAGCATACAGCTTTTTGTCCACATGGGCCAGAATCAACAAAAAATAAGGTTCCTTGAAGCTGCTTCAATTAATCAATCTTTATTTCTATAGCACATTTCATACAAATCAATGTAACACAATGTGCTTTATACATAAGCGACAACATGATTAAAGGACAAGTGCAGAAAGTCTGTGCAACTATACAAAGAACCAGTGCATGCAGCCTATACAAATCTTACAATACACAGAACAGACACACGCATGCATGCACGCACACACACACACACACACACAATGCATGGATTATTTTTTCAGAGTCTGCTTTTGATAGGAAGCCTCTTAATTTTGAAATATTTTTTAGATGATAAAAAGCTGATTTTATGATGTGATTGATATGGCTCTTAAAGTTTAGATCACCGTCTATGATTACACCCAGATTTCTGGCTTCACTTTTGCTTTCCAGGGACAGAGAACTGAGATGAGCTGCAAATTCTCTGTCTCTGAGCCTTTGCACCAAAGATGAGTATTTCCATTTTATCTTTGTTCAGTTGTAAAAAGTTCTGTGACATCCACAGATTGATATCATCAAGTTAGGGAGTGAATGGGATGTAGGTCATCCGGAAATAGAGATAAGTACAGTTGTGCATCATCTGCATAATTATGGTAATTTATGTTGTGTTTCTTTATAACATGTGCGAGTGGGATCATATACAGATTAAATAATAATGGTCCAAGAATCGAGCCTTGGGGTACTCCACACATAACACCGACCCTGCTTAACACCCTGCTTTAAGAAGGTCATACAATCATATTCTGGTTCCAGCAATGTGATTTTTTAAAAGATTTACAAACAACACAAATACCTGGCAATATAGAACTTTACTTGATGTTTAGCATCCATAAGCATTATATAATATTTGATGTTTTATAATACACTGTAATGTATTTTTAAGCAGATAAAAGGTATGCATCAATGTATTTTTAATAACTTTAACACCTCCTGTTATAGACAGATAATGAATTACAAAGTAAAACAGTGTAAAATTATGAAGCAGTAATTAAAAGTTGTTATTGTTGACAAACACTATACATTAATATGCCCTTAAAATCCCCTTTAGCAGCTTACAGCTACAGTAGTGTGTTATAAATGCTTAAATTGGTGTTTCTGTAAATATGAATCAAATGATGTTTTATACATCCATGAGTCTGCTGCAGTGTGCCTAAATGGAATAATCATTTGTGTGTGCATGGACCATACATGTTGCTGTGTGCATGCTCTCACGCACATCAGCACATTTGATTGTGTTACAAAGTGAATACATGATGCATAAGGGCAAAGCTGCACTCCATATTTCAAGCCCTGCTCAGTGCTCTGGTGTCATGTCAACCCCAGACTGCTGAGAAGAGGCAAATAATGGGGAAGAAAACAGATCAGCTCCCTGTTTTGAAAAGGAATCACCTTTTTAATTTACCATAAGATGTCTCTCAGCACGCAGCAAGATTTCCTCCAACGTTTTTCTGCTTCATTAGCACTCTGCTCTGTTTTCTGTCAAGCTCATCAGTTTTTGCGCATGTCAAAAGCTCTTATTTTCTAATGGATTTTCTGCTAACAGATTTTCTATTTACGATAAGAGGATGCTCTTAGTCTTTAAAAGCCCAATTGAATGTTGATGGAGGCAGCTGTATTCCAAACATGTTCCAGAGAGTATTTTTGCAATGTCTATGCGCTCACTTTTTTCTTATTTTCTTTACCCTTTTTGAATGATTTGCTTTTTAGTGGAATGTGACAGAAAGTATTAACTTTATAAAACAGACAAATAAAAGACTAACGCCTGGATGTCAAGCATCGGGTAACATAGTGTAACCCAGTGCTGTAAACTTTTAGAACAGTTTTTTACACAGCCATACAATGAATGATATGGAGTTCATTTTCCTGCTCTGGCACCTCTGCAGGTGCAGTAGACTTTAAAGAGCAGCTATATGAGGTGTCACCTTGTGAATATGGTTTTATATGTTGCTCAATGTAGTGCATCATTCACACAAAAATGCCAGAGGGCTATATAGCTATCTATGGGAGCTGTCAATGCAAAATGATTTGCCAATGGACTAAAGCAAAGTATTTCATTTTTTTTCATCCTTCTTTCTCTTCTAATATGATGTGTTGTATTGTTATTCTGTTCTTGTAGGTGTGGATAAGTGAAGGAGGGGTGATCAATAAGTGCATGGCTTAAGGTAGGAGGTTATAAGGTTTACAGCTCCCGTGCAGGTTAACTCCATGAGTGATTACGTAGAAAGTTTGAAGTCAACATTTGAGGTATTTCTGTTTCGAGTGATTAAAACTTGGAAGTCTACAGTGGCGATGGCAGGAAAAGTGGATTTGAACTCGTCCAACACCCGCCTTATTCACCTGATTTGACAACTTCAGACTACTGCCCTTCCCCAAGTTGATGAAGGAGTTCAGCAGTTGGTATTTTCACGGTGGCGATGGCGTTATCTATGTTATCTACCCTTGCATGCACCCCTTTTGATCTTGTGTTACTGAAAAAAAGCATTGAATACTGTAGTGATACAGGGGGAGACAGATACTCCCCCCACCCACTTATGGATTTCAAATATAAGGCTTGGCACAATTACGGCTGGAAAACATGAGAAAAAAACTAAAGCGATAGCAAAAGTCCAACTTTTGATGACAAAACCATTAAACCAAAAGAAACCTAAACCTTCTGCTTATTCATCTGTCCCCTCCTGTGGGAGGTGGTATAAGCTTGATAGTTCACCCAAGGGTGCCCAGATATAGAAAAACAATGGACTCATCATGGACCCTCATCTGGTGTTTTTGTAGGACATCAGGACACCTCATCATGTCTCATTGTGAAGCTGGGCGAGTTCTGTACAAGCCGGATGTGCATTTCCAGAGGAATACCCAGTCCGTGAGCTCTTAGAAAACGGTCTCATTTACCTGATTTAAATTGCAGAAAATAATTTGCAGTTTGAATGAATTCATTTTCCTATGCCTGGCCAATTTGGGATGAATTTGGCAAACTGCAGTGCATTTATTATCATCTGTGCAACACGTCCTCAGACCTAAAATCGCAGAAAAAATAATTTGCAACTGACCCTGAAAACAACATATATAAAAGTTGGAGAGTACCACCGACAAGCCTAAGAGACCTTCATTCAGTTTGGTTAGGTTTAGGCACCAAAACTACTGGGTATAAGAAAACATCATGATTTGGGTTTAAATAACATACTTATGTTACATGATGTTGAAATAAGTCATTATTTTTTTGTTTTCACATTGAAAATTCAACGTCCTCGCTAAGTGGACTTTGTCACCTGACCCTTTGTTCGTGTCATAATTACTAAGGCCACTATAGGTAGCCGCCTAACAGTTAAAAGGTAAATATGGGTCACAATAAGTTGCTTTCATAGTGATGACCTATAAACCCGTGTTTTGGGGAAGGGTGGTGAAGTGTTTTGATTAATCGACTCTGAAACTATCCTCTTGCTTACTCCCGAAGCAGCCTTGACTCTACTACGGTACGATGGTACTTTCATGGATCTGTCCACCATGACAAAAAGGTGAGGAAAAACACGAGTTCTCAGGGACAATGTCAAATTAATTAGAATATAAATTAAATAACATACACCCATAGGATCATTACAATATTCAGGAGACTCCTGTGTTTATATGTTGAGTAAGACTGAGGGAATCATTTGAAGAGAAAACTAAATAAAAAGCTAATATAGAGGGTAGGGAAACCATAAACATGGAACGAGTGGCTCCTCCCACTGGCCAAATGATCTCTTTCATACTTTCCCATGGCTTTATGTACAGTCCTGCTCACCATTATTGGCACCCATGAAGTTTAAGTACATAATGTGGAATATCTTCTGAAAAAAAATGAATCAAGTGAAACATTTCTTTTCTATAGGGAACTCGTGTTTGATACAAAAGAGCAAATGATAAACAACAATTTAAACAATGGGAGGAAAAAATAGAAAAACTTAAAGCTTGTTGTGTCACTGGTATTGGCACCCTTTTCTGTAAATCAGTATGGAAACACATTGTGACTCACCTGTGGTAAATCACAAATGACAATCACCTGTGATAAATTGTCTGAGCCCATGTGACATGAATTAGCCAATGAATGATGACTTCCGTGTTTTAAAAAGCCATCTGTTATCCCCTGATCCTTTGTCACAATGGTGAAGACAAAGGAGCCGTCTGAGGACATTAGAAGTGCGATAATTAGCAAACACAAGACCTCCAAAGGGTATAAGGCCATCTCCAAAGACCTTGGAATCCCTGTTTAAACAGTGCGTAATGTTATTAAAAAGTTTGCCAAGCATGGAACTGTCAAGAACCTCCCTGGACGTGGGGGGGAAGAGAAAAATTGATGAGAGAAGTCCTCAAAGGTTGGTGCAAATGGTGGAAAAAACACCACGTCAAACATCTAAAGACCTGAAGGCCAACCTGGAACAGTCTGGGGTCATGGTTTAAACAAGTACCATACGTCGCACACTAAACCAAACAGGGCTTCATGGGCGAAGGCCAAGGAAGACACCATTGCCGGAGGAAAAGACATAAAAAGGAACAACTAATCTTTGCCAAAGAGTAACTGGACAAACCACAATCCTTCTGGGAAAATGTTCTGTGGACAGATGAAACAAAAATAGAGCTTTTTGGCAATGCACACCAACAGTTTGTTTACAGACGGCGCAATGAAGCCTACAAGGAAAAGAACACCCTACCAACAGTTAAGCATGGTGGAGGATCCATAATGCTGTGGGGCTGCTTTGCTGCATCTGGTACTGGAGGCCTTGACCGTATCACAGGAATCATGAAATCAGAGAATTATCAAGAGATTTTAGAGCGAAATGTCCTACCCAGTGTAAGAAATCTTGGTTTGAGTTGAAGATCATGGGTTCACCAGCAAGACAAAGACCCAAAGCACACATCCAAAAGCACGCAGGAATGGTTGAAAAGGAAAAAATGGACTGTTTTAAAATGGCCAGCAATGAGTCCTGATCTCAATCCGATTGAAAATCTTTGGTATGAGGTGAAATCTGCCATTGGGGAAAAGAAACCTGCAAACGTTCAAGAGCTTGAACAATTTGCAAAGAAAGAGTGGGAGAAAATACCAGCTGAGAAGTGCAAGAAGCTTATAGATGGCTACAAGAAATGTTTGGAGGCTGTCATCACTGTCAAAGGGTGTGCAACCAAATATTAAAGAGGGGTGCCATTATTGCTGCACATGCTGTTTTTCTGTTTCTTCTTTGAAATTATAATATGTAAGTTGAAAAAACAATTTTCTTTGTTACTTTGGACCTCCAATTAAAAGATCCTGATGATATAAATTTGGTACATTTCCATTTATTTCTGAAGATGTTGTAGAGGTTATGCAAAAAATGAAGGGGTGCCAATAATGGTGAGCAGGACTGTATGATTTTTGTTTCCACAAATCATGTTGTCTCTTCATCCAAAATGGACTATTAAAATGAGTTTGAAGCAGCACATTAATATGAGGGTGGACTGCTGCAGCCACTGTATTTGAGTCAAATATGAGAGCAATCAAAAAGAACTACCTCCTCATCAATAAACCACAGCGATCCCATCCATCTCTCCAGAGCTATGATGGATAGACATGGACCAGTCTAATTAAAGGATGAATTATGGAATGGATTCAATTCATCACTATTCTGTCATTACTATTAAATTCAGTCAGTCCCATGTTTCCGTATCTGGGCTGCACTGCTTTTCTGCATCTATCAATCATAAATCAAGGAAAAATTAGTCCCAGCAGGGGATCTTATGTAGTTTATCTGGGCCACACTTCTGGTCCAACAATTCTCCGCTTTATGTAGTTGTGTTAAAACCGGTCTCATGCTTGATGATCCCCAGTGTAAACACTGCTGAACCTTCTCAACTGCATATGGCAGGTTGTGTGGCGTCAGAACAAACACGGTGAGTCTACTGAATGCTTTCACAGCCAATCCTCCACACACAGGAAAATGCACTTATGCACACACATATTGACACAAAGATGTTTACAGACATGCATTTATGCACACAAACAAACACACTTAAACATCCAAGGCCCTGAATGAAGAGTGGAACCACTCCAAGGTTGAGGATATATTGATTGGGTTACCTTTGTTAGACTCAAAGATTGCACAACAAACAAGGCAAAAGCAATACCATTTTAAATTAGTGCCTCTAAGCAAGGACTCACTGCATTATACATGTTTTGTGATACTCAAATTGAGGCGAAGATACATTTTCTGTTCATAGAAAGAGAAAGCGAAAGAGGGGAAGGAAGAGACAGCTGGCACTGATGACTGCAACAAGGCCAAAGGTATTGTGGAGCTCTTCAGTGTCCCTCCTTTCATCAGAGGACATTGTGATAGAGATGTGGGGGACATAATGAGCACCTGTCAAAGGGTTCAGACAAACAAGCCAATCAGATCACAGTAGGTGAATACAAAACGACTGCTGAGGTTGCTCTCAGCACGTCCACTATGTCAACACGTTAAATTCTTAAATAATTTAGTGTTAATGTGTATTTCCGTGTGTCTGTGAACAGAAGTGCGTCCATCTTCATGAAGTGGGAAATCTATCACACAGCAGAGAAAGGTCTTGTTCTGCAAACGGGAGAGAGAGAAATGCCGAAGGCTCCCTGCAGTTCTATTACTGAAGCTGTCGAAGGAGTGGAGAGCAGTGGAAAAGCCCACTGCAATCTTTTTCCTCACAAAATGATGTTAAGTCCAAAATGGCTTGAATTTTGATGTTTTGTAAGACAGTAATACCACAACTTCCTAAATAGCTCTACAGCACCTTGTAAACAGGAAACTGCTTCAGGTCACAGCACATTTTTTTTGTCATTATATTGCTTAAATAAAGTGGAAATTTCACCTTAGTGCCGTTCATTACAGTTACAGTGATTATGTGTATTACGTCAACTATTAAATGCAGTTAGTGAACACCATCAAGCAACCACAAATAGAAACACCAATCAATTATGTTCCCAGAAGGGCATTAATTATAGGCAGTGTTTTCCTATAAAGAGTTTATCCTGATCTAACTTGCAAGAACAAAATTATGTGTCAACAACTGACCTGATGAAGATTTATCATAGCCTAAAATAGAAGGTAATCTCTATCCCAGCAAATTAGAAAGAGAGTGAGGTAGGTTTGGTTGGCGGAGCCTGCACCATGTATGTCATGTCACATTATGCAGGTGACGCATTTAAGGCGCTTTCAGGACTTCAGTTATGTCATTAATGTATATCACCTGTGTAACGCATCTTCAAAACAAACCAATCTTTACTCTTTGGCATGAATCCCGATCTCTGGGGGAAAACTCCAACCATCCCTGACTCTGACTTGTCTCGCTCTTGATACTACTGAACTAGAGGAGCGCTTCAAGAAGTGACACTAGAGGGGTAACTCTAGAAGTATAGGGCCACTGACCAGACTGCTGTATTTTCGGTACTGGGAGTGAGAGTGGACTGGTACAGTATATGTATATGTGTATATGTATATATATATATATATATATATATATATACACTCTATATTACAGTAACCTTTGGAACCCTGATGTATTCCTGATGAAACTGGGCTATTTGCTCTTTTTGCATTAGTTTAAATAATTAGCATTTTGTCATTTGTGATTGATTTTCTCATACTGTGTGGCTATTGCTAACAGGGATACTGTGCAGGTACAAATAGTTTTACTTGTACAGTATCCACATCAGTCAGGAAACACATGTAAAGTTGTTGAGTAATAACCCAAACAAGTGACTGTTAGTTGCTTAAAATCAAAATGGTTTCATGCATTTTTTATCCGTGACTGCATTATGCAAAATCTTTTAGAAAAGACATACCGTCTTGTGCTAAAATGAGCTAAGCTTTTTTGTTGTCTTTATTTAATCCCATTTGTACAGTTGGAACTGCTTTCATTATCTGATTTGTTATGTGTATTTCATTTGGGGCTTTCGCTACAAATCAACAGATGCAATTTCCATCTCGATTAAAAGGATAAGGACGACAAGAAAAGAAAAGAATGCACACGGGGAGATGGAAGTTTTTAGAGGAACCAAAACATGTTGATATGTGCATTGTTAGACTAAAGTAAAAAATAAGGTCTATTTATTCACAGTGTGTGGGTCTGAGTAGGGGTGGTGATTAAAATAAATAGTAAAAGTAAAGCAGGTGATGTGTGACTGGTGTTTCCAGCATCACTTTTTTTTTCACACTTTTTTAAAAACATTAATTTGAGGTTATTTGTCTCTAACCCTGAATTCATAATCCGGAACTATGTCAGGGATCAATGCAAAAACACATGCAGGACGATGGAAATGACAGAAATGAGATGGAAATCTATTAAAACATAAAAAAATGCACACATTGCCATGTATGCGTATGCAAATTCACACATGCACAGAGGCACAGAAATACGAAACCACCTTCATGAATAACTCCTGCATAAACCAGAACTTTTTTGTGTAGTTCAGCAGTTCATGCGTATACTGTAACATCAGTAAAAGTCTCACGGGAACCATCTGCAGGCTTTATGCTGTGATATTTAGCCTTTAAGGATGCATGGGGCTACGAATAAAGCACTGGATCATTTGAGGGTAACAGAAAAGACAACAGTATTTGCAAAAGATTTGCTGAGGTGAGTCAGAGGTCACACCTCATGTGGATCTGTTCTGTTCACCAGTGAGTCTAACCTTTGCTGTGCTCCATTAGCAGCAGAGACTGTCTCTTGGGGTGGAACAGGGTGAAAGAAAATGAACAGCTGGACTGATTCCCTATCTCTTTGCAGTTTGATGCTCGGGGGCGAATTTGCTAATTTTCATACACAAAGCGAGCTGGATGGTTTTGTTGACATTCCACATTTCACTTGAATGGTTTTTCTGAAGCAAGCGTTCGTTTGTGACTGCACGTGTGCATTTTGTCAATATGTCAGGTGAGCATGTGACTGGAAGGTTGCCCATTAAAATCCCTGGACTACCTGGGAAAATGTGGGAGTGGGGTGTAAATGAATTATACGCTCTCCTCTCTCAGCAGCTAGCATTGAGGTGCCCTTGAGCAATACACTGAAAACCCAACTGCAATAGAACTGCATTAATGTGGTTGTTCTGGTCAACTCCCGGTGGCCAACTGTGATCAGTTTTATTCAAGCTGGGCATCAGTTGCAAAATGAAAAATACATGGTTTAATGTGCTTTGCATAACACATCCTACAATGAAATGTATCTATTGTACACAAAGAGATTTTGAGGTCAGTATTATAATTTGGATCAGACCCACCCAAAGTGTTGCTTGTATTTCTCAGACTGCCCTTAACCTGTCCGGTAATGATAAAGAAAGGGGTGTTTAGGGTGTTAAATGTGTGCATTTAAACTGGAAATAGACAACTTTTTTATTTCAACTTATCATTCTGAAGTAAATACTGACCGCACAGTGAAAGAAAAATGAGACAATACATGTATGGATTGGTTCCTTTAAAGCAGCGGTTCTCAAAGTGTGGGGCGCGCCCCACTGGTGGGGAATAGAGACGTGACAGGTGGGGCGCGACAAACGGGAGGAAATTTTCCTTTTTATGCCTATTTTTATCAATGCCTTTCTTTAATGACAACAAAGATCATATCAATAGTCACTGTTCCTGTCGCCGCGGTGGTAAGCGCGGCCCGCTAGCTTGATAGCTGCGTCTGGGACTCCCGAGTGTAGCCAGGTCTCAGTGATTATAATCACACAACTCTCCTGGACGAGTGACCATGTTGATAAGCGAAATCGTAGTTCATCCATTTTGTTGTTAAGAGACCTGACGTTGGCAACGAAGAGGCTGGGGAGCGGTGGTCTCCTGGGATTCCTCTTTAGTCGAGCAAGAGTGCCGCCCTGGCAGCCCCGCTTCTGCTTGCGCTCCCTCCGCAGGCTCCGCCGCCTGCCACTCAGTATGATCATCCACGGAGGCCCCGATGGTCTGGCTATCTCCGCTGGTATCCGGTGACTATGTGGGAAAGTATCCATATCGGGTAGTTGTTGTTGCGTGATCCCGATTTGTAATAGGGATTCACGACTGTACTGTATTAAGTTTGATCTACCTGAGCGAAATTCCCAGAGTGCGATCAGAACAACAACAAACATTTATACTCCGCCAGCAGATGATATTGTGGATGTATCTCTCAAATGCATACCGAAGACCATTCTGTCGGCTTCTCTCTGATATCACCAAACAGTTTTTCCAGAAATCTGTCGTAATTTCCTTTGGAATATCTCTTATTGATATCACTGAAAACTCCATATTTCTTATGGTAGGAGCGAAAGCTTGACAGACATAGCAACAGTAACTAAGGGGGGCGGGGCTTAGCGAACGGTCAATTGTAGAGGAACAAACTTTCGCGCGGATGTTAAGCTTGGCGTAATTCATTAGCATTGTGTTGGGGCGATGGGGGCAGGTGGGGCTTGAAAATTCCCCCTTGTCCAAAGTGGGGGATGACCGAAAAAGTTTGAGAACCACTGCTTTAGAGGCATGATTGTTGATTGTGGTGAATTTTTCTTTAATCGGGTTAATCACAAATCTTGATAATTGTGGGAAATTTGTCTAGCTAGTTGATGTACAGTCCTATACTGGTTTCCAGGTTTATTTTTAATTGCCTAAGCTTGTCACAATGGCTTAAGACATGGCTTGCACATTGTATCCCCCACAAAAAAATACAAAAAATAATAACTGATGTGTGTAAATACTATGGACTCCAAACTAAAGAACAACAGGGCAATGAGATTACCAACATTTATTCATCCTTTACAGCACTAAGATAGGTATTAAATTGGGATTCTTGTGGTTGTTTTTTGCTTTGGACAGAAGCCAGACTGATGCTGGTAGCCATGTTGCCGTCATTGTCTTTGCGACAGCAGCACCAACAGTAATACCACAGGAAAACACTTGGAAGGGCAAAAGTTCAAAATTTCTTAATTTCCACTCTAAAGGACCCTATGTTTTAGATTATGGCATTGAGAAAAATTGGGAGATACTAGCTCCATTTCTCTTTGGTGTAAAGACTTGATAATGAGATGTTGTACTTGTGAAAGGGTTTGTCCAGCTTTTTCCAAGTTATGCCTGATGAGTCATTGAAATATAAGAAAAAACTTTTTATTAAAAGCTTCAGTGGGTTAAAATTATTGCGAGGATCAGCAGCAAAGCTACGTTGTAGTCCACACTGAGCTCCCCTCAGCTGCTGGCACAACTCCTTAATCTTCCTCGCTCCATCTCCCTCCTCTTACAGTATCATGACTTATCTCTTCATTGTTGGATGAAGTGAATAGAGATAATTCAGCGTGATCAGGTAATGGTTCTCTTGTGATGGCGCACTTATTGACAGGACCACACAAAAAGCAGCAAAGATTTAGGAGGTGGCCGGTAAGGAGACGCTCAGCGCTAATGAAGTGTATCCTTCACTATCTATCAGCTGTCTTGTGACAACTATCAGCCGACAAAATCAATACAGATGTGGTCAAAGATTCAGTAGTGCTTGAATGGGAGCGCTCACCTCAATCTATCTGTGCCATTAACTCCTCTCTTTGTGCCCCTCTTGGCTGATGGGAATATACTAATTCCATATGAGAAGAGGCTCTCCTCTCCTTTCAGGCGATGGCTTCCTCTTATATATATTTAACCAGGGTGAATCCATATAATGCAGCTGTAGTTGGAAAAGCTTTATTTTAGCTGCCTGGCACTCGGGAAATTTTATATTTGAGGATTTCTAAGACCGAGTGTGTGGCTTAATATTGATTTTGCATGCGGAGAATATGCAAGCCATAGGTTTTTACAATCACGGGGATTGTGCTAAAATGCCTGACATTGCTATGGCACATTAGAAAGTAAAGGTGTGGGTACAGAGACATGACCTTTTAAACTTTGAAAAACTGCAGGCAAAACCTCAAACATAAACCCATCACATAACCAAGTATGAATCAATACTAATCCACAGATTATGTTTCTATAGTTTTGTAGGTTATCCTTTAAATATCCACGGACAGAAAATAAAAAATGCTTAAGGCATGCTTCAGGTTAACAACATGCCTAAATATTTGTTCAAATGTATTACGCTATAGGTTCGAAAATAAATCTGACACTCTATACTAAAATGTGTGGCTGTTCAAAGAAGCAGAGTGCGCTCCTTAGGTATGAATTAACAAACAGGTTACATATGTCAAACATGTAGGCCTAACGTTAATTAGAAGAAAAACTTGGAAATGGGCTGTCAGGTAAGTAGACATGTCAGCCATCTATTGCTAACATTGCACAATTTTGCAGCTTAGGTTAATGTTTAAATGTTCCCAATGTTGGCCAGTAAAACCATATTTAGCCAAAAGTGTAATCGCATCTGTAACATTAACCTACAGCTAATCTAAAATAAATGAGCTAAATATCTCTATTTGTTGCAACGTTAGCTAATTAACATTAACGTTTCAACCCATCACATCAAACGATACCTCTAAGCTAAGGTCAGAATCACCTCTTTGATTCGTGTCCAGTTAAGGTGTTCATGAAACACTGACTGCTCTTGTCACTCTTCTCCATCTCCCCAGACAGTGTCCAGAGTGTGTTCTGTAAATTCAGAGTGCTGTTTGAATATGCCGTTTGGTTTTTCAGAAAACCACACTCGGCAGCAAACGGTCCAGTTTGTGCCAAAGAGTATGATCTGGTGCTCGGAGTGACTATTTATGAACTCACTCTATGACAACAGAAAACGAAAACATTTGCCTAATAAGGGATAGATTATGATTACTATATAATACATTTATTTCATGTCTGTTGAGTCAGATCAGGCCTGTGCACTGCACTCAAACCTCCACATCCTCGCTCTCTGCCTTGCTAAGGACTGTAACTCTCAGCTGCAAAATTTCCCAATATCAACACAAGTAATCCCACTATCCCTAAGAAACGCTGGGCTTGGCATTGCCATGGAATGATACCACTGCAAAATCATCTATTTGTGAATATAGTTTCAAGTAGGGCTGTAATCTCCCAGTCGACTAGTCGATTCATTTATCCCATACGTTCTGGCTCGACCAAAATTCTGATTGGTCGATTTTTTGCTGTGTTAATTTCATCAGGTGGAAAGCACTAATTGCTAATGGGGGTGTTTTCAGAGCACCCCTGTTTCACAGGTAACAGTCTGTCTTCAGAACACCCCCCTTGTTTTCCTTTTTTTGGATTAGCCCAACCCACTGGAGACAGATTGAAAAAAGTACTAGAAGGCCTTGGTCTGGTGGTTTGCTGAATATTTATTTAATTTTGAGCGTTTAATTTACAGTCAGTCCTCCTCTACCATGTCAAAGACATCGGCAGTGTGGCAGCATTTTACAAAAACAGATAACGGAAAAAAGTCGAATGCAAAGTTTGAAAGCTACAGTTTGCATATCACAGCTCGACTACAAACATGGCGTATCACCTAAAAACAGTAAGCTAACTTGTCTGCGTTAGGTTGCCCCGTCTGTTTTGAGTATATGAACATATCAGAATTGGCATATTTCAATGTTTTAGTCTAATAATCGTTTTATAACTGCAGGCGCACCCGGCCGCAACGACGGTAGCATCCCCCAGACACACCCAGACCACGCTGGATGTTAAGCCTCCTCTATCATCCAAACACAAAAATAATATCACGGAAGGAATTGTCGACTTTATTGCTCAGGATATGAGGCCCATTGGTGTCGTGGAGGGCCAAGGTTTTAAGAACTTGTTAAAAGTTTTGGAACCTGGATATACAGTGCCAGCACGCCACACAATCATGCATGCACTAACCGCAAAATATGAGGGACTCAAAGAGAAAGTTTCAGAGTTAATACAACACAGCGAGGCACTGAGCTTGACCACAGATATGTGGACATCTCTTAGAATGGAGTCCTATATGACAGTGACTGCCCATTTCATTGATGGAGACTGGAAAGCACAGAGTCTTGTGCTTGAGACAAAACAATTAGAAGCGGCGCACATAGGAAGAAACATTGCTGCACGACTATCTGAAGTTGCTGATACCTTTGGAATTCCAGAAGCAAAGAGAGCTTCTGTTGTATGTGGCAACGCGGCTAATATGGCACTCTGTGTGGAAACACTAAAGGAATCACATGAATGGCCAGAGATGCAGGGCGTCAGGTGCGCCGGGCACACTTTGCAGCTCTGTATTAACGCTGCATCACGTCATCTGGTGGGACATTTCAAAAAGGGGCACAAAGCAAAAACTGGGCTAAAACAGAAGCAGTAGCAGCAAAATGTCCCTCAGCATGAACTAATCCAGGATGTGTCTTCACGTTGGAACTCAACATTTTCAATGTTGGAGCAACTGGTGGAGCAACGCTGGCCCATTACCGCAGTGTTGTCTGACCCAAACTTTACGAAGAAGAGCAACAGCAGTACACTGGACCTTACCACAGCACACTGGAATGCGGTAGAGGACATTAAAAATGTGCTGAAACTGATGACAACCCTGACCGAGCTGCTGTCTGAAGAGGACAACACGTCCCTGTCTGCAACAGTACCCATGCTGGCAAACTTGAAGAAACGTCACCTGGCCATCACGGATGATGACAGCCCCATTACCAAAAAAATGAAAAGCAAGCTGGTCGAAGAAATTGACAGTAGGTGGGAGTTTAAAAACCGAATGATGATGACTAACAGTGTATACATTAGAGCTGCAGTAGTAGACCCTCGTTTTAAGCATCTGTCTTTTCTGGATGATGCCAAACGAGAAAAGGACTATACAGTAGTTGCACAGCTGGCAGACCGACTGAGTGCACTCAGCGCAGCCACAGGCACAGGTGAACCTGGAGGTGAGCAGCAACATGTGTCAAAAAAACAGAAAACCGACAAAGAGAAGGAGATTGCTATGCTGTTGTGCGGAGATGAGGAAGATCTGGTTTCTACAGAATCAGGTGGGAGAAGCACAGAAGAAATGAAAAACTATCTTCAGGACAGAACCAAAATTGACTCTGGACCATTGGGGTGGTGGAAAAAAAACCAAGACAGATACCCGAGCCTGGCCCGAGTTGAAAAACGACTGCTCTGTATCCCTGCAACATCCACGCCTTCTGAACGCATTTTCGCCAAGGCAGGATTTATTGTCAATAAAACAAGAAGCTGTCTCCTTCCAAAGAATGTGGATATGCTGGTGTTTCTCGCGCACAACACAAAAAAGTGTGGATAGTTTGTGGACAGTGGACACTGATTGTACTCTCCATGAGTGAGTAGCCATTTGTTTATTTCATTGTTTTTACATTATTTCGTTTTGGACATTAATAACATTTTATAATTTTGCACATTTATTTGAAATACTTGTGGATTTGGGCATTTGATTTATTTATTTTTGTACTTGTTCCGAGCGAGCCTACCTTGTTGTTGTTATGCACTTTATTTTGTTTCGGTTTAAAATTTGGCTAAATAACATGTACTTTTATGGTTCCCTTTTAATTTGTGCACATTTATTTCTAGTATTATTTATTGGATTTGGGCACTTTATTATTATTATTATTTTTTGAGCCTAATGCGCAATTGCGCTGTGCCCACTGTTTGTATTTGTTTTGAACCTATGCTTCATTTTTCAGTTATGCACTTTATTTCGTTTCTGCTCTCGTCTTGATCTGGTTTGTTTAATAAATATTCTTTTTTTATTAAAGTGGACATGCCTTTTGTGTTTAAGAGTAAAAGCTTTAAGTTAATAGTCTATTCGTGTCTCAGCCGCGAAGCTGAGCTCCTATGTTCAGCCTCGCTCTGTGCGAGGACATGCACAGAGCGGCTGAAATGATAGTGTCTGTCAGTTATTATAAACATATGACAAAAACAATTGTCTAAATTATTTTGCATATTCCTCAACAGTTCTTGTGCTGATATCACTAGGTGACATAGTACTATTTTCGGAAATAGGCTATGATATTGCGCAGGCGCACGTGAAGCAACGCTGTCAGAGCAGACTCGAGTGTGTCATTTCAGTGCAAAATAATTAGGTCAAAAACGATTTAATATACTGCAAATAGCCTACTCATTTTTTTATGTTTATTTATAATTCATTTAGGCGGACAAGGCTACCAAGTACTGTGCAGCTAATTAATCTAACGTTTTTTTTTCCCGTCCCCCCAAGTCGATTTTTAGTCGAAATTTCAGGACTTCAGTCGAGCAAGATTTTCTTTGGTTGATCACAGCCCTAGTTTCAAGGAGACTTGGCTCTTGTAGCAGATTAGTTTGCATTTTGGATTGTGGGTAGAGGCAATTGCAGTTTCACACTAACAGTGGGCACTTGAATAGCTAGAAATGAGAGATTTGTGCTCTCTACAGTGCACCATACACTCAGTCTAAACCTCTGACATCATTTTGGCCATTTTTATGATTTGTTGACCTTTCTACAGCTTTGTTCTGTTTGGATTATACAATAAATTTGTGATTTTGTCAGAATTGAGCAGCTCCTACAGGTACAGGGATTGTACAGTATATAATAGTCCAACTGAAATCCCATTTCATCATCTTGTTGCAGTCTAAAATAGCATCAATATGTCTTAGAGTGCATTGTTAATATTTTTATTTAATAAAACGAAGAAAATGGTCGCCAGTAAACGATCAGAAATGATCCTTATTGTCTCACTCAGCTGGGGGATGCACTGATGTCTTTTAGATTGTGTAGCGGTTTGACTGTGCCGGGGTATAAATCTGACAAGAAAATATTTTGTTCAGTTTATAAGTCAACCCTACAAAGGACCCACGTATTTCAGTGCATGGCCCCTTACTAACAACCAGGAATCAGCAGGCAATAAGAAACCCACAACACAACAATTTGCAGCTCAAAACAGTGTATTGTACATTCAGTGCCCAAATACAAAACCCACAGTTCAAATATCACAAATGAGTCTCTTCTCTCAACAAAAAAAAATTGCACCTCTTCTAAATCTCCCAAAACAAACAAAATACTCCATATAAGCTTGGCCAACAAAAACAAAGCCCAGTAACGCCTCGTGCGTCAAATAGACGATCTTTGATTTTTCTTCCAACAATGGCGTTACCTCCTGTATACCCATCAGTGCGCTGTACCCAGCTCCCAGCTGTGCATTCCCTGGAGCTGGGTGGCTTGCAGGGGAATTTACAGAGAAGAGGTTGGAGAAGAGTAATCCTCTTCTGCAGAACAGGTAAACTAAGGAATACAGACTTTTTGGCTCGTTGCCAGGGTTTGGCAAAACTACGATGCACACTGTGGGGATGGACTAGACCTCTTCCCTTGGTGAGTAGCTGTGCGCCATTTTGATATGAAGCCTTCAGTTATTTCCTGAGCTGACTAGTGGGAGTGTGTGTGAATGTGACGCAGGGGGTGTGTGCTTAAAGGCGCCGATTCGCTACACTCTCCACCCCTTAGAAAAAGCTGCGCACCAGCAGGCTTTCACTTTCTTCCTATTCTTTCTCCACACTTCCATTAAACAAACATTTATTTTCTGGTAGGCAGTCGCTTTCCGTTCCGCAAGTTAATAGGGACCTGGCATTATTTCTTAAAGCAGTAATACATGACTTTTCAACTTTGTGTGTAGGGGCTGAGAGTGCCATCTCCCATTCCCTTTAAGAGCCAGGTGCGTCAGGGCCTGGCACATATCAACCACTCGTCTTCAGTGGCACTCGTCTCCAGAGGCAGGGGGTGAGTGGGCTGGGAAACCAAGAAATTCCTCATCATCACTTTCCTCTGCCTCCTGTTGTTAGCAGCGATTTTGAGGACCAAAGACCACACATCTAACAAGACCAAAGTGACATTTGCAGGTACGGTTACATGCTGTTTAATGGGCTGCAGCTGAGCAGCTAACCAGCTAACCAGCCTGTTAGCAATGCACTCTTCCCTGAAAAGGTTTGTTTGGTGCTTTTGTTCAAGGTGTGTTCATGTCTGTAAAGCTGATTGGGAAACTTGAGCAGGAAAGTTAATGTGGGTTGTTGTTCAGAGTCCGAGCTGTTGTGTAGCTGCTGTCTAGTTCACTGCCCGTCCAGGAATAAACACTGAAAACGGAGTTTCTTAATATCTTAACCCCGGAAGTAGTTTCTCAAAAAGGTCAGTTTTTTTTAAGTGACCTAAAATGCTTTGATGGGCCAAAATGCATACAAAAAGCTTCCTTTCCTTTTCCTGTGTTTAAGTGGACGGCCTCAGTGTGACTGTCTCCCTATAATACAGTATAATACAACAATGTGTCAGATTTTAATGGCTGTATTGAAATACGCTCCGTTTCGTCGCAGACAGACACCTAACAGTTTAACATCCAATTAACGCGAAACTTGGGGCCATCATGAAACCCTGGAAAAACCTTCAGGAATGCAGTTGCAGAGGCTGATTATATAAAGCATTGAGAACAGCCGAGCAAAGAGACTGAACCTTAAGCAGCTTGGAGAGGTCACAGAAAAACATTCATTGACGCTTGTAAGTATTGCACAGAGGAATTTGAGAGAAAATGTATGTGAGTGTGTGTGTGTGTGTCTGTGTGTGTGCACTACCTGTTGTGCAAAAAATTCTTTGCTTTGATTTGTGTTTTTGCTGCTGCAGCAGAACATGTGTGTGTTGTCTTGGTGATGTTAAATTCTACTGTTAATTCTATAGAAGTGGCAGATTATTTAATTTCTGTAGTCTGATGATGCTTGTTGTACCAGTCATGGTGTCTGTGGTGCTTTCTATTTATTGCCAAGTATTTTCATAATTTTTTTTTTAAGTTTTGTCCTCTTTTCTGGATAATTGTAGTAAAGCACTGAGGAAGGTGGTTGTGATCATCAGCTGTACGACAGGCTATAGGTTTTATCCTGACATTATTTCTTAAAGCGGTAATACATGACTTTTCAACTTTGTGTGTAGGGGCTGAGAGTGCCATCTCCCATTCCCTTTAAGAGCCAGGTGCGTCAGGGCCTGGCACATATCAACCACTCGTCTTCAGTGGCACTCGTCTTCAGTGAGGGACAGGGATGTGATCATCGGCTGCTGGACCCTCTGCCCTGCCATTTCATAATCATCTGTCCCATCAACAACTCTGACGGCATATGAAAAAATAGAGGAGGAGCGCTGCTGCATCCCTCTGTGTGTGCGTGGATCTCAGTCCGTGGATCAGGCAGGACGGGTCATAAAAAGTATCATCCTGATCAATAATGGTGGGATGAGAGAGTGAAATATGTCTTTAATGAGGAAAATATTAATGACATTACCTGCAGCGATCCTCCAGCAGCAGAAACCATATGTGTATCTTTACTGCAGCCGTCAAAAAGTTCCGTGTGGAACTATTTCAAAAAAACAAATGAAAAAGAGGTGTGGTGTAATCTCTGCAAGGCAAAGCTTGCATATCACAAGTCTACGACAGCCATGCACAGTCATATGAGAGCGAAGCACCCGATAGAAAGTGGAGGCCCGTCGTCACAGCAACAGTCAATGGCCAGCTATCTCACTAGACGAAGTACATTTGATGCCAGACGTGCAGAGCAAACGACGTCCCTCATTTCAAAGATGATTGCAAAAGACATGCTCCCCATCAGCTTCGTTGAAGGTGAGGGTTTTCGGAGTTTGATGGCATTTGTTGAGCCAGAGTTCACGGTCCCATCAAGAAAAACCATTACAGCAAGACTTGAAAAACTTTTTGATGCTAATGCAAGTGAGCTGCGCACTCGGTTAACGAGTGTTGAAAAACTGTCTTTGACCACTGATTCATGGACAACACTGATCTAGTTCCCTGTGATTATCGAATAGTAGTTCTGCTTGAAATGCCCATCCCTAATGCGTATTTGCGCACGAGAAACAGCTGATAAACTTTATTATTTAAAACTCCTGACTCAGCTCTCCTCAACTCCTGAAAGGAGCCTCTCAAATCATCAAATCAGAGTGTATGAACGGTGTGAACCCACCTGTGTAGGCACATTTAATGCATCCCTTAGCAGGAAACAGACTGTACTTTTGATTTTAGACCAGATTTTTTTGGGTCGATGGCGCTCAAGATAGCAATCCACCATCAGTGCGCCTCACCACACCTCATTTTAAGACCAACACACCCACGGGCACACAGGTGGGCACAAGTACATTTGCTACTTACACAACGTGGGCGCTGGGCGTGAAAATGACGACTGCGTTGGTCTGAAACTAGCAATGACACTTTGCGCCGAGTGCAAAGCCCTAAGTGTTTAGTCTTTCATTCCCTGCGCTGGCATGTTTTTAAATGCCATGTTTACATGAACAGGTATTTTAAATTTCCTCTCTCTCTTTTTGTGCAAAACAGTTAATCCCATTAAAACTTTTAGGGCTCCGTGGGAGCGTCCTCCCCAAATCTTTGAATTTGAAAGCCACATCGTCTCATAAATACTTTGAAAAGGAATCACCAAGGTATTAGACATTACAGTGGGTGGGAATTTACTTTAGGAGAGGCCCAGCTGGGTGGTTGATGTCATTAACTGCAACATTTCAAAGAAAAAAATACATCAAAGTGCTTCGCTGGGTCCTCAGTTCAAATGATGACTGAACCCAGTGTGACATGGCTCTCACATTTGACTGAACAATCTATCAAAACTATCATCTGCTCCCTCTTGAACTACATCCAGCCAGAGGAAATGAAGCCATTAGAGGGTTCCATCACAAGAAAAAAAAATGTCATCACTGGTTTAATCTCCTGCTGCATTCCTCAACATCACAACATGAAGCTTTCATTTGATAGGAAGCAAACAATAAAACTTGAATCAATCAGATATAGGCTGTAGCAATCAATAGCCAGTTGAGGCTGGCTTGACACTGCAATGATTATGTTTCTGTTGAATTTTTTCATCATTTCTCACTTACACTTAACCGTTGTGGAGAAATCATTTCCATCAAGTGTTAAAATTAATAAAAATTCAAGCTGCAAACATGCCTCCTTTTGATAACAAATATATTGAAAAATCCACCCTGCTGAAAGAATGCAGCTTGGTGATATTTGATCGAATAGACAGTTTTTCTTCCTTTTTTCCCCGCCCAGCTTAGAAGGGTGGTGAATCAATTCTCAACTCCTCTGTCTTCTTGCAGTGTTATCATATCCTGCCGAAATAAGGCCATCTCTCCAGCTCATACAGAGTGAATTGTGGATTGTATATAATTACTGATTCCTACTGGAATATTTCATACAGAGCAAGATAAATTAAATGATAAGAATCTCAGTCTCCTTAGTGCTTATTTCCTTCTCCAGTGTGTCGAAGACGAAAGCACTGACATTACATTTCTTATTTTTATTTCATTTCGGGGGCATGGGAGCACACAGCACCTACTGGCAGGAAAAGCAATTATTATGAGTTGTAAAGACATTTGCAGACAACAAGCGATGTAGAAGTTTGAAAAGTAATTTTTTTTCATCATTGTGATGTCTTTAATCTAAAATTTGGAGCAAAATCCAACCCATCATTAGGATATTTACCTGGAAAGCAAATGTGCCAGAGCACAAATAAACATTTTATCATCTCCTCCTGCCAGCAACTCCACATTTAAATGTTACATATAAACCACTACAGTAGTAGTTTCTGAACCGAAGATTTATCACAAACTCGAGAGGGAATAGTGAATTTTGAATCAGAGGTTGCGTATGACTTTCTAATTCCAAGCACCACCCGAGGCCAGTCTGTCATTGTTAGTCAGAATAATGGCATAATTGCTTTGATATTTGATATTTTGAAATATCAAAGCTGTGGGTCTGTTCCGCAGGGGTAATGACTCATGAAAAATACAAGGGTGCAGCGCTGTTTGGTGGTTGTTTTTGCCTGCATATCTGATTCCTCAAGTGATTTTCCTTTTGTCTGCCTTTGAGAAATTGCTCCACCTTTTGTGATTGAGGGAGAGGGAGTTGTCTCTCTGAGTTGTCATAAATCAAACAACCATAAACATGATGATCCTGAAGCCTTGCCAGAGGGAAGTGAATTAATTTAGTAGCAAGCAAGAATTTCCAACTGTACCTTCTGACTTATTTAGGTGGACAGGTAGATGGATGTATGGGTGGACAGCCAGACAGTCAGCAGGACTCGTTTCTTTAGTGGCATTTCCTGATAACCTTAACATTTGTATGCCCAGGGTTACATTACCATGTAAGGGTTAGGGTTAATGTCAGTTGTCTTGTACAACATACTTAGAAAGGATATATTGACTTTTTTTTTTTTTTTTTTTTTTTAACAATTCCCTTGAGGCCTGTTTGAGATTTTTAAATAAACCTTTTGAATTGACAGGAATAGAAACCGTTTTCCCAAAGCAATAATGAGGGGATTATATAACTAAATTGACAATTTGTGGTACAAATGGCAAGAATGTCACTGTCTTTGCTTTGATTGCTTTGGACTACTTGGTAAGATTTTAAGCCATGCTTGCAGTGTCTGTCTGTCTACGTTGGTAAAGACAGAAACATCTGAAGAATGGGTTGCCATGGAATTCGGCACAGTCATTGATTCTTCCCAGAGGACGATGCCCACTGACTTTGGTCATCCCCTGACGTTTCCACCACCAGCAAGTGAAAGTGTTCAGCTAGCCTTTGGTAATTATCAATAAATATGATGATGTGATTTTACTTTACCCCTGTTGAAAGTGCGACAAAGTGGGAGGGGGAAAGAAAGGGAAGAAGGGAGAGAAAGAAAAGGAGTGCACAGAAAAAAATGGCTGTTACATGTTGTGTGTATTCACTTCCTGTCTGTGACATATTCTACAGATACAGACATTAAAACTGTAGTGAAACGCTGGTATGATGTCGATATGACTGTCTACAGGTCGTTTTCAGGTCTATTTTTGCTGAGAACTGTGCGTGTCTCAGAAAAAACAGGCAACAGCGCCAGCAGTGTGGCTGCTCTAACCTGTTAACATGGATGCAGAAATGAAAACTCACGCAGTCAGTGTGTCCAGCCTGTTAGTCGTTAACCCATTAGTGTTCCTTCACTCCACGTTTTGCGATAGACAAGACTCCATAAACACCTATTGCACTGCAAATTTTGATTAAAATTATCGTTTGCATGTTTAAATGCCTAGAAATAAACCCTGTACCGATTCTGAACGAGGTTGGACAACAGGGACTGAGCTGGCTGCGTGAACTGGCATTGGGTCAGTGCCAAAGCAGAGAAGTGGCCAGTAAGTTCACATATTTTACCTCTAGCCTGAAAGCCAAAAGGTCAACATATGAACTGGCAACCAAGCCTCAGAAGCTTTAGACAAGTGTTAGAACCTTGGTATTAGCATTGACTCCCCAGGGTTGTGTGCTGAGAGAGTTCCTAGATAATAAATTCATTGACTTTGGTGATTTTCTGAACCTCTGACTCTTTTTACAGCAGCACCATTATAAGGTTGAAGTTTCTTGCTTTTTTGAAATTTCTTAACTTTTGGATGGATAGCCAATAAAATGTAGTATGGAAATTCATGTTACCCTGAGGATTAATCCCAGGTGAAAAAGTATTACACTTAATTATATTAAAAATATATCCGTAGCATACAAAGGTTATTACAAATATACTTTTACTTTTTGTGCTTAATTTGTAGTATATTTAATATATACTTTTAGAAAGTGTACTTTAAAATATATGTGATTAAGTTCATCTTCAATATACTAAAATTAAACATACTAATTATGCAATAATTAAAGTTGTACTTTATTTTACTTATTAGAAGTGTACTTTATTGTAAGTCTATTGTAAATTGTTCTAATGTATACTTTTTAAAAGTATACTTTATTTCAAAGCACTTATAGTAGTAGATTAGTATTTTTATTAAAAGTGTACTTATTTTTGAGTCATTGGAAGTGAGCTTAGGCACACTTATTAAAAATGTACTTTACTGTAAGTCTGTTTTAAATTGTTCTAAAGTATACTTTTACTAAGTATATTTTATTTCAAAGTACTTATAGTAGTATATTAGTATTCATAAGAAAAGTATACTGATTTCAAGTCTTTTGTAATATACAGTTAGTGTACTTTATTAAAGTGCACTTTAATTTCAATTCATTGGAAGTGAATTTAGGTACACATTTAAAAGTGCACTTTATTTCAAGTCTATTTTAAATTGTTCAAAAGTATACTTTTAAAAAAGCATACTTTATTTCAAAGTACTTACATTAGTCGAATAGTATTCATAAGATAAGTATGCTTATTTTACTGTCATTTGCATGTATCGTAAACCCTCAGCTAATACAGACTTTTATGATCAGCTCAAGGCCTTACTTAAATCAACTAATCACAGAAAGGAGATAATTTTGGTCGGTGATTTCAATGTAAATTGGGATAATAAGAAAGACAGGAAAAATCTTAAGATAATTACTGATTCTTTTAACTTAACACAATTAATTGACCAACCAACCAGGCTAACAAACTACTCTAAAACTAGAATTGACTTGTTGTTTTCAAATAAGCCGGAAAGAATCACTAAGATTCACAACCTTTTCACAGGACTATCAGATCATAATGTGATTTTCTTTTCTGTTGGTTCTGTTGTCTTTCTCTAGGACAGGGAGCTCGAGGACCAGGCAATCCAGCTCCCTTCCCTGGTTTAATAATGAGTGTCTTGCACTGTTAAAAGTTAGAGATCAGCTGCTCAAAGCTTCACTGAAAACTGGTCTAATCATTGACCGTCAAAAATTACATCAGCTTATTTGCCTATATGCTGTTTTACTCTTGTTGTTTTGAGATTCCCTATGACACTTCAAAGACCAAAAGGTGCCTGTCTTGGTGGGAACTTGGGAAAATATGGAGGGAAGACAGGCAGTTTGTGACAGTTTCAAGGTCTCCCTTGAACTCTGTCACTACTGTCCCATAAAAACAAAGACATGGAATGTACAGCTTCACAGGTTTACGATTCCTTGACCCGCACTAGTGGATCTAAAATCCAGTTCAACAAAGGTCAAATTAACATGGAACAGTCTCAACAGACAACAATTTGTAGGAAGTCGCAAAATGAAACAGGTTGTAATTAATATATGCATTTCACATTTGAGTACAGACCTTTTATATACAGTCTATAGTACAGGCCCTGGAAAGAAAGGCGCCTATTCAAATAGCAACGTTTGCATCTTTGCCGACCAATCAGTGCACTGCGCTCAGCTCCGCCTCATTGAGTAGTAAACGTGCAAGCTTCTCCAGACCACGTAATGTCTCTCCTATTGTTTTACCAACTGCTGTCTGGCAGCGAAGTGAAGTGAAGAGTGTTAGCCCTGAAGCTAACCGGCTTCAGCCCAGGAGGAAAACGTACTCTCCTGCACTCTCCGACTACGGTCTGGGAGCCGAACAGGAAAGGTTAACATGTGATTACCTGTTCACGTTCAGTGTTCATTTGTTTTGCTTAGTACACTTGTATAGTCTACTGATTTAGCCTACTGTGCATGTTAACCGGTCGTCTAACTGCTTAGTTTATGACTTTAATTTAAACTAATTCCAAGAAGTAACGGACCTTATCAACCAACCTGAAGCTTACGTATGAAAGCTGTTCATGTCTGCAGATACAGTATAGTCATGTCAGAACAGTATCTGAATGCAAAAACGACAAGATAACGTGACCTCTATTGATCCTACACCAGTAACTTGTAATAGCAGCTCAAGAGTCAAAAGTAGAGGAAAAGATTGATTGATTAATTGATTGATGAATAAAATCAAAATAAATAAATGTATACATGATATACACCTCTCACTGATAGATTTGGTAATGGTTGGATAATTGCACAGGATAAGTGAGCACATCTTTGTCATATAAAAATAAAATGCTGTGTAGCATTAATCAAAAAATATAGCCTGTAAATATGGTAATTGCACAGAGATTGGAATTTCACAGGACTTGCGCACTTGTTCAGCACACTATGTTTATGCTGTGATTCATAGTTGTAACCACTGTTATTATTTACATGTTGTCTTCAGATGAGCACTAAACCAAAGAGCCACAAGGCAATGGGAGAGGGGGAGTGGATGGTGTGACTGAGGACATTCACCAGCTCTGGGGTTTGGCATGCTGGAGGAGGCAACAGACCAGCCCCGAGGCAGCGCAAATGGCATGATCTCTACCAGAAGGTAAAGTACAGCAAAATATCCTGGGCTCCACTAGGCGGGTCCGGGGGAAGAAAATTTTGGCCATTTGCAATCTAAATGAATTAATCTGGTGCACTTTGAGAGTATCAATCACGTATCACATCAAGAAGTTGGAATGACAATGTCAAGGTTTTTAATAATGAAATATGAGCAGTTCACCAAAAAAATGAAAATTTGATCATCAGTTACTATAAAATTGTAGTTGATTTGCAGCATTTTAAACAATGATTTGATCCATAACTGAAAAACTAACATTCTTGCATTGACTCCAATTGTTAAAGGGATAGTTCAACATTTTGTTGAGCTATCCCTTTAACATGAGATCAAAATTCAAAATGCTGTCAAAAATTGTTTTTGAGATATAAATCTGATATTTTCCAAACATCATCTACCATGACTCCAACATTTTGTCAAATTTACATTCATATAAAAGGTGGCCTTTTTTAGCTTTTCAGCCAGCTGTCTCTTGAACTCGGGGGCAAGGCCGTGTGTGTTTAAGTAACTAGCGTGGTTGTTGGAAACCGATAATTTGACCAACGCATTTTTGTCTTCCGCTAGCTTCTTGCACAGCTCCACAAGTGGCTGGGCCATTGTGAATGAGCCAGACTCAAAACGTAGGGGTTGATTTGGCTACAGGTTCCTTTCATTCATTAGGTTCTTAAGGAGATTGGCAGTACCAATGCTCCATGAAGAGCAATAAGACCTCCAGCCCACACAACACACACACACAAGATAGATATAGATAGATAGATAGTGTAGGAGATACACTAATAATAAATGTAATTTATTAATCACTGGCGATTAATAAAACACTCGTTAATGGGGCACCACCTCCGTTATTTTGTCTATTTGAATAATCCGGAGGTAATTAATCAAATTCGTCTGGACAAGTTTAACTTGTATCAATTCTAATCAATTTCAGATCAATTTATTCAATCTCATATATGAAGTAGTGAATTCTACACATATCCATCGGTTCTCCACATTAAAAACAAACCTGCACAGACAACGACATACGGTTAAATATGTTTATTGACTAAATAATTCCGGTTAAATAAATGAAATGGCAATTTAAATGAATAACAACAGGTAACAGGAAATGTGAAATAACTAAGTAATGGGTTATTAGTGGAATATGGGCTGATGGTGAGATTACGAGTTAGGTTGAAGCATTTAAAGGTTACAGGAGTAATTTTAATACTAACGAGACCCTAAACGAATTTCTCTTAAGCTACAAGATATGAATCAGAGCCATATACACCATCTCATGTGTCATGTGTGAATCCAGCTGTTGTGAGTGATGGAGAGCCTACTTTCTCAGCAGAGTTGCGGAGTTTGCGGCAGCGGATTCCCTCAGGTGATTTGCGGCTCCAGCTGGCAGTCATATATATACATATATATATGTATACACACACATTGCCAAGAGGCTCTGTCCAGTTTTCCTTCCTTGTATACATAATCCTTAAAACATATAGCCTTAACTTGAATACCTCTATTTAACTCAATTTCCAACTCCAATGTGCAAATAGGACAAAGTCAACTCCCACAAAACATTGGAAATAAACTCAATTAAATTGTCTATACAACAAAATTAAATGTACTTCTCAGACATTTCAGTTCAGTCTTTGCCCCTTTAAAGTTTGCTGTTTTTGCAGTTGAGTTCCTTTAATGTCGAAAATGTCCTTCAACTTAATTGTTCCCTTTTTAAGCTGCTTCACAGCATTGGTCTGTGCTTCTTTAAAACAGTATCAGTTGTTAAAGACAGTTTGGGCCCATAAAAAAAATAACATATCTCAGAAGGAAAAAAAAGTAAAATAAAATGATAAGTCCTCTCAGTCAAATTCCAGGTCACATGCTTCCTACCGCCCCATTGGAAAGGCACACATCGGCATCCAGGTGAGGCCACAGCACCCACAAGCAGCAAAGGTCTTCACTGCGTTGAATCGTCCCTCAAAGACAAACCAGCCTGCACACAAGCGTGCAGAGCAGTTACTCTTCAGTTCTAAAGTCTCTTTTCACTTAATCATGGAAATTAAATGATAGCTTACAATAAACATTTCTGAAGTTGAACTGTCTTTAGTGTCTTTCTTCCAACTCTCGACCTTCTCAATTTCAAAATAACACACATTCACATTTTACACAGTGCATACATACTAGCTTTAAACATGGCAAATACACACAATAACCTCATGAGCTTTACCTGAGCTACAGCAGAGGCTAGGAATGTAGCACTAGACCCCAATTAAGCCAACAACGTGGGTGGCTAAAAAGCTCATCAATATAAACCACAGAATACTCAATACCTCACTTACACACAATATCCTGACTGGTTTTGCTCTATGACTCTCAGAAAATAAAAGTAACACAATGCTTAACAGTTTCACAACGAAATGTTGATGCTAGGAAGCTAACTCACCAGGATATCCACCTTAATTGGAGACAACCTCCGTCGGAGGAATAGTCGGAGTTTCTCTTGCTGCTCCTCTCAACAGTTATTCGGCAACTCGGTAGTTTCCCTCTCTTGGCAACACTACCAGCTCCTCTCACTTTCACCTCAACTTTCCGAACTTAATTATGAAGTTGTTTTGCGTCCTCCAAGTCTAACTTATCCAACACCATTCACCTGTCTGAGTTGTATGCTCTGCGGTGGCCACGGGGGGTTGCGTTTTTTTAATGAAGAAACGCCCTAGCCTGTGCGCAGCCGCTAACGAGGTAACTTTCAAGTGATGCATTTATGGAACATTCGTAACTCTGTAAACTGCAGAAAATAACCTGGGTTACACACGCATGAACAAAATCAACACAAATTTAGAGATTTTTTTTCATGTACAGAAATAAACACTATTAAATTGACATATTTCTCAAATTGATGAAAACATGCCCCCCTACAACAGCTGCCTGAGATTGTGAGATGGTTTAAATGACATCGGTGGGATGACCAACCCCGACACTTCTCCCTCCCAACAGGAAATTGACCGACATGAACATAACATCAGGCTGATGAATGGAGTGAAAAGATTGTCAGCTGAGATAAACTGCAATGTTGCTCTTGTCTTCCCATAATGGTGACAAAGAAAAGAGAGGCAACCAGAAAACCAAAGTGGGCCAATCCTCACCTGCCCAGGTAACTTTTGAGAGAACTGATGGATGTGGTGCATTCGGACACAAACTGTGGCAGATGATCACAATTGTAGCGAAGGTTAGAATATAAAGCAAGCTAAATAACCAGGTTTCTCTATTTGTGTGTCTGTGTACATGTTGCTTGCCAAACTCTGAGCTACTTATCGAAGCCATCAGCAAAGTTATGACGGATTGACGACATTTGTGGCAGCCTGTTTACCGTGCACCACTGGCACGCTACTTTGTCTGGCACTAGCAGAAGTGATTAAAGGGCAGCTGTCAGGAGATGCGATTTTATCTCCCCCCAACAGGAGTAGAGCAGAGCTGACAGCAGCAACACTTACACCTCGCATGGGATGGGCTCGACCAAGACAAATGGAATTATGTCTTTCTTCCATTTTGTCAAGCCCCTTATCTGTCTGAATCGATGCAGCTTTCTCCTACCCGGGGGGAGCAGGAGGAAATGTGAGTGCAGTCATTGCAGGTAAATAGTAATTGGACTCTTTCCACTCTCCTTTTAAGTCTGGAACAAAGTGAAACTTCTTCCTGACTGGAAGAAAATCTAGTATAGAGGGAGCGGCAGAGATAACAGTAAGGCAGCTGAGTCTTAAGCTCTACATCAACAGTGTTAGTGTATGCGGTTTCCACTCCGTCAATGACAAAATGTCACTTTAAATCTGAAATCTGTCTGTGTTGATATAGTTGAGCTGTCTGTGTGTGCTTGGAAACTTGTAACATAATCACATAATCATATAACTCTTGCACAGTATCTGCTGTATATGAGAGCGGTGGGCCAAGTGAGTGTTTAAACACACAGATTAAGATACAATAGAGGTTCAAGTGATGCATATTCATGAGAGGAAAGGAGGGAAAGAAGAAATATGCAAGGAATATCAATTAGTTACTAACTTTAGAATGATATTTAATTTGAATATGTAAGAATTGGCCACCTGTCAAATTTGTAGTCCACACTGTAAACAAATTGGTGGGAGTGTATTACCAGGAAGTCAGGATGTCCATCCCTCTGGTAAGAAACAAGGAAATGAACAGTCCCTCCCATAGAGAGGTGAGGTCCCTCTCTTTTAAGTATCCCCGAAGGACCCTATTTCTGAAAAACATATGATGTTTGTCAATTTAAAAGTTAGTTTCCCAAGTTAAGAAAGTCACAGTTTTGAAGTATTACCAAAAGGTGAAAATCACAACAAGGCTAGCAGTATTGACAGAAATTCTTCAGGAGAGAGAGTTCTGTGAGCTAGCTATTATGCAGAACCAACTCCACAAGGTTTTGTTCAAGGGTTTTGATGAGCACATCAGTTACACAACTGCTGGGTGTATAGTCTTTCTAATTACTTATTTTCCCAGTCTTGCACTTTAAGGACAAACTGCAACTTTCTCGAGTTAAAAGAATCATGTATAATTCACAGCATAAATTCTTCTGAAATAAGGTCCCATCGTGATCCACCAGAAGTAGAGGGACTTTGCCTCTCTATTGGACCTTGTAAGCTTTTGCTTAATGACCCAATGTTAGCAGTAAGAGCTGTTTACTTACAAGTTAAGAGGAAAGGTTGCCAGTTCAGCATCAGCAACTTCATCTCTTTACATGCCAAGAGCTATCTCCAGCAGTGAAAAGCAGCGCCAATGTTGATTCTTGTTCTGCTTTCATTTTTGTCTCTTCTTTTCATTGCCACTGAATGTGGTTTCTTTCCAGGAGTGGGTGGTGTGGTGGTGATAATGATCGCTTGCCAAGAGCTTCGGCCATTGATACGTTTACTGTTTAATTCATTGACTGCCTTTATGTCAATAGTTGAGGGCAATACCTTCAACATGATTGACAAGAGGTCAGAATATACCTTCAGGACAGTGCTACTCTTTCATCCTCTAATGTTGCACTGAGGGCAGAGTGGACGCTACGGTGAGTCACTATAGCCGCTTAAGATACAAAGGGAAGGGCTGAGGCTGGCTGATAAGCACGGTAATTTAAGTGGATATCTTTGCAACACAATACAGACGTCTTTCACATAAAATTTAAAACTGTTATTTCTTCACGTTGAGTCCAGAGCAGAGCCAGACCTTCTGGAGGAATCAACATCTGGGATCATGTTGGATTTTGCTCTGTTTCAGTGTCATATACTGAGAGATTGTAGAAGGGCGATTATTTTTTTACTTTCAGAATTACAAAATGGATTTGATTTCACTCCAGTTCATCAACGTGGCTGCAGCAGTGATTCACAGATTCTGAAATATGCCTCCTTCACTCATCAATGATGGCTTCAGTTAAAATTTTTATTTTTAGTGTCAAATTCAATCAAAATTGCCAAAGCAGAGTGTACTTAATCTGTCTGAGTGTGAAAGTTCAGTATTGAGCATGGACGAGAGATCAAGGCCCACGCCCTAGTTTTTTTTCCTGGGTTTTTATTACCACTAAGTCTCTGTGAGAACTGAACAAACTCAATCTGCTGATGACGACCATGAGGAAAGGTTGGCTGTGGTAAAAAGCTAGCAAAGTGAACATTGAATAAAGATTATTCTGTCAGGAATGTATCTCTAACTTGCTGGGATGGCCTTAACTAATGAAGTGATCTACATCTGCATTTGTAAATCTGCAGCTGAAATCAACACATCCCTCTGCTGAGTGAAATCTTAGGTATCCTAAGAAAACAAAACAAAAAAAACATTTGGAATATGAAATATGAGTTAGTTTTAGGAATGTTCACTGTGAATATATATTTTTTTCCATACAATTTCAGCTCCTGGCAACGTAAGCGTGACTAATATTTTAATAACCATGATTTGGCAGATCAGAACACCTCATTAAGGTCACAGAAAGATCATGGTCTGTGGCTAATATTTAACTCTTGAAGTACAAGGTAGGAAGCAGTGAAGGTGGTCCCCTAACCTCAACAAGGCCTTTCATAGCTTAGTCCTGAAATGTGGGATGTGGAATATAAACCTCCATCTCTGATGTCAAAATCCTGTAGATAGGAGGCCTGGATGGAGGCCTGGGTGAACTTTAACTTCTGTGCAGTAAAAGGACACATTGGTACTATTTCAGGAGATTGTGTAGGAGATAAAGGTTAGAATTCATGATCTCTACTTTTCTCTGTTTTTTCTGGAAACTACAAATAAAATCTACTGACCTTTTACAAAAAATTCTTCTTTCAGCCCTCCTAGGCTTAAAGTGCCCAATTTGGCGATCCTGAAATCCTTTTAAGCAAAGAAGTATATAAATACAATTACACAATCAAACAGCAAACATTAATCGCAGATGCTGGGAGTCCTTTGAATGTCAAATGCAAAACAGAAATGTGCATAACTTTCTATTTAAATTATGTTAGCAGAAGCACTTTTATTTACTGTATAATCATAGCGTTATCAGACTCCAACCATGAACTCCTCTGCCATTTGGTTTGCCCTTTATATTTGCCAGAACTTCTCGCCTTTTTAAATGCAGAGTGAAGATGAGCAACCCCAGTGTGTGTGCGTAACACAGCACAGGCACAAGCACACATTCTCACCTCATTCATTCACATTAGCTGCTTTTCACCCTGCTTATGCAGAAAGCCTCCATTTCCAGGTGTAAATTTTTTTCATTACAAGGGGAATTGAAAAGGAGATGGGGACTACTTTTTTGCCTTTCTCCCAGTGATGAGTTCATGCATTTGAAGAGGAGCTTTGTCACCCGGGAATTAGCACTCTGTGCATGCACCATCTCTGCTCTCTCAGACGGCCTTTACATCATTCGAGCCTGAGAGAGTTGGGAGGAGAGCGGGCTTCATGCTCAGAGAAGGAGAAATAAAGAATTAAGGCAAAAAGAAAAAGGAATCCTGTCACTGACGTATGTGTGTGTGCGCAACATGAAATACAACTAATATTCTTTATGCAGATAAATCTTTGCTCGACCAGCACAAATAAGTACTGAGTGAGGTGTTTGTCAACATATATGACTTTCATTCATTCCGTTTCAATAAGATTGGTCATATTTAACGGCCAGGCTATCTCGGGAGCTCTTAGAGTACCTGGAAGACAGCACCTCGACTGAATTTAACACCCTGCAGGCTGCACTGTTCCTCCCACACGTCAGCTATGGCAGATAGCCTGTATTATAATAAATGAAATAAATAAATACAGCATCGGAGATGAAACTTCAAATGTGTGAGCACATGTGAATGTGTGTATGTGCGTGCGTGTTTTGCGTGCACTGCATTTGAAAGAGTGTGTGTTCTGCTGGTGCCGGTGTGTGTTTACATCATGTGGCTGAATATGTGTGCGAGTGTGTCCGTAGCAGATACAGTAGGTGTTAAAGCCAGCTGCTTGCTTATGATGGCACTGCTCATTAGTTGGCTTTTAGAGCTATTCTGACTCTGAACTCTGAAGGGCCGAATACTTAAGAGGATTTCACAGTTGGCAAGTTACTGGTAAGACTCCTGGCGTCGCCGGTATGCACGTGTGTGTTTGTGTGTGCGTGTACATGTATGTGTGTGACAGTGCCAGTACAAAAAGGAGGCCTTCTGTGGCGACACATCAAAGTATTCTCCCATAGGACTCCTTCTTTTCATGTTGTGAGCAAAAATCTCTGATTAAGCCTTTTGAAGATGTTTTTTTTTTCTTCACATCGACATCATATAAAGCTTTTGAAAAAGGGTTTTGAATCATCAAACCGCTGCATAACAATACTGTATTGTCATCTAAACAATCAGATTCCCTTTTCACTTTTTGACAGTGTAATTAGCAAGCATGATCCGACATGAACGTTCAGATTATCGGGCTCCTGAACTCACAATTCCTCATTATTGGGCAGAGGCATCATTTACAGAGCATTTAAAAAAGTTCAAATTCAGAAAAGTACATTAAATAAGGAGAAGCATTATTTCTTCCCCTTTTTCTATTGAATGCTTCTTTGCTTCCAGTGTGGACCCTTATATCAACTTTGCTAAGTCTAATCTATTGATGCAGGGTGGTTTTACATTCATCTGGCATTGACATTATGCTTGTGAAAAGCAGGGAGCGCTTTGTGGATTTATCTTCGACTCCCACGCAGTTCTTGGCTTCTAATTTTCTGATAACGGCAGAACACGAGTTCCCCCCCCTCTCCAAAAGACACAACTTGAAACTCGAATGTGCAATTACAGCAGAATGAAAGTCTGGGGCTCTTCCATAACATAAGACCACAATGGAAGCTCTGAAAAATCCCACTGCTGTTTTGTGCAACTGCATTTCTTGTTACAGGATTGTATGTGGAGGAAATAGATGTGGTGTTGATTTTGGGAATTATTTTTCAGTCGTTGTTATGTGTGAAACTCTCCCCTGAACCACAGTGGCTCAACCTCCAAATCCTCCGAAAGCGTGCTGCTAGAGTCGGTTCCTGCCCTGACTAGCCCTTATCTTAGGATACAGGCTGTTCTAACGTCTGACAAAATCCAGACAGATTAGCCCTGACTAGGAGTTAAACGAGTCACCTTCAAAGCCTCAAAGTCTATTATCTGTTACCACTGAGCAAAAGGTCCTCGAGAGCGCAAGCTGTGTAGTCCACGATTTTTGGAGAGAGATCACAATTTAGATGCAATATTTTTCTGCAATGAAAATGACGGATAGGTTACTGATAAAATACAGACAGGGGATTCAGAGAATGACAATGTTCGAAAACCAGGAGGTTATATACTGCCTGTTTTTATTTTAGTCAAAATATCAGCTGATATCCTTGTTTCATACGCGTTATCATTGCTGCAATGACAAACACTGTTTTTGTTTTTAGTAAAAAGCAACTCATCACAGTGTTGGAGGATTCAAGCCTGTAGAACTAACGTCCACACCCAACATCACAGGAAGACGTTGGCTCTGTTGATTTTTTTTTTAACAACATTCAATCAAAGAGCAATCGCACTACTTAGAAGAACAGATTATCTAAAGCAGGGGAGCCAGGACTTTTTCTCCTGGAGGGCCAAACCTTAAAATTAATGACGGACCATGGGCCAAATCATTGTCAATAGCACCTATTGTCTTGTTAAGAAAAGGTATGATATGGACGCCCTAAAAGGCAAGAGAAAAAGAAAAAAAAAAATCTGGTGATCCATTGTCTAAATCTTATCCAAACCACTCTCCCTCCTGTGTTAATGGCAGGTATATTGTAATTACAATATAATCTACTTATACTTTAGCCCTTTCAGTCTCTTCAGTGTGTTCAGAGTTCTGTTCAGACATTTTCCACAACATGTTCTGGAGTGTTGTGACAAGTGATTAAATCACGTAAAAATACAAAAATAAATGCTTGAAGACACCATCTGTCACAACTCTACCTCCACGCTTTCTTGTGAACATAAAAGACACGTCATGAATAAATAATTGATGCTGTTGTTTAAATGTAAAAGAAGTTTGTTAATTTAAAAAACATTGTCAGAAATCTGTAAACGCACGTTAACATGCTCTTTTCTTTACTGCTGAGAGCAGCTTGCTCTTAAGCCGCTGATAGATGTTAACTCATTTTTAATCTTTTCCAGCCTGCCATGCCTGTTCTTATTCCTAAATGATGACCATCTCTCCCAAAATAAATCGATTGCTTCAGTAATTGTGTTGTTAATTACACTAGACCAGAGGAGCCTCCCGCTCATTTCCCCATAACCATGAGGAATTACAGAATTTGGAATTTGATTGATGTTGGTCGCCATCAGCTCCTTAATCCTGCATAGTGCTCCTCAACTGTATCGCACTGAATTACAAATTGCCCGTGTGCTAATGAAGGATCATGAATAATCCAGAAGAATGAGTCCTCGACAGTGAGTCCTTGTGCGCATAAACATGAGCCAGACCTCCCATTTATGAATGTGTGAAACCCACGTTTGAAAAATACCAGGAGAAAAGTGTCTCGTGTAGCGATCACCATTACTTAAAGACTTCCCCCTTGCTCTGGAACATTTTAATCACTGGTAAACATGTTGCAAGCAATCGGAAAATAATGAAGATTAAGGAAGGAAGAAATTGAGCAGGATTTAAATTAAGCTGCTGACACTCCTGCATTATGGTGACATAGAACATTAATTATTACAATATAAAAATGCCCTGAAGCCTGCTAAACACTTTATCTTTGTTGCCTGCAATGCTTCCATCTCAACATGGTGCAACGCTAATTTAGCAAGAACCCAGAAGGCCTTGGAACAGCCTGTTTACTAATGAATGCAAAATAATTGCCTAGCACCACCTTCTCCTGTTCAAATTATTGCCTTTTTTGTGTTGGGAGGTGTGTGTGTGTGTGTCTGGGTGTGTGTCACCTACTCATTGATTAGATTCCTGGCTGCGTTTCTTTTAATGACTTTTAATGAAAACCTTTATACACTTCATCATGATCACCTGATATATAAAAGAACAGTAAAAGATTTAAGGAGTATCATAGTTACCACTGGCATGATAATTTCATTAATTACAATAATGTGATTTATTGTGTTTCAGAGCGAGGAGAGGGCAGCCAAGACTTCATTTGGAAAAGCTCTTCCACTGGAAATGAATGGGAGACGGAGCCTGGTTAGCCGAACACTGCCTTTGCAAGGTTTCCCACTCAATTGGACTATATTTAACAGATGTGATGGCAGCTTAAATGTGCACCGCAGAAATATAGTCTTACTCACAAGCACCTTTTTGCACTTTTGCCAGTCGCTACTGTGAGCCAATGCTGCCTTTAAGTATCCATTAAAGTATACTGAACAGGTTAGCTCTGTCTAAACTGAGAAGAGCATTTAATGTGCTCAGTATGTGAGGACGCTCTGCCTTTTAGGACTGTCGTCAGGATATTAGAAATACTGACGATGTGAGCTCAAATGCCTCCTTAGCGTAACTGATCGTACAACTGAATTTTTGGCCACCAAAATTTGGCCCCCATTTTTTGTTTTTACATGTATTAATTAATTAAGTCAGTCAGGATGAATGTTTAATTTTTCACATGGATTCATCTTGGCCTCAAGAGACAATTTGTGTAATTTACACTTTATATGCACGCATACCACCTCTAAAATTCACTTTGCACTCAAATAACTTGAATATTTAAAAAGATGTTAGAGATGTTATTATAGTCTGAATGCAGTTTCAAAGCCTCGTCCTTACTGCCATGTATTGAAGTAGTTCTGGTGGATCGTACTAATTGCTTATCTTATTATATCATTAGCAAAAGTGTAATCACTCCACTGTCAGCACTGAGTTTATTAGAGATACAGTGTTTCCATCTTGGACGAGGCATCAAATTCACAATATTAAACAACAGCTAGAGCCACAGGCTGCAACAACCAATCAACAAGGGATCCTAATTTAAAAAACCTGAGAAAATTAACACATTAATAATTAATAATAACATCCTTAAAGTGGGACAATTTATAATTATACAACAATCCATTGAAATGGAAAACATTTAAATTAAAAAATATACTTTCACTGAATTAACACATTAATGATTAATAATAACATCAAATTATGAATATATGAGGATTAATTGAATACAAATGAAAATTTAAAATAAAATACGGTCCCATTGAGGACATCACCTCAGTGGCCTCATTTTTTTTTTTTTGAGGAAAAAAAAGCTTTCCACTAAAAATGTCTTGGTTTCCATGTCCATTCCAACTGATGACTGTCCATTCCCTGATGACATCAATCAGGCTATTTTATCAAACACAAACTGTACCGTGTACTGTTTCTTTCCACCTGTCAAAGTTCAATATTCACTCTCTTTTTAGTTTTAGTTTGGTGTCGATCATCATTTGGCTCTTTAGCCGCTAATTTCTCATTGTTAGTCACTAACTTTGTCTGCTGTTTGGTACTGTATAGGTAGCGCACAGATTTACAAGAGCTTTGTTTGCTGCAAATTGTTTCCTGCTGCTACAGAAAATTGCCCTGATGAGACCAAACCCCATACAGCAGATGTGTCTTGAAACCAAAATAATGGGCAAAGACGAGCCACACAGCTCAAAATAGCTACAGAATAGGTGATAATTCTCCATGTTTTACATATTTAATATGAAAATTCATAATAATTAGAGTTTTGCTGTATTATGCGAGTTGGATACTGTTGCCAGATTGCACTGAAGAGTGCTTTAAACTGATTCATTTGAGAAACATTAGGTGCAATATTCCTGTCTCTGTCTGACAGGCATTTTCTCAGATTTGTTCTGAGTATTCTGAAGCTCCAAAGTTCCTGACTGCAGGCATTACACTAAAAGCAAACCCATGTTTTTTAAAGTCATTTTCCTAACCTCACCACATAAATTTAATAATTTGCCCTCTTGGTTGACGTGCTTTCAAGCAGTCATGCGTGCCATATGACCCCCGGCAATAACTCCAAGAGGGCTGGAAAGGTGACCTCTGTGAATTGCATGCATACGACTAGGCATTGTCAGTAAGAGGCGATAATAGTATGCACAGTTGAATTCCCCATCATACCCAGAGGTATGTATGTGACAAATGGGATATGTTTCATGGTGGGAAGGGAAAATGGCAACGGTTTGGGGACATGCAGTGTGCCCTCTTCAAAATACCTGACAAATCTCATTGCATTTAATTAGATTAATGTGACACTCTAAACAACAACGAGAGTGACAACTTGTTGCTGATGAACGTTGCCCACCGCACACTTGATTAAAGCCGTTTATTGTTAAATAATCATAATTAGACCTGACAGACAACATGGCTGTAACTCATTAGTGGGCGAACACAAGATAACTGCATAACTCCTTTAGCACAATGCTCTTGATGCTTGCCTTTGTTTAATCAAGGATGCCCTGCTCAACACTCACACAGTGAACATAGCTCTGGCTTTGAATTCCTCTATTTTTTCTTCTCAGTTGAAATAAATGCTGCTTATTTGATGTATGTAGAAAGATGGTTGTGATTCAGTAAAAAGATCTCGAAGCAAAAAATCCGTGACATGCTTTAATAGATAAATGCATTCTATTTGCAACGTGTGTCAAGAATGAATTTTGCTATGTAAGGAACCTGGAAAAAAAAAAGGAATGTACTGTACAGATAAAACCCAACTAATCTATTTTGTATGACTTTGATGAAGAAATGCCTCTACAAAAAGAAAGATCACACTTCAGCAAAGAAACAGGTTTTGTCAAATGGGTGGATTCATTTATTTACTGTTGGTCTTCAATTCCATACATGATTATAGGCAGACTTTGCAGGGCTCAATTCCAGTCCAATTAAAATACTCACCATGGTAAATAAAAGAAGTCACAAGTGAAATGTCCCTTGAAAATGTTACAGAATCTGTATTCTTCATTCTTCCTGTCTTTTTATTCCATCGGAGGCTGCTTTACAGTGATTGACAGCACTAATAATAGCTAATGTTATGGGAATATCAAGTATTCAAATGAAACATTTACAAAACTCCTCTGAATATTAATTGTGCTATAAACTGGCATTTAGCTATAAAACGACTAAGATATACATTGTGCCTATTAGAAATTTGTAGAAAAACTTTTTAAAGACAAACTTTATCATCTGAAAAACAATGCATTGTAACAACACGTGGCTAATACATAATGCCTGGTCACCATATTAAATACCATGGAATATACTTATTTAACAGGCTCAGAGTTTAGTTAGGGCATTATCACTTTACTGTGAGTTTACTGCCTAATCTAGTCTATGTTAACCTCAATCAGAAGCTCCAGTCCATTATAAATCTAGGACAAGATCAATGTAACCTGCATGCAAAGAAATCATTGAATTAACATAGAAATCAAACCTTGAAAACACATGAAAGATTAGCTAAATGACACCACCCCAAAATACAGATGCCTCCATCACCCAGATCGATAACCTGTGAAACTGGGAGGGGGAAAATGAAGGAGTTGTCTGTTGTTTCACTGCGATATACATATGAAAAACTACAAAAATGTTCACCAGTTAACTTGAAAAGCCCTATTTGGAAAGAATTAATCATTAGACTGAGTGATTGGGATGATTTTTACATGCACACACTGCAATGTTGACGCTGAAGCGATATATTGTGCTGCCCCAGCAAGAGCTTTCAAGTCTGGAATCATCGACTGATGAGCCTTCCTTCTTTTATAAGGTCCTTGTTGATATGCTCAAAGTAATGTGCTTTGCATTCCTGCCAGCAGCAGGAATTTTTGTACACATTTGTTTTTAAAATCAATAGGAGAAGGATGGATAAATTAGTACGAGTGGAAACTATGCCACCTTCAAAACCACTTTAAAATAAGATCCAAGGGGAAATATATTACTGGCAACATTTTTGTTATTGACAAGTGATCTGAGTCAAAACGCTCCTCTTGAGTATTTACTGTCAGATTCATCATACCGGCCAACGTGATCTTGTCCATTAAGACAGCATTTCAAGATGACAGAATTAGAGCTGGACTCCTTTGAAGCATAACTTGTGTAGTGATCCTGTGTGTACATAAAAAGTGGCAGCAATTTCCTCCTGATCCTTCACCGAGGTTACAGTGTCCTTGGTGCAATAATCCATTCAGCTGTTAAAGAGTCCTTATCAGCCATGCATACTCGATTGGTACATGGTGTTCCAGACCAGAGTCAAAATGTGACAGAATACCTCTCTTTTTTTCTTTTCATTTTTTTTTCAGTTGAAACATTGCTTTTTGGCCTTCATAAAGAGTCATCGGTACCAGTGAAAACAAACACCGCAGCAGGGCAGAGTGCATCTCTCTGAGGTAGGTTGCACTAATAGTGGCTTGACAAGAACTGGAATGAGTCAGTGACCATGACACAGGCCCCGTGGCTGTTAGACTATAGGAACTTCACAGGAAATTGCAGAGATATTGCAAAACAATACCTGACAGTCCAGTCAACATTACTGAACTTCAGCAACTCTCACAAAGCCAGGAAACACTGAACCAACAAACTTGAAATTCTGCAGTCATCAAAATGTGGAAGAAAATCCCACTATTACACTCTGTAATGCTGTCGTTCTGTAGATTTAACCACTTCTACCTTGCATTTCCCGGTCCATTTTGTTATTTGGAGGTGCATTTTCCTATTTCTGAGACTAAGCATCTAAATCTAGCGATGGTGCAAAACTAAAACATTTCTACAGCAGGTAAAATAACGTTTGATGAGCGAAATGGGTTTGACAGTCTGAACATCCTCAGAACTGTAAAATGGCGTCTCACCATTTTGCATGTTCAGCAATCATTCAGGGAGAAATCCATCACGGTTGAGGAACAAAAAACATTTTCTGCACTAGAAGCAGCCTCAACAGGCCAGACTGCAATGCCACCCACCAGACATCTGAGTAAGATACATGGCTCATTTTGTGACAGGCAACTCTCTTGCTGATTGCTAGATTGCTCCTTTTTTCACCTAAATGTACAGTGAAAACCTACTGGTCAGCCCAGCTAAGATTTTAGGGGGTTTCTGAAAGGCATTTTAGAAAATATAAGAAATCAGCAAGTGAGCTGGAGGCGAGAGAGGTGGCGGAAAAAGTGGACAGCCTTGCAGCAAAAATGTAAATTGAACAGGGAGACCATTTCTAACACTTACGGTCGGAAAATCAGTCAGCGAGCCCTGGTGCCGCTATAAATTCCAGGCCCCCTGACAACGGCTCACTTGGGGTCTTGAAACACTAGATTTCTATAATCCAGCTCAGACTCCCTGAATCATTTGGGGTTTTCCTCCCCTTCTGCACTCTTGTCGGCAAGACTGGTTAGTTAAACAGTGTTTCTCATAAGCAGAAGTGAGGTTTTCAGATGAATTCAATAATTAGGGTGCAATTGCCACAACCATAACTGCTTAACTGTGCATCATGTAGCTACTCGATAATCAAAATGTGTAAAACATATTAAAATGCAAATCTATTCACGCTACAGGATTCTTGAGATTCCATGGCAACCTGGGTATGTTACCTGTGTTGAACTCTGCAAGTAATAGTTCCCACCAGGACTGAGATGTTCACAAAAATAGATGAAAAGCATGCATTTGTCAATGTGTTAAATTGATAGATTGTTTATTCTACATGTATAGAAATGGAAAATTAGACATTGTGGTTCACTGACCAGCGAGCTTACACACTGGATGTATTTACTATTTACTGGCCACCAACAGCTGGAAAAGCTGAGAGCTTTCTTTAGCTCTAACCAGCCTTTTATTTCCCCACTGGACACACACTACAGTCTTGTAACAACAGAGAAATATTACATCTCTCACAGCCAGCGTTGGTGGCATGAAGCTTTATTACATACACAAAGGGCAGAGGGTAAAAGATAGAGTTTACTGCAGCGGATACAGCAGGCTGTATCTTCTACCAGGTCAACAGTTAGTGTCAAGAAATGCATCAGGAAACAGTCTGGTTTGGTCGTCCAACAGTCTTTTTCAAGCTCAAGGATCCACATACAGTATTCGGAGGTAACATACTACATGTAACTAGTAAATTAAGTTGGAGTATTGAGAAAAAATATGTAATAAATTAGTTACTCATCATCATCATCATGATGATGATGATGATGATGATTAGTTACTCATATGTATGGTACTGCGTGTTATGTTCAATAAATAGCTTAAATGTTTTATGGTTGTTTTGGCATCTTTTTGCAATGCAAGAATGCCTTTTTATCATATTTTCTGGACTACATGGGTCAACAAATTTAAGAGCATCACCATCAAGGGTAGAATGGCGTAAAAGGAGTAGTGTGCGGTCAAATGTTGAGTGCTGTTGGATTGGTTCTCTTGTTTGAATTTCAGCCCGTCCTCACGAGAAGAACAACCAAATAGGTCAACTGTGAACGCAGCTTACTACTGATGTTTCTTGTTAGGCAGCGACCTTTATGGGCCGTAGTAATTATTATGGCAGTAAAGGAGGAAGTCAGTATAAAGGGCGAGAAAGTCTGTATAGGGAGAAGGTTGGGTATAAATGGTTTGGTCAAACAAGCACAGGACTTTTACAAAGGAGACCACTGTTTGGGTCCAGTGTAAAACCAAAGGTAAATGCTGAGGTGTTATTTTACTTACTTACATCGTGAAGTTACGTCATATAAAGTGTAACTAAGGTTACGTATATAGCAGCCTTAACCCAACCAAACAACAAGCACACGATGAAGGTTCGCTACGCTTGTCGCTGGTATGCTGAAGTCATGTTGTTTTGGGAACTGCAATATCCCAGTGAGCAAAAGTGGTGGTCTAGATCATGTCTTTTAGAAGTAATTTATGGACATTGTATAGACGTTTATATGTTGTTTGTCGACTAATTCTGGCTGTCCATGGACGTCCAGATCATAGCCAGTATGAATGTCTATTCTCAACTAATTCTGGATGTCAGTGGACGTCCAGATCATGGCCTGGCCCGACGGACATGATATTGTAGGAGATACACTAATAATAAACACTCGTTAATGGGGCACCACCTCCGTTATTTTGTCTATTTGAATAATCCGGAGGTAATTAATCAAATTCGACTGGACAAGTTTAACTTGTATCAATTCTAATCAATCTCATACATGAAGCAAGTGAATTCTACACATATCCATCGGTTCTCCACATTAAAAACAAACCTGCACAGACAACGACATACGGTTAATATGTTTATTGACTAAATAATTCAGGTTAAATAAATGAAATGGCAATTTAAATGAATAACACAGGTAACAGGAAATGTGAAATAACTAAGTAATGGGTTATTAGTGGAATATTGGCTGATGGTGAGATCATGGGTTAGGTTGAAGCATTTAAAGATTACGGGAGTAATTTTTAATACTAACGAGACCCTAACCGAATTGCTTTTAAGCTAAAAGATCAGAATCAGAGCCATAGACACCATCTCATGTATCATGTGTGAATCCAGCTGTTGTGAGTGATGGAGAGCCTACTTTCACCGCAGAGGTGTTGAGTCCGCGGCGGCGGATTTCCTCAGGTGTTTTGCAGCTCTAGCAGTCAGTCAGTCCCGGTCCGATGGCCGGGGTCAGCTTGTCCGGTATCAGTCGGTTGGGCACCTCGGTCCGTTGTCTTAGGAAGAGGGCAGCTGGTCCCGTACCGATCCGGTGCAGATCTTGGCTCAATGCCCAGCGGGATGATACCGCTAGCGAGCGCTGGGGGCTTGTCACAGAGTCTGTCTTTCGTTGGAAACCGCTTGCACGGTCTCGGACACAGCAAGTTGCTGTGTCGTGATGATGATTGTGATAAAGATGTTCTTCTTCGTTTCTTCGAGTGGTTTTCAGGCTCTGACTTTGTAAACTAGATTTAACTTCTTGAATAAAATAACTGAGGAGGATACGTTGATCAGGCGTGTTTTCCGTTGTTAGTTAATGCAAGGTAATCTAAATTAAGTTTACTTCTTCAAAAGCGGGTTACGATACTTAACGGTATAAAACAAATTAAAACAGAACTTCGTTCTGGTACAAACTTAATAAAAGAAGCTAATCAATACTGCGAAAAATATAAAGTGAGAAAAATCAACGCGTGAGCACTTCTGATGAGATCGCTGTCTTGGAGCGTGTTTCAAAGTAAAGTAAAGAGCTTCAAAATAAGTTACAAAAGAAAAACTTAAACAAAACTTTTAAAAACAAAACAAAAACTAAACAAAACTAAACAAAAACTCTGACTCGAGAGACGTGATCTCTCCGTTTTATTATTCGCAAATCGAGGCGTGTCTAGGCGGGGCTTACCGGCTTTTATCTCCAAGATTTAGTGGAGGTGTGAAGATTCACAGAAACTCACTGAACTAAACCGTGCTTCACCTTCTCAGTTTCTCACCATGGCTCAATAGATGTACTTTGTCTATCATGACAAGGATTATGACGTGATTAAACATTAATTATACATATTCAGCTTAATACTTGTTAAAACAAAGACATATCAGAGTCATTTACTGGTTATAACCATGACCATATTAAACAGAATATTTCTCGTCCAACTGTATCAGGACTCACCATCAGGAGGTGCTGTGGTTCCACCGAACACAGTACAGATTAAACATTAAAATTTGATCTCAGTCAATCTTAATCGTAGAGAAACGGGAGAAAGACCAGTTTTATGAACTTCTCTTACTGTTTCTTAATGTGTTAGAAATAAGATTGTGAGATACTGACTTAATGGTTAATTAGAAATGGTCTGAAATCTGGAAGAATACAGAGACCATTTGGTTTGGAATGTGAGCAGATAAGGTACCAGGCATAAGTCGTAAATTAAAAAGGACAGAGTAACAGCATGGAAAAACACGTCAGAAGGTGTCCGATGTCCACTCTGTGGGTGTTTGTGGATCAGAAGTCGTAGAGACAGAGAGAGAAATAGGTAGAAAGTGATCAGGCGTGTTACTTAATCTGCAAATGTAAAGACATTGTATTAACACATTCTGAAGACATTCGTTCGTCCCTCCTGGTGAACTGTCACAGGTAACTTCATGACCTGTGTGAGGAGGTTCTGTTCAAAGGGGAAAGAGAGTTCAGAAATGGGAGTTTAGTTGTAAATTAATTAAAACTGTCCTCGTTTGAAGTCTTTATGGTCCAGAGAGGCACTGTCCTCTCTGCCAGGAGATAAGATGTGCCTGAAAGGCGCCTCCTTCATGTAAATCTTCTTCATCCAGATGAAAAGGGTTAACAAGAACAACAAAGCCTCAAGCTAATGCAGAGGCGATGGACAGAGGTTCCTACATATCCCCCACTTCGATCTGAATGACCGTAGTAGCGGGAACTTTGGATCGATGAAGTCATGATGTCCATCGTCGAGGAGCACAGGTGGCACACTTTATGATCAGAGATGGTGTCTGACTTTGGCATGTGCTAAGGTCTAATCATATAGTAAAGAAAAAAATAAGGGAAAACAGTACTGATAATACTAACTTGGTTAGTGGAAAGTTCTACTCTTAATCTTATAGAATTAAGGAGCCTGTTATAGAACTGTCAATAGTAACTGTTATCAACTAACTGTGAGAGTCGCTATCAATAACTGATCACTGCACTTGAGTAAGAGTGTTTTGCTCTAACTCAAGTGTGTGTTTGTCGAAAAATTTAGATTTCTTGATTTCATATTGGTTTGTGTCCAAATGATGGAGCTAAATTTTCAGTGTATAGGATAACGTTCTCTGGTAATGGTGGATAAATTTACTTCACCAGAAACAGTGGGATAAGATGCAGAAGAATCTTATTTATGGCTGAGCTGTTCACTGAGGATCCAATGTCTCTCAGCGTGTCTGCCATAACGAACTGACAGGTTGTGTGTGAGCATAATCAACTGACATGACTGAAAGGAGAATGATTACTCACGTAAATATTTATTACACTGTTCATATAGATGTACATTTCTGCTTATTTTCTAAGACTGAATGGGAGCAGCTGTAACACAAGCAATATCCCTTCAGGGATCACTAAAGTATTTCTGATTCTAATTCTGATTATAGCAAGGAGAGTTTTATTCAGAGCTTCACTGTGGGTTTCGACCACCAAAATGATGCTCTACAATGATTGGCTTATGTTTGTAGCACCTGCTGTTGTTGGTTGATCTGCGCTCTGATGTCTGGGATTTCAGCTTGAAATTCACATTCATGGCGATTTTACTGTGAATAAACTTACAGCATGAACTGTAGAGAGTCCAAGATTTAAACAAACAAAATATTCTTACAAGCTTTATAGCTGATAGCTTTATCAAGGATTTCACCAATTAATTGTTTAGGTCTGCAACTAAATTACTCAGTTCTGATTGAGTGACAGTGAACTTCTGCAACTGCTGTAACCTGTAAGTCGAGTCTGTCATTCTGATAAACACTTTCTTTGTGTGTAGACGACAGCTGGTGATCAACAGTCTGGGATGTTCCTTGCGAACAATCTCAGAGTTTGGTTTTAATTCTACTTTTCAATTTATTATACACTTTGGACTAAAGGGCAAACGTGTTAGATTAACCCCCACTTTGAATCAATTAGTTTTGGGTGAATCAAAGGACTGTATTTAGTTAAGCAGGTTAAGTTAGCAGGTTAATTTACAAAGCCTGTTTCTCAATTCAACTTTGTAAATGACGCGAACAACAGTGACCTTTGTTGACAAAAAAAATAAAATAAAATTCTACTCGCGATTGGCACTTTTAGGTGCTTTAAAGGTTTTATCCTTATTTATGACCTATCAGACAAGTTTGCATCCCTGTCGAGTCCCATGGGGTTTTTGTGTGGTTTCATCTGGTTGCGATGGACCAACTTAAGAGTCTGCTCTTTCTGGCCTTTGTTTACTTTGATCTTTTGGGGCAGAAGCTTGCGGGCAAGCCTTCTGGTGTTTTGGTTGGCCTTTCTAGTCAGGGGAGCAGAGGTGTAGTACCAAATCTTGTCCCCCACTTCGACTTTGTCATGGGACACTTTTTGGTCATAGTAGGCTCTGTGGCCCCTTCGTGGGAAGGGAGCTCTGTGAAGCAGGTTTGACAGTTGGGCCTGACAGCAAATTGAGCAGTCTTTGATGTAGTTTGCTACATCTTCCTGCATGTGTGGCCAATAGGCTACTTGTTGGAGTGCCTGGTATGTTGCTTTGGCTTTTCTATGTCCTGCGCATGGAGAGTTATGGGCCTGCATTAGCATCACCCCCCTGTGGCTCTGAGGCACCACGAATGCAGGTGAAGTGAGAGCGTCGGAGACATGTACAAGGAGGCCCTCGACAATGCGCAAGGCAGTGCGTGCGTCATGCAAGTATTTCAAGTCAGGACCGGAGCATCTTGGTTCTGAAGAGTCGTCAGGAGCATTGGCTACTACCTGAGCTTGAGCGGCAATGCCGATCATTTGGGTGGGAGGGTTGGGAAAAAATTCAGGGTCAAATTGCCTGTGAGTTTCATTAAAGGCACCAGGTTTGGGTTCGAAATGCATTATGTTTCGAGCTATTTTATCTAGGTCCCTGTCGGAGGGGTTTCGCGAATATTGCGCGCTTGGAGGAAAGAGAGGCTGAGAGGAGGGAGACCTTTTATCTCGGTCACGCAGGTCCCTGCCAGTCCGAGACTGGACAACAGGATCTATGGGTGACATAGATCGTGGCGGGGACATGTCTAATTGAGCGTTCCTGTGGAATCTGCTCTTTTTGTTTTCCTCATGAGAGTTTGCACCTGTAGGCGCTTTTGGGAATGAACTATACTCAAAGGAGTGCTTTAATTCCCTTTTAACCTCTTCGAGCTCTGCCTCTTGTTCCATCTGTTCAAGATGGGATTCGTTAACTTGGTCCCTGGCTTCTTTTAGTGCCTGTTGCATGTCATGTAGACATTTCCTTTCTCTTTCTCTGGCCCTGTCCCAAACTTTGAGCTTACTTTTTAGCTCCTTATTTTCCTTGGTTGCTTTTCCAAGGTCTTTGTTAGCATCTTCAAGATGTTTAGTTACTTTTTCAAGTTCATATTCTGTTTTATCTAGCTCTAGTCCTTGGGCGTGAAGGACTTGTTTGAGCTCTGAGTTTTCTTCCTGCATTTCAGTCTGTTCCTCTTTTTGTGCTTTAACCTGAGACTCAAGTCGGTTAATGCGGTCTTCTGCTTTAGTTAAGGACTCTTTAGTTTTCTCGTGTTGCTTTTTAGGGGTTATTTCAGCTAAAGCGTTCTCTAGCAGTTGGTCTCTGCGTTTTTGTTGTGCAGACATCACGATAACCATCATCCCTAACATTTTCTCTCTGTCTTTTCCTTTCATTTCTTCAGTCAGGGACTGGTGTACTAACGCGGACATTATTTCATGTAGCTCACTAGGGTCGGTCTTCTGGATTTTATCTGCATAATCTGGTAGCAACTCTGTGGTGAGATCCAATATTACTGACTCTAGATTGTCTGAGGGATTCACTAGGCTCACGGTGTCAGAATCACCGGGCCCTGCCATTGTTTTTAGAAGAAAAGAAATTCAATTCAAAATTCTATTTACTTTGTTTTATTTATTTATTTTATTTGAGCTTTTTAAATTCTAATTGTTTTCAATTAGAGGTGGGGTTTGCTTGGTTAATTAACTCAATTTGTGAAGCTCAAAAACAGCAGACGTTTTGGATTTCAAAGGATTTGACAGCTAATGTGTTAACAACAATGACTAAAGTATTTGATCTAAATGTGGCTTTCGATTAAAAGTACTTGGATGTGTAGTTAACAGCTTAATTCTTTGACTTGCATGCGCGTAGCATATATCAAGATCAAATTCCAAGTAATACAACAAAAATTTCAATTGAATTTGGAATAAAGTTGTCAAATCTGGTTAAAGTTGTCAAATTCGTAATTTACAAATTAATTATTCGATTTACCTGAACAATGAGACACATTAATTCACTATAGTAGTTATTGCAGTATCACAGGTTTCCAATAATACAATTTAGCAAGTACCTGTGTGGGATTTCAGTCTATTAAAGCTGAAAGACAAAATTCAATTAATCAAGTTAGCCAGCAGAATATGCTATTCAAATGTATTTGTTGTTAACAGAATCAGCCACCAGGGGTGTTGTTACAAATTTAATATTCACAGAGTTGGTCATTAGAAGAAGTTATCACAAAATAAAAATCTTTTACCGAATCGTCCTACAGAGGGCGCTATCGCAACTTCGGAGGTTTTAACAGAGTCGGCCACCAGGGGCGCTATCGCATAATTTAATTTTAACAAGGCTACACGAAGAAGAGTCTAGAGGAGGGACTTTTAAGCTCCGCCCACTGATATACCCCCCTTGTTTTTCAAGGCTTGGGTCAGTGACGGTTTGGCCTCTGGAGGGTTAACTTCTCTAAGACAAAGTTACAGCAGTTGAGTTCACTGGTCACACGCAGTGAATCCTGCCACTTTAATTTTAGCACCAACAAGTTTTTCAGCACTTCAGAAAACATTCAACCAGCAACTAGCATTGCATTCATTTACTTGTGTTTTCACAATTTCAACTGGTAGAGGTTTTCTGTCCTCCTTTACACAGTCAAATATACTGTCTTCTGAACGAGATTGTTGCCATAGCAACCAATCTTGATACTACACGGGGTAGATCAAATAAACCTCTCACTGTTTGCACAGCTGTTTTCTGTTTAGGTAGCTAATCTAAATCAGAACACACGAGGGTCTGAGCAAGTTACAAATATCTCCGGAACATCGCGGTAGATATAGACTTCATCTCAGAATGAATCTCTAAGCTTTGGCACAGCGCAACAGCTTATGATTCATCAAACCGGTTAATTTAAGAAGTGTGCAGCGACACTTGTGCATGCAAATAAATCACAGACCTGGTACAACGCAGAATCTGTTCACGAAACATTAACGCACGGCGGCGCTGAACAATTTTAACTCACAGATCTGGTGATTACAGCGCAGAATCTGTACATGAAGCATTAACGCACGGCGGCGTTTAACAACTCTTTAAATCATAGATCTGGTACAACGCAGCATCTACACATTAATTTCCAACATGCAGCGATGTTGAACGCTCTTTATCACACACGGATCTGGTTACAACGCAGCATCCATACACATTAATTTCATATTAAGCAGCGAAATCAAATCTCAGCGAAGTTTTATGCTCACACACAATTCAAGGTATATGCAGTAGAGAATATAAGGTTAAGTATCGCACTAATCACTCGGTGGACAGCCAAACAACATTAAGACAGCTTTGGGTTTTTGATTATTAAAACCGATGTTTGTCTGTAGGAATCAATTTAATGCAGAGAACTGTGGTTTTAGGTGGCCTCGCACGGACGGCACCATAATAATATGTAGGAGATACACTAATAATAAACACTCGTTAATGGGGCACCACCTCCGTTATTTTGTCTATTTGAATAATCCGGAGGTAATTAATCAAATTCGACTGGACAAGTTTAACTTGTATCAATTCTAATCAATCTCATACATGAAGCAAGTGAATTCTACACATATCCATCGGTTCTCCACATTAAAAACAAACCTGCACAGACAACGACATACGGTTAATATGTTTATTGACTAAATAATTCAGGTTAAATAAATGAAATGGCAATTTAAATGAATAACACAGGTAACAGGAAATGTGAAATAACTAAGTAATGGGTTATTAGTGGAATATTGGCTGATGGTGAGATCATGGGTTAGGTTGAAGCATTTAAAGATTACGGGAGTAATTTTTAATACTAACGAGACCCTAACCGAATTGCTTTTAAGCTAAAAGATCAGAATCAGAGCCATAGACACCATCTCATGTATCATGTGTGAATCCAGCTGTTGTGAGTGATGGAGAGCCTACTTTCACCGCAGAGGTGTTGAGTCCGCGGCGGCGGATTTCCTCAGGTGTTTTGCAGCTCTAGCAGTCAGTCAGTCCCGGTCCGATGGCCGGGGTCAGCTTGTCCGGTATCAGTCGGTTGGGCACCTCGGTCCGTTGTCTTAGGAAGAGGGCAGCTGGTCCCGTACCGATCCGGTGCAGATCTTGGCTCAATGCCCAGCGGGATGATACCGCTAGCGAGCGCTGGGGGCTTGTCACAGAGTCTGTCTTTCGTTGGAAACCGCTTGCACGGTCTCGGACACAGCAAGTTGCTGTGTCGTGATGATGATTGTGATAAAGATGTTCTTCTTCGTTTCTTCGAGTGGTTTTCAGGCTCTGACTTTGTAAACTAGATTTAACTTCTTGAATAAAATAACTGAGGAGGATACGTTGATCAGGCGTGTTTTCCGTTGTTAGTTAATGCAAGGTAATCTAAATTAAGTTTACTTCTTCAAAAGCGGGTTACGATACTTAACGGTATAAAACAAATTAAAACAGAACTTCGTTCTGGTACAAACTTAATAAAAGAAGCTAATCAATACTGCGAAAAATATAAAGTGAGAAAAATCAACGCGTGAGCACTTCTGATGAGATCGCTGTCTTGGAGCGTGTTTCAAAGTAAAGTAAAGAGCTTCAAAATAAGTTACAAAAGAAAAACTTAAACAAAACTTTTAAAAACAAAACAAAAACTAAACAAAACTAAACAAAAACTCTGACTCGAGAGACGTGATCTCTCCGTTTTATTATTCGCAAATCGAGGCGTGTCTAGGCGGGGCTTACCGGCTTTTATCTCCAAGATTTAGTGGAGGTGTGAAGATTCACAGAAACTCACTGAACTAAACCGTGCTTCACCTTCTCAGTTTCTCACCATGGCTCAATAGATGTACTTTGTCTATCATGACAAGGATTATGACGTGATTAAACATTAATTATACATATTCAGCTTAATACTTGTTAAAACAAAGACATATCAGAGTCATTTACTGGTTATAACCATGACCATATTAAACAGAATATTTCTCGTCCAACTGTATCAGGACTCACCATCAGGAGGTGCTGTGGTTCCACCGAACACAGTACAGATTAAACATTAAAATTTGATCTCAGTCAATCTTAATCGTAGAGAAACGGGAGAAAGACCAGTTTTATGAACTTCTCTTACTGTTTCTTAATGTGTTAGAAATAAGATTGTGAGATACTGACTTAATGGTTAATTAGAAATGGTCTGAAATCTGGAAGAATACAGAGACCATTTGGTTTGGAATGTGAGCAGATAAGGTACCAGGCATAAGTCGTAAATTAAAAAGGACAGAGTAACAGCATGGAAAAACACGTCAGAAGGTGTCCGATGTCCACTCTGTGGGTGTTTGTGGATCAGAAGTCGTAGAGACAGAGAGAGAAATAGGTAGAAAGTGATCAGGCGTGTTACTTAATCTGCAAATGTAAAGACATTGTATTAACACATTCTGAAGACATTCGTTCGTCCCTCCTGGTGAACTGTCACAGGTAACTTCATGACCTGTGTGAGGAGGTTCTGTTCAAAGGGGAAAGAGAGTTCAGAAATGGGAGTTTAGTTGTAAATTAATTAAAACTGTCCTCGTTTGAAGTCTTTATGGTCCAGAGAGGCACTGTCCTCTCTGCCAGGAGATAAGATGTGCCTGAAAGGCGCCTCCTTCATGTAAATCTTCTTCATCCAGATGAAAAGGGTTAACAAGAACAACAAAGCCTCAAGCTAATGCAGAGGCGATGGACAGAGGTTCCTACAATATCACTCTGTTTTGGACATCCACAGACGTTGCCTGCTCAATGGGATATGTCAAGAGTTACTAGCAATCGACCCATTCAGTCATTCCAGTATGAGAATGCGTTGTAGAATTGTCAAGCCCTCTATGGAAGAATTATCCTATCTTTATTCAAGAGCGTAGATTTTCAGTTTGAGAGCATGATTTCATTCCTTTTCAGTGACACAGCTCCTTCTCGTGCTCAGATTTATTCTCCTCACGCTCACATTTTGTGCTCGCACTGAGATGTTTGCTGCTTTCTTTCAAAATGTGTGCTTGAACTCAAAAATCACATGCTTGTGCTCACACATCTTCTTCTTGCACACAAAAATTTCGCTCGCATTCAAATATGTCCTGTGCTCGCACAGATCTAAAGTCTGACTGTAAGCCAGGGTGGGATCAGCCAGCGGCGGCTTTGCGCATGTGCGACTCGCAGTCTGGACACGAGGGGTGAACTTCTCCTGCTCTGACTGCAGCTGGGAGGGACTGTTGCGTGAGGACTGGGCCGCCTGTGAGTGCTTTGGGATGGGCCCACGGCAGCACCCGCTGCTCGTTGAACGATACGATACTCCAAATACACCAGAAAAAGTCGCTAGATTTGTCGCTAGTCGCTTTTTTGAAAAAGAGTCGCTAGAGGGGTCTGAAAACTCGCTACATATAGCGACAAAGTCACTAAGTTGGCAACACTTGTCCCTCCCTGCGCTTAAAATATTGTGTTTCACCAGCCAATAGGGAGACAGCTAGAGTGTGGACCAATCAAATGACGGATGCCGCCTTGGGTGCGTTCCTTCGCACTTTTTTTGAGTGCTCCGTAGGGGTGGGTATATGGTCTGTTTGTAAAACTGCTTCTCTCAAAATACACCAATTTACCATATTAGCCAGCTATTTGAATCGTCACCTATTTAAGACGCCAGCATATTTATGTATAATTAATCGTAAGTAATCCTAAAAAGAGTTATCGTAGTTTAGACTTTTTTCAATTTAATATTAGCTGATATATGTTATATACATAGGCGGCGCCAGGGTAGGGCTTGGTTAGGCTATAGCCCCATCAAGAATTGTGTTAGCCCTACCATAAAACAACCAAGAAAAAAAAAAGAAAAAGAAAAAAAAAAACAAGAAAAGTGCGGAGTCCAACAGCACCACCGCGGCGCGTCATAACGGCATTCAGGCAGCTGCGCTGACAACTGTCACTCATCGGGGTCCCACCTGAGATCAGTGGGGTCCTGTCAGTCCATACGTCACTCATGTGAGCGCGCTTTTAGTGTATGCTCGACACAGAGACAGTACGCTACTAGTTGATTAACTAACATTACCTGGCTCTTGTAATTAGCGTTGGCGGCTTATAGTCACTCATGTTATTAAGCTCACATTAGTAAGCTGGTCAAAATTTATCATGGATAAATTTGTTTTTAAACATCGTCGGACGGAACAACAGATTAATCTAAACATGTACCCGCTGACTGTTTATAATCATATTGATGCTGTTATAATGTGTTGTGATTGAGATCCTGACCCACCAAACATCCTAAAGTGGGGAAAGTGGGGAACATAGGACCCTTTTTCTAAAAAAGGGTCTTATGTTCCCCGGTCACATACACAGCAGGTAACATAGGACCCTTTGGGTGAACAGCAGGGAACATGGGACCCTTTTTTTAGAAAAAGGGTCCCATGTTCACATAGGACCCGGGGAACATAGCACCCGGGGAACATAGGGATGATCCCGTTCGGTTCGCCAATACTGCGCCTCTGATATTACCTCCGTATTCGGCGCAGCGAAATTTCACCCCTCGCCGCATCTGAAATTTTCACACGGAGGCGGATGCGTAGAATTGGCGCAAGATCCCCACATGGAAAGGGGAGTGTGAAAAGGGCTAGTGTGGTGGCCAGGATGCGAACTGGCGTCCCATGGTTTAAAATGCAACATCTAACATTGTACTTAACCACTCAACTATCGTAACACTCCTATACTGATATGAGTATTTATACTATATAACAGATATCCGCTAATATTAAATTGAAAAAAATCTAAACTACGATAACTCTTTTTAGGATTACTTAAGATGAATTATACATAAATATGCTGGCGTCTTAAATAGGTGACGATTCAAATAGCTGGCTAATATGGTAAATTGGTGTATTTTGAGAGAAGCAGTTTTACAAACAGACCATATACCCGCCCCTACGGAGCACTCAAAAAAAGTGCAAAGGAACGCACCCAAGGCAGCATCCGTCATTTGATTGGTCCACACTCTAGCTGTCTCCCTATTGGCTGGTGAAACACAATATTTTAAGCGCAGGGAGGGACAGCCTTGAGTCTGAGCAGACTCCTCAACCGGAGAGGAGGTGCTTGTTCTGAGTGCGTGCACATTAGGTTTGAGCGCGTAGACTTTAGATCTGAGCGAGCACAGGACATATTTGAATGCGAGCGAAATTTTTGTGTGCAAGAAGATGTGTGAGCACAAGCATGTGATTTTTGAGTTCAAGCACACATTTTGAAAGAAAGCAGCAAACATCTCAGTGCGAGCACAAAATGTGAGCGTGAGGAGAATAAATCTGAGCACGAGAAGGAGCTGTGTCACTGAAAAGGAATGAAATCATGCTCTCAAACTGAAAATCTACGCTCTTGAATAAAGATAGGATAATTCTTCCATAGCCCTCTTGTTTGTCAATGAAATCAATGCACATTGGTCTATGCAAGTCTATCATCCATGTGACCCACTGACCATGCCAAGGTTGATGGCCATGTCGTCGGACAAGAACACCTTTCTGTGCAGTACTATTTGCCTATCTGAAGAAACATCCTTCAATTGTCTGTTGTAGAGGTCATCTTGTCTCTGGTAAAAATCTTGGTCTCTGCTCAGTCAAGTCTGAGTCACTGCACATATTCATCAAAGTCCACCCACTGTTCATCAAGAAATGTGTCAAATGTGTCATGTTGACAGGTACTGGTTTTACCAAACATCAGTTGGAGCATAGCCAGTTGTCTCTTTGCCTATGTGTCACTGTAGGAGAAGCTGAAGGACTTGAAGGAACTGCTCAGAAGTTCTATGTTAATACAACCCATTTTACATTCAGTAGGAAAGTAGAAAGTAGTCTTACATTCTGCCATAAAAAAGTTTTAAGATGGAGCTCAGGGTGGTTTGTATGGGTGTACAATGGGTGTACAATGCATGGTCTTTACTTTCAAGGTTGTTAATGCCTGAGAGAGAAGTTCATCTCTCATCTCCCACCAACAGCTAAAATCTTTTTTCGTAATTTTATTTCTGATGTTTTCACAATCATTATAACCTTTTTTGTTGTTAAGGTATGATGAAAAATTCATCAGCTCACACTGAAGCTGCTGGCTCCGCTATGTTGTAAATCTGAACAAAATCCTAAGGATTCATGGATGTAGTGCATTAAGATGGACTTTGACTGTGGCTTACATCAAATTAAAAGTGAGACTTCAAATAGATGACTATACTAATCCGTTGCACAAAGTTGGCAAGTTCTTGACTATCTTAAGGACTAATTTAACATAAATGAAAGAAACCACATCAAACCACTCAGCTCCTATCATACCAGGGGTAACTCTGTGCCTTTTGGAAGAATTTAACAGCCACAAGGACATAGTACTCGGGGATTTGAGTGAGCAGTAACACATACAAAAAACTTCCAGTAGTATAAAATCAAAATGCAGTGCAGATCATAGATTATATATCAGGGCCAGTGCTGTAGTACTTCTGCTAACTTGCCAGTCAGGTTCAGAATAGTTTCTTGTGTGATGCATATTATCCAACAAAGTTTCTAAACCTAGATTTATGCAAGGGAGTTTCACTGAGACCAATGCTGTCTTTATCAGGAACACACTTAACACATTCATACAGTTACACATTCACACATGGAAGCTGCTCAGTACAGCCTCAGTCTGATCTGCTGTCCACTGAGCTGCTCCATTTGGTGCCACTGGTCAACAGCTGTCACTGACTGTTATCATAGAGTCATGGCTTTCTTTCTGCATGAAAAGATTCTAAATACAACTAAAACTGTGGTTTATAATTTGTATAGTTGTACATGTACATTATCCAAAACGTCTCCAACAATGTTCAAACACACAGAAATTCACAAGTTTAATCAAGGTTATAGGCATGTGGTCATGTTTCATCTGGCTGCCTTTTACTTTAACTTCCAGAAGCTCGTCAGAGAGAGAGAGAGGAAGACAGTCAGCAAAAGAGACTAAATGTAATATGAATAAAACTAAGTAATCACCTCGTCAGTGAACATTTGTGCCTGAGTCACGTCAGAAAGATTTTCATCAGCAATGATGGTTGTTTAATGGTGTCTTCACCAACAGGAAAGCAAGTTTGACCTTGGGATCATTTGTGTTTATCCGCGTTTCTCACAAGCAGAGTACTGATTATTTTTTTGTCCTAACATGACGCGTCAATTCTGCAATTCAAGTAATCTGTTATTTAGTTAGTTTTTCATAAAAGTAATCATTACTTTTCCTTTCCTTTTGTTGCCACAAAAATAAAAGTAAATCCCTGAAGCATTTGCACCGTTTCAGTTTCTCCCCTGCTGCTCAGCAGGTGGCTGCATATGTAGCTAGCTAATTCAATGTAGCAAGATGGCAGAGAGGACAGCATGAAGTTTGTGGAAGTATTCACAGTGTTTTGAATTTTCGGGCGACAAGGACAAGAACAACATCACTGTGAAATGTAAGTTGTGCCTGGAGGATAAGTGCTTGTTGTGTGGTTTTCATTGAAACAGCTGTGCCTAAAACTGTATGCCTCTGCTCAGTCCGCTGTCAGATTGTCAGCTAAATAAAGAGCTGTAAATGTCATATAGCATCTGTCATTCCTATTATTAAGCTGTGGAGTTACTGAGTGTGGACCGTAAAGAAGGCTACAAACTGACGGTAGAGTCAATACATTCAGAGGTACATGTACAGTTGGCTACACGCCGTCTGGACAATATAATGGACATGCACAATGAGTCGCAAAGGGCAATTACTGTAATTTTTGGTAACGCTTAAGTAATATATAGAAGCTATGTGGCATAGCTCTGGCATTAAGCATGTCCACGTTTTTGTTATTCAAATATAACTATTATGGATGAGGACAACAAACAATGTTTTTGAGTCATGTTTAACTGATGTAGTTTTGGTTATGTTAAAGCCATATGCTACACTGTGCATTTCCAAACACTAGAAGTTATTACCTTTCAAATGAAGTATCACACTTGCATTTTGACCTTACAGTTCTTCTGTTAAAAGCTATTCCATTCGGCTATGCAAAATAGGAAATTCCTGTAAGACCCGTCCGACACTACAAACCAGTATGAAATGTCTTTGTGGAACCAGCCCAATGAAAAGTTTTCTTGCTAACAAAATGCAACATGTAATTAGGACATACAGTATTTTCTCCTTATTGATCCTACTTACTACTACTTACTCTTCAGGAAATGAAAATCAAACTGAAATCAATATCCTCATTGAACTCCTGAAAGCAACCAACCCAAGAGGATTCAATTGTTGATAGTACTATCTTGTGTGTGGAGAATGACCTTACTATTGAGTTCAATATTGGTGTCGGAAATATGAACACATCTTTTGCCAACAAAACTCTGATATTTATTGACAGTAGGGCTGCTTTTACACAATAAGTCAATGAATCATCCCACCAAGGTCAAAGTGCATATCAGCAAGTGCATACATCAGCAGAAAAGTCAAGTGTTTAACATAGACATGGTAGAATAGCTTCACTAACAGCATCCTCTGTATCAGCCTAATTACCATTCATATATGTGCAGATGGTACAGTCTATACAGCCAAAGAATAGTGGGATAAGAAGGGGGAGTACATTAGCACTTGACATATGCATTTCCCTTTTGTAGTTCTAGATGCATTCGGTGAAGCAAATCTAAACTTATATTATCTCAATGTAAATGTCATCAACAACCCATGAAAGAGTAAATGCTAATAGAAAATGCATAAACAGACTAATAGCAGTAGTTCGCTGAACACTACAGGCATCGAGATAGCTGTGTATCCATAGCGTATTTATAAATGCAGGGCCATTTTGCTGCCTTCTTTCCGGCATACACACCAGTTAATAAACAAACACTCATTAATCATCTTCATGCAGCGGAGTTCAGAGTGTGAGAGGAAAATATAATGACAGTCATGGCACCTGCCATAATTCCAATATCCTTTATAATTTACCTTGACCAGACTGTTTTGAGCAGAGAATCTGTTCCAGTCATGAAGTTGCACCACCATGAAACAGCTTCAAATTAGGATTCATGGGGAGTTCATCCATATTTTTTTCTGCTGAGGAGGTGATAATCAGAAATTCAAGATGCATATTCTGTGTTTGTTCCTTTGACAGAAAACAATTGTCCTGCTGTGCTCCCTGCGTTTGGAAAGCAGCCGTCTTTGGTAGACAGGATTTGAACTCTCTCCCTTTCAATCTCTTGTCTCGCCACACACACACGCAGTCACACAGGCTCACCACAATAATCTGTACAGTACATCACAACGGAAAACCAATCCCTCCCTCACCAGATTCGGCGTGATAACAAACCTGCAAGCTGCTCGTCATGACATCAAATGGATAAAGATTACCAGCCGGCAAAGGAGCAAAACAGAGAGGAAGGATACAGTAAAGACAAACAAACGTAACACGAGAGCGAATCTCAAGCCTGGGGGGTAATAAATCATGGCAAAGAGGATAGTCTAACTTCCTCTCCTCCCTTACAGGGGACTGCTGCTAAAAATGCTGGCGAGGCTATTCCCAGCAGGAGGAAACTTCTGGAGATTACTGTGTAATAAGCCTGAAACGGGCTGCGGTTGAATTGAGACAGAGCGTTCACCCTTCTCCCAGGGTCACAGGACTCATTCTCTCAGGAACAGCCACTTGTCTACCAATCTCTGGTCAGATGTATTAGTGGTGAAGTGGAAAAGAGAAAAGGAGAGAGGAGGTCATTTAGGGGCCTTCAGGCCGTTTGCCTGCCACTACTCAATCGACATATTTCAATCATCTGATGTCGACCTAGAACTGATGGATTTAGAGCTAATTTTAATTTTAAATATGTGTCAGAGCTTGACAGCTCCTCATTCAGGCCAATAAGATGATTTTTTTAATTGGACTGTTTTTGCTTAGACTCTGCTCACATCACCAAATCTGCAATGATCATTAACTTTATTTTAAAAGTTATTTTTTTCAACACAACTTTTGATGTTTCCCACTCAGGTATGTTTGAGAAACAATTGTTACATTAGATATTAAAAATGTTTTCCTAATATTTTTGACATGCCTATTTATTTATTTGGAAAAGAAATTCTTGAAAATCACCACACAAGCTACAGCTTTCATAATGACCACATCACCATCAAGTTTCATAGTATCTCATAACGGACTGTTTCATTTATTTGTATGGGCAGAGGTCCACATTTACTCCTGGTTTTACCATGGGATCTGTATCTTGTTATGTTATGCAGATAATGACATTTAATCACTGGCCTTTCTATCTACACCTAGTATTAAGCATGCCTCTTAACTCAAATCTGCCCTGATCTGCTCAAATCTTTATGCAAATCAGGTCGGCAGAGCTAGAGTAGTGCATGACCATACATGACTCAGGTCATAGAAAGAAGAAGAAGAAGAGGAAGAATACTTTACTGTCAGTGTACACAATGTGTAGGTATGTAGCTTAAATGTACCGATGGCATGTGTACATGTTTTTGCTGCAATTAAATCAAAGCCAGAACATCTTAAGATGGGTGAAAAACATATTATTTGACTATTTTTCTACATCCTATTCTCAGGCCAAGCAGCTCAAGCCATAGTATTGGTTGGCAGTCTGACAAAGAATCCGCGGCACTCTGATAATGATTAAAGTCCTTTATTGGAAAAAAAAAATTAGAAAAAACCTAGGAATTTTGAGTCCGAAGAGTCTTTATCAGGGCATTAAAATGCAACGAAAGAAGGTGCTGAATACATTTTTTAAAAACTCCTGAAGTTACTACGTCTAGTCTACAATATCATCGGCAATACGAACAACATACCCTATCACAGAGAGGAGACATAAAACTGCAAAACATATAATAGGAAATATACTTATTACGTATCACATGACATGTAAGTTCTAGACTTTCTACCACTCACAATAACAACATTACCAAGAGTAGCAATACAAAAGCACAAAGATATACATATAAATACTTAGATTAGCTATCACTGGACATGTGATATCTACCACTTTGTATCTCTTGCCAAGCAAAGCTATATACCACCAAAAATGTAAGTGTATGTAAATGCTTAATTTGTAAGATGAAGATATAATGACGGATGGATTAAATGCTATTCACCAGATCTGACGGAATGCAATCTGGAAATTTGCTCCCAGGATTAGAAAGCTTTTAAGCTTCCTGCTTAGAGATCTTCATTCACCTTGTCCACATTTCTTATATCTCTACAAGATGAAGAGAGCATAGTTAGCATGACCCATAGAGGGGCAACAATTATGTTTAAAATAACTAACAACATGGACTGTATCCATAAAGTAATGTACAAATGATTCTGCACAAGTGATGGAACCAGTATACATCATTCAACAGCAACAAGGGACGTTGTCAAAATTTCACTGAGTAAATGATGCAACTTTCTCTCTCTGTGCCCTCTTGTGTTTACAGTCAACTGGATGTTGCTTGTCTTCAGTTATTCTCACTGCACTTCATTCCTTGTGCCTGCTTTTTGCCTGAGCGGCAACTTTATTCTCCCTCTGTCTGTCTGCCTGCCTGTCTCTGTTTAAATCTCTGGCTTTCACTACCTCTCACTTTCTCCCTGTACAGTATATATCATGTCAAACCAAACAATCCCCAGCAAGGGGTGGTTTGAGCGTACTCCTTGACAGATTCTCCGTTATAAGGTAGGTTTCCTGGTCACAGCGGTTGATATTACACAGATTCTTTATGGTTTACTCTCTGCTCTCTGGCTCTTATTGCCTCTATTGTCAGTTGCTTTCCTGAGTGCAGTTGAATAAGGCGTTGAAGTTTTCAGAGCACAGAACAAATACTGTAAATGTCCTCACAAACACTGAATAAGTAGCTTTATCCACTCGGCTTTTCTCTGTGCAATCATGGTACTGACTTTCATTATTGGGGAACAGTCTGAGGAAATCATTGACATTTTGGCAAAAGCTAACAGGCAAGTTGGAAATAGAAATCTAAATTGAATACTTCAAAGAGAGTGAGGTAATAAATCCGAGAGGAAAAAAAACGGATTTGTTACAGTGTGGCAAACAACGCTGACGCAGTTTGACGAGCAAAACCTTCACTGGAGCTGATAATGGCTTTTCTTGAAAAGAACAGTCAGAGCTAAAAAGAGTGGTTGATTTTCCTTTAAGACATCTTCATCGTAGATGCATGAACTGACACCAACAAAAACTACTGGACAAACAGCTTCTCCTCAAGGTGACGATCAGTGACATATTTGGTCTTCTTTATGTTGGTGAAACCTTTACTGATGCTGCTGTCACTGTTTTAGTGTACTGCGCTGCATTTCCCAGTGATCGCTTGTCAGAGTGTCACCAGTGGTTTGACGCCGCTGGATTGACAGCAGCTCCCAAAACCCCAAACAAGCATGTTTTAGCTGCTCCATAGAGACCAGAGACTGCAGAATAACAGATATTCAGACAGAGCAGGAAAGTGATGATGATCAGAGAGATGGTAATTTGTGCACTATTGAACTATATCAAGAAAGTAACAGTATTACAGCATATTATTTACAATCAGTGGCAGCAAGCAGATCACAACCAGTAATACAATTACATTGAAGACAATAACTCATTTAACTATACATGTTTAAACAATAACATCAACACCACATCATCATACTGAATTAACATTCAAATGTGCTGAACAGATTGAGACCAAGTTTGTGTTGTGGCATTCTTACCTGCACTTTGACCAAAGCCAGTTGTGTGTCAAAAGTTGACAAACTTGCAACTTAATATAGACACTTGCATTAATAAAATCATACACTAAATAAACACACATCAGCTCATAAAATCCATCCTCATGATCCTTTGACATTATGAAGTATTTAACATGTTATTAGATGGATAACATTTGCTGTCGATCAGTGATTGTCAGCTAGCGGCCTGCGTGCCACATTCAGCCCATCAAAGCTTCCCATCCGGCATGCAAAATATGAATGAATTAAGAAAATGTGTGCAGTGATCGTCAATTAGCTTGCCAAGCCCTGGCAGGGATCCCAAAAGTCCTTAATTTATAGTTCAAACATTCTGCAGAACCGGATTATTCTCCAACTCCATCCTCTCTACTCTGTGGACCAACCATCAAACTGGCCGGCTGGCAGACTGGCCAGTCCCTGGAGCCCACAGCAGTGCACTATGGGAGGTAACTCCTGGGTTGTAGGAGAATCACTAAGCTGGTTTACTACACGCAAGAGGCATCATTTTTGTTGCCCAACTGTTGTATTGAGTCAAAAACAGAGTCTTTTTCTATCCAAAGAGGTTTGTTTGTTGAGATAAAGACTCATTCATTGTTAGTTTAACTGTCGGCTTTGTATTGAGCACGGACTGCCTCCTTGACGGACGTCCGAGGGCATTTTCTAGTTAAATAAGCTACAGATTTATTGTTATGGATTTCCCTTTTCTGTTCACGGTGGTATAAGCTAATAAAAATAACATTCATCTTGTAAGAAAGTGAAATTATTAAACAATAATAGGCTTATTAGGAAATTAGGACCGTTTGTCCTGAAAGTCAGCCCCACTTTGTTCGCTTACAACAAATTCTCGCCCTTGGGCAAATGTAATTGATGACTTCTGTTCTAGATGAAACATTTTAACCTTTGTCTGCCCTTTCAGCCATGGCTGCTATCACTGAACATGCCAACTACACTGAAATGTTTATACCGAAAACAAAACAATAAAAAAATGAAACATATGAACATATCTATATATATAAAGTATAACATATGCCTACGACATTACTTATCACCTACCTACAATGCTGTACTGAGTCCCCTCCTCAGACAGCTTAACAACCATTCACACCTGGGCTCACCTAGCACTAGCAATCCACATGAAGACCGGTTGGGTCAACGACCCACAAGTGGCCCTAACAACTCTGAAACTCAGAGCTCACACGTGTCCTTAATGACTCTGTAAGGACACTCCCACACAGAGTTTAAAAGCCTGCAACTCCCCTCCAGTTAGTTAGAACTGGAGAAGCCTCTTGGATGAGAGGTGAAACGTCTTCAAGAAACTGAAACAAGTCCAGTTGTCCACGATACAGCACCTAGATTTACCATGACCTGGATGACTGAGAACCTTCATCAACATATGAACATATCACTTTCTGTGGATGTTAAATGTTGTCTTTCTGTTTAACATTTCCTTTTTTTAAACAAAAATGTTTATTCACTGGGTTTTTTAATCATCAACTGGCAAAAACCAAAGCATCAAAATCACTACTCATTTATATGAAGGCAGTGCAGCACAGGTTTAGCAGCAATTTTCTATGCAATACTCCAATGTTTGGACATCACTGCAGGAAAGCAGTTGCGACACCATTCACCAAGTATGGATGAAAACAACCCTTAAACTAGAGCAAAGAGTTGGTATCTTCTCATTGTCACTTTAATATTTCAAATGCAAAATGCTTGCAAAGAAAGCAAAATCATGTGTGAATGTCAAAATATTTGCAGACTGCTCTGTGTATAGTGCAAATGAACCTAGGTGAATGTAATTTGCCTGTAAATAGACCAGCAAGAACGTCCAATGTCTACGCCTTATAATTACAGCCCAAAGAGGAGTTTTGCAATCACAATTATCAGTTTAATTATGTCTGATAGCTATCAGGCCCTGCGGCTTTATCAAAATGATCTGCATTTAGAGGAGTGGTGGAGGATTGACTTAATGAATTTCACATTTGTGGCTCGAGCAAATTATTAGCAGTGACATCCTAACATCTAATAATCCCTTCTAACAAATGGAGCTAAAGAATGAACAACACAGAACATATCTGATCGATTAACTCACAGGTACTACTTTAATAGTTTTACATGGTATCGGCCTCCATAAAACATGATGGGCAAACCCATTCCTTCTTGTAATTGAAGTGTCTTGATATGCTGATGACTGATTACTGGCTACAGGGCATTTCAAGTCGTCCCGTACAAACCCCTCCACTCAGAGCACCACCTCCACCATCTCATGCATGCTTTCAACACGTTTTGCCCAGAAGCAAGACTCATAGGAAAACAAAATGAAAGCAGGTTTTGTAGCATCATCAATATTCTTCACACATCCCTGTTGCACCTCATAAAAACATTTTTATTAAGTGAACTCTTGGCAAGAAAACAAATCATGTCAATCAAAGTGTATGCTAATCACCCAAGTTATATGTAAGATGTAGGACTTTCTCCACCCCACAGACACATTCAGCTAGTTGGCAGTGGTTCTGTTGTACTGCAGAGGAAAAACAGCAGATTGGTTCAGGGCTCTTCCATCCCTGAGTTGTTTATGCACTTTGTATGAACAGAATTCTATGTTGAATGTAATTTTGGGATTTAAACAGATAAGGCTGGATCTCTATCCTTGTGGGAATGACTGTGGGCAGGAGAAGTACAGTACTTGGCTCCAGGTTTAACTGGAGCCCATTGAGAGAGCACAAAGAGCTGACGTCATGTAACAACAACTTTTATCCCCTGACCTTGTTCTTTTTACCCGTAAGTCTTTGTTGTGCTTTTTTGCAAACCAATCACCAGAATAAATGTTGGCAATGTAAGTTTTTGCAGACCAAGGATATATGTTGAAACTCTACCCTTCTGGTTATCTTTGGGCATAGAAACTACCTGGTTTGGGTAAAGTTTAAAAGATTGTGTTTTGGCTTACCTAGTTCAGTCGTCACAAACTTGGCTGTGTAATGTCTCACTCTCTCGTCACAAATATCCAATTTCATTGCAACTAACAGGTGGAAAATGTCAAAATTATCCGGTTTTGTTGCCACTAACACTGCTCGAAAATGTCTTAAGATGTCGGGACATTTTCCAGACGTGTCCGTGGCAACGAAATTGGATATTTTTGACGAGACACTGACATTTTGACACTTACTGTCTATATGCAGTTTTGTTGCGACTAACACAGATGCAAATAAAAAAAACCCTGATATTTTTGTTGAGATGTCAGGAAATTTTCCAGCTAACACAGGTGGAAAATCTCCCAATGTCTCATCAAAAATATCTAGTTTTATGGCTACTAATTTGGCTGGAAAATGTCCCAACGTCTTATGTAAAATATCCAGCAAATTCAGGTTAACAAATATTGAAGTGCTATCTCGAACAGCAGTATCCTGCTTGGCAATTGTCTTGCTCAGATGTCACACCACCATCATCCCCTCCACTCCTAGCCTGAAAGTCAACTCATATACATTTTATCACATATAATATATATAGCACATATCATGATGTTAACATGATATGACACTTATTGTAGAAACGCTGATATTATACGCATGAAACATACACATTTTAACATATCTATGGTTTGCAGAAACATTAAATTCCAACATTTTACTCTGTTTCCTGGGCAGTCCATGGTAAATTCTGGATTCTGGATTCACATACAAAACAAATTTACTTCCATTTCTCATCCAAACTCCTTATTCAGAGTGGCCACTCTGCCACTCTTCGTCTTTCGGGGGTCACTCTATCCAGTGAAGTTGACAGCGCTCTCTTGGCCATCACCATAGATATCAGCATGGACATTTAAGAGATGTTGTCATTTCTTTCAAAAAAAGCTTTGTAGTTTTAAAGCCAACTGTCAGCCTGAAGCTAGAGAAGGCAGAGCAACACTATGGCATAAAATCCTGGTCACTGCTTAATTAAAAACATCTCCAAAGGGAAACATGACCTGCTCTATTTTATTAAATCTTAACAGGGTTATATTATGAATAATTAAAGGGCTTTCCTCTGACACATAACAGTTTTTTTTTTTTCCTTTTGGCGACAATTTGGTTCCTGAAATTCTACATTTGCTGTTCAAAACAGACATGATTACATATTTAGCAACATAAATGGATAAACATCTGTGGTCATGCAGGAGTGCAGGGTCATTTGTGGCACCTGCTGATAATCAGCTGATCTCCCAGAGGACCAGCTACTCATGCATTAACATGAGAAAGCCGCCCGTTTAAACACCCAGCTGGATACATTTAATTGCTTGTGTATTATTGAACAGAACACACACCACCTAGCACTAACTCAGGTTTTTAAATTTCATCAGATTCATGGACTGTGTAGTTAATATTGGTACCTCTGTACCTTTGAATCAGCCTCCCAGATGTTGTTATGTGTGTTTACATAGTATTAAGCCTGGAACTGTTTTCTGTATTCCCAGGTGGCTTCAGAACTGAGTTAATTTTATAAACCGTCAAAAGCACATCTTATCTTATCTTCAATGGCACATATCCATTTTTGTATTTTAAGTTTTTCATTTAGTAGTGACTGGTTATTGTTGGGACATTACTGTGCAAAATGTATGGTCAATTAACTGTAAATGGAGATAATTTGAGACATATCCAGTGGTTTAAAGAACAAACAGCACCCATCACTAGTAGCAGAGGGCAAAATCAATATCCTTTGAACATCAAACATCTCGGTCTTAAGGGCCATCCACACCCACAATAACAATATTAAGAAGGCTAGAGAGAAATAAATTTGCTTTGTATGGACAGCAAAGGCTCTTTTTCTAAGCTTGAAATGCTCAATATACTGCAAGTTATTATGGTCCAGTAATGCTCCTGTTGACTACCTGAACTTACAAAATATGATCGAAGTGCATTTGCTCTTTGCATTTTCTTATTTTTTTTAGTTACAAAGTGCTTTACTGTACATCATAACAATATAAATTAAAATAATGTATAAGAGAAATACTGAGCACGGCGTACATGCAATACAAAACATATTCACCATCAAGAGGCCGACAAACTCAGGGCAGTGGCGGGCACAGATTCTCTAACCGGCAGGGGCTAAAAATGATTCAATGATCGGAAACTAATGAATATTGATTTTATGCCAGAAAAAAGTAAGCCTTTCTGGCAGTGTGCTTATCATTTTTTTTAGTTTTGTCACCAGAATGCAGGAAACAAAATCTCACTCAGATTATTTAAAAACCCCGCTTTGGTTTCGAAATCCTTCCTATTTTCTATTCCCATTTTCCTATTACTAGGGTAGCATCTTGCACTGTTCACTTGTCAGCTGTTTCAAGAAGTATACCAGTAGAGGTACAAAAGAATATAAATTACTTAACTTAACAGTAACCTTTTCAGAGGTACTAGAACAATTTCATTAAAGTTCTTTATGCTGAATTAAAAACCGTCTTTTCAATTCTCTGAATAGCATCTTGCTCCCTTCTTTGGCTGAGAATACAGTCTCTCCAGTGCACAAACAAAAGAAAGTATCTTTAATATCTTGTATTGAGTACTGCAACTCTGTGGCTGAAATGAGTTGTTTTTCTGTTCAAGTACCTTAAAGAGATCTTGATAAGAAAGGGATGATGAAGCCAAAACTCTTAATCATGCCAAAGGGTCAGGAGTCAGACAGTCGAGCCTCTAAAGTATTACTTACTGAGTTAATTGGCAGTGGGTTGCGCTTAATTTTCAATCCATACTGAGGTGTAATTAGCTGCCAAGCTATAGAATTTCAATATGTTGTCATCTTTTACTTATTTGTGACAAAGTGGCAGATCCTATCCACAGGCTAGTTAGTTCCTGAAGGATCCATTTCCACTTGTGTTATACATCTCCTGCTCCTTAAAAGATAGTTTGGGAAGATTTAACCCAGTCCTTATTTTTCTTAGTGTTCTTACTATGACAACAGATATTCTTAAATATTTAATTTCATTACACTGTAGAGCATCATTATTTCTCCACTTTGGCAGCAGCACTGCTCTCTAATACACACCCAGAGGGGCAAACCCAAAATCTCCAGCAGTTTAACCTAAAAGCAAGTAAATGTTGTTTAACCAACCGGGCACAGATTCTCTAACAGACAGGGGCTAAAAATGATTAAATGAGTGGAAACTGATGAATATTGGTTTATGCCGGATGCCGAAGGGGCATCAAAAGAGGAGAATCAAAATTCAAAGTAAATAGCAAAAGTCACCAGAGTGCAGGAAGCAAAGTCTCTGAAACTCAAATCTGTCAGGGAGGCGACCCTCGGAGCCCTGCTTTTTGGTTACATTTCCCTTCTATTGTTGAGGTCTAACCATTGGCAAGTATGACTGTATTAACAGAAGAAATGTATAATTTATAAAAACCCTTTTTTTCATGTACTTTTGTTTCAATGATGGCACTACTTTTATTTTCACACCCCAAGGGTTGTGAGTTTGTGTTGCCAACTGTCAAAGTTGGTGGTAGTGAGTTGATCGGTACAGTTCACTTCAATCCCAATAGCCACAAAGAAAGGTAACCAGCTCAACATGTCGCACATTCCCGTGCTGTAATTTGAATCAAGTCAAGTGTTGAGGTTATGGGACTAGCTGCTGCTATTAGCTCCATTCTATGATATGGGACACCGCACTAAATGTGCAGGAGCTTGTCAGTGGGTCTCAGTATTTAAAAAAACATCAACATATAGTAATGTTAGAGTGCTAACAGCTTAATCCCAGCAGATTACAAACTTGAATCTCAGATGGCTGAAACTATGTGGATTTGTCGAAAATGGGTAAAAAAAAAAGTTTTCCATCATCATTCATTGGATAGCTATGATGTTCTCCAGTCAGTGGGCACCAGAAACATTGCCAATCAGTGCCGGGTACCATTGGAAAAGCTCAGCAACTTTGACGGTAAATGTTTTTACTACAAATACACCTTAAAACTGAGGAGGTTTGTGTACTGTGTTCCTCTGTTATCTGTTTGTGAAAGTCTTTGAAGCTGTGTGCATTCTGTATCTAGTCCTCTGGGGTTGGATCAACCAGACTTTGTACTCTGACATATATTTTTGGAACTCATTATCTTATGTAAAATGGTAATGTATGTTTATAGTTTTGTACAGTGGAATTGTGGTAGCTATTGCCTATTGTTGTTGACTCTTTGAAATGCATTTGTATTGTGGAATGTGACCTTGCTGGACCTCTCCGCTGATTAGCACCCGATTATTTACACCTGCTGGCAATTAGGCGAGGAGCAAATCTGATGAAGCAACATGTGAAAGGTGTAGTTCACGCTTTGTTTTTAATGTCATTGGCAATAGAATAGTGTCAGTCATATCCTGGTGTTTGCTGGAATATTGATCTTTTTGTTACGCCTAAAAACTGTTTAACTCCTGAAAAATGAAAAACTGAAACAGCTTCAGTATGATTGATATATTTCAGAAATTCTCAAATTTCAGTTACACTGTAAATATATTATTTTAATTATTATTCTTCCAGCCAACTCTCTGGACAAAACACCTCTCTACCACAGTACTCTTCTTCATTCCTTTGCCTTTAAACAGAACATATTCAGGTAATGGAAGGTCTTATTAAAGCAGACAAGTTCATTTGTTTAAGTCATTTAGGGCACATAGGTCCCTAATGGCTAATGATTTATTACAGGAAAGAATTCAGCATACAGGCATCCTTGGACCTACCAACCCTGCCAACGACAGAGATGTCATGTTAGGAAATTAGTGTCAGAGGAAGTTACTGTTTTGGACTTGTGAATTAATCACACTGAGGAGACAGTGAAGGAGGAGTGGAAGGTTCTGTCACACCGCTCTCCTGCACTCAAGGTATGCCAATTTCTGGAGAATACATCAAAGAGTGAATAAAGAAAGGTGCGGGCCATGAGAGTTGGCAGCCTGGAGAGGAATGCAGTGGGAATGGCAGGTCTGCAGAGTTGAAGGGTGATTAAGAAGGGTGCCCTGACAGAGAGGGGGAAGAGAGGAGGAGATATAGAAAAGACGTTGTACTACAGCGCTCATCTCCAACTTTGGACTCATTACAGCAGCTCTGTACAAGTCCTTTGAAATTTCACTTTTCAAACAATTCGCTGAAAGTTGCCAGTGTCTCTGCAGAATGAATCTTTGATTACCATTACAAAAGACGAAGATAGGAGAGTAGTAAGACACAGAGCTTACGTCGCCTCTTGGCTCGCCATACGTCATAGGAGCAGATGGGCTGTGTAGCTTTTATTTGGCGCCCTTGTTCAGAGCATTGCTTTTCAATATTCATGTTTCACTAAGTCAAAGTCAGATTGGCCATTTTACTTCGGCAAAGTCAAAAAGTCATATGATCATTTGTCATGAGCTTGTAGGAGAGTCGCCGGCTGGGTCAGCAGATTGTGCATAACACTGTAAGTCCTTGGCGTTGCTGTTTTCTTAATCTTTCAAGTAGAGCAAGTCTTCATCAGGCTTAATTCATATTTCGGTTAAAAATTTTCATCACAGTTTGTCACTATGAGCTGAATTTAAGGTCAACACTTGGGAAGGTGTTTGAATTAGCGCCAGCATTTCCATTGAGGCATGTAGGGAGATGATATCTTTTTAATTAATTTCAACTTCGTTTTTTTCAAAGGAAAATGTCCCCTTAACTTTCTGTCCGCCTCGCTCGCTCATTCACTCACTCACTCACTCACTCCCCAGCTCCAACTTACATAAGTGCACTCATGCAATATTCAATTTATCATTTACTGGCAAAGTACAGAGTCACAGATGTGACGCTGAAAATTTGAAAATCACTCGGCAGGAAGGTTCTCACATGCAGGCACGGAGAAAACACAGTGCCAGAGATCTCTCCTCTCCTAGAGGTGATGTTCTATGAAAATTTGATTTGTGAAGCAGCAGGGCTGTTTAATGTATAAATGACGCAGTCACACTTATGGGGCCCTTTCTTGCTGGTGTCTCAGTAGAACCTGACCAGGGATCAAAGATTTGTAAATTAGGTGAGCTATGAAAGTTTGATCAGAATTCAATGGCTCGTTAAAAGGATTGGTTAATTCAGGGGAAAGGCAGAGCTGATTGGACTGGGTTTAGTGGGACAGCTCTGAGAGCACATTATCCCCTGTCACTCAAGAATACACACATATTCATGCATGCTGGTATATATAATATGCTCCAACACTTAGACACAGAGCTCTCCTACAGTATATTCTAACTATGAGCAGCAGTTTATTCCAGGCGCTGGTTTGCCCCCTGCTGTGTGCAGGCTCGAGCTGCTTCAAGAGTCTCTCTGCTGCCTGGATACCACTGTATACCTCTGTGCAAAGTCATACAATTATCCAAAAGAGTGAAATGACACCGTATTTGGACAGATGCTCTAATGACATTTCCCTCCACCCTTAAAAAAGGGAAGAAAGGTTCCCTTTGTTGTCAGGATAACCATTTAAAAAATATAATAATTTTCCCTTAATTTAAAATTTAAGGGAAATGTGATGAAAGATGTATGTAAAGATGTGGTTTCCTTCCTCTTGGCAACATGAGTGAATTATTACTTTACTCTATGCCAATATGAGCTCTCATTTATGAAGGATACAGCAGTCAGAGTGCAGGACTTGAGTAGTGAACAGCTAAATGGTAAACCAACACTGCCACCCTTAGGCCAAATGAGAATAGCACACAAACAACACCAAAATCCAGTGGAGAATTGATGACTTTTTATGCACTGCATATCCAAACTACAGTTTGCCTTTAGACATATAGAAATACAAGCATAAAATGAAACCAGTCAACATGATAAAATCTGCTCCAGTTCTCCAGGAATCAGGCATTGTTTGCAGAAGCTTGTATCCAAACTATGCGAGTAATCACAAAATGGATAAATGAATGAGGCTGGATTCATCTTTGTTACCGCATTAGAACATAAATCTCAGTAGTTACTTTATTTATCAACAGTTTGATCCCACTGCTACCAAAGATGTAAAAAACAGTAGAATAGAACATAATGCAGTGGCATATTTGAAGGACAGGTTTGCTGTGAGAAAGAAAGACTGACAGGGCTGATTTAACAGTCAGAGTAAATATTTAGAGTGCCTCACTCCAACATTTTCTTAGAGCTCAATGTCTGAATGTCAGAGTCACTCCAAGTGTTAGAAGTGTTTGAATCAGGACAGAGCGTTAGGAGAGTCATGTGGTACCCTCTGTGGACTGACAGTTTTCATTATTCTCTCTCTCCCCCCGCCCCATTACTCACTGTCTTTCAGCCTCCCTCCATCTCTCTCTCTTCCTCTTTCTCACACACCAACACACACACCCTGACACACACACCCTTACACACACACACACGCGCTCAGGGTCCAGAGACATAAACAGATTGTAGCAGCTGACCCGAGGGCATCTTGAGATGCTGAGAGTAATGACACCCGATGCCATGATCAGCAAGGTGAATGTGTGTGTGGTGTGTGTGTGTGTGTGTGTGTGCTGAGAGTGATGTCCTACTCACGATGCTGCATTTTCTTTAACCTATAGGCCTATTGTATTTTGTTGGTCAGATCTCACATTTTTTAAATAATAATAGGTCGGCCAATAGGTCTCATTTTTAAAGGTTAACTCCACAAATTGTCTACATTAAAGTTAATTTACAAGTCTTGGGGATTATTACTGAATATGTGAAATATGTAGTGTAAAGACTTTTGTGGCCCCAGAGGAAGCTGCATGTAATCAGATACATTGCCTCCAGTGATGTCAGTCAGTGGCGAAGTTGCATTGTGGGTAATGTGCACTCTAACACTCTAATGTGCAAAGTTTTTGGAGAGATAATTTGCTATAAATCGGGGTCAAAATTGGGTCATAGAATGAAAACCTGCAATAAATGATTGGCATGAGTTTGATATTTCAGTATTATAGTCCACCTGCATTGAGAAAACAGAGTAAACCGTTTCTTTTTTTTTTCAGTGGCAGCCTTTGTGGAACCTGACAAATGGTTAAGTAGATTCAGGAGTTTAACCCACAGCAATTAGAGCAGCATCCCAGTGTTCCCTGTCTGTTTCCCTTCAAACCAATACAACAAAAGCAAAGTCCGATTTTGAATGAACATATGTAATCTTTATAGATTAGAATATGGAAAATGTGAACAATTTTGGTACTGAAATGAATCCTGACTTTCTCTGTTCTTCCTTTTTGTTTTGACCACCATTTAGTCTTTGCCACATGACTCTGCTGTGTTGTCCTCTTCTACCCCCCTGGTCAATCCTCAGGAGAGTTCCAGGCTAACAGTGGGTGAATCAGTCCATGCCTTTGACTGCCCTCCACGTTACAAAGCTCCTTCACAGAGTGTGCTGGCAAATCGATAGCTGTGTTCTCCCCATAGCATACACAACTTTGACAGGTGTCCTTCCACACTCGCTGTCATACAGGGCCTTCTCTCACTGCTTCCTGAGCTGTGCTCTGCCAGTCTGGTTTAGCATTCTCCTCAGTGCACTGTGGACAGGATAATCCGCCAATAGCACCACTCTTGGAGGTCAAACCTGTGTGAAAAAGTCTTTGCAGTGGTCAGCCTAAATCTTTATGTGGGACTTTAAATTCTGACCTTGGTTGGCGCCGCTGTAGCTCCTTTTTTGTTCTGCAAATTCCATCCACATTTTGTAAACCCCAGAGTGACAGAATGGCCAAAATAAATATTTCTTTTTACAGATAATTCACAGTATTTGCAGAGCTATCCAAATGTAGCTTTTGTTTTAGGATGGTCCCATTAGTGTTGGGCATGTCAGGCAGCATCATGCTACCTGACACTATGTAAACCAACCCTCCTCCCAGGGATGAGCCGTCTAACTTGGGTCAGCTCCAAATCTTCTGGCTCACGGGGCCCAGTGTCTCACACCTCTCCCTGCCGCGATATGTCATCTGCTGGCTCTGACAGGCTGGTGGTCAGGCTGCTTTTACCGTAGGGAGGCATTGCTTTCTGGCAGCTCCTGTGTCACTAACTACAGGCAACTCCTTTCGTTACAGTGTGAGCACTGCAGTGAGTAAAACATTTACAATAAATGAGAAATGCATAAAGGAAAGCTGTGCTATAGCGAGGAGTGCAGGAAGTTTGGTCCTTGTTAAGGTCAAGAGGGCTGCCAGAGTGAGTGCTATATCTCATTCAGCACATTGAGGCCCCCGTACCAGTGTTTTGGCACCAAGGAGCCTTACGCACTGAGTGGGGACATTGTTACCTCTCAGTGAGTCTGTTTATTCATCATAATGAGAAAATGCAAGTGACACTGTCAAGCACGGAGCTGAAATACAGGGCGTGGAGGTTGCATGTGAGTGTTTTCGTGTAGAGCAATGGTTTTCATTGAAGCCACTCTGATAATGGACTGCAGAATAAAGATGAGTTTACTCACATTGAAAAGCCCTTTGGAGGGCTCGTTTTCTCTCTCGGGTCTCATGGCTGTGAAGCCACATGTTTCATCCTTCAATCAGCGCCTGCAGCCCTCACACACATACACCACGTTACGCTGATTGAAAAGATGAAGATTGAAAGGTCTTTTTTCTCCATGTAGAAATCGCTGAAGCATTTGTCGCATAATCACGAGCTTGGTGAGGATCTGCCTCTTTTCAAATCCTTGGGCCTCTTTATGTGACCTGCTTGACTTTCTCTTCCAGATTTTATTCAATAGGCCTGCACGAAAGGAAAACAAAGGTCATTTGGGAATATATTGCGACATTGTGTCCAATTGTGGCAGATTGATTTGCCTTGAAGACAGACAACAGAGGAGATCAATGGTTATTTTAGTGATAAGAATAGATTGAGAATTGGCTTCCCATTATGCAGCCAGTGTCACCCTCATTAGCAGCCATGGCAAAAAAATCTGTTTAATCTTGCATAAAACCTTTCACATCTTAGACCCCATGCAGGGAGCCTTTATTACAAGTCCTAGAAGGTCGCAATGCACTCGCTCATTAATTACATTCCATATCAAAGATAATAATAAACACACTGGTGGGCTGGACCGATTGCACCTTATGCTGTGTTCAAGGACGGCCCAACATGAAGTCAACTTTAGATGGATGGAGATCTGCAGGCGAGCCAAGAGCACCGGGGCTTGGCTTGTTTGTTTGTTTGGCTTTTTTAAGCTTTTCCCTGTGTTTTGTTTGCTCCTTTACCATGACAATAAGAACAGATGAAAGGAGCGGAAGGCAGAATGGGGCAGAGGAAGAGTAGAAAATGAGTGTTTTTCTATCCACCTCCTTCGCACGTCAGGAGGAGTCTGGAGTGAACACACAGCTAATGGCAGATTTTGTCTTTAATTACAGCGACTGTTTGAAAATATGAGGACCGTCTCACTGGCTGTTTTGTCAGATGCCATCACACTCCGTCCTTGGTGATGATACAGAGGAGCCCAGCTCTGAAAATAACAGCTTTGGTTTGCTGATCCGCCACTTGGCTAATTGTTAGCAGGCCGCCAAAGACACAGCATGAGCCCTGTCGCATCATTGTCTTTTTTTTCATTATTGTGTGGGTTGTAAGTAGAAGCTGTGAGCAGTGTGTATGCAGTGACACAAGCATGTCGCAAATTGTTTTTTTTTCTGTAATAGATGGTGTGTGTGTGTGTGTGTGTGTATGTGTGTAAATCCAAGTGCGTGCGTGTGCTCTTGTGTGCTCATCCGAGCTTGTGTGGATGTGCTGTGCATGCAGAATGAGAACAGTGTGTGTACGCATGGACAAGTGTCATCTCTTTTTGTCAACAAACACCTGTTTGTTCTCTGTTAATTAATTGTTTAACATAGTTTCAATTTGTCAAGCAGTTTGCTCTTGGCAAAATTAGCTTGCTAGCTTGCTGACGCTAGCTAGCACACCCCCTAATCAGTGTCCAGATGAATTATAAGCATTGACGTGGCCAGATGTTGCTCCACCATACATCCTGTAGAATATAAATAATAAATGACATCTGCTTATTTAGCATGGTGTAACCACACAGATGAGCAGAAAAGAAAAGAGGATGCAAGATTATTGTTACATGAGATTTGAAGATTACAGAAAACTCAGAAAAATGAAAATCTACACTACTTTTATATTACTATCAATAATACTAACAATTAACAAGTTCATGTTCTAAATGAGCTGCTGGTTTATTTATATTTCTAGGTTTTCATAATTCAATGCAAAAGTGTTGAGATATTGAGTCTGTTGTCATAATAACAGTGAATACTGTGTTGTCCCAGAGAGGGGCACTGCAGCAATGCATACAGCTCTGACTGTTAAACCAGCACTGCATCAGTATACAGCACATACACAATATAAATGGAGCTTTCTTCAGCGTGAGAGATCCAGACTGGAACATCAACAACACTTGAGCTGCGAAAAACAATCTGCCATGAACAGTGAATAACTGTTAAATAATGTACAATGAATTGAAATAACCATCTGCTTGTTCTAGTAAATTTTAATATGAGACTACAAGAAGGGCCCACTGACAAGCAGCTCTTCAAATGGGATTATTTCTAGTGAAATCAGAGACGTAAGAGCATTCAAACATTCTGTGTCACGTGTGAGTTGAATACCAGAAGGCAATATTACGACACGGCACTTAACAATCCTGCAAAGCAGGGTTTTTTCTCTGACCACTCTCTCTCTCATTATCAGGTATCACTGACAAGCATGATGGCTGTGTTGACAATGACGACGAAGCTCTCCGAGTCCATTAGCGACTGCGTCCCTCCATCAGTCAGAGTCGGTTAGTCTTTTGTCTTGGCTGCAGCTGTTCAGGTGTCATCCTTTAATGGCACAGTGCTCACCTCAGCTGTAAGCAGTATCAAACACCATTTACATTTAGAGGTTGTTTTTTGTTTTTTTTAAATATTCCAGTTTATTCATTTGAGTCACCCTAAAGGAAAGTGCTTTTGATAATGACAGATGTGTCATTGTCATTGTTTTGTTAATATAATTCTGTTACAGTCGACTGCAAGGCATACTGTGCAGCTTTGAAATACAAACATGTCCGACTCACAATAAGGCTAGACTATTGTGGCGCAGAAAATAAAAGCGGTATTATAATGTTTTTCGAACAATACAATACATACATGATTTATTTATTTATTTATTTATTTATTTATTTAGTTGTGTTCTATTTTAAGTTATTCTTTCCAGATGGTTAGTGTCTCAAAGATTCATTCCCATCAGTAATGAGTGCTGAGCTTTGTTGCCCAGGGGAATCCTGCCCACTGTTTGAATAGTGCTTCCACAACAATCGCTTTATGAAGAAAGACAAAAACACACTGTGAGAGGGAGATTAAAACAAGACACTTTCTGATGTTACTTTGCCTCAAACACATATCCCATGTCGCATGTGTTCCGTACATAATGTAGCTTTTTCAGCTTGGTCACAAAAGATCAAACATTTCCCTTGTTCTTCAATCGGAAATGAATATACCAAAGTTCAAACTATGTTCATCTGCTTGTTAAAATACATGAATTCGTGCATCCCTTTAAGGATTGCCATAGGCGTTTCAGTTTACAGGGCTCAAAGGACACTTGGAGTCAGCAGCTCTACAGTGACATATTTTCATAATAGAGATCAGCAAGCTGTATAATGAGTAATTATGAGTATCTGTTCGTAGATGCCTCCTTCTGCATGTACTCAAATGTATGGACATATAGAACTGTATGTGGTCATAACATGTGTGCCTTAAATGTAATGCAAACTGATACAAGACCACAAATATCTCAAACATTACCATAGTTTTAAAATGACGGTTAAGTCACCAACTACAACTACAACTACATTTGTTGCCACAGTATTTGCCTCCTTTTGTGTACTTTCAAGGGAATCTGAGTTCTTGTTACAACATTGAAGCTGTGTCCACACAAACAAGGATATATATATATTAGTAATTGTGTACTAACAACACTTTTTGTCATCTGTAATCACTCAGTATAAATCAAGGTTGTGTGTCAATATAATAGCCAAAATATATGTAGTCACCGCTGTGTTGTTGAAAAAGTTTTGCGTTTGTTTGATTATATTGATCCACGAAGGTGATAGCTGTAATATACAATTTATTCTGGCAACAGGAAGTGGACAAAGAATAGAAAGAGACTGTTTTATACTGTTTTTAAGTTTCAGTATTGACAGCCTGAAAACACAAGTGTGGATGGAATGCTGTTCCGCATGTAAACAACATTTTTATCCTCTATTAGTGTGGACAAGGTATGAGAGCAAAGTAGAAAGCCTTTTCTGAAAGCCATAAATCTGAGCAGCATGCTCAGTAATTCTTGAGTCGGTGGTATTGATCAATAATCTTATGAATCCTTTAACCATTTATCATGATCTTTTTTGTTAGCAGATGATAAAGAATCGTATGTATTGTCCTATTAAGATCATCTGAGATGATGGCAAAGAAAGCAGTAATAAAACACACTGTTTCTTTATGACTTTTATTTCCTGTTTTTTTCATACAGTACATATGATGCACCTGCTCAGCTTGATAGCTTCTGGGAAAATCTGAAGAAAAGAAAATCACTGGCATGAGATGATACACCTTCATTGACCAGCAGAGAATCAGCATATTATTGATGCTTCTTGTGTCAAACAGAGTGTGTGAACGGCACAGCAAGCATCTCTTGAGTGTAGAAATAAAAGCCAAGGTCATAATCATCCAAGTTTGCCCACATATTAGAGTACAAAAAAAGCATGATACCTGTGATTAAACACCAAATTCAGATTAAAGTTAAATGTAATACTGTAATACATATATGTATGTATATATATATATATATATATATATATATATATATATATATATATATATATATATATATATATATACACATATCTATATATAGTCATTTTGATGTGACTTTATCAATCATTGGTATAAACTCCAGATTAGAAACCCTTTGACAAGTTTTTATCAGGCCACTAGCGAGCCAGAGCATTACATATTTGCTTATTTGATAGTATCCGTGAATGGATGTAAGCTGTTGAGTGGAATTAATTTTCTAAATGCTAAATATGTACTTGTTTCTCACAAAAAAAGTTAATAACAACGTACCAACCGAGCCTTCGTGTGTTCCCTTTTAATTGTTTCAGAACATGGCAACATGGTGATAACAGGTCCAGGTCCAAAGGGGTAAAACCTGCCCGTCCTCGTCAAAAAAAAAAAAAAAACACCATAAAGGCCAACAGTGCAAGAAGTTTATCACGACCCATATTGTACAGTGGCGGCCTCTAATGGCTGTAGCAATTGTTTTGACAATAAACGAGGAAGTCAGGTGAAGTGGTGTAAAGCGCGCCAATGTCAGCAGGCGAAGAAGGGATGGACCAAGAACCGGGCCTTCACCCAGGATACCACCTTTTGTGTCCAGCGTTTAGGCAAAAGTCAACGGTGAGTCATATCAACTAAATATTTTAACTATTTAAACATATCTACATTCATAACTGAAGAAACATAAAAAATGTGAAACCGTATTCCTGAAATTCCTGAACCATACCAAGTAGTTTTCTTTTCATAAACCCTTGCACCCATAAACTGCGTGCTTATGATGATGCTATGCCTGTCGCTGGTCGTGTTGTTGTGGGAACGATTTTGGGAGTCAACAGTCAGTGACCTATTCAGGTGTTTAGGTATATGGACATATTGGGCAAAAACACACAAATCAAAATGGCTGAGTGATGAGGGTTTATTTGTGGTGTGCTTTAAAATATATGGCAGCTAATCTGTCAAAATGGTCACCTTGTTTACAAACTGCATGATCGTCTGGCAGCTTGTGCTTTTGCCCTGAGGAGTATTGCTTCAGCAATTAAATTTTGGTGAGAACAGTGTTATAACCAATCAAAAGAATGGCAAGGGCTACAAAAATAAAATCCAAGTGGTAATCAACCTTAGTTTTCATTTAACTATGAATCACAATGCTGCTCCAGACGACCTGAAATGTTGTGAGCATTGAACCAGACGATCCCATGACATACTGTAGCCTTTGTCATTTGAGTATGAGGTTGGGAGTCAGGCTATGAAGCTTGATTATCAGCAAATGCATATACATTTCCTCACACACACACACACACACACACACACACACACACACACACACACAGAATGATCTAATGAGGTTACATGGGACAAGCTTGCATGAATTAGTTGTTACACTGAAAGGTTGAGGAGCACACGGGTCAAAATGTTAATTACAAATTGTCTCCGTTCATAGAGAGTAAAGATTGTAATTAATCCTGGACGGGACGCATTCACATTAATGTACCTGTGTGGCCCACAAACAGTGTCTCACACATTTCTCAAGAGCATAATTAAAAAAGTTATTCACCCCAGATTAATGTTAAAGCCAGAGGTGAAAAAATAATAAAACATGACTTCATCTATGACTGCATCCAGATTAGGCACAACCTTACATGATTATGTTATTTTTTACATTAAAAGCAGAAGTACTCCAGGAATTAATAATAAGAAATCAGAGAATCAAACATCCTTTGAGTTCCTCTAGATTTTTAGTACCAACATTTATCAAAATATCACACTCTGTTGAGCATTTATTAGTACACATCCTCATACCTAAATGACAGAATTGGTCATTTGTCAGTGACTCCAAAACATCATATATGGCGCTGACAGCGTTACCGTATTTAACTATGTGAAGCATTCAAAGTTGGGTTACGTTTAGGCATCAAAGTGGCTTGGTCAGATTTAGGAAACGATGATGGTTTGTGTTAAAATACGTATATTAGTTACATAATTGTAGTTATCTACATTACATTACACTACTTTATGTTATGTGACAACCACCATTGCTGCTAGAAGGAGGAGGTTTGTGTCCGGTCAAGAAGGCATGGGACATTCATCCAGGAGACCACTGTTAGGTCTAGTTAGGTTCTTTTAACTTACCAACATAGTTACAAATCGATACTCAATAATTAGCGTCATGTAAGTTACTTAGGTAACGTAGGTATGTTTGTAACATAAATCGTAAAGTGATTTTAACCCAAACCGTGGTGTTTTCCTAAACCTAACCAAGTAGTTTACTTGCCTGAACCTAACCGAACTGCGACCTTACGACGGAGTGTATCACTGTTATGCTGCAACAGTCCTGTTGTTTTGGAAGACGCTGACAATCGACCTATTCAGTTGTTTAGGTATGAGAACATGCTGGTAGAAACATTTGCTGACTTCCTTCCTCACTCTCTGACATATCAGCTGATATTTTCCCTGATGTTATGGCGACAGGTGACCAAATGAAACACACCGTTAGCTTGATGAAACCTGTAGATTTCTGGATAATGGGATAATGTGAGTACAAAACTCAGCAACATATATAACAAGGGTCTAGTTGTTTGTACAAATGATAATGAAAAATGTTACGTACAATTCTCTAGGTATATTACTCAAAGTTTATGATAAGTCAACACTGACTTTGGCTTCATATGCACCAGACACGAACAGCAGTCTCCTGGGTTAGAGTCCTGTGTCTGACCCGTTCCATCTCTCTACGCACTCACTCTTTTACTACATCATCTGATTTGCTCCTTCGCTCCCGGCAGTCGCCCATGTTTTTGGGGAGGACAGCCTTGTTAGTATGCAGGTTTTCAGATCAGTGTCAGTCCAAACATGCACAATATTACACTGTGAGAAATCATATTGAAACAGCTTTGAAAACTGTTTGAACAGATATTAGAAAGATAGCAGCATCTATGGATGATGACGTTCATCTTGGAGCTATATTTACACAGCTTTTTGGCACAGAGCATTGGATCATCCTCTCAATATCTTTTCTTTTTGCCCGTTCTTTCATCGCGGGGCACTTTAACAGCCTTCACTCTAGAAAGCCAAAACTCTCTAATGCATTGTTGTTCACTTCTGGATCAGCACCACTGACTATGAGTTGAACTTTAAAATTTTGGAGGTTCCATAGTTTGTCTGCGCTCTTACATCCAAGTGACCTTTTTTTCTTTTTCTCTCAAAAAGGAAATCGTTCCCTCCCAAATCCACCACAGGAAATGCCCTGGAGACTGTCAGTGCTCACAATGTGGGTCTCCCACACAAGGTCAGTGATGCTGCTCCAAAAGGTGTCTCTTCTCCAGTTGTAGCTAGAACACAGACTCATAGATCACAAATTCAGACTGGTGACTCCAGACACAGAGACACACCTAATATACTGTATCATATCTAATCACCCTTGAAGAAACACACAGTCATTCGCGAAAGAAAGCCCTGCCTTACAGCTGTATGGTGAAGCTGGAAGGGAGCTAATTTTTGGTGACCTTCAAAGTTGCAGCTTCCCAGCGTAAAAGCATAATGACTGTAATTACTACAAGGCAAGACATCATTGCGAAATGACTAATGTGACCATTAGAGCTAACAGCGCGTATAGTGCTCTTCAAGGCAAGCCTACGCAGACGTCAAAGTCTCACAATGCAGCAAAACAGCTAATTAATACAGAGCAGAGTAAATGAGTACACAAGAACCAGCTTCATCCAGGCCAGCGTTAATTGAAAGGGTTCTCATTTTCTGTGCCGGCCCTCTCAAGGTGACGGAGCATGTTGTGGTTAGATTAAATATTTATTGAGGGGTGTCATTACATTGCCATTATCATTTAGATCAGTTCATTAAACAACAAGATACACCAATGATGAGACAATTACGGTTGTTAAATAAAACAGGATGAAAAGAGATAAAAAATAAGACTGCTGCAACTGAACGCATGCACTCTCAGTGCAGATGTGTGTAATGTACACAAACATGAACATGTTCTACTCACTCTGGAGGTCACTGAGCTGGATCCCAAGGTAATCGTTGAACAGTAGTTCTCGGTAATGCTTGGAAAGAAATGACTTTGATAATCATTAACCCGTGCTGGGAAGTCTAGGCAACACAATAAATTGATGACACACTGGGTTTGCACGCTATGTCACTCACGTATGGTTTTATACAATATTTTCAAATTCTTTGAACCTCGCACATTGTTGTTTATGATTACCTGGTGACACAGTGACGGTGGCACTTATAGAATTCAAATTATACTGACAGCAACAGATTTACAGCAATGACTCATCCATGTACTGTAAGTCATTTGAAATGTAAAAGAATCATCTGTGAATTTATCCATGCATTTAAAATACATTTCTTTTTCCCCAGCTACAATGTGGTTTAAAAAAAAATATCTCATACTAAAAACATAGCAGTAACTAAAGTAAATGGACTGCATTTATATAGTCCTTTTCTAGTCTTAGCAACCATTCAAAGCACTTTACAGCACAAGCCAGCATTCACCCATTCACACACACATTCATACACTGGTGACACAGGCTAGAATGCAAGGTGCCATCTGCTAAATAACAATTTATACACACTCACACACTGAAACATCAACATGAAGAATGAAGGGGCATGGGATCAAACCGCCGACCCCCCAACTAGTGGACGACCGCTACACCACCTGAGCCACAGCAGTCCCACATAATTCGAAATGTGTTGGAGTTGTTTTTTCTTCTGATGAACAAAAACATATCTGAGACTTCAACTGCTGTCACTACTGCTCTCAGAGTATTTACATACATAGTATTTCATTAATACTGTAAAACCCAGATGGTCCAGCCTGTGCTTGGCAGTAATTCAAGCGCATTCTGGGAAATATTGGAGACTGCTCTTGTTCACTGCAGGTAAGCCAGGTAAAAAGAAAAGCAGGTACAGCAGAAATGTAAATCTTTATCATTTTTTATCTGACCCACATCTGAAGAATTTTGTCAAAAAATATACATAAATTACAAAGGCTGAGACTCTGAAGGTAAGCTCTTCATGACGCACTCTGTTTTCCGGCTGTATGACTCACGTATGTTTAATGCAATATTTACAAATTCTTTTAACCTTGAAAAATTGCTTTGGTATTCTCTTCATGATTACCTGGTGACACAGGGATGACACGCTATAGAATTTTAATTTATCTGACAGCATCAGATTTATGGCACTGACTCATCTAAGTCATTTCAAATCCAAAGAGTCATGGGGGCTTTAGCTTCGTTAGCTGTGTGTTTAACAACATGTTATCTTCCCTGCATAGCTACAACATGTTTTTTTAAAGAAACAAACAAATCTTTTTATTAAAAGCCTATATTTAATTAGTAACCTTAGGGCTTTGGTGTCAGTCAGTATCAATCTGGCTACACTAACACTAGCCTGAACAGAACAGAACATATTTCAAAAAGTGTTGGGGTTGGAGTGTTTTACTTCTTCTTATGAATAAAAAGATATCTGGGACTTCTGCTGCTCTCACATCCTTTACCTACAGTATAATACATGTCCTATCCATAGTAAGACCCAGATGGCCCAGCCTGTTCTTTGTGGTTATTCAAACGCATCCTGGGAAATATAGGCGATTTCTCATGTTCACCGCAGGTGAGCCGGGTCGAAAGTAAAGTAGGCACACCAGAGAAGTAAATTTTTTTTCATCAAATCCAAGAATTCCCTTAGAAGAGGTAAAAACCTGACATAGTTTTGCCTGCATGCTATAGAATTCCATTGTTGTACAACATCTTAAACATCTGAAAAACTTAATAATAAAGTATAAATTGTAATAAAGTGAAATGCAAAATATCCTTGATGGTTCAAGTTTCTTCAAAAGTTGTTAAAAATGAAAAAGATAAAATGTCAGCCTTATCCTGTAAACAAAAAGTAACCTCACATCACACTGATGAATTATAGCGCTGTGAAAATATCTGAGTGTGATATTTCTTGTAAAGCAACACACACAATAGATACTGCTTTCTCGCTGAATGCCTCTGGCTTGCTGGTGGATGTCATGTTCCCTGTTCGCTTGTGTGTTTGATCTCTTGCAGTTATAAATGAAAAGGTGGCATTCACTGGCAGATTAAGCAGTGAAGGATTTCTTCTGCGAGAGCTCGAGCTCGCTGGTGAATGCACAAAAAAAATCGCAATGATCTACGGATGTGGCCCTTAGAAAAAGAGACTGAAAGATGCCCTCTGCTGTGTGTGACAAGTGCTTAATGTGAATGATTGCGTAGCCATGTCCAATGCATCTCCAGCAAGGGCCCTATTTTTAGAAAAGTACTTCTAAATGTCCACCAGCTTGATGTACATCTCCTACAGAGTATGAGGGAACAGAGCACTTTATCTTGATAAGTGCAGCAGTTTGATGGAAGCTGCAAAATGTAACACATACGCACATCTGTTTGGCACAGGTAAAATATATGAGATCGTGCAGATGTCTCACAATTAGAATGATGCCTGAGAAGTAAACAGGATTATTTATAAGCAAAGAAAGTGAGACCTACTGTAGAAAATATGTCACGCAGAGGTCCAGGTTTGTAATCATCTTGTTGGGTCTGAATTTTATTCCTTTTTGTGTTATAGGCTACACTAATTAAATTCTGTGATTAACTTTTGGTTTTTTATTATTATTTTGACCTTTATTGAGGCCTCTGTTAGATTCATTTATTTGTCTGTTTGCATCTTTTATTCCAGCCTGTCCTCATCAGAAAAATGACCACATGAAAGCAGCTTATTACAACTCATATTTCGAAAATTGAAAACATTGTGAAAATTTAAGAATTTCCTATTTGAGTTGAGAGTGCTTGAGAGGTCGGACAGACACTGATGGTGTTTTACCCCATCTCCGCTTTAGAATTTGATAATCAGACTCTTTTCCAGAAAGTGAGGCCATTTTGGTCAGCCATCAGTTTGAACTATGCGGATACATTAGGAAATGAGTCGAGGCTGCTGCTCACTGAGTTTTGAGTGGATAGCAAGGTTGTTTGTTTTTTTTGAAAGTGAGGATTTTTTTTTGCAGAATGCTGTTTGGAGGTGGAGACGTGGTTTTGTAGAAAGTTGGGGTTTGATATGTTGTCCTAGTTAAGGTTGGAGTTAAGGATCACAGAATACATTACCTCAGTGCAGGTTGAGGTAAGATTTAGAGTTCTTCCAGCTTCAAAAGTATCTGCGTTTCCTTCAAACAATAAACAACATATTCAAGGTCAGTTGAACCAGGCCCAATGTTACATTATGATTATTCTAGTGTATGTGAAATTTGCAGCAACATAACTTTGCATAATGACTGCAGTCCAGGGCCAATTTCTGAGCAACTGCACAAAATTAGCATGAGAGATGCATATGTTTAATTATTTTGCATCTGAACTCTTTGAAAACACACAGGCATTTCCATTCGGCCTCTGAATCCAAAAGCGTGGATTAAGACCATGCTGGGAAATATTCATAAATTACAGTAGGCTTAATTACTTTTAGTCATAGAGGTTCTAATGAGAAAAATGATTCACGTTTAAAAAAAGGAACAAATTATTCGCCTGTTGAACAAAAAAAAGAAACACAATCATATTGCTGCTGCCGTTCGAGGAACCAGACGTGTTGAGCCCGCGGGGCAGCAGAGTGGTGCTGCTGTCACTGACTGTTTTTATTTGGACAGATTGGGGAGTTTATGACCATATTCAAGGTGATATTGTAGTTTAGCGTCAGTCCAGTTTTCCATAACACAGGCATGATTTGTTTTCATTTTAATGACCCATTACAGTGAGTGACCCACAATGAGTGAGCAAACAATAGGCTGAAATGAACACTGTACACTTGAGTAACTATATTTTTTGTTGTGTGAAGGTCACAACTTGTCCCTTCAAAAAAAAAAAGAAAAAAACACAACAGCTTCCCAAAAAGCTTTTTGAGGTCACAGTAAAGTGGAGAAGGTGATCTTGACACTTTTTACACATGCTTCAAAAGCTACGAGCTCAGAGAGAGACTAGATATCATTTGTTCAGAGTGAGAAGTGCTCAGAAGTGTTTCTCTGCGAAGGATGGGGAGCAGGGATTCTTCCGTGCTCTGGCCAGTCTTCCTCTGATTTAGATACGTGGTCATTGGAGGCTTCTCTGACCCAAATGGGTTTTCAGAGGCATTCTGGGCATGAAGATGTAAGCCCGACCAGGTAAAGAGGATCTGTAATTGGACTAACTTTAACAAGGCTGTTACTTTGCCATAAATCATGACAAGTGAAAGTCCTGTGCCCTCTATTCAGTGCCCTGAAATAGTGCTGGAGGAAAAAATTAACTGTGCTCTGCTACAACTTTCCTCTTCAATCCAGTGGGGGTTTATTGGATTTTATCCTGCTGGGCTTACAGTGTAGTGTGTGCTTTGTAGTAACGCCATGAGGCTCTGTGGTGAAACCCTCACTTTTCCTATATAAAAGGGAAAAAAAAGCACATTTATACAGGTACAGCATAACAAGATTTAAAGAAAAAATTAAGCAGGCTCAACAATTTTTTTAATTTTATTTTGCATACTCATTTAATTGAAACGTTGACTCCAGTTGGTTCTGACTGACGGCACTTAACTGACTTCTAACGAAGACACTGTTAAATCTTTTATTTCGGCTGAGTGCTTAAATTTAAAAAATGTTGTGTTTGGAAATGTCACTCAATTTCAGAGAGTCTGGTAACTATCCAACAGTTATTTCTGATCGCACTCCATGTTGAGAAAGTGTCTACACCCAGCTCTTTGAAAGAAGAGATGGTGTTGTCTGACAGCACGGGTTCAACATGTTAACATGCACACACGAGTTCCCAATTTTATTATTTACATGATACATGAAAAACATAGTTATCAGGTTTTTTCCACTTTATCCTCGCCTACTTGTGAGCGGCTGACGAACAAGTAAAGACAACACAGCTAGCTTACCATCAGCCTGCAGCTTGTCTTTCAGACGCTTAACCTTTGTGCACGAAGACAATCAACTGACTGGTACTGGAAGTACCTGAAAGGAAGGAACAGATTTGTGCAACCGAACATTTTAACAAACTGAATTTCTATCTTTTGTTGTTAATTGTTGAATCGGGCGGTATTTTTTTGTTGAATCTTTATATTTGAACTTGCTTGACCCTACAATCTAAATAGCTACCAGGGTGAAGTCGGGCTGTTGTTGTATCTTTTTAAAGAATTTGAAAATGTACAGTACATGACAGTTACCTACCTATAACTGGTGTCAGACTTTCTTACATAATTTATTATCATATTAATGTCATAACTGTGGTACATGCCACAGTCTTGCCCCAGCATATGTATATTCAGATTTCTTAAACTGAGGATCACTGCAACCAAGATATGATGTTTATATAAGCAAACAGAACAGAGATGGTTAAAAAAACACTTCTAGAGTGTGCACATAAAGACTCATTCTGTCTGTGCTGACAATGATGCATTATTTATATTTGAACAGTAGCAATAATTGCAGGGGATCAGGCCATAGAAGGTGTCAAAAAGGGCCACAGAAACTAGAATAATGTGATGACATGCAGGGTCTGTACAGTATCGACAAGACAATAAGATGAGGTGAGCAAAGAGCCATCGCGTCAGAAGAGCCAGAGGAGCGAGCTCGTCTGTACAATCCATCTTCTACAAATTATGAATGAACCTTAAACATGAATCTTTTAGTGTGAGGCTGACAAGACAATGAGTCCCAGTGAAAACATGCACTAAAAATAAAAGAAACATAAAGAAAAAGCAGAAACACAGCTGAGCAAAAGCGGCAGTAATGACTGAGCTGCACATTTCTTGTTAAGTGAAGTGTTATATTAAATCTTAATAACTATAATAAAATGATGGGGTGTGATACTGTAATTGATAAGTTGGGGTGAGAGATCCAGCTGGAAGTGGGAGTGCAGAGTTTCAGTTTACTTAATAAATACCCTTTTAACTAAACTACTCTTATTTACTCTTATTAGCATCACTGAGAGCTTCATCCTCACGCTGGGCTATAAAGCATCTGCAAATAAAATTTTGAATGCCTGATAATTATGACCTTTTCATGAAGGAGTCACTTGCCAGCACGAGGCATTTGTGCCCCAAGAGCCTTATTTATTGAAGCATATTCAAACCAATTCCGGTTTATATATAAACACAATGCTGCAAATGCAGAAATCCATGGAAACCTAATTATTTGTGAACTTTGAAGCCACGCATCAAACATAGGAAACTAGCTGGAAATTTCTAACTTTTGTGGTGCCAGAGCTCAGACTTGTTTATCACCTCAATACCATCTGCACTAATTACTACAGGCACTGACTACGATTCTGTAAATATATGTGTACAGATTTATATATTCATTCTTTGCGGAAACTTTTGCACACACACACATTGCTGTATTCTACACAAGTAGCTGAGAAACACAGCCCTCCTCCAACAGTGAAATGACACAGCTCTGTGAGAACTAATGCAGAGTGACTACCTCATTCACACTCCATTAGTCTGATTATGAAATTTAATAGGGTTGATGATGAAATTAGTTCCATGAAGATGTAATAATTGTAATCACAGAGGCTTATTAATTAATTGGTTAAACAAGGACGCTTGGAAACTGCTCAGTCATGATGTGTCAAACTGTTCAGTATTTCTTTTTTCATGAGAAGAAATAATGATAAATGAATGATGAATCGGGCACAAGTTCGTACATGAATACATAAATTTAGCCAGGTGGACGCACATGTAGGTAAAGTTTAGTGTACGTTCTCAGCACATTCTCACTCCCAACTATGACGCTCTATCTCCTCCTCTAGTGTCAGTTTTGCATGTGAAGGGCTCAATCAAGTTAATATGCAATAAGCAACGTCCAGTCAAACTTTCAAAATAAAGCTTACGTCACATATTTTGACATATTATGACTTTTGGGCTGTTAATAGCGTTGTTAAATTGTCGCAGGTCAGTTGTGTTTAGGCACCAAAACTACTTGGCTAAGTTTAGAGAAAGAACATTGAGTTAAAATAACTCAGTTCAGTACAGACATATTTACATCACTTACATTATGTGACATAAATAGTATATTTGTACACCTATTTTTGTGTGAAAGAGGGACGTTTGGTTCCGTAGTTTTTTCGCACCTGTACATTTGCATACGAATGTGTTCTTTAAGTGATATCCATAACAATGATGCTCAATATAGGGAAACGTGGAAACCTTGAGGTTAATGTGACAATACTTGCAGCACCCTCATCAGCTCATCATACGTATAACCCTAACTGCACCTTACATATAAGAACACTTTCTTAATACTTACTGACTATTCACAGTGCAGTGGATGCACTAATTGTTAATCAGTCTCTTTTTTGCTTTTTAATTAAAAATTAATTATTCTCTGTTGCTACAGAGAACCAATCAAAGGCACTGCACTATATGTAAAACACTTGATTACTGCAATACGGAATAAGAGACTGCACCACTGTGTTGAATTAATTTAAAGCATAGAATAGACAATATTTCTTACTGAGCCACAGTAGAGGGATACATCTTCTTAATCGATGTCTTGGCCTATTAAGGCTACCAGCAGTGGTGGACTCAGGATGTTTGAGGGGCAGGGGCGAAATAAAAAAGGGCACCAGCATGTTTTATCCACTGGAAAGGGGCACCCTAGAGGGCATTATATCTTGTTTTTTTTTCTACCATAGGGGCATCCAAGATGGCACTTATGCAGTGTTTTTCAAATGTGGGGGCACTATAGTAATTGCCAGTTGAAATTAATGGGATTTTTATTTCTGGGTGCCTGATATCCCAAACTAACCTGTTCAATGTTAATGTATAGAAACAAACAAAAAAACAGATCATTTAGCGTCATTTTTGGTGTCTTTTTAAATTAATTTAATGCCAAGCAACTAGTAACATATTTACAATGTTGACTATGTTATTTGTATATTATTTTTGCCAGAAATGTTCATCAGTTCACAGCGTCTGTGCAAAAAGAATTTGAACTCAATGTGTGGAAAGTTGAGCAGTTCACAGTATGTTGATACAAATAGAAGACAGTGAATCCTCCACCCCCTGAGCCTGCCTGCAGACCATAAAGCTGCATCTGTAGACCGGTTTAATGAGCCATCATGTGTCGCAAGATGAGGGCCTTATCTCAGAAGCAATAAAAAAATTCTTCTCATAGTGCTCCTCTCTTTCCAAGCCGAACCTTTGAAATGCTAAGACCTTTCTTTTCCTCATCTTATTATTTCCTCTAAGGTCACGACGGGTGTAGTCTTCACCAGAAAGAATGCTCTGTAATTGCAATCATGATTTCACAACAACTTACAGTACCCTATAATTTTTGCCCTTTCCAAGAGAATAAGACATTACAGATATTCAGCATTAGAGTTCCCCCGGCTCCTAGGCTGGAAAAATAATTAGAAACTCAGTGGGAGGTGGCACCTAATACAGCAATTACCTTATCCAATACCTTGACTATCATTGAAAGGTTCCTGCAAGTTCAGAGAGAGCGCTGCAGCTGAGAGCGGCTCCAACAAAAGACCATTACTGATTAAAAAAGTAAAATTAATAGTCACACAGTTGATCTCCACTGTTTGTCTATTGGTTTTAAATCTTAAAACTCTTCATTTACCTTGAAATATGATGCTCTCTTGTTTAGATTAAACTAATATTCTTGCTACAGAGGAATATGAAGATGTGTAGAATCTGTGTTCTTTCAGGGAATCTTTGATTTGGAATAAAAAGTGCCATAAACTATCAACTTCAATGTTGTCCTCATAATCCAGGAGGCCTTTTTCTTCTCCTCAGGTTTTATTATTGTGCTTTTTACTTTTCTCTTTCTCTCACTTTTTATCTTTCAAAGTGTCTTGACACAACTACTAAAATACCTTGGAGAGCCATAGAAAATGGCCCGTCTTCTCCAATTAGAATTAATGATTTACTTATTGCAGATGTCAATCATAAAACAGCCTTGAAACATATGGGCGCTATTGTCACTAACTCCTTTGTGGTTTGGTGCAATATTGAACCTTTTTAATCAATAAATAAATGCATTTAATGATCAGTCCCCCTGTGGAACAACCTCACTCTAGGATCTGTGCCTTTTACACACTCAGACTGTGCAACAAATATAATGTCTCTTTTTATCTAGGAAAGGGCAGAAATGATAGAGTAAGTTGTTGTGAAATCTTGATTGCAAGTACAGAGCGTTCCTTGTGGTGAAGCCCAGGTGTTTGCAGTAATGCTCCCTGGTTTTATTACCAACATTATTAAACAGATGTTAAGAAGTTAAGGTTTATGACACATTTCACTCATGGCGAATGTTGAGGATCAAACGCTACACAGATATGGCAGAATCTCCACAGGTGATTATTACTTAATATTGAAATCAGCCCTTCTTAACTATAGTGATATTTTATTGCATGTCTGTCAATGATTTAGATTATTCTTTCCTCCATGTATCAAACAGCGATCATTCAAAAGTAATATAAAGTTAATGTTTGTGGGGGTAAATACAATACACATGCTTCTACACAACTCAATTTAACTGCTTTGTTAATTACTCCCTTAAGCCATCGGCTCCTACTTATTTGTTCTTTATGCGGAAATAAAATAAAACTGAAATAGAGACTGCATTTGCGATCAATAGAGCCATGTGTTTGCCTGACAGACAAGATAGCACCATTAAGTCCCGAAGTGCTCTGAATAACTTCCACATGCCTTCAGTCTTAACAGGCACTTCTGGCAGTCAGCGGAGATCGCACAAGAAGGCACTTGACTGCTTGCAAATACCGCATTGGGGCAGAGTCAGTGTTCCAGCTGCTTGCTCGTCCACTGGCCAAACATGACACACATTCACACAGTCACTTTCATTAACTTTGTTTTACATAAGAACAGTGAGTTCTCCCACTCAACATTCTCAGTTTGGCTGGTGTGACTGACTTTTCAGTAATGGCATAAACTTTTGACCAGGAGGCTCATTACAGAATCTTCCTCAGTCCTCCTCTTAACTTTAGGGTGGCATTTAGGATTTTTGGTAAAACTTTCCTAACTAAATTTAGTTAAAAAAATCATATCTTTGGATAGGAAGTTAACTAGCTATTACAGAACTGTCCTAACTGAGGGATTTACTGAGTTATGTTGGCATAGGCCAGACCCTGTACTAAATATAACTGCCAAAAATAGCAGCACTGTTGTTGGGTTTGTAGGCTATAGCAATGAATAGGGAACAACATGAACACACAAAAAATATATATAATGAAAAGCCTGCAAACTCCCTTCCAGTAAGTTAGAACTGGTGATGGAGGTGAAACGTCTTCAAGAAACTGAAACAAGTCCAGCTGTCTATGGTACGGCACTTAGAATTACCAAGACCTGGATGACTGAGAACCTTCATCAACATATATGATGAAAATGTTACTCAAACCTTAGTTGTTGGAGACGCTCACACTGATGCTAAGGTGCGTTCCATGTACCTTAGAAGTTAGAAGTCAGAGTTGTTCATGACGTCATACCAATTTACAGAACAAGAAGTCGGAAAGCCAGTTCTAGTCAGGTTAGCCACTGTTAGCCATTGTTAGCAAAATCTTTTGATAACAACGCCTGAAGCAGTATTTTGTGCCTACAAACACTGAGGCAACACGTCCACAGATAGAAGATGGATGGTACTCTGTGTAAGACTGACTTAATGAGACGAATAAGGAAGAATTGCTCATAAACAGTACATTCTACAGCTTTCAAAGCTGTTGATGCACGGAGCAGCCATCTTGGATTTTGAGGTTGGAGTTGGTGAGGTGCATCCAACTTTCTGTGTTAGAAACCGAACTTCAGGGTCTATTCTAGTCCAAACTGCAACTTGGAGAAGCTAACAATGATGTCAGCCTGCTGGAGAAGCAAACATGGATGTTAGCCTGTTTGAGAAGCTAACACTGCTGTTAGTCTGCTATCTCCAAATTTTCCCGTACCATGTAGGCTATTAATGGATGTAAAGTATAGCCTCTCCTCCACCTACAAGATTTTTGTCTCAAAGCTAAGATTGAACGTGCGTTTATTCATGTCCATTACACCAAGCTAGCTAGCCAGTGACAAGTGAAGTGAGACAGCTGTTGTAATTGATACAGGCAGTCTTGTGTACATTAAGCACAGATACAAGCATGACAAGTGCCAGAGTGTACAGTTCTTGTTAGGATATCTTAAATTAACACCTGGGACAGGACATAGCCATGAGTTTGGGAAATGCTTCCGTAATAAGAGGATGTGATTTTCCCTATCTGTGAAACTTAGACCATTATGCTTAGACCAGTGGCATCAGCCAAGGAGAAATGGTTTTGACTTTGTGTGACATGAAGAGTGATTTTGAACAACTAACTAATATAATATTCTGATGTATGTATGTATATATATATATATGTATATATATATATATATATATATATATATATATATATATATATATATATATATATATATATATATATATATAATTTATTTAATTGTAGTCCATTTTTGTTCTAGCATGACTATTAACTCCCCCAGACACAAAATCATTATCACTTTTTGTCAAAGGAACAAGGTGATGTCACTTTGGTGCAGTGTTAAACCACTTGAATGTCAAGAATATCATGTAATTGCCTTCCCAGGTTGAAAATATAACCTCACAGGGTTTCCTTTCTCTCAGTGCCGAAGGGAAATAATGTGTAGGAGCTAACCTGACACATTAGGTATATATAGCAACTTTCATTATACGACCTAACCCAATTTGTCACAAGTGATCACAGCCATGTGACGTTCTGCTTTAGACCTTTAGCATGTGTTCGAGCATGAATTTGAGCACCGCTGGTGTAAAGCTTAAAACTGAGAGAGTGAGATTGTTAACTACAGCAACAGGGATTCTCATGTCCTACCACCTTTTTTCCCAAAGGGACTATTAGAAAATGTTTCAATGTTTCACACCAGCAGGGTGCAAGAATAGAGAAGACGTAGAGCATATGTTCATTATAAATGTGTGACATTGGATAGTGGTGGCGCTTTCAGTTCGTCACCTAACGTTGGTCGCATATACAAACACATGCACAAACACATTTTCTGCTCCCGTCAACCTGTCAAAAAAGTCCAAAAGGACCGAACTGTTGTGGAAGTTTCTGTCTTGTGAAACATGTAAGATTATGAAAAAAGTCTCTTTATTGTGGTGCAGAAAACGAGCGAGCCCAGCATGCCAAAATCTCATGTTGGTGGAATTCATCAAAGAGAGCAGCGAGCAGCTTTTCCCTGCTGTACAATCGTGAGACATGACCTGCGGGACATTTCTTTTTGCTCTGTCAGACCTGAATGCAATGTGACAGGCTGTAGGATCAAAGACAGGCCCAGTTTGACTCCTTGCACAAGTTCTTATGACTTATATGACTAATAACACCAGGAATCTGACAAGTAGTTGATGGAGAGTTGGTTAAGAAAGTTTAATCAGCTAGGTTCATGCAGAAACTTTCCTTTCATTTGTTGATATGATCACCTGAAACAAACTGGAAGAGCTCAGGAATCTATTTGCTGTCTAGAGGAGACTCTAGCAAAATCTCTGCGGCATAATTAATATTTGGTTCATCTGTTGTCAAGAATAGTTCAAGCAACACACTCTACATTTGTCAGTTAATATGAAGAGAGTCTTGTGGCACTGATGTCTGTTTTTGTTGAAACATTCTCCGCAGTGTACCCTGCAGGTCGATTCATCCCATAGTTTGTAGTATTAAACGATAGCCCTTTAAAGTCTGTTTTAAAAGCATGCAGCATTTTGTCTTTATATTTATACGCCTCTGTCTCAGAGTAAACAAGTCCTTCAGTAAGCCTCCGTAATGAGCTCCTCTTTTTATTCTTTTATTTTCTTTCAAATGTCGCTAGCTGCTACAATTAATTTATCCCAGCACAGCGTTTATGAGAAGAGATGACTACAGACTCCAGCATTTATCATGTGCTTTCCCTCAGTGCCCCCCAGTTATAGGTCCCTGTTAGATTTATAGATCTGATATCTATAACATCGCAGTCCCCGAGGTCCTGCTGTTTTCTACGCTAATGATTAATCGACAGGTTAGCCATTTTGTGCGTGCGTCGAGGGTGTTTTTGCATTTGAAGTGTACCTGTGAAAGGCAACTTGTGTGCTTTTGTCGAAGGGACAACAATTTTGCAGTGCAGCATCTTCTCGATAATTATGACCATTTATAAACAGTCCAGGTTTCCTGCAGGCTACATCTGCAAGGCAATTAGCATCTAAAATACACAAGCTCTGAATGTGTGAGGCTGCTTTAGCTCCTGTCAATGTCTTAGCATTGCTATGGGATAAATAATGGAGAAGGGATTTAATCTTGCAATATCATTCATTAAAATTCAATTTAGTAATCCTGGTAGTAAGCATCACTGTCACAATATTAAGCTTGACGAGTCTAACCTGAAATACCCACTTCATACCTGCAATGAAACACTGAATTTGAATAGCATTCAGCAGTTTTTCTAAAAAACCTCTCGGGGAAGAAGTATGATAATCTGGATTAGAGAAAAATCATTTTTGACTTGTTTGTTCGGTTGTTTCATTTTCTCCACACACACACACACACACACACACAAAAGAGAACTTTAAAACTTTCTCTATTACGTTTGACTGTGACTGCAAGTAAATCGTACATATTATCCTTGTAATATTAATGCTAAGAGTAATCATTAAATCAAGCCAAGCCACAATGTATTAAAAATTAAGCGTGTCTGACCTTTAATTTCCTATTGTAGCCTATATTTAATCATCTCTCCAATAGATGAGTGTGTGTCTGCCGCAACCGTCTAGGATTGTTATTACTTAGTAATTAGTTTTGTACCTCAGCGGGACACACATTACTGAGCAGAAGGCAAATGCTCTTATAAGTTGTCCCGCTCTCACTGTCCCATTCACTCAGCATGTATCCAGTCAAGGAGCGAGCTGATGATACATGATAAATTAAACTTCTGCATTGTCTACAGGAGGCCATGAATCATGAGTAATGGCTGTATCAAGCACAAAAGAAAATAAAAAGACATATAGTGCTCGCTTTTAGCGGTTTATGTGACGTTCACATGATAGGATGAACAGTGTGAATGCTGTAGCCATTTGTATGCTTTGGCAATGGCAGCGCACGGATATTCAGCGGCTGGGCTCTCCTCATAATTATGCTACTTTTGGATTTGGATTAAGAGCAACAGACTTTGAGATCCTCAGGGTCCATGGCATCTTTCAACCATTCTGACCAGCCGGACCACCCCAGGGAAGAAGAGAGTCAAAATAAAAGTCATGCTTAGCCAGCATGGTTTAAGGATCCTGGCCAGTGTCTGCTCGCAGGAAACGAAAATGGACAAATGGGACTCAGGCTGGCCAAACAGAGACCCGTCTCCACCACAACATCACGGATCAAGCTATTGCGCTCGACGGCAAGACTGTGTTCCAGGCCGACAGAGCGCAGGACAACAGCGGGACGAGGACATGTAGATTCTGTGCTCACGTCATTAATGCTTGGTGCTCAAACCCAGTCAAAGCGAATGGACAGTGTTTCCCTGATGTCAAACTTTTGATGTAAAGATGCCGATCATATTATCATCATCATTATGCTGCTGTTTACAATTACCCCAATCCCCAAAAACAAACAAAACAAACAAGAATTTTGAACCTGGATTTATGTTCAGATTTCTTTTCTGGAAGTGAATGCAAAATTAGTGCATTGTTAAGCAAATATTTGAACATAACATTTCAGAAAACTTGCCTTTTTGTGCCCTTCATCAGCTTTTGCATTAATAAAATACAAATGCAAAAACAGAATTTGTAATGATACGACTATATTTACATTTTTTGAAAAAGTGAAAGAAGAAGACAGGCTAACCTCCGTCAAATGTGCTCCTGGTATTTGAATTGTATCCTGATAACAGAGGTTATCTTCCTCTTCTTCTGTGCCTCTAAACAAGTGTGAAGCTGTTGCTGGACCACAGTGATGGGAGGCTTATTGGAGTCTGGGCTAGAGCTGCTTCAGTTCCGCTCTAATCAACACTTCACCAAACAGGAAATCTGGATGAATGAAATAGTACAAACCTGCACCACTGTCTGGAGCTCCTTCACTGAATTAACTGTGAAATTGAACTGGAAAGCAAAAGGCCAGCCGAGGCTACACTTGCTCGGACTGTGCCCGCAGCTCTGAATCTTATTTTGAGGCAGTATGGAAATATATTGATGACAAAAAGATTTGAGCGAGCACAAATACATTTGATGTCTGCAAGTCAGCCTTTGAGAATGTGCAGGCATGGACCTTTGAGAAAAGAGTTAGATTTGTGTGTGGGGAAGGAGAAAAAACATGAGCGTAACATTATTTGCTCACTTTTGGCCGTCTGAATCCCCTGAGAGCAAACCTGTTCAAATGGACCACCAGAGGGAAACAAAGCAGTCTTTGGTTCAGGATTATGCAATTATCGCTATTAAGTCAATCAGGCCTGCTATTGAAATATCACAGTGGCCCTGTTAGCTGCATGTTAACTTTTATTTCCAGTGTAATTTTCTGTACCAGTCCATGATTGCTATTCAGGACAATGAATAGTTTATCATTGTTTATCAATGTTTATCATTTAATATCAACTTTATATGTAGAAATATGTAAATGTTTAATAGTGTGGATAATATTGAGTTATATTGGAATAGGTACTAGTTGACAGTAAAATTATTAGTAGAAAATAATTAAAGTATAAATGCCACAGGGGGAGAAAAATGTATTTGGTTAACAAGAAATATCATGAAAACATCAAGTTATGACCCTCAGACTCACAATTTTCAGGGCTAAGCTGCGGATCTCCACTGACCCTGCAACCGTCCCTGGTCTGTGGTGCAAAATGTGGCCCAGTTCATCCAGACAGCTGCTGGATGTGAGCTTAAACTTTTCCTCTCGCTTTTAAAATCCTCTGTGGTGAGCCATCACGGTTACAGTGCCGAGGTGCAGACAGTCGACAGGGTCAGTCACAGGGGGACGTGAACTCACACGACTCATATTTTATCCACAGACAGACATTCTGCAGCTCTCCGTGCTTTCACTTTCTCTTGAATGTGTCTCATCCTTTTACATTCGTCTTTTTAATGTTTGATGATGTGCTTTTATTTTGTATTGTTTATTCCTTATGTAAACTTCGACTGCCTTTGTGCAGAAATGTGCTACATAAATGAGCAAACTCTGCTTGCGTTGCCTTTTGAAGCTGTCCCATAAATCTTTGTGACATAAATTCATGGTGTGCTCGTTGTGACTCAAGGGTTTTTAAAGGCAGATTTTGTAGACTCATTATCTCATATATTAGGCCAAAAGCAGAAGTATTGCTCCAGTATTTCCACATCATAATGTTATTCCTGGCAGGATGGAGAAGGCTCTGAAGCAGCACATTGGGGCATGCTGCTACAAATGTAAATTAATAAAAAGAAATACAGTACGTAAAAATAATGAATAAATACTGTTTGCATGTTTGGTCAGGGAGGATCCTCCATTGTGAGTAGTGAATGCAGTACTATATGAGACATTCTGAAATGTAGGCCTGCAGCATGTCAGATCCAGTGTCTTCACATGAGCAGTTTTTAATGTGGTTGAGAGAAAATTGCATGATGTAACATCAATAAAACAGAACAGAGCAGAAAGTTGTACAATATACTCAACCATCTATTGTTTTAATATGCCTACCTTCTTGGCTTCCGTTTAAAAAATGTAGTATAAGTAACAATACGTTTTGAAGAACACTATTAGACATTTTTTTCTTCCATGTAGCAGTTTTCCACAAAACCATAAATGCAACTATGAATCATGAAAGTGAGGCTGACTCATCATTGTGTGAAATGCGCTGTACATATGCAATCTTCTAAAGAGGTCTGCATCTTAAAAAATGATCATCTAATCATAGGACCGATATGTATCTAATCAAGGCAGATCAAAACCCCTTCTTCCTGTTCAAAGTGTGTCTGCGTGCTGTATAGGCTGCTGGTTTAGATCAGTGATTCTCTAACTTGTCAGGACCTCCTGACTGACACGGATTAGACCACGGACACCCATTTGGTGATGGGTGGAATAATAGTGAAAATAGATCATTCCCCTTTTTGCTGGGGACCTCCTGGAATCCCCTCAAGGACCCCTGTGGGTCCCTGGACCCCACTTTGAGTACCCCTGGTTTAGAGTACAAGCTTTTTTATTTCAAGCACTGCTGTCAGCTGTGTATTTACCCACAGTATGTATTTTGGTATTTGGGCATTAATGCATAATGGTTTTGAATAGGTCTTAAAAAAGTGGATATGAATGATTTTACAGTTACGCTGAAATTAAAGAGGAAGATACATATCAGCGTCATCTGTTGATATGTATCTTCCTCTTTAATGTGTGTTTCAAGAAGTGTTTGAAAGACTATAACTGTCAATAATCAGGGCTTTATACTTGTTTTTACTTATTACTTGATATGTTTAAAAAGGATGCCTCTTGTTACTGACTATCCCCACTCACGCAAAAGACATTCATTTTCAACGAGATGCAAGTAAGTGTTATCGGCAATTCCGATTTTTACTGTCACAATGAATATGTAGCTGATAATGCGATGTCTTGCTTCTCTCTTTCTGTCGAGTTTGGCCACAATCCTCTTATTGCATGCTGATCAGCACACCAGGCATAATGAACCTAATTTGTATCCTGATTATTCCTGGATCTGATTACCAATGCAATTTTGGTTCTTGTTTTTGCATATCCACCTGCTTAGACCAGCACTCACTGCAAGTGCAACAGCAACAAACACTTTTCTAAAGTAGCAACCTCTGCTATATCTAAAAAAAAAAACCTTTATGTTGGCTTTGACAGACATTCACCTAGTCCAGATTTTAATCCATTTTAAAGTAAATTTTTAATGTGATTAGGGGTCTGTATTGAGTTTAATTATTGGGTAAATCTTAACAATGGTCAGTAATTCACAAGTCAGTCGGATGTTTAAGGTAATTACCTCTTAGTCAGTTAAGTATCTATTGTCGTCATACATCAGCGGGAATAATGTGTGTTCCGTCTGCAGTCTCTAATTTGAGGGATGTTCTTTGTACGCACAGGTCAAAGAACTACAGTGCCTCCATTTAATCATTTAATCTTCCAAAACGGCAACAGGATGTAATAAAATTAGGTACACGACCTTCTCTTCTTGTCGCACTAAAATGGAAAACTCTTCTACACAGACTCAGTGTTTATAGTGAAGAAATACTCAGACATCCATCGTCAGGACATTCTTTATTTAAGCAGAAGTCACAAACTCATGTAAGTAACCACACACATCTCACACAGTCAGTCGTGAGCAAATGAAACCAAATATGATGAACCAAATGCAGCCAGTTTAATCATTTGTAATAATCAAATCAAAACAAACACATTTGTTGGAGCACATGTTACTTGTTAATTTCCTATAATTGTAGGCAAAGAGCTCAGATTGCCACAAGCGCTGTCCAGAGTGCTGATTCTGGAGCTGTCCAGGCTATTATTTGCATTGGCAAGCTGGAATCCCGCTGGCGGGGACGGATGGTTTTGAAGACTAAAGACAAAATTCATCCACAGCATTGTGTTTTCAGCACCAGGGTCCTATTCAGCAACATTACCAACATCACTGTCTTCTAAAATATCTAAATTCCCATCAGTGTCTAATGGTTTGCTCAGTGTCAATTAAAAAGTAAATCTGCCTTCAAAATGGGCATCACATACCCTTCGAATCATATTTGGGGTGCTGTATATTTGTGCCTTCCAGAATCTGTTCCCTCCTCAGCAGCGGCTTCTTACCCTGGCTCATTAACAACTGTCTGCTGCTTTTAAAGGGGATGAGAGGAGCCTCTGTGATTGCTCATTAGCGATCGTGGGGAATTGTCCCACGCTGTATATCGCTAAGTCAAACAGTCAGCCCTGCTGAAATCACTTTTCCAGGGTGGGTTGAGTTTTTTCATGTGAAAATGTATCCTCCAGTTTCTGCACACGCCTACAGCGTCTCAGCTCAGTCTTTGCATGGGGCTGCCAAATCACTCTGACATTAAGAACGCACACCGTGTTGTGACACCATTTCACCTGGATTATGTCAAGAGACGTATGATATTGAGAGGGCAAAAATATGCACACTTTACTGCATGTAGGTTGGTTAAATTAGAAACTCTGAGTTGCATGTAGGCGAGAATATGAATGCATTAATCAATGGAGCGTACAAGTATTGAAGCCTGAACAATATGACATTTTTGCGACCGATGCCGATATCAGTATTAGGGAATAAAGATCAGGATATAACATATACACCGAGTCCGATACATCTTTGTTAGGCCGATATCGGCTGATAATGTCTGCCGACCGATACTCCTAATAATCATATTGTATTTTCCTGAACTGAATAAGGGGTTTATCAAAATGGATGGCTAACATTAAGGTGTTTTATTTGTTGCTGCACAATGTTCAGCACACACTGCAGAAAGTTAAATCACCTTCATTAATAAGGGCTATTTTGTGTGATGTTAATGAATAGAAGTGAGCTGAACAAATGGGCTCACATCTCTTTGTGAGTAAAGTGTTGAATGTTCAGATCATTGCAGGTCACATTAAACTTCAAGCTGAATTATTTTGTGGAAAACTTCTACAAACTGCTTAAAATAAATTAATTTTTTTATCTTGTCCTTATATGTTTTAAGTCACTATCTATTGCCGAATGAGGTAACACAATGATGATTGAGCCTATGGCATTATGACAAAAGGTCTTGCATTTGCTATGATACCAAAGATGTACACTGGGTGTCGGTGGCGACTTCCTCGGAAAATATCACAAGCAGCGCACAATGAGTGATGCGTTCACCCAGCAGTGGTTGGTCGGCCAGACAGAGCAGGTGGTTTGCATCATAATGACCGGAGTAAATTAGCCTAATGTTAGACAGTGAATAAGCATATATTAGGGTTGGGCCAATGAAAAATGCCATCGCTCGTCACTGATGGCTGACAGCCTTGGACTACTAATCCCTGACAATCGTAACATCGTGATGTAAAAGGCTTCCCAGCAGAGAGCGCAATGACGTGGTGTGTCCCCTCAGAGTTGCCGTAGGACAGAGTTGTTGTTGTTTGTGATATGTGGGGAGAGGAAATGAAAAGAAGTATGTTGCTGCTCAGTGCACTAACATCTCCATGTCCTGTTTATTATTTTCTGATTAAACCAGCTCAGTTAGGAGAACCCAAGACACTCGGTTAAACTTGTGGCAGCAGTGTCTCTTTTCCCACGGTCATACTGTCCTGCCGCTTCCTTGGCAAATCCACCAAAGTTGTTTTATGCATATGAGGCTGAACAAAGCATGTTACAGACATGTGGTGCAGAGACGAGGACGCTTTTAAACCTGACACAGGGATGTATGTCTGTGGTAACAGGAGAAAGTTTCCTCTGCAGGGTGAGACAGTTGGAGATTCATGTCAGAGCAACCGTGGGGAACAGCGGCGGCTACAGTGGTGAGCTAATACGCAACTGCTGCCTTATAACAACACTGAGGGGACACGCTGCCTCAAATTCATAAACAACGATGTCATCGCCCAACCCTATGTATGTAACGTTACTTTTATAGCAACCATTATTTATTCAGTAAATAGGAAGTGTTATAATTACTGTCTCAGAAGACATCATTCCCTTTTCACTTCCATGTGGTGTGGTTATGGAGGCGTGGCGAAGCTGCCAACTGACAACTGACTGAGGTCACACAGGCGACACTGGATCTCCGGGAAGCAGTGAGGCCCAAAAATACACCTGCAATTGCCGTTTCTGGAAAGTGGAACCTCTACTGATGTAGTCACAATAAGGACAGTCACTTTGTAGCCTACAGTTGTTGTGAAGAAATGAGTGAAATAAGTGAAAGTTTTCCTGTCATAGATGCAAGGATATTGGAACTACTGGTGTGTGTGTGTGTTTTCTGAACTCCTAATCTTACAGTGTCTAGTGAGGCCTGTGTTTTTATATTGATCGAATGCTATAATTTGTCCAATATTTCTGTTTCATAAGTAAAAACTGTCATGAATGTTTCCATAACTGACATGGACTCATCTCACATAAATAAATGAATAAAATCAAATCTGTTTTTTTTTTTTTTTTATTTAGGCACTGCAGGGATGTTTAAGCAAAGAGCCCACACAATTGCAGCTACAGTTGGCCAATACTAGCTTTGTACAGTAATACAAAATAATGAATGAAAACACCTGTAGTGAACAGTAATAACTTGACATTTTACAAACAGGTATGCAGATGGATCTGCGCACACAGCCAGAGGGTCCAATATTGAGAATGCATAAATGAGCCTGTATGAAATTGTGCAATTTTTCCTGCACCAGCCGAGTTGTTATGACAGCACAGACTCCTGTTCTAATTTGACCTCAGGTCAGCCATTTTCATACCGATTTACTTTCATGACAGTTTCACTTTCAGGCCATCCTAACAGCACTTTTCTTACTTTAAATGTCATCTACAGCTACGCATTTTCACTCTGGCTGATCAGACCTCTGTTCAGTTTCTAGGCAGGCAGAGCCACACAGGGTACATCATGGGGTGATCAGACTAATGATTAAGGTCTGATTTGTAGCACGCTAGCAGGGACAACAAAGCTGAGAGGAGAAAAAGGAGGAGGTGTGAATTGAAATCTGTACATGAACGCCTGCCTGACATTGAATCAGCTAAAATGAAGTGAGATAACCTGTGTGGGTGCACCATGGGTGTTCATGGCTGAATATTTCTCCCAGAATATACATACTATTAATTTGTTTAGCCAGTAATATGTTGAAGCGGAACAGAAATGCTGGCTCTACCCATGTTTACTGGCAATGTTTTACCAGTGAAGGAAGTGCTATGTTTTAATAGCATGTCAGAAACCAGGCCATCCTCGGCAGAAAAGCAGTAGGTCAACTGTCAAAGCAGCCAATATATACGACTACAACCAATATACTGTGAGGCAGAAATCTCTATGTGGTCATATTAATTATTATAGCGACCAAGGAGGAAGTCAGAAGAAGTATAAAAAGTCTGTTAAACCCAACCATCCATCTCGTCTTCATCCTTATGCAAACACAGAACTCGCATCCATTCATTCACGTGAAACCAAACATCAATGAGGTTTATTTTAACTTACCAAAACCCCCATTCCTCTGGTCAAAAATCACACTTAAACCGACTTGTTTACACTCGGCATTTACATCCGGGTCAATTTACTCTGCAGTAGACCCAGGTTTTTATCATCTCGGCTCAGCTTTGATCTAAATGAGATGATGTGTTATCAACATCTGGTGGTGGCGCGTAAATAAAGAAGGAATTTGGGATGGGGACGTTTTATTTCTGGACACAATGTTGGAGGTGGAGCCCCGTTCATTCCTATGAAAGCGGCTCAGTGGTGTTTTGAAGCCAAAAAAGCTCGACTTCCCGGCTATGAAAATACCTGGCTCAAATTATGACAGTGAAACGAGTCATTTCGTGGTGGTTGTGGCGCTCAATGAATTTATCCACCGTTTTACAGACGCTTCTTTCACAATGGCTCTGTTGTTGTTTTCTCTTCTGTCACAACTGTTTCCGGCACATTCGTGTGATGTGAAACATGACATCAGTGACGCACAATGTAACACCTCAGATAAAAATCAAATGGGGTCAATATGTGATTTTTAGCGGGTGCACCCGCATTTAAAAAACCTGTGGAAGAGTGGCATAGTAAAGTTGCATTACATAAATAAGGTAACTTAAAATAAAATACATTTAAAATGTAAAATAATTTACATAAGAAATGTGTTATTTTAACCCAAACCACAATGTTTTCCTTAACCTAACTAAGTAGTTTTCTTGCCAAATTCCAACAAAACCGCTAAAGGTCCAGTACTGTATTCTACTGTATGGTATGGTAGGGTATGTCTGTCAGGCCATAATGTTTTGTGAAATTATACTAGTAGACTACAAATGTTTGTTCAACCAAAGAAAACACAGTTTTCTTTCCTTAAGGGTCATCGTAACTGACAAATATTATATAATGATATAAATAATAATGAAATGCTCTATACTGTGATACATTTAAACTGATGTTTTCTGAGATGTTTTTTGTAGCTTAACATCTCATTCTGTTGCAACCCTAGTCATAAGCAAATAAGCAAGAATCAAATATAAAGAAAAAATCATCCTCTGGTGTGATTTATTAAAGGTTTTAACATTGAAAACGTATCTGTTTCATCAGGATTGTGTGGTTTGATCAGATTTGACAGACAACAATCTGGCAAAATAGGAAAACAACCCACAACTGTTTTCAGAATTTGGTTCAAATATTGCGAAATTAAAAGCGGTACATGTTAGTGCTTGATATTACAATTTTCCAATGGAGCTCTGCACACATACAGAAAAACCCCAAAAACAAAAACAAAAGAAAGAAAAGGAAAGCAAATACAGATGAGAAAATAGTTTTCAATGGCTTTTAAACAAGTTTAATCTCTAATTTCTACAAGCAGGTAGTGCATTGCAAGAGTGGATAAGTTGTGAGTGAACATTTTGTAGATACAGTCAGAATCAATATTTCAGTTTTCTGTCAAAGCGTAATTACTGTTCAGTAGTGTATGAACTTATTTCCAAGAGGAAAAGGTTTGCAAGGTCCTTAAAAATAAAAGTTGTAAGTCTGACTGATTTGGATATTAACAAGACATCGTCACTGTTAAGAACAGAATATTACTCATATTTGTTTTACATGATACTTACCGTGATGTTAGTCAAGTATTAATATATCACTATTTTGGTAACAAGCCCTCTTGTAAGTAAAGCACCATTGCATTTTTACAAATTGCTATATATCACTATATATGCAAAATGTATACCCACAATTTATACAAACTTCTGCATCCATAAAATTCATTGTTTGTCAGCTGCTCTGAAGCAGAACTTTATCATCTTCTAGTGCAAAACTGGCAGGACTTTAAATATAGCTTGCTACGTAGATCTCTGTGGCTCCGACTGGTAAAAGAGAAGAAAACAAATACATATCAGCAGCAGCACTCTGAGGATTGCATCTGCAGAGGACCTCGTGATTTAAAAAGAGAGAATCAAGATGCAGTATTGTTTTTATTTGATAAACCAAATTGAGTTGTTTACCCATGTGTGATAGTCTTTGAGGGGTAAAAACATATTTCTACCATAAATTACAAAAAGTCATATTATGCTTCACCATGCACCGTGACAAGGTATACAGCTTAGAAAAATATCATTCAAGCTCGGCATTTAAATAACACATGGTCAATAAAACAGCCACAAACACCAGGAAATAATCACATCTACTTAAGTGGATTTTATAATTGCTTTTGAGAGGAGTGAACCTACAGTGCCCATAGGCAGCAGTTCAGTTGCAGTTGTATATCTCTTCAATGCTCAAATGACCTTGGGATACAATTCAATCTACAATTCAATCTCTTCCTCTGCTTTTTGAGCTTCAATTAGACTTAAGGCACACAGGCGCAAAGTAAATGTGACTGGCTGGAGAAGAAAAAGAAGAATCCAATCTAAAACGTCCTTCTGTGCTTCATGAACATGTGACGTGTTTTCTCTCCCTTGGCTCTGCGTCTTATCGCTGACACTGAGCTCAACCAATAAATCAATTATATACTGTGATGCATTAACAGGCATGTTACCCAGCATGTAAATTATATGATAGGACTTGAATTTTGAGGTAGAACAACTCAACTGACAATGCAGATTCTCTTGTGATATTATGTTTGCTGTAAAATAATGAGGAGTGATCTAGGGAGTGGTTACTCTCGCATACACGATCATTTCTCTGAGCATCTTGCCAGGTAACTTAATGAGATATTGAGACCACAGTGAAGACCTCAGCATATGCCTCTGTGTCACTTCGGTTTAGGGATTCAATCAGTTTCGAATAGGGGAAGGTCTCAACTTGGGTTCCATACAAGATTTTCAGGAACAGTTAGCCATATTAATATGAATAAAAAAACATATATTTCTGTACGTAGAGTAAGAGCATTTCTGTATTAGGACAATCAATGTCAAATAAGGAATATCCTGGAAAGTCATAATTATTACAACCACAATGGGATACAAATACATTTCAATATAATTGCTCTACAGTTAATACTTCTCTCACAACGATATTCACTTTAAGCTGGTAATGAAAAATGTTATTTCACCATCCAGAACAAGATCTGATGAGAAAAAAGTAAGATGCCGTCAAATTACTGCAAATAAAATCACTACCTCTCAGACACAGTCTCCAATCGGACATCATACTGTGAAGTCATTCTTGAGAACTGGTCAAATTGTAAAGTGAAGAAGGTTCAGGAGAATTGGATGTATTACTCCTAAACATTGATTGAAGCTTGAATGATGAGAAGAGGGATAAGCATTACGAGTGAGACACTCGTGTAGTGCCAGACCACTTCTGTAGGCCACTTCCCAAATGGGATGTACCAGAACCTTGTCTATATGTATGTAAGATTTCTATTGGACATTGGAATCTAAAAAAGAGTTTTCCTATCCTCAGTCACGTTGTGTGATCCTCAGGTCACATGTAATACAATCTAATAGGAGACAGTCTGTCTGTAAGAGTCTGAGTACATCATAACTTTTGGCCTTGGTTGCCCTGGAGACAAAAGGGGCGTTATCAGGACAGCTGCCCTAATCAGTCATCCTTTGGAGACACGGAGGTGAACTAGCTCCAAAAGAGGCTGTGATTATTTACCTTTAGCCTAAAGGAAAATGCTTTTATGCACCCATATATTGTTTTATTCTAAATACATTGTAGGGAAATTTTAGCTCAAATCAAAGAGAAATGTGATGTTAATAGAGTTTAACAGCTATTCATATAATATTGCATTCCTCATTCATTTTTTTAAATTATTATTTGTAAAATAAAAAAATAAATAAAATAATTTGCAAAGGATTTTACATTTTTGAGTTATAATGGAAATAAGCTTGCTACTAACCAGAATGAAAACCTGACCCTGACATACAGCGCAGTGTGTTCTGGCTCCACTGAAACCCACAAGGATAAACATTATGTTATATGACAAAAACAAGGATTATTTATAACCGCATTATATTGAATGACAACAGAGACAGGATCCTTCAGACAGTAAATGTCCTCTAAACAATAGATAATATCTTTTTAAATGGAAATTCCTTATATCAAGAAATATTAATCGCTCAGATAAATCAGCAAATGAAAAAAAAAATTTAACAGAAAAAAACACTTATCAGGCAAAGACAGGAGGAACGTCAGCACTGTTTCTCATTCTGTGGAGTAGTTTATTAATAAAAAAAAAATGAAAAAATTAAAAGCACGATAAAAAAGAAGGAAACAAGATTTATTAGCAATACATTTTTTTTCCAACGCTTTTTTGTCTATATATCAGTTTTCATTCCAGTTCTGTTAAATTGTGTTGCTGTAACTCCACTGAGCAAGAAAAAATGCCGGAGGTGTATTCAGGGACATTTTCATAGCTCGTCTCTGGGGCACTGGTGAGAGGACAGCACTATATGAATGTACTGTGTGCATCTGGGCCCAGTCAGGAGTCCTCTTCACTATCCCCTGCATGATGAAGATTAAGATGAGCGGGAAATGAACCTCATCTCTCAGTGTGATTAATGTCCACCAAGTGTAATTAAAGACTTTTAGTTAATTCCCCTGTCCCAGCTCCTCGCTAACCATTTTTAATCATTTCCTCCCATTGGCTCTCTGTAATTGAATGTCTTTATTATGTGGACTACAGCAGTTGGAATTAATGTATATGTAAAGTTATGTAAGAGGTTATATTTTACTCTGCTTACATTTATTTTTCAGAATTTAACTGGCTTCATTGGAAACCAATACAAACTCAGTGTTTTTAACAAAGTTAACGCACATTTGAAGTGGCATTCTGACAAGCTGTCTTGAAATGGAACTTTTCAGTCCAGTCAGCAGAATACAATGTTGTCATTGTACTTTTCTGCAACCACTGCTACCTTAGATTTATACAATATTCTAATATTACATGATCTTTTCCTGACGTAAGTATTTTTGTGCCCAAACCTAAATAAACCATATGCACAGCGTTGTCACAATATATAATGCTAACATGCTAAACTAAGATTGTGGACATGGTTAACATAAAATCTGCTAGCATGGCTCTTGAAAGCAGAATCACAAATACTTTATTGATTGATGTTACAGTTGCTCCTTTTCGAGAAGAATGTCACAGTTTAGAGAAATTATGAAATAATATATATATGATGTAAATAAGGAATGAGTATGTACGAATAGCATGTATAAACAAAAAATACAATAAAATGTAAAAATATGTGTTTCACTATAATCATTGACAACTATATAGATAGAAATACGACTAGAAATAGAAATATGGAAAGATATGTGTTTCATACTATGCTGTACAGTAACTACAGTGTAGATAATAGAGTACTATTGAAACAGGTAATACTCTACAATCATTTAAATTTAATTTAAAGTAATTGCACAGTTGAAGAGTTGTTGAAACAACTGCAGAATAATTTCAGGTGATAAATTGTTACAGGCTCGTCACATTTAATGACCTCAGAGCTTTCGCAACATTTTCACACATTAACTTGTGAATACCACATAAGTGGGTTGTTCAGATTGACTTGTCATGTAAATCTTGCAAATACAATGCTACTTGAAGGCACCACGAAGCTCTATATTGAAACCTGCATCCTAACATTACTGTAGGGTCGGCAACTGGGGAGGTTGACCCACCCCACCTTTACAGCGTAAAAGGAACTTCAAGGCTGCAGGTCTTTACTTGCTTTCAATAACATCATGCATGTGCTGTAACAACAAAAGGACAATATCACAATTTGATGGAAGACCAAGCCATATAGGTCTAACCCAAGTGCCTGTATGTTTAAAAAACAACGTATAGCAATGGAGAAAACTGAATATCATACCATATATACCATCAATACAGCGTCTAATCGGTGTACACTAAGCGAAGTAAATGCAGATGCTTGATGAACAGAAGGGGTTATATAAAGAAAAAAATCCATTAATGTTCATTCAGGATATGTCAGTATGTATTGATGGCTGTCTACTCATGTTCACATGGTCGGACAGTTCAGTGACATCGCATGTCAATAGCCAAATATGTGGTTGTAGTGCAATAGTGCTGTTTGGGTGTACTGTAACAACATTGTCTGTAGTTGGAAGTTGTGACTGGCGAGTTAATTCGAAGCAGGTGCCAACGGTCTGAATCCAGCCTGAAATATAGAGTATTATCCACTGAGGCTGCCAAAGTGGTAACAACAGCATGGCCGTGCCCTTCATGTCCTGTACGGAACAAAGGACAAAACATGTTTTTCTTTTTTTGTCATGAGAGCTGTTCAGTTTATTGTGAACATATTTGGAGTTATGTGTTGATTTTATTAATTAAGACCACTGAACTGTCTTAACTGTGCTCTTGATAAAATTATTTCTGTCGTGGCAATCACAAAATCAACATCATGTACAACATCAAGCATCAAATCAAAAACATGTTGAACTTTGCTGGTACTGAAAGCCAGTCAACTTTTCTAACTGTATGTCTTCAGCGGTTTAACATACTAACCCTGTATGAATGTCATTGTTGCCTCTTATTCTTTTTGCTTTTCAAAACTAACATGTTTGAGTGGTATAGGAGACATTATTGTCTTCTAAACAGCCACAAGACAGAAGTTTCCTTACACAATTGTTGTTGTAACTCTTTTTTATTGTTAATTATCAGCCAATAACAGTGTTTTCACTTCCACTGCTGACAGATTATCATCCATTTTCACTTGGGCTCACTGGCCTGTTTTATACTGGACTGTACCTGCACAGACTTGTCCTCAACTCCTCCGATTGTTAATATGAATTTAATATTTCATGATCAACACTTCACAGCCCTGCAGCTCTCTCATTAGGAGGACAGCTCCTGAGCCCCGGTGAGAAGCAGAACGACCAATCAGCATTGGCTACCTTTTCTCCAACTGGGCAAATTACCACATGAAAAGTATTAGGCCCAAGCTAATTACATTCAGCTCACAGCTGTAAGGCTATTTCTGCGACAGTCACAAAAGTAATGGCCAGGAGGTCTTTTTCTTCTCTTAGACTTCAACTGCATTATTGCACAGGGTGTTGAGATTGACTCTTTGTTTGCTATTGAATCATTTAATTGACATATTATTCTCTTTGGTACACAGCTCCCTACAGTTTCTGTGTGACAAATCCTTGCTCTTTCGGCAAATCACGTCGTCTTATTTATTTAAATTTCTTTAATTTGTTTTCATTTTCTCTCCAAAAATCAAGGTTGTATGCAATTATAATGTTTTCCTCAGTTCAACCTCTTAGAAATCTGTTGCAATGACAAACCCATTTGCATCAGATCTCACCAGGAACATGTTTATCACCAGGAACAATGTTTATCACAGGCACACACAGTCGTATCTCTCAGTCTCTAAGCGTTTTCTCCAGGATGACTAATTCCCCAGTTTATTTCACCTGTCAAACGACTGGCATTACCATTATGTTGGATTAGTTTCACCCAACTTTCTGTTGTCGTCTGACAAAAAAGTAAATCTTGTGTAAGCTGTGCATGCAGGTCTCAGAGACAGTTGACTAATTAAAGTGAAATGGGGCAGATAATAGCTTTTAAAAACATTTCAGCCATTTAATGAGCTTATTATTTACTATGAAAGGAACGCATCACCACCACCTCCACCACTAGCGAGAGCTGCCACCCACTCTAATTCCATCCTGCTGTGCTTTGACTTGCCATCCATAAATTTCAGTGACTAAAGAAATATTATCACAACTAATGAAATAATGCTTAGCCCACTCTAACACCCAGAGGACCCCTCTGGGCAAATTGTCTTAAGTCATTCTAGGAAGATGGTAATTAAAAGACAAACTACAGCTCGGATAAAATGATCATTTGCAGAGCCAAGGTCCTTCGCAGAATGCAAATTTAATTAAAAAAAGTAAGTTATTACAGTTTTATGATGGTGTCAGGCTTTTTGTATGGCATTGATGTTTTTTTTTTGTTTTTTTCCATTAGGCGTTTGAAATGATGTACCACTGTGGGGTCAGTCATGCATTGGCTTATTGGTTCTAAAGGCTCTCTGTAGCCTGTCAGTGCTGAAGCACTGCTCATTTACATTCAAGGACCAAGAGAATGTCAATGATGTTGATTTAATGAATTATGTCTGTGCGCTGCATCAGTATAACAATAAATTAACCCCTTTATTTTGACCTTCTTGGCCAATGATTTGTTTTCATTGCACATTAGGTAATCACATTCATTTTCTGTTTGCAATCCACCTGATCTGTACATCAGGTGATTACAAAAAGGAAGCATAAGAACTGACAATGAAAAATATTCTGCTGCAGTTGTGATAGCCCAGACCCTTAAATCTTCCTTTTTCAATGTCTTAAGTCGAGTAGTTTACAGATAACTGGAGGAGAATACCATATGTCCTCGCTAATGAGAAGGTTCAGGTCATTCTGAATGCAGCTAGCTAAACCTCAGAGATCGGGGATGCTTGGAGATTTTTTTTAGGTGATTTATGAACTGAAAAGTGCCAATTAGCACAGGACAAACCGGTAACATTATAGACGGTGGGAGCAGAGGTTGCAACAGTGAACTTGACTGTTGATGGCTCCATCGATCAAGAAAGGATTTCAGTCTCAGAATGAATTATGCCGTCACCGTGTTTGCCACCAGAGCGTAGGAGAACTGGGTCAACTGGATGACTGAGTGTGTGTGGCACTGGGCTGGCTTTTGAGGCTTTTGATAGGTCGAAGCAGATCACTGTCATTGTTGTGTACCATCTCTGTTTTGATCTCTGACTTCAAAATGACAAGAGAAGCAGAGAATCAGACATAATGCACAATCAATCTGTCCCCCTGTGACAGTTGGAAGAAAGTTGCAGTTGAGCAGAAACAAAGGGCTGTACACAGGATTTATATATGCTTTATCTGAGTGGTGTTGCCTGAGAGAAGAAAAAAAATTCAGAAAAATATATATCTTCATCAGTGCCAGGCAACACAACCTGACCTTGTCACTTTGAGGGCAAGCCAGCAACCAAGTCTGGAGGTGTCGCCCACTGACAGCCTTACCACGGATTAAACTTTCCCACTTATTTTTTTCTAACACCCACCCTCTGCCGACCACCTTTCAGCTCCCTGTAACCCCAAAACACCCACTCCCCCTCATTTGAATTTATCATCTGGTACTTATTTCATATTTTCTCCTGTTTTCACTGACACATATAAAAAACAATGTCTGCTTTGGAGCAATTAATGCTGCCATGTTGCTCCCCTTCTTTGCTATGCACATTGTGTATGAATACTAAAGGTCAGTGGAGGCATTTATGGGCCTGTTCCTCCATTACTCATTCTAAGTGTGTAGTTTGACACTTGTGTCCCTCGTGGGGTCCCCTGGGAGTCATTTTTCTCTCCAAAGAGATGCATGGATGCAAACCTTTTACTACAATCTAAGTGTTTCCATTATAGGAAGTCAGCGGTGTTTTCTTGTGTGCCTATTGATGCAATTCGTCATGAAGAGTTGCGTCTTGTGAGGGCAGATGGCAGGTGGTGTTGATCAAGTTGGCAGCAAAGATCTGGGTCTATGCTTCTCTATTTAGTTCACAGACGGGTGGCCACTGACACTTACATTTTATGACAGATGCAAAATGAGCCACTTAATTAAAGGATAAAGGCGAAGGTTTCTTTTTACTGTCAGCAAATCCAGAGAAAAGACCAAAACCAACACAATGTTACTCTGACCACCTTTCTAGTTTCTCCACCCTGTCTCTAGCTCTCAACCTCAATGTGGTTTTGTTCCTGCAAGGACAAGAACTGCAATTTTATTTTGGTTAGTTTGGTTTTGGATGGCACAGACACATAATGTCAGCATGAGGACAGAGGCATCACATCAGAAAACAGATCATCCGAGAGGCCATGGACAAATTACATATTTTGCTGTGAAATTTGGAGGACTTGATGGACCCAGTGCAACAGCGTGGGTTATTGTTGTGTTTTTAATTTTTTTTTTTTCTAAACAATGGAGGTCCATGAGACAGCGGAATAAGCTCTATCAGTCTTTGGCTACACAGACAATAGTTGTTATTTCACCAGACTTACCTTTTAATATGAGTAACACAGCTGACATATTTGAACTACAAATTGAATTGCCAAACTACTGGGACTCATCTACTTTCTGAGATACACATCAATTGAGTCTTGTTTTAATTTATTTTAACCCACCTGACACAATCACCAGAATAAATGCTTGCAGTGTATATTTTTCTAGACAACAAATATGTTGAAACTTTCCCTTTCCTTATTTGCCACTTTTATGTTTATTTACCTTCCATTTTCAATTGCATGTTGTGTCAACGCTGTGCTTATGGTCTGGTTAGGTCTTAGGCAAAAAAACACTTGGTTAGGGTTAGGAAAAGATCATGTTTTGGTTTAAATGGTTCTGTTGCCACAAACATGGCTGGAAATTGTCCTGATGTCCCGTCAAAAATATTGCTGTTTGTTGTCACTAAAATAGCTAGAAAATGTAAATAAATATCCACTGGTTTCACACTTAATCACCATCTCACACAGCAATGTCTGACTTGGTGGCCAGGTTGCCATCTCCTTGTGAGCTCATACAGTATACATGTCATCTGAATGTGAATGTGTCAGTACACATAACACATTTATGGAGTATTTTGCATGTTTCATGTTATTTTTTCTTTGGTAAATGATAATGTTCAGATTAAAAACCCAATGCTATATTTACAGACCCATGGGAAATGAGCATTAGTAGGGGCTAATTGTTATCTTACAAACACCAACATAAAAAAACATCAAACAAAAATGGAGAAAAAAGGGAATAATTTGTTTTTATTTTAGAACTAATACATTAAATTTGATTAAAAAAATGAAGATCCCGAACTGAACAGGAAATCAAACATTTGGTTACCAACTTACATTAAACATTAAAGAAGGTAAAAAGGACCACATAGTAGAGAATATGTTATGTTGCAGTGGGCTGCTTGGTATTCGTCAAAAAGTGGGGTTGCTGTGAGCGCAACATGTTCTTTTCAGTGTTGGGTGTTAGAATCGTGGCATGGTAATTCCTCTTCATTTGCGCTGCATAAATTACATTTTCACTGTGACAGCAGAGCTCGCCCTGCACGGCAGCCCATAGCCAGTCCAACAATTAATTTAATATCTGAGAACGCAGTTCATTTGTTTGGTTGTGAGGGAATTGAATTCCTAATGAAACGGCTCCTCTCGAAAAGAAGTCTCTGAATTATGCCACAGTATATTTGTGGGTTCCCGCTGGTTTTTACAGATGAAATGGGCTTACCTGCAGGACCAGGTGATGATTATTTGGGCTGAAGCACAGTTTTAATAACACAACCTAAGAGATGTTTTTTTTTATTGCAATTAGGCGACGATGATGATAAACAACAGACATTCATCCACGGAGCTGTACACATGATGATTAATGTTGCCAGGCGGAACAGCAACTATGCAAATAAGCAATTGTAAAGGGATTACATGAATCCATCATTCTATATGCCAGAAATCCTTACACTGTCAACACAATAGATAACAAATCCATGAGGAGTCGGTAAAGGACAAGAGGTAGAGATTGGCTTGTTTGTGTCACTGCACAAGTGGGATCAGGGATGTCATCCACACAGTAAAGCTACTGAAATCACAGCCCAGAGGTGACAGATGAAAGACAGTCCAATACAATTCCACCCAAGACCAACTCGCTCCACCATGACAGAGAAAGAGTTGGTTTTGAGTTGCTTTGACTTCACACAAATACAATATTTTTTGTATGATATGAGGATTCCAGTTTTAATTAGTCCTGGTTAAAACCACCAAATTTAAACAGAAGAATAAAGTTGCCAAGAGTACGGGAGCCCTAAAGGGCCATGCATTCATACATTTTATTTCCTCCGTTTTCCCGTGATAACGAGTTAATTTCATTTGTTTTATCGAGATCTCGAGTTATTATCTCGAAATAACAACTGCCGTTTTTCCGAGATAACGGGATAATTTTCTCGAGATCTCGAGATAACGAAACTTTGTTTTCCCGAGATAACGATATAATTAATTCTTGAGAAAACAAAATGATAGTGTACTATATTAATTCATTGCAGGAAACATCATTCAGTGTAGCAATGTCAGAGGAGGAGCATATCGATCACCGCGTCACATATCTTTTCAATCAAGGCCTGACACAGGCTGAAATAACATTATGCCTTGCTATTACAGATAATATACACATTAGTGTGCATAATCTAAAAAGACGGTTAGCAAGGCTTCAGCTATATCGGCGGCGCAATCTCAGTGAGCCTGATGTCGTCGTTAACTACATAGCTGACCAGCTACGAGGTCCCAGGCGTCTCCATAATCTCAGGCCTATCATATCACAGTCATTATCTCGAGATCTCAAATTAATTATCCCGTTATCTCGGGAAAACAAAGTTTCATTATCTCGAGATCTCGAGAAAATTATCCCGTTATCTCGGGAAAACGGCAGTTGTTATTTTGAGATAATAACTTGAGATCTCGAGAAAACAAATGAAATTAACTTATCACGGGAAAACGGAGGAAATAAAATGTATGAATGCATGGCCCTATAGGGCTTCCGTACAAGAGTAAACAATTAAAGTTTTTTTTTTTTTTTTTTAGCAAAACAGTGCTTGCAGGGCACTGGGGATTGCTGAAGCACAAGGAGTTTTGTTTCTAACATGACATCACTACCCTGATTGCTATTGTATGATGGACTCGGCCCTTTGCTTTTAACTATTTGTATCCATTTGTTTGACATTGACATTGTTTTGTCACCATGAGCACCAACCAGGGGATGCTAGCCCTCAGACTTTGTATAGATGAGCTTAATAATGGTGATGTCCCTGCTGAGAAAGGAGAATGTGGCTCGATAACACAATCCATTAGAGATGAGAATTTGGTGAATATCTTCACCTTGTCCACGATTATTTAAGCACTTTCTAAACGAGGTTACAAAGTGCTTTACAGGAAATGAAAAGACAGAAAACACAGCAGATGAATAACTGCAGATAGAAAACTGAATAAAAATAACTTATAAAACATTGTGGGATAAAATACAGTTGAAAAATGCTACATGGCAAGAGAAAAATTATAAAACCCAGTAACTTATTCAAGAATTCACAAATTGCTTTCTATAAAAGACAGTTTCAAGAGAGGATTTGAAAGTATAAGAACACAGACAACGATCAAGGAGACAATCAACTGATTTGTGCTGTTAACACCTAATATATGATTATTTTCCTGAAATGGAACGACAGTGACAACACCAGTGCATTTCTGGAAAGTTCAGAGATCTTCTACTAGAGGCACTTATGTTGCCAGCACAAAAGAGGTGGCGTGCATTTAAAAAACAAAACGCTGGGGAAAACACTTTTTTTCTAGGTAACTGCATGCATCTGCATATGTTCTCTCCTCATTGGGAAGAGCACCAAAAAAGGCATTGGCGCTCCGGAAAAGACACAGCCCCTTAAGCCTCATTGCTACCTTGCTGTGGAAATAAAAGACAAATGAAGTCAGTAAATTGGCAGTGCCATCGAAAACGACCACACGTGTAGCCTGTTCTTTCTCCCAACATGCTAAATCTGGCAGCCTGGCCATTGGCCGTGCACTTCTAAGTTTGGCTCTCTCGGCACCCCTTTAGCGTCCCTCCTTGAAGCTCCCCCTTAGTGCAGTAGTGTAAGGAACAAGAAGAATCCCAGTTGGGGGCTGGTTAGATAGGTCAAACACTGGACTTTCTCTCTGAAGACTGGAGTTTGCATCCTGTTTGTGACCAAGAGTCAAAAGTGATTTGATTTTAAATTATGTTTTGTAAGCAAGGTAATGTATGTAAATGACGCATCAAAATTTAAATTGACTTGACCTGGATGCTAACACCTTATGTGGTTCATATTGAGACACACCTGAAAATGATCATGCTTATCCTGAAGTTAAAAATGCACGAGAGAAAGCTGGAGAAAAACAACAAAGAACTTGAAGCGTTTTGATCTGGAGTTTTGATCATGCTGAGTCTGAGCTTTCATGCTGTATATAGGCCAACTCTGTAAACACATGCTTTCGCTGTTGTAGCAAATGAACACTAGATTGAGAACATCAGTTGTGTTGCGTAAGTGTTTCAGACACTTGACATGTGTGCTGTGTGTCGCTTTTGGTGTTTAAATATCACTGCATTAACCTTTTTCATTAAGATAAACAGTCAAATAAATGCTGGCGGGCCCTCTGCGACTCTGTTGTAAACACTCGACTGCTGTGCAAGAGCTGCTGGAGCCATTAGCCTCCCAGTCAGATCTATCTTCAGCCATCAAGGGACCAGCAGACACTCGCTGTCAGAGGCCAGAGCAAAATTGATCCATTGTAATTGCATCCTCTGTGAAGTTAATGACTTTTTAAGGCAAAGTGGTCGCCATTGTTCTGTATTCTGACAGATATATGTAAATGACCTTGACATGCACATATGCTAATTGGCGGGTGAGACAGCTGTCTTTATGGATGAGCTCAACATCCATACATGTCTGAAATAAGGCTATAGCCTGTAAGCTTGTAGCGATGAATAGACCATTCTGCATATGAAAAATTCCATTATGTCTATGTGTTTGGGTGTATTCCAATGTACTGTGATTACAGTTATGTTTTTCATGTTTGTGAACTTTGTACTTTCCTTGATTGCGAAAAAAACAAACAAACATTATTATCCGTGTTGATTGCCATCTGTGATCATTCAACTGAAAAGGGTGGATATCATACGTTTGCATTCATGCAGCACAGCAATAAGAACCCCTAACCCTAACCTTTATATGCAGCCCCCCCAAAACAAACTGTGCTGCATGTCCACATCAGTTATATTGGATAGTTAAAACAACTTGGTCTGCCTGGCTGTGGTTCATACTGAGCAATGTGACCAACATTAGAACTGGGAGTTCAATAATTTCCTGTGAACACGGCTGTTTTTCACAGTCAAAGCTGGTCAACAGCCAATTCATCGTGCGTGCTTCTATATTTTTCAGATAATATTTCTGTCATTAATTGTAGGTTTATCTTGAATAAGACACAAAGTGCTTTAATATAGTCTTTGAAACATCCTCCCACATCACCAATTTAACTTAAAGTTGTCAAGGAATATATCTTAAAATTAAAATTGTGTATTTCACAATGGCTGTAGCTGCCAAAAGATAATAAAGACTGCATTTATTTAATTGACTTAAGTCTTGTTGTGGAGTGATGCTTCCTGCATTTAACACTTTTAATTCTACCCTACAAAGGCAAACCACAGCCTTTTCTGACAGTCAAGCCAAATGTGTTATAGGTAGAACAGTGGTTATGTACTGGCTTAAAAAGATTGACCAATAATTTAACCTATGATCTTAAAAATGCAGTCAGCAAAAGTCAAAAGAAAACAAAGCAGGATTTTTCTGTTTATGTATTCTGTATAATCCAGTTGGTAAATATTTCTGATCATCTCATCAAAAAAAGGGTAACACTTAATAATAACCATCTTTAATGAATAATAAATTAATAAATGTGCACAAAGCATGTAATTGCCTGTTAACTAAAGTTTAATTAACTATACATTTGCCATTTGTAAATGATGGTTATAATGTTGTTACCAACAAAAACAGAGTAATATTGTTGCAGCTTCATGAAAATATTCAACACTGTCTGTTATATTGTGTTATTTCATGTATATTGATATGAAGAATGTGCAAAATATCACTTTTTCTCAGCTCCTGGTCCTCCCCCCATTTGACCAAAACAGCAAATGTTAATTATTTATTACACAACTTGAAGCTAAAACAAAACTTTTGTAACTTGCAGCATGCAGACACATGCTAATGTGAAAAACTGAGACGAGAGTATGTGACTTTCTTCATGATAAGGCAAGATTTTAGCATTTAAGTGGCGTTCCAGATTAGCTAGAGGTCGTCTTTGAAGGTGTCTGAGAAAATGTCATCAGTCATTAGGACACAGTCCATGAAACACAATGCTCCATTTCAGCTGGAGTGTTTCCTTCAGGGAATCACAAGGATCGTTCAAGTTGACTGGATCCAGCAGACAACAGTAAATTGTTTGCCCTGAGAAATGAATCAGCAGGAGCGGGATGTTCTTTAGGCTTTTGACTGAGAGAAATGTCACCAAAACTCTGCATCCTCTGATTTGGAAGGTGGAATTAGGCAGCTTCACAGACATGAGACTTTGCTGAAGGCTTCGAGTTCCACAGTTAGTAGGTCGAAGTCATGGACTGTTTGCTAATAAAAAATTATGCAGCACATGGAAGGCCAGATGCGAGCCTCGGAGACATTAATTTTAAAACTGATAGTCTTTGAAGAAAAAATAGCTTGATGTTCAAGTCTTTAAAATAATCTCATTTTCATAGTCACCCTGGCCTTGACTCCCTGCTTGGCACAAATACATTTACTTGGGGAACCCTCTGGACATTAAAAAGTTATGAAACCACATTTGTGAAGTTCTTTTAGAGGACATGTCTTTGATTTTCAGAAAAACATATTGTATTCTGAATATTACAGTACACTGACGTCTTTTATAATATAAATTATAACAAATCTCAGACTCCATCAAAGCAAAATTGTGTGAATCTACAGTACTGATTTTTTTCTGTTTTCTACACATATAATGGCTCAGAAAGATTAGGTTTTTATTATTTCTCCATTGCCAAAACTGATTTTAAGGGAATTTGGTATTTATCCAGTTTGTCCTTCTAGAGATTTGTCTAATTGCACCTGCGCTCTGGTTGTTGGAACACTATTTTTTCCTCCTGGTTAAAATGTACGCTTGCCCATGTTACCAATCTCCAGGGTCCGAGTGTTATATTAGTGCCATCTCAGTACTTCCAGGTCCAGTCCTTGCCAAGGTCACTTGGCCTGAGCTGCCTGACGGCTCCCAGTCAGCCAGACCAGATGGTCCCCTTTGCACACATTACCTTCTGCTGATACCGCTCTGAAGGTGAGGACATCACAAGTGACATTCAGGTGCCAAGCATTCCGAGCTTTAGCTGTCAGTGGTAGATGTGGAACACTGAAACAACTGTGACCAATGCCGTTTTTCCACTAACATTTTTGGCTACGGCCAGTCAAACTGAGCCGCGCTGATTTGCTTTTCCATCACCAGTTTTACTGCGGCAAGTTGAGCCGAGCCGCACCGGCGATGGATCTGGACCCGTAGCAGGGCCAAACTGCGGCTGCCCTGCCTCCAAGCGAGCTGCAGTGACATCTCACGACTACAGCCAATCCATGACAAGCATCCGTCTCCTCCTGAAATCGATACTGAACTCATGTTTGTGCAGAGAGTCTATTTAAAAGTCAGTGTGTTCAGCTCTCAGTACTTTTGTAGCTTCTAACTGAATCTGCTGTGTTTTACTGTTTGATCGTGTTCACTTTCAGCCGTCTCAGGAGTCATGTTTAGTTACTGCTGCTGAAAACACAATGTTTCCTGTGATGCTGCGTCATAATAAAAGCTTTTAAATTACTAAATAATGGGGGGGGGGCTTTTATTCTGAAGAAGTCATAGTGAATGAAACGTGTTTGTAAATGAATTGGCAGAGCCACTTTGTTAGCGGTGATTCTTTGTTAGTTCTGCAGGGATTGGGACAAGTGTGTCATCGCTTTAAGACACACTTTCAAGCAGGCAGCCCAGTTGTGCTGGAAAAGCAAAACCCCGGCATTGGCGAGCTGCTGCACCGAGTCAAAAAGATTAGAGCCAGGCTGGCAAAAACTGGAAAAACGGCACAAAAGTAATGAAAAGGATAAATGTTTTCCTTACTAAGCCCCTAAAATATCCATTCTAGTCTGACTGATGCTTCACTAAATGAGCATTTTGAGGAATTCTTGACAAAATAATCACTTGTGTCTGCTGTAAGTTGAAGGCTAATTGTGCTACTTTATGTTTTGCTGCTTTAACAATCGGTTTAGTGGTCTAAAGTGGTCCAGCGAGGCATTTTCAGTCCGGTGGTGAAAGTATTTTTCAATGAATATAATCTTCTTGTCTAAAAAGTTCATATCAGGCATTGTACTGCACCGCTTTATCTTGGATTTTCTTTGTCTAAACTTCACAATTATTCATGCTTTTAACTAATTTCTCTGTGCTGTTCCTGTGAAAATGTCAAGTATGCAGTTCATTGCATACAACATACACAAAATGGTACAGTTCTGTAGAAGTGCAGCTGGTTGTACAAATGCAACCTCCTACAGCTGGCATCGGAAGTATCACAGAAAGTGACATTTGGCTGAGTCACAAGCTCCGACCCATGTGTTCAGCTAAGCCTTTGACAGCGATGCTAACATCCCTGCGTCTGGGCTGCTCATGATGTCTGTGCTACTCCAGCCTCAGATTTACAGCAACTGTGGCTGTGCGCCCAGACAGGTGAGGACTGCAATCTTTATTCACTCAGAATGACTAAACAGGCCTATTGTTCATTTGATGTCTTACACTCAGGTAAAAAAATGTCAAGATAAAAGATATAACCAATCATCACCAAGACTGGAACAAAAACAAAAGAAAATTCAAGTCACATCTGACTAATTACATCTAGAAATAGACCAAGATAAACACCAAAAAGATGATGATGACAGTTTCAACTAACTGTTTTGTTCTAATTAAACTGAAAAAGCTATTCAGAAATACTGCATAAACTACTGAATCACAATGAATGACACAATAATGCCATTAAAGGTGACCCGGCCCATGATGTCTGGGCACCTCAGCTGTGGACCTTGCTGCCTTGGAGTCTCAGCTCGGCAAACTTAGTGTCCTCTTTTAAATTTCTCTTTAAACATGTTTATCTTTTGATTTGACTAAAATAAACACGCACTCCAAATTAAGCAAGCACAAACATTCATAATTGCCCTCCAGGCACATACCAGTGTTTTGTGATGTGACCTTTATTGGTAGGATGATTTAATGTGGCAGTGCCTTTAAAAACCTAACAACACTGCTAAAATAAAACTGAACTGATCAGACACAATTCTAAATAATATTTTATCTTGGCAGATCACACAACAACCTGTATGTGAAAGGGGTCGCTCAAACGGATTTACTCACGGACCATTATCACACAACTGTGCTGTTCTCTTGAGCTTTAGCCTCTTTCAGCTCACTGTTTTTGGTTGTCTTGCTGCAACTTTGTTGGTCTTGTTCATTTTCTTCACTCTCATAATGTTTGGCCCAAGAAAGTATTGTTTATAGCAAAAAGAAAAAAGCCCTGATAAAGCCATTGTTCACTTCCTACCCAGAACCAAGTTGCAGACAGAGTAAGATGAGCTGATAGTGGATAGTGGAACATTTACCAAACTAAACAACCGCATTTTTCTCAGGTGTTGGTGAAGACCAAAACAACATTCATCAAACGACCAGAAACAGAGCTCCAAACGAATGCCAATGTTGCTCTGTGTCAACTGAATGCGAGAATCAGCACCCTTTTGTCAACTAGTTCAGCACATTAACTTTAAAGATGATAATGTCTTTTTGCTTACATCTTGTTGCCCCCAAGTTATTGCAGTTTCAAAACCGTTATCACAGTTTTATTCCTAAACATCTTAAAATGAAATTACTATACAAAAAATCTCTGAACCCATCCGCTATCGCCTGATAGTGATTTAGCCTCTGAGGGAACGGCAAATATTTTGCGCCTCTGGTGTAGCCAGTAGATATTCAGCTGACAGATATCCATGCTAAGATTTTGTGTGTACAGGTGATTGTTAACAGTGTTAAAAGAGTTGTAACTTGAGGTGTGAGAATGGAGTCATTTTGACATTTTGGCTAATCTCTACAAACATATCTGCATATTTATGTAGATAAATAAAAAAGAAGCTAATAAGTCAGATGATAGCTGATGGTGTCTGAGATTGCATTTCCATATTCCGCCTTTAATGCTCTCACACAGACTGTTTACCTGCATGCAGCCAAAGCCCACTCACACATGTTTTGATCACTCCGACTACATATGGAAACCAGAACACTTCTCATAACCTTTCCCATGCCTTGCCCACAGATATCTTTTGATAGAGATTAATTCTGGATTCTAGAATATTCGGGGGTTGATGAGGCCCTGCTGCTCACGTTTGCCCCTGGACCCTCTAGCATCTTAACACAGTCATGATGGGGTACATTTTTTTTTTATTACTGTGATAAAAACTGATTTTCAAAATTCTTCAAAGACCATTTTGTTTGTACTTTTGTCATTTTGATTTATGTTTTACAATGCACTTGTCATAAATCAACACATCCCCTGTTATGTTTACCACTCCTCATGCTTTCACATTTGTGACACCAAGTAGGAGAGTGTAAAGTTAAAGTGTACAAAGCCAAAATGTGCAAAAAAAAAATGAAGCAGCTTTAATTGAATCTGTGAAGAACAAGGACATAGTAATGGGGTATATGAAAGAAATGCATCTTGGGGTGTCGTCTGAGGTCTCAGCTCATTATGTCTTGATCTCTGAAAGCTATATGCTGTCGTAGTCAGAAAACGAAGCCTCCAGTGTGCTCTGTTTAAATGACCATCCTCTATGTCTGCTCTGTCTTTCTCTGCCGCTTTGGTCAAGAAAAGAGATGGGATGTGCTTTTGAAAGTCATATAATTACCACGGAGTAATCAGCCCATTTAACATTCATCTTTCTTTTGTCCAACATGTACAAAGGCTTAAGGATGGCTAATTGGGCAAGAGGACTTGGTGAAGACTTAGGAAGAAAAGTGGCTTTCAACATAGGAAGATATGAAGGGGCTTACGTCCTGTACTGAGTAATTTTCTGATAACATTGAGACCACTCTTTTAGTTTTTGGAGAAAGGCTGCGGAAAGGAAAACCTGGCTGAGCGCAGCTTGCAGCCACTGTGCCGCTTTGTGAGGAAAGACTGCCTGCAGCCCCAGATAAAATGACGGGAGGTGACAAATTCATAACGGCTTTGTGCTCATACAATTCAGAGGGATTCTGGGGTTGGCCGGGAATAAGGTGACACGGCTGACAGGGATTTCATCTGGCTGAACTTGCCACACACTGCAGCAAGGAGACAATCCTCGACAAGATGCGTCTTGGAAAGTCAAGCAGTTTTTTTTTCTTTTGTCCACTGACTCAACTGAAGAAAATTCAAGCAGCATGGTGAATGTTTAAAAAGAGCTATTAGAAACAAGAGGTGGATAAAATACATGATAAGCTCTATATGTCACCAGTGAAACCATCACTAAATTTCACTGAAATTTACAGAGGTACAGTGGTTTATCTAACAACAGACATTTTAAAACGATGTACAGTAACGAGCATGTTATTTCAAGTCTCCAGCTGTAATTTCTAGGTTGCAATGGGGGGAAACTACTGCGTTTTTTCAGGAATCACTTTCGTTAGTTTAGTTAATTGTACTGAAATTATTTTAATTAATACTGAATATATTCTTCAAACAACAATTTCAGTGACTAACCCTAACCCTACCAAATTCTGTGAATGGTATGAAAGACAAATACATAATAAAAGCTACTACCTAAACATTTCTATTAAGCCTAAATTTTCAGTCAAATTGGTAAACGATGAGCAGCAGCTGCGTAACGTTCTGTGTTAGGATGATTGCACTGCCACAACACCTGGCTTCAGTTAAGACCAGGACCTCAGTCCAGAAGCCAGTTTAAACAAGCCAACCACACATACAAAGGAATCCAAAAAGTAGAAGTCGCTTTGCTGAAATGGGGCCACTTTTCCTTAATCCGTTGGTTTGTAGACCAGCCTCAAGATCAAGTTTGGCATTTTGGTCGTCACCGTCTTGGTTGTCGGAGCCAGAAGTGACCGTATTTGGATAAGTGGGTAAAGCTGGGGAGGAGCGAGGGGTGGCTCTGACTGAGATCTACAACAAGATAGCCAAGCCCTAAAGCTTTACCTGCTTTGTCAGCTATTTTATTCTAAATGGGACCAAAAATGAACATTGTGTTGTATTAAAGAAGACTTGAAAATACCAATTAGGACTATAAACTCATTAGGAAACTGTTTATCAAGTGAGAAGGGTCATTTTCTCATAAGCTTTCATACAATTGGACTTCTTTTCTCCTTTTTTAAACCAGTGGATTTGGCCCCTGTTGGCCATTAGAAAGAAAGCAGATTCATGGTTCTTCTGCACTGACTAAATGGGGATCGTGGACTTGTGTTTGTATTCAGAAATTTCAGATTTAAACAAACTGCTGCAGAAATTGCCATGTTAACACCAGCATGCTTTTGTTTTATTCTGGGTGAATGTGAGCCTTATTAGTGTGTGTCCTCACTTTCTTTAAAGCTCCTCTTCCATCAGTCACTGCACCTGCCAGCATCACTTTTGATGATACCAACAAAGAAACATTTCCAAATGCCAGCAATTGTGCAGCTTCCTGGAATATATGCTTTGAAGATTAAAAAAAAAAAAGGATACAAAAACACATTCTCCAACCCTCAGCCCCTAATGCCACCATCTCCCACCTTCCAATACACCCTACCATGAGCCGCTCCTACCCACATGCATATTCATTTCATCATACAGGTTTGTCTGTGAGCCAGAATGATTCATCATAGAGGGGGCTGTGAGGGGTAGGTGGTGATGTTGGGGGAACATTGGACATCCATCTTCGGCAGAGACATAAGAATTTTTGTAAACACGTCTCATCATCCATTGTTGCTCATAAGTAAGATTCTGTTACATTCAGCTGCAGGTAAATGCATCTCTCCACCTGTCATCTGTCCTGTGTGAGGACAGGAGAAACTTTATAATGCGTGTTCCCTTTCCGAGACATACTATAATAATGTACTTTAAATAGACCTTAACAATGGATTCACCTGATGTATGTGCCTGTGGTGAATCATCACATAAGAATGGTTTCATCACTTTGATTCACAAACCCCTTCTAATGCACAACACTGTAAAACTGACAGAAATATAAAACCAATGTTTAAAAAAAGTAAGGGAGGAAAAATATAAATTTGAGATTTGTGGTAGTGAAAAGCAAGATACTGAATGATTGACTAGGATATTAAATAATATAAATTTATTTCAAAGATACAGCAAAGAAACACTCGGATACAGACATATGGATCATTATTGATCCATGTTGTGCATTTGAGGGATTGTTAGAGAAAAAATATATATTTTTTTTTTTTCAAAGGTAAAGAGGGATACATTTGAATAATTTGTTATGATCAAAGTTGATTGAGGAATACAATACTGAATGATGAAATCAAAACCCACACAGGTCAGTTTTGTGGTGTCCTTTGCTGTTTCCCTCCTGTTTTCTTGTGCTCTGTGTCAGCCTGATTTTCCCTCCACACCTGCACTGCATCTCCTTTGTTTGCCCTGCCATGTTCCCAGTGTTTTTCCAGCCTGTCCGCTCCTTCCTCTCACCTGTGTCTCTGCCTCTCTTCACCTGCAGCTCACCCCCTCCCCAGTTCGTATTTGAATCCAGTCTATAGTTCATCTGTTGAGTTTCCCTGATTGTGCTGTTGCGTTTGCCTGTTTCTTGTGTTGCCTTGATCCTGCATTAAAAAAAATCATTTGGGTCCACCTTATCTGCTCCAGTGTGACTGATGTAATGTTATTAATCGGGACTGTAACATTCATATTACATACAGTGGCAGATAAAAAAAAAAAAAATGGAACCCCTGTAATCAAGCATTGCAATATCCTGAGCTAATTACAAAATACAGTTTATTTCTGTCTGTGAAATATGTTACATAATATGATACATTTAAATAAATAGCTTCTATCTCATATCTAATGTATTTTTAACGGGCTTCTCTGTGTAACTTCATGTATGATTGCTAAATAATTACAAGATTTAAAATTAAAATCAAGTCCGTTTCTCACATTGTCGAAACAGACAAACAAATTTAAGCTCCAGCAATTGTAATCCTATTAGACCAAATTAGACTTCAAACTGCATTTGATTTCATTATTTACAAATTACTCAAGAGTAATAGCCTTGTTGTTTTGCTCTCCTTGTCAGCCAATCAAATTTTCTAACTTTGAGCTTGTACACATTCATTGATTCATTGTTTCAGCGGCAGTGGGGTGTCGCACTCCAAACACAAAAGTCCGACTGTGTGACTTTATTAGCTCGCTCCGGAGGACAATCACTCACATCACTCAAGGTTCATCAGATTGCTCGAGCTCAGACTGTTTTGAGCAGGAGCTCTTTTTTCCCTCCTTTTTCTTTTATTCCCCCTTCCTTTCCCGTCATTACATTTGAAGGACAGCCTTTTTTTCCCCAATTGTCACTGTGAGCTGTCCTTATAAAATCACAGGGCCATGTGGGGGTTCACTGCAGATGGGTCACCTGTCTCCTTGGCCACCTGGAGGGAGGTGAGAGAACACAGCGGGCTGTCAATCAGGCCTGAGAGCAGAGCGGAGGAGGGAAGAATCGCAGAAGAAAAAGAAATGAGTGTTAATGGGGGAGGGGTGCACCGTGACATTTCTGTGGGTGTTGTAAAAAAAAAAAAAAGAAAAGAGCACAAAGACCTGTCTTGATGCATCTGTGATCCTTAACCCCATCCTCCCACACATAAACACGCTTACAGCGCATCTGTGATTTACTTGAGGTTTCAGATTACATTCACATCACCATGCTTTTATATTTTATAAAAGTCTTTTAGTAGACATAATACTCCCTGGGCGAGTAGTATTATCGAGAAAGTCCTCAGTAGACTTCAAAATTATGCCAGTTGAAGCACATCTTTCAAAATGGTAGAAGTCGCAGTGATGGACTCTAAGTATATATACTCATGCACTGTACTTGAGTACAATTTTAGGTACTTGAACTTTTGAAAATTTGTATTTTCTGCAACTGCATACTTCTATTCCCACTAAGAGGCAAATATTGCACTTTTTACTCTCCTACATTAACTACTTCCAACAAGGAGGTTGTGTTTTAACCTGTGTCCACTGGGTTGTTGGTTGGTTTGTCACAAGGATTACATCAAAACTGCTGAATGGATTTCCACAAAACTCAGGTGGAAGATGATGGGTTGCCCAGAATAAACCTTATTAACTTTTGGTGTAGAATCAAAAACAGATAAAGGGACAGATGCATTAATTTTTTCTCACTTACTTTAACATAGCTAGATACGGTATGTTTTGTTTGTGTGTTTGTTTGTTTTGTTGTTGTTTGTTTGTTCTTTACATTTTTGTTAATTTCTCAGGGAATAATATGGATCTTGATTTTAAAAAATAGGGCATATTTAGGTGGTTGCATAATATCTCTGAGTAAGTAGAAAAGAGGACCAATGAGCCTTGGTGTGGTATGCACTATACTGAGTTATAGCATAGTCTGGTAACTGTAGTTAGTAGTTACTTTTCATGCATGCTGCATCAGCAAAGAAATGCATTTATAGATATTTTTTTATAGCGCCTATCAAATATAAAAATCACTGATTCCAATAAATTTTAAAAAATGCTGAACATCGGTCAACCCATAGTATATAGTTTCTACATATATGTATAATTTACTCTTACTTGTACTTTTGACACACAAGTACATTTAATATCAGCTAATTTAGGATTTATTATATTTTTATATAATATTATATTATATTCTTATGGTTGACCTTCACTTTTACCACAGTTATATTCAAGCATGATATCTTTACTTTTACTCAAGTATTTGGGTAACACTTTAGATTAGGGAACACATATTAACCATGAACTAGTTTCTTATTAGCTTATTGTTATTAAGTGGTTTACAACAACTCCCTAACTCACTATCAATAAGCAGTGATTAGGAAGTTATTGAGGGAAAACTCTCACAGTAGTTAATGGCCTAGTAGTTGCAGAATATGATCATGCAGAATAAGGCATCAGTAAGTGATTTATAATGGCTTAAAAACAGCCAATATGCTACTAATATGCATGCTAATAAGAAACTAGTTCATGGTTAATATGTGTTCCCTAATCTAAAGTGTTACCATTTGCTACTTCTTATAACACCGGAAGTAACATGTTGTTACACTGCCACAAACAGTGGCTCTGCAAAAAAGCAAAACAACAGCAGTACTCTCAAAAACAATGTGCAATGTCAAGGTTTTTCTCCATCTCAACAATATCTGCACCTAGAAAAAGCATGATTGAGGGAAGTTTGTGGTTACCTTCACTAAGACAAAGGTTTGGCATTGCAAGTAAACTGATATGCAGGATAGTAAACTCATTTCGAGGGTTATGGGGCTGGTAAAGTGCAGACACAACATATAAAGTGCAATAGATGTTTGAAAGGGATATTTGAAAATACAACAACTGTCGGCAGGCAGCCGTATTCATGTGAAAGAAGTTTTATCATCAGAACACTGAAGGGGTTGGTTGCATTGTTACATACCAATGCATTTTTGATCAAAGTAGACCTGGTAAATCTCATCTGAATGGGAGAGGAGCTCACAAAGCTGAGACTCTCTCAAGGCAGTCCACATTCCAAGCCTGGAGGAAACAAAATGTCAGCAGGCAGCTGGGCGCTGGCAAACAAGTAGAGACCTGGACCCTGTTGGAAAGAACAACGGTGGTACCACTGTCCAATGTGGTTCTCTCTAAAGCCTTGAGACAATCTGCTTTCAGAGATGGAAGCGCTGATTGATGCCAGCCGCTGCCTACTATTCATCATTTTTTCTCCTAATTCAATCCCATTTACCACTGTGCCACAGGTGGACGACAGGTGGGCCTCTGCTGTGGTTTTGTTATAAAAATCCATCACTTGCACCTGTTCCTGACTCAAAATATATGTAACATGATTAAGGATTTAAGAAAGTCTAGCCTGACATGTCAAAAGTCCCTAGATATCAAAAACATGGCTTGTGATAATTAACAGTTAATGTCGGGTTTATATTACAATACTTTGAGTCATCAGAGTTCATATTTTAGTCAACTTAAAGTCACAACTATACAGCCATGGACTGCAGCCACACCCCATTAAGGTTGGGGCTGCAGAAACACAAGCAGAGCTGATACAGTAACATGGTGGGCAAAACCTGCTCAGGCCTGTGACAGCTGACCAATCAGAGCAGACTGGGCTTTTTTTTTAATGTCAGCATTGATATTATGTCAAAGAGGTTTATGTACTGTGTTGCAGACATATCCACTGAAGTTAGCATGCCAACCAGCAACCGGTGTCGTTGTGGGGAAAACGCAGGTTTCCCCACTCATTTTAATGAGAATAGTCCATTTCGGTTCGGTCTTGTCCCCCAGTTTAAAACACGACAATGATCTGCCTCATCCTGGTTGTTTACTGTTATTTTTAATCCGTCGATGAGGACAAACAATCCCTAGTAGGACCAGCATGCCAGTAGCATAACAATTTAGCATCTATGCCTTTCAGCAAAATGATCAGCGGGGGTTCCCAACATGTCACACACACGGACCATGGAGCAACACTCCCACACTGCCACACCAACCTATGACATTTGGCCGCACAACCGGATTAGGCCTGAATTAGAGTTTAGATTCTCTTCCCGAGCCCGAGCCCGAACTTGTCGATATTTCCCGCTACTATCCTCGGGCCGGGCCTAATCATTAGGCTACTTTATTCATTTGCAATCCATTCCATTCTGAATAAACAAACAACGCAAGATTAAGATAATTCTAAACAGATTTCTGTAGTTCAAACACCTCGGAATTGTAGTTGAGAACGTCAGTTATAACAGCCCACTGTAACATGGGCTGGTGAAGGGGAGGGTGATGGTCCACATCATTTAAGTGTGAGGACTCGTTTACTTCAAAATACTGTAATTGTTTTTTTTCACCCTAACCAGTTATGGTTTGTTCATACTTAATTGTGGCATTATCATAGACTGTTCATTCTGGTCCAACCAAATATCGAAGCAAGACTGAACTATCCATGTGATTTATTTCTGTTATGTAATAGAACTGACTTATACTATCACACACCCAAAGCTGTAATTATGATAAGTACATGGTGTGCATGCAAATACAAACAATTTGGTGCTATTTCCATCAACCCTCTGCAATGTATTGATGTCAGAGACAGCACACTACATGTCAACACATTAATAGATTATTGTGCACTACACTGGTGTTTCTAAGATGCTAGAAGCGTGAGAAATAAACACACAGAAATGGGGCTTAATTAGACCCTTCTCTGATAAGGGCTCAATATTGAGTAAGCGAAGGTCTTCCAATAAATTCTGGGCTGTTCCGAATGAGGTGGCAGGAAGCAGACGCACATCTGATATAGTCAATCAAGTGCAATTAATCTCAGTTGTGGGTGAAGGTATGGGTTGGTTGTAAAGTGCCTCACATCCCTGGCATCATTACACACTTGGATGCCTGTCGCCTTTTAAGAGGTGTGCCACGGTGGTCTATTTGTGCATCGGACCGTGCAGTGTACAAGCAAGGCCAGGGACATTACCCTCGCTGTGTGTCGCGACACTGTAGCCTCATCAAGGTAACCTGCAGGGAGGCAATCTGTGAATGGAGTTTATTATGCTCTAATCCAAATGTCACTTCCTTTACATTACTTTCCTTTGGCAGAGGCTTTTGTTTAACACAACTCACCATTTTCACAGACATATAAGAGATAGGAAGTAGTATTTCTGTATTTTACTAAGTAAACCATGTGAATGTGTGTCATATCCTAATGATTGGATCTTTACTTTTTAAAGCTTCTTCAACCTGGAGTATGCTTCCCATCAACATAATGTTATTATTTTTTTTATTTCTGTAATGTTTGGGATTTGTTTTTCATTCTTCTAATTTCTTTTGAATGATGTTTTCCATTTCATTTGGAAAGTTAGTTGACATATTTTATTATTTCCTATTTTCATTTGAATTGGTTTAATTCAATAAGTTATCTTTAATGAACAATGTTTGATTTAAATTTGCTAACAATTTGTATTTTTTTGTGGAGCCCAGGATGACTGACAACCACTTTGTGGAAGCTAAAGGTGCTCTGAATAAGGTAAGTAAAAATACTCATTAGACAGATTGCCCTTTGGCCTTTGTCTTAATATAGATATAATTTCTTGTGGAATATTATTACTGCTGTAGTAACAGCTGAGCAGCCTGTAAATATTTGGATATAGTTTAGATAAAAAAATCTTTTATCTCGATCTATTAGTCTATCATTATCTCAGATGATCACATGTAGTAAAATATGAAAAGTACTATAACTAACTATAGGTAACTATAATGAGAGAATCCACTGCACAGAAATCATTCTGTTAGCAGCAACAACTATTGAAACAGCTCCATTGCATTGTAACTGACAAGTGTTGGGACTTCGGTTAAGCCGTGCTCGGGATAGACGCTTAGTAAATTGCTCCGTTCAGTCGATATCAAAAATACCCTCAAACTCGAAAACTTCAACGTGCAAACTCTGAAGGACAAGACATGAGTGGGGGGAAACAAAAAAGTGACGATACGACCCGGAGAGGGAAGGTAACTGAACAATTAAAATCCAATAAAAAACAAATGGAGCCGACTGACGAAGAAAATGTCGATCTGCTAGCTAGCAAAGATGGCGGTGAATCTACGGACAAGCTGTTTCGGGAACTGTCAACTATCTCGAACAATATCCGTGACTTCAAAAATTACGTAACTGACAATGTTGCTCCTTGTTGGGCTATTGTATCAGTTTTAAATTAATTTACTGTTAAATGTTGTGTATTTAATTCTTTTTTACTTTTACTCTAGTCAGCAGCATGTTTATTAAATTCATTCTATCATACTAGATGTTTTTCTTTCACGTCTTTCTTCCTGACATGAGGGACAATAAATTCTTTATCATCTCATCTTTTTCTGACATGTAGTTATTTTATTTTCAGCTTGTTGTGACTTATTCAGTACTGTTTCGTAATAGACTGTAATAGACCTGCAGGTTCACCGTGCATGCAACATCCTGTTACAATAAGGGCACCGAAACTACTTTCCTTTTGGAAAACATCATCATACTACTATATGTATTTGTATGTACTACATTTATTGTGTCATACTTTTTTCATTACTTTCTTCCGGGCATGAGTGACAATAAACTTGTGCTTGCAACATCTCATCTTCTTCTGACATATAGTTATTTTAATTTTCAATTTGTGGGGTTTTATTCAGTACTTTCTCAGTTTTAGGAAATGCTTGAAGTGAAAAGCCAAATCCTGTACTAATTTGTGTAGATGTGTAGCGGGCAGAAAAGTAAAAGTCATTTACTTCTCTAAAATATTTGAATAAAGAAGTACTTAAGAACTGCACATAATCATTTTTCACCACTGGTCTTGTGGTCATGTTTTCAAGATTTCAGAACCTTTAACTATCTTAGAGTGGATAGGGTCAGAGAGGTATGTTTTGGGGTTTATTGTGCTCTACAAAATGGCTTTTACATCATCAATTTCCCGTATTCAGTTTAATACGTGTATATTCTAATGAGTCTTATTTTGTTCAGGAATATGTCAAACATTCGCATGACAGAGCCAAACAATTTGTAGTTTTTCCTCTTAATGAATCCTCCGATGTTATTAGACGGCCCAGTGCGTTCAGCTTAGCAAACATCCAAAAAGTCACCATGGTACATTTATAGTTATTAGACTCTTGCATGGACGAGAGGAAATCCTTCCCTTTTTTTATAATGCAATGTATATTAATCTGTTCATCCATAAAATCAGATCAAGGATTATGAGAAATGCTGAATCCAATGCTTTTCATGATACATTAACCTCATATGTACTTATCCCAAATGGTGTTTGCATCATCAGCAACAGTGAGAGCAAACAAAACCACGGGGGAGACAACAATAGGCAGAGATTAGACTCCCCTCTTTTTGCATTTTCAAGCCCTCTTCCTCCTCCTCTGTCTTTCAGACTGTATTTTCTATTCACACAATGATTACACCTAAACATAACAATGGCAGGAGCAAAAATAGAGTATTACTGCTCATATGAAAAGCCACTTTGACTTTCAGGATTTCACAATTGTCAAATCAGTCACCTGTGATATTTCATTCCTTGTGAGGAAGTGCAATTACTCCGGAGGACATCAGCCTTGTATTCTTGTCAAATGAGAAGCAGCAGACAGTGTGACCCCATCAGCAGACAGGTTCAGACCTCATGTTAACAGTCTGACATCTTTTACAATAGTCTCACCACTCATCACGGACACTTCTGCTCATTGACCGTTTATGCGGCAATGTAGCTGCCCTACGAATACCATCACATATGACATGAAACATATTTCCATGTCCTTTTGAAGACCCAGGATTCCTCCGTGGACGTCTGCATGATGCAATTGCACATTTTAAAGCCTCCCTTTCCTCTGGTCTGCCCCTCTGAGAGTCAACGTACATCCATGACCAGAAGGACAAGTGATATCAGTTCTCTGAGGCAGCCAGAAGCAGGGGAATGAGCAAGTGTTTGGGCAGGTGTCAGGGGAATTTGGATCAGAAGCAGAGGTCCTCGCAGGCCCAGGGAGAAGAATGGATGGAGAGAGCTGAGGTGGGAGGGAAGGTGATGGAGGGCCGGAGGCTGAGAGCCCAGGGAGATGAAGAAGTGAGTGTAGTGGGCGGAAGGGTCAGAACTCAGAGAAGGAACGGGAAAAGTGTTATGTGTGTGTGGAGAGTTCACCCTCACACTTCCTTCTGTTGGGGGAGGATGCAGAGATCACTCAAGGTTTGTGGGAGCGGCTGAGAAGAAGAAGCATATTTGCCATTTATGTGTTCGCATAATGTATAACTACCTATAGTGATAGATTTTGCTATAATATTTAAATTAATTTTTTTTGATATCTTTGTTCTGTGATTCGCGACTAATTTTAACTGAATGTCACATCAACTCATGAGGGGAGCGTCCAACAGGAACTTGAAGAATGTTGTTAGAGAACAGCCTGCTATACATTAAAGCATAAGTTTACCCAAAAATGAAAATTCAGTCATTATCTAGTCATTCCCATGTCAATGGAAACTGGATTGAAGTTTTGAAGTCCACAAAACATTTCTGGAGCTTCACGGCAAAACAGTGTTACAGAATTCTCCTAAACAACTGAAGAAGATGGGGACTGTTTTTTAAAACAAAACACAAAAACACAAAAAATGGCTCCATACAGCAGTAATCAGGCATAGCCAGGCTTAATCCATGTCTCTGGAAGCCCCTAAATCCAAAATTGATTTGAGAAGACATCATTTATTGCTCAAGGTGAGTACACTGATTGGGAACAAAAAAAAAAATACAATAAACATAAGGTAAAAATAAAAGAAAATGAGTATCAGTGAAATTGCATTCACAAAAGAAAAGACTAACTGTCAAATAAGGTACACTGCACATCAACTAGGCTACCAATATCACCAGTGACAGATCAACATGAAATCGGCAAAAAAATATGAGACAGTAATTATGCACATAAGAAGAAAAAAAAAGAAGAAGAAAAATTGAAAAAAAATGGCAAGATACACTAAGACCAGCACTATCCACCTTTTTCCTAGCCCCCATGACACCTTGTGCTAATAATGGGCCTGACCTCCGGAGCATCCAGTACCTTAACTGGAACCAGCATTTTTCATGGTAACGGGACATTAATCCTCTTTTCTTAGAGCATCTGGCACAGTGTATCATTCATTAAGATCTAGGTTAGTGACTTTATGGAGTGAACACTACCCAACACTATTATTATTGCTCAGCCCACTTAGGTAATGCTTCTAAAGCCTTGAAACCCACCAGTGCATCAGTTATGATATTTTGTCATGGTAGTTCTGCAGAGCAGCATTAGTATTACCAATATTCATTTCTCAAGTAACCTCCCCAATAACCTCCCCAGGAAGCTCGTGGATGTGTAGGAATCTTATAATATCAACTGATAAGCCACAGACTGGTGTGAAAAAACAGACTAACAAATCAACAATTGCAAAACAGCTGTAATACAACAGTGCCTATACAGATATGGTCTGCCAGGAGAATTTGGAGATAAAAGATGCCTGTGATTATTTGTTTTGTAGCTCAGATCTGACAAAAGACTGGATATATCTGATATTCACAGCTGTGGAACTATAGTGGTTGCTACCAGCAACAGAATGTCCATCTAGCATCTGGCGGTTAACTGCACAATAGTAATGTGGTCAGTTACTGTAGAGAGAAGGATATTCAAAATGTTGTAACTAGATGATGAAAAATGTCAGTGAATGTAGGATTGTCTGATGAAAAATAAATCTAGTTACTTTTTCCTTTTCTGTTACTTTTCTTCTTTCTTTTGTCCTTTTTCTTTGTTCAGTTTTGGGCCAAACAACCCACATCAAATTCAGAATAAATTTAACTGACTGTTTGAAATGAAATATGAGTTTAATAGAAAATGGCTTGCTCCCAAATTTCCCCTGCTTATTAAACCTCCAAAAGCCTCCAAGTAAACAAGGCTGCTCAGATGTAACAAGTACTTTTTTTGATTGCATGTCCTTTGTTCTGTGACTGTACCTAATTTTAATGAATTAATGAATTAATGAATTTTATTTTGTAACTTTTCAAGACCATAGGGAGAGACTGTTTTACCTGACTGTAACCATAAATAATTTATGTTTGGAATAATAATCCTAAAATGCTCTCATCTATACAAGGCAGGTAGTATGTTGTTAATTGTTTGATACTTTAGGTGTCTTTCATAATCGGGGAGTATGTTCCTCTTTTTACCCTTTTTTTTTAAAAAAAGATCTGTTTTCTGAATTTCATTTATTTTTAATGTTACTTTTCAAATTGTGTGTAATTTGGCGAAACAACCAACCAAGTCAGTTGCCTAACTGAACTAAACTGTTCTTATGAGTTTGGAAGAAAAAACAAAACACCAAATATTAATCTGTAATATATTTTTGAATAATAAAGCAAACAATGTTATTTTAATAATGCAAGAAATGTGATAACCTATCTTCTTCGAATCAATGTCAACCAACTACAATAAATTTGTTAGAGAGATCCCTTAACTGAATGTATTTGTATTCTTCTTTTATTTGTTTTTTGTGCTCCTTTTGAATTTGTTGTGTTTAATTTGGCCAAACAATCTAAATTGTAGTCTCAGTTTAACTATTGCTGCCTATAATTATTTAAATTACTTACTTTGCTTTCGAGCAAAAATCCAAATATCCATTTATGCATTTTCAATGACGAGCCTGAAAAAAGGCATTTATGTCAACAAGGCTGGTTAACATGAAACTAAAGCAACAGTTTTGAAAATGATATTCATATTTGCTTTTTGTCTGACCTTCACTGGCACCAAGACCACATTTTTCTCCATCACAGAACAGAAAAAAAAATCTGACATGTTTGCCTGAGGACCATCCCATTTCAAAGGTGGATTTTGTATGTAGACAACAACCTAGTAATTTCCCTCGGCGCGGCAGCTGAGCACACTCATCTGTGCGATGACAAACGGAAAGGGTTATCCGGTCCCTTCAGAATTCCTCACAAACATCGCTCAGATAAACCTAATTTTGCCCAAGGCTCTCTTCACCTGCTTGAAAAGTAGAGCAATAAATTTGCAAATATCTTCAAGAGTTCCCACTTCTCAAAACCTGCAGTAACGATACCTCCACAGGGGCATATCACTTTCCCTTGAGGACTTTGGGAAATATCATTGAGGCCTTCAATCTTTTTTTTTTTTTTTTCTCTGTGTGTAACAATTACAAATGTCATGGAAGAGAAATCACAAGCTCCATCAGGGGCCCTGTAGCACTTTTTGGGGGGTGACATTGCCAAATGTGTTGGCTTTTTATTTATTTAATTTCTCTTATTATTCATGAATATTAATGTTGCCTCATGGTGGGAACTGTTTGCAGTACTCAGTGGGCTGGAAGAGGCCGTGAAACAAAGCTGGGAAAAATCATACTCGCTAATGTGTAGAGGGAGTTGTGGGCTTTCGGTGCAGTGGATCAGTCACTGAAATAACGGCTAACTAACAAATTTCACATTTTTATATAGGACTAAATAGGTCCAGGGGGAAAAGAGAAAATTCATAGAGCCGGCCAAAAATGCCCGCTCAATATCTGACATAATTTTTCTCTGACTTTCCAAAGAGCTGTCCAAGAAAAGCTTCACACCATTTTCCAAAAATAAGTCATATGGGAGCTGCGGACTGACCTATAGTGGGTCTTTACCCCAATGCTAGAGCTGCTTTTAGAACAGACAGCCAAACTTCAGGTCAGCAGGGATTAATTAGCTTTTTGAAACCCACCCAGCAGATGTCAAGGTAATCTTGGGATGTGGGCTGCAGAGGTCAATGCAATATCTCAGAGCAGAGGGAGTGAGAGCTCATCTCACTAGTGTACAACACTCGGCCATGCCAGGCATCAGTCCCAAATAGGCTGAGATCGCCAAGTGCCAACCTCCAGCCCTCATTCAGGCCCCATTAATGGCAAAGTTTATAATTGGGTCACACATTTCATGCCTGCGGGAAACCCCCTTAACTTTTTACAGCGCATTTCAAACCACTAATGAGTAATTGTATAGAGTATTCATGAAAGTTTACATGGACAAAACCTGAGACTTTCTGATCTCTTTGGATAAATTAAGCTTTCACACATTCGATGAGCAGTTTTTCCCCCCTGTCCTTTTTTATCTGGGTGAACAGAGTCACACATTGCCAGAGCAACCTCGACTATTCTCGAGCTCTGTGCCAGCTTAGGAGGAATCTGTGGCCAAACCCATTATTATTCTGCGAAAGGTGAGAAAACACCCAGGGTTGAGGGGTATTGAGATCAGAATTGTCAAGGGCCGGCCTAAACTGTGCTGACCTTGCTGGTGCTTTCACAAAAGTATGCCAGGGGCAACAATTACTGTGGAGCATTTGGGGACAGTACCAACACTTCAGCATTTTCAGGTTATAACTGGATGTGTTTGCTAGAGCATAACAATACTTTAGATGTTAACCACTCTACAAACATTAAATAGCTTTTCAAATGTAATAGGAAATAATACAAAGTATGACTAAACAATCAAGGCCTATCATTACATATTCTCAAATATTTTTCATCTTTTGCATTCAGCAATTATCTTTTAATTTCTGCTACGAGTAACCATAAAGCAAAGCAGCTCGTCCCTGACCTCCTCCCTATACAGATTCTTCGCTCTTTATACTACTTCACATCACTCCCTCCCTTCCACTGTAATAATTACTACAGCTGCTAGAGGCTGCCATCTGTAATGAGCTGCTTTTATTTTCACCTATATGACCACTTTCTGATTAAGACTGGCTCCAAAAATCACTTGGGTAGGGTTAGGAAAAGATCATGTTTTGGCTTAAAATACCTGGTTCTCTTGCCACAAACATGACTGGAAACTGTCTTGACATGCCATCAAAATGCCTTTAACAAGGCTGGAAGATCTTGAGGCACAAAAAACACTTCGTTAGGAAAAGTTTAAATTTTGCATGTCTGATTCTGTCACCTCAAACACAGCTGGAAACAGCTGTAAAATAAAAATTGGCCTGACAGTGGGCTCTGGCTTCTTAGGCACAGCTTTGCTTTAATGGAAATGCTAACATAATGCTGCTGTTCAGCAGGTATGATGTTTAATATTTTCACCATTTTAGTATAGCATGTAAAACACGTTATTTAGCACCAAATACAATGTACAGTTGAGACTGATACCAATGTCATATTTGCAGGTAGTCAAAAAACAAATTGTTAGGAAACGAGATAAAAAAAATTGCCATGGCAACTGATGTAAAAGTTTATCAAGACATTTCACTCAAAACCACAAAGATTAACCTTATGATAGACTACAGGAGTAGTCAGGTCATAAACATAATTAGAATTCATCCTCGGAGAACCACGACTGTCTGTTTGTGTGAAATTTCTTGCCAGCTCCATTTCATAGTTAAGATCTGTCATTCTGACCCTGCTACTGTGGCTGAAAATCGACAGACGGATCCAACCAGGCTTACACTTGCACAGTCCAAGCCTTCATCATTAGCATGTAGAATTTTAGCTTGAGCATATGTCATTATTGTTGCTTAGGACAGGAGAGAGGCCTGGCAAAAACCGGCTCAGTCTGTGATTGGGGAAATCAATGTTGGCAGGCGGGCATTATCTACACTTAGCCAATGTTATTGTGCAACAATTTGCACATGCATAATTAAACATTTGCCATACTCAGTCCTGTCTGTTTTAAAGGGAAGTTCAATGCATATTTGAAAGATAATTTACCTATTTAGTCAAACAGGTCTGTGTAGGATCCTAATATTCTCCCATCATCAGAATATTGATCATTTACATAATTAGTTTCCATATAGACGTGGGGATTTAGACGTGTTAATGCAGGTGAGAGTATTCAGTATGGATAGTGTACTGGTGGTTGCAGTGGTGGGTCTGATGAATTAGGCTGTAACGGAAATGCACAGCTTTACTGCATGAAGAGGAAATAAAATAAGAGGTGAAAGGAGGAAAACAAAAAAAGCTCACGGTATTTTCATAGTGGCTGAGAATATCTCCGTTCCCTTTGTTTCTGGTTGACCCCACTGCTGGGAATTGGCGACCCGCTCTGCAGTGGCACAGCGTTAATGACTCAGAAAATGCAGCCAGGCAGCAAACTTCCATGGGAGTTTCAGTATGGCCACCATACTGCTGGATGTGGAACGTATTTTAATAAGCAGGTGCAGAGCTTGAATGTAGGTCTCATCAAATCCAGCAATTAATATGTTGAGAGCAACGCTGATGGTGAGCATTTATTTCACTAACAGCCCAATGGAGAGCACTGAGTTCAAAGTGGTACATATAAATACTGCTTTCTCTATCTATCTTTATATTTGTGCAGGTGTGCCTGGTTATAATTCATTCTTTATAACAGAATGCTATTTTTCAATGCACCAGGTTCATCTCTGAGATCCTACCTATATTTCTTCAGAGTTAGTGCTGAATACAGCAAAGCTTTGTGGGAGAACCTGCAGCCTGAAGGCTCCTGTTCTCCCATAAGGAACAGCTGAACTCATGACTGGTGCAGTGAGCACAGACTCTCTTTCTGATTGATGATGCTAACATTTTTTACTAAAATTTCAAAGAATCAGCTGCTTGAATGAATTTTACATGAGTCGACAATGACAATAGTTGGATCATGATCTGGCTTTGCTGGTTGTGTGATGTTGGACAGATAGACTGCAACATCAAATAGAGTGCGACTCAATAAATTCAGGGATCACAAAACTATCAACATAATTTGTCTAGAAAATTAAGTCAGCAATTGACAACTGACTACAAACACACTGGCTGGAGACACACCAGCCTGTTACTTCAGTTCTTACTGCCACAATAACTTGATGCAATTCATTTGAGGGAACAAATTAATTAATTTGTGTGCACAAATTGCATATTAGAGTGTATGTATTACTCATTTGTGCTCCCAATTTAGTTACTCAAGCATCCAAATTAATAACTCCTTACACACAAATTAGTAGTTTGAGGTTAGCATTCACTAATGATGATAAATCTAGCCCCTGATACCTGCTGGGCTCTATACTAAAGGAACCATACAAGTGTTTAGCTTCTTTGGTGACCCTATTGGTAGGAGAAAGATTTGCCAGCGGGACTCATGCTTCAGGTTAAGTGGTTAGAAAATGATAGACTGTAGAGATGGAACCCATAAACCACAATCTCACTTTGTACAACGATCCATCAACCTGCATTACTTTTTATAGCAGTATAATGGTATAAGGTGTATTGTGTCTATACTGTCTAGTAACTCAGTGAATTCAAGGAAAAAAAGGACCATCTTGTGATAGGATCACACCAGCTGCAATGCCAACGTCAACATTTTGATGTTCCGATCCGTTAGTACTCAGTGGTCATTGTTGGGACCACCGATCTTTGAACTCGGCCCTTATTTTGATCTCAACCACACACCTGTAAAGTTTTGTGACTGCATCTCTTGCACAGACAGACAAGGTGAAAACAATAATAGCTGGAGTGGACGGGAATGACTGAAACTTCTTTGAAGTGATCTGCCTCTTAATACAAATGTAGGGGTAGGGACACAAAGTGACTGCTACCTACTTCCTACCCCCCTACTTGCGGTGCCTTTGCTCGGACAACACCCGTCTTCCAGCTCAGCCTTCATTTTCATCTCAGCTACACACCTGTAAAGTTTTAAGACTGTCACTCGCACGGTTGTGACGCTTTTGCGCTGACGAAATGTATCCACCGACAGACAGACGCATAAAACAACTGGCAACTAAAACAATTCTGGCATGATGACGTGGTGGTGGTAACATACTACATACATACTACATTATTGTACACAGTGAAGGTTCAGAAACACCTCAGCAATGAGGACTTCTTTACTGTTGCATTCAGCGCATTTAGGCTTTGGCAACTCTAAACTCACTTTTGAAAGCTGCTTTAGCATACCATCATTCTGTCATGACGTGAAGTAGTTTGGATTCCAAGTTGATTGTTTTGGTCTTGGATTTAAAAAAATGTGTCTGCAAAAGGCAAAAGTCAGTGAAGTTATCAAGTGGAAATATACTGGCAGAAAATATGAACACACAGAAACACACAAACTTCCAAGACTCCTACTGATAACATCTCTTTTCATCATCTTAATTTGTTTTTACCACCCACAGCATCTGATTTTTTTTTTACTTTGCATTAATGAGCAATTACAATCCTGTATTTCTTCAGAACTGTGTCAGAGTTTCCTCATTAAATCAAAGTACATTTGATATTTAAACAGTGTTTTGCAGGACATTCTGTTTGGGTTGTTGATGCTGTGTCTTACATGGATTTGCAATGTATTTCATCCAAATTAAACAGCGCAGAATCAAATCAAATAAATTTTATTTATATAGCCCAGTGGGTTCAACAATCTGTACAGTGAACAACATCCTCTGTCCTTAGACCCTCGATTTGAGTGAGGAAAAACTTGCCATATTGAGAAAAAAAACCTTTTAACATGGAGGAAACCACAGAGGAGGAAACCATAGGGAAGGGATCTCTCTCCCAGGACAGACGGACATGCAATAGATGTCATGCATTTTAAATGTTTTAACTTGTTTTTACTGAAACCACACAATGTTTTTCCTTTGCTTAACATGCTCTCATCATTTCAATTTCCATTATCTTGTTGACTTGAACTGTAGTAAGAAGGTGATTTTCCAGTATGGCCAAATGTGAATGCATGGAGAGGGTGCATGAGATGAGAGGGATCCAGTATTTCTTGCTTGCAGGAAACATTTTTTTTATTTTTTCCCGTCCCCTTCCACTAGGCTGCCGGGGCTTGAGGTCATCAGCAGAAAAGTCACCCAGGATATAGAGTACAGAAATTCACTGTCTTGCTTGAGGACACTTCAAGGTCCTGTATAGTTGAAAGAGTTTCCCTGCTCACTGTGAGACTCTGATGCCCCACACTTGTGATGAACACAGACAAAGGTCAGAAAGAGCAGAAGAAAATCCTCTGTGCCATTAATATTCCAAGTGCAATGACAATGCTCAGTGAAACTGAGTTAATCTAGAACACATATTTAGTCTTTTCTCTCCCATCTGTGATTAAAGAATGTAGCACTCATCCAACTGAGAAGTTTCAGTGGAATCTGTTAAATTCTCAGTGACTACAGTGTATCACTTACTCAGTGGAGATGGATTAAATTTAAATTGGTTAGGTCAAGCTTTCTGTCCGCTAGACTTTAATCAAACCATCAGACTTTTTCAGAATGGTAATTGTCTGAAGAGAATCTTTGACTTCGAATGAGGAGATATGGTCAAATAAGATATTTAAGACATATCTAAATATTCATTATAGTATTATTCATGTTTCTTGTAGAAGTTATTTTACTTAAAGTTGACACTTTTGCTTCATCAACACTCCCCAACGTTAGTCTAACAGTCTGAAATGCGCTTATTATACAGGATAAAATTGGGAATTTATTATATGAGGGGCATGAATGTTGGAGGGGTGGTGGGGGGTGGTCTGGTTCAGTGTCCAAAATTAACTTTTTGACCCACTAGCAAGGAGACTGCTAGATGAATTTCATTGGCCAAAATGACTTTAGTATTCAATTATTTAAAACATGCTGCAGTAGAACAACTTTAAAATGAACGCAGAGCTACTTGGGGACCTGTTGTAGCCTAAAGGAATTAGAGTTGGCTGATTTTTTAAATATATATATATATATATATATATATATATATATATATATATATATATTATCTGCCTATGTACAAATGAAGATTGTGTGATTGTTGTGATTTTAGCATCTAGTTATTCAAAATGCTGTAGTGAAAGAAGAAGAAAGGAATGGCAGATGTAGGCTTATGTAATTCAGATAAGGAAAATAATTTAAATAAATAAATAAATAACTGAATTGACCGTCAAGTCCCTTTCCCTGTGTATGTGTGTGAAGGACAGAAGACTGTGCCGGTAAATTACACCAAAATGCAGTGTAGATTCTCAGCATGGTGCAAAATCTAAGTGGGTTGATGATGTCTTCTGTGCGCTGCGGGAGTGTAGGATGGAAGTAAGCCTGCCGCAGCTGAGCCCCGACAGCCCTGGCCCTATTTAACCTTCACTTAGATTTGGTCCTAATTATTTTATTTTCTCAATGGCTTTCAACTCATGTGATATTAACACTTTCAAAAATTAACTTAAATGATCAGTGTGCAGAAATAACAGTCATGATGCTGTTACATCTATTTATCTGTTTCAAAGATATCTAGTGATGTTAGCATGCTAACCAGCTAGCCTCGGCCTATCCTGCTCCAAAGCTCCTGTGCTAGCGGTGTGAACACCAACACTCCCTTGCTCTTTGAGCTCTCAGTCAGGACTGCTAGCTGCACAGCTAACTTAGCTCACTAGCTACTGGCAGCGACAGTTAGCAGCAGTTAGCGGTTATGCTGCCCCCTATTTCTTTTGAGTATGAATTTGACAGCTGGCCAGTTCATACATATAGAATCTTTCAGCTGTATTTACTTGTGTCTTGTGTTTCATCATAACTCTGTGAGCTACCACCGAAAATGCAGCCACAAAAAATGTCAACACTCTGTCGTGCTTCGACCTGGAATGAAATGTGCTAAGTGAAAAGTTAAGTTTTGCTTGCTTGCTAATTATGCCACATAATGTAATTGACATACATGCCTTTGTTTTTTACTCTGGTCATTGTGGACTTTTCTCATTGTGGACATTTCTCTGTGTGCTGTTCTAACACTATAGGAAACGGTGTAGTCAGGCCTGATCCTGCAAGAATAGACCTGTCACGACTATTAATCCGTCTATAGAGTGTGTCAAAAAAAATGTATAATTCAAAGTCATATTACCTTTCACTGCAGCATTACAATCAGTTACAGACCTTCTTTGAAAATCAGTAGCGACCTCCTGGAAATAAGACTCTCTTTGAAATATGGTTTAACCAGTGAATTTTCAGGCAAAAAACCTGTAAACCTTTTATATATTCTTCCTTTAGCTTTCCTAATTGTCAGTCTGCCTACAATCAAAACATTAACATCACGTAGAGGGAAAAAATAACTTTTTAGGTACAATGTCGGTAAATGAGGAGAGAATGATTAAAAAAAAAAAAAAAACTCTCTGAGGAGTATATGAGCAATGTGGCTTTATTATTCCTAATTATCTTTTAAAGCCAGCAAAGGCGTCACTGTAGCTGGGTTTTGTTCCCCATGAGGGACTATTTACCTCCGACTGCATGTCTTTGTTTTTCCTAATTCTTTGCAAGTTGGAGAACACTTTGTCTTTGTTGTTTATGAATGCTACATCAGAGGGAGGTGTTTAATTTACAAATGGAACAATATTCACCTCAAAGAAATAAACATTTTGTACATACCAAAATAACACAATAAATTCATGAAACACAAAGGCAGATTCATAGTACATGATCGCATCTTCTTCTTAATTTTCAATCTCTTGTCTTTGGTATAAATATTTGAATTTTTCATGAGGTCAAGGTCCCAGAAAAAAATGATCCCAGAAGTGTTTTACGTGCCTGTGCTATCAGCCCTGTGGTTGTTATTACAGATTATGCTGTCTCTTCTCTTTAAGAAAAAAATAAAGTAGCAGCTATTATCTTACATAGTGGAATTTAATTGAGTGGATATTATTGTAAGAGACGTAACACTGGTGAAAACGTTCACATGAATTCAGAGCAGAGAATAGAGGACACAGCCTCTGAATGTTTAATGACCGTCAGACTACCCCCAGACTAATCAAATGATCAGCTTTGCACTTGTTTTTATTCACACAGTGTCTGCATAATGCACTGTCCTTATGCAAGCGAGGGGATCTTCCCGAAATTTGCATGAATCCTCAGAGCAGAGCTGAGAATGTTTAAGAGGACTAGGACAGGAATGGATCTTTGTCTGCGAGAGATTCAGGGGAAAACAAGAATAAGAAACACCCACTCCGACCAACCTGTACTATGTATTTTTAGGTCATTACCTTTAAATGTTAAATGATCTCTCTCCTGAACACTGTAATGCTTCCAGGCTCAAGGAGAGATTATGTGGGTTTTCTGCAGTTTATCACCAGTTCCCGCTGAGTACCTCTCAAGAATATAGTGATCAAAACATGATGGATAGCTTTCACATTAGCCTTCATCTGCAATCCCTCTTGACAGCACCCACAGAGGTATTTATTCACAGTCGGCTATGTGGGCGTAAAAGTGAATATACTTAGCCATGCAATCTGTCATGCTTGGTCATAGCACGTTGGGGAGCAATTAACTTTAATCAGGCTTCAACTGGGTCAGTAATTCCAAAAGCAATCACAATACTCCAGTTTGACATTAAATGTAGACTTGGCACTGCGCTCGTTCTCAATAGATCTGGTACATGTTTGTTTCCTGTGATGCTTTTCACTAAAAGTGAAACACAAATGGTAATTAGACATATTATGCTCATTTCCCAAGTTTCACCCGCTACGCATCAATTATGCAAATGTGTGACATGGTGACGTAGTGTGATGTCACAAAGTCGCAGAATTAAAGGTGAGACTACTGACGAGGCGTTTCAGGAGCAGTGTTTTGTGTGGGCGAGAGGAGCTTCTGTTGGTATGGACTTCAAGGAGCTTTTATATGCACATGAGCATATATAAAACACTGAAAGATAGGAAATAAACAAAAGCGTAATAGATCTCCTTTAACGTTATATTCAAATGATAATTGAAGACGGAGAGAACAAGTGCAAGGACGATTAGGTGACAACTGATTAGCTGATCAACAAAAATGTAAAAAATTCTGACAACTGTCTAATCATATAAGTCATTTATAAGGAGGGACACTTCCAGGAATTTGGGGAACTTGCAAAAGAAAGTATTCAAATGAAGAAAATCAATGCAGTGACATTTCAGCCAAGTAGGATTCTGCCCTTAATGTCTAATGCCAACGTCAGATCTAATGTGGCAAGTCTGGTCCTTTTTATGTGAAGAGGAGGAAAGTTTCGTGGAGGTCAATCAAAGAGGGGTTTTTTTTGCCTGTTGGTGTAGATGTAGTGTGCAGGAGACTGGAGTCAACCACTCATGGACCTGCAATCACCTTTTCACATTTCATCAAGCTTACTGGATCTTTCCCTAACTTTGAACATAAAACAAGGAGTTCTTAACTGGTTGTGAAACAGACTCAATTTAATACCGACGCATCTACTGTATATAACTTAATAAGCAAACAACACCATCAGTGAGTAGACTGGCTATTTCTTTATAGTTACTACAGGTAATCTTAGGGAACACTCAAACTTGGCCCAGTTGCTCCGTACCGTGCCGAAGCATGATGTTCCCTCCTCCCCAGTCCCCCGCTGGCCCGCACTCACATTGCTCCGGCCACAACCGGGCCTGAGCCATGACTTTACTGACTTTTTTGTGGTTTATTTTATGTTGTTTTGGTCATGGCCCTCTCACATTCCTGGATTTCTTGATTATGCAAGGCGATGTAATACAAATGATTATACTTCGTCAAACAACACACCCTTAATGCCTGTCACCAGATTGGATTCTGACTTATCTATAAGTCAGAAAATTGAGAAAAGAAGCTGCTCTGTAGTCTGCACTGAAACAAAGATTAGTTGGTTGGTTTCACCATCATATTATAGTTATTAATCTTACATAGTCACAAATGGATATACCTCATCACCATGCATCCTGCAAATAGCTGTTTAAAAAGGGAAAATGGTATTAAAAATATGTTGTGTCTTTTAGTCACCTTCAAAACAAGTGCATGAGCTAGAAGATCTTTACGTGGGATGGTGGTGCTCATATTGCTTTTGTCCACAGGGGCCGCCAGAATCAACAAAAAATATAAGTTCCTTGGAGCTGTTGTTAACCACACTGAAGTCAAATATTATCAGTGATAACCACGATTTTCCTGTAGTTGCCTATCACAGATATTGTAGCAAAAGAGAATTTTGAAACCACTGGCATTGAACATATTCCATGACGTTCCTAAAAAATGTCATATCAATGTTTTTGTCTGGCAGTAAGGTTGGGCTTTTCATCCCTAGTAAGGGTCAATTTCCAAAATGCTTGATTCCTACATTTCCCATAATGCAAAATGTCAGTATCCCTTCATCTGGCTCTCTATGCATGATCAGCTGTAGAATGAATAAAAGGTAGAACAGGCCTCCGTTGTCCTACACAGTGAAAACCACGCCTACCACTGAATTTTACATCTCACCAAAATTAAATCAGATTCAACCATGACCTTGTCTGTCTGAGATATGTCAAAGTGGAACAAGAGATATAACAGGTGCAGTACATAAATTGACTTGCTATGAATAAATAGCTCATTCTGTGTTTCCCTGTGTTGTCATCAGTTAACTGTCTTCTTCCCTGAAAGGCTACCAACTGCTCTAAAATAAATGCTTAAATAGAATCAGTGGAGTTTCCCCTTTCAGCCAAAATAACATTTGCTGCTTCAGGTTCTCAAGTTAAGGGTTTGGACTTATGGTCCACTGAAAAAAAAATTGAAATAAGGAAATGTTACCTATGGCTTTTGGCATATATGATGCTTATTCTCCCTTTTTCTAATTTTTTGGCAATTATTTTATGGATAAAAGAAAAAATAAATCATCAGAGTTTTTTGACTAAGAGAATAATCATTAGTTGCAGCCCAAAAGTAAAACATAATTCTCCATGTATCCATGAACATCCTGAAGGGCTTTTACTTTGTAGATTTGAGCTGTGTGCGTGTGTGTGTGCAGATACTGTATTTGTGTGTGAAGTCCTTGTTTACATCTGTTCCAGTGCGCCGGGTTCATTGTGAGTGAGCATTTATTCGATAAAGGCTTAGAGGGATTTGAGATGAATCTTGTTTCTCTGTCGTTTTTTGCCCTCTGTTTGATTTTGGTATGAAAGCTGAAGCTGAAGATTAGAAAGAGCCTGTACAACCTAAAAAAGGATGTGTTGGGACCATCTCTGACCTCTCCGCTGATTCATTTATGACTCAATCTGACCCTGTGACTATTCAGATTCAAGGGTGATATGTCTATAATCGCTCTAAATTAACTTGTCATTCGGTATCAAAATCCTATCAAGTTCTGACCCTGATGCTATCTGAGACATTTTGATGGTTCTTTATTCAACATGATCATATACTGGCCTCCTTCACAAGAATGTCACCTTGAGCTGAAAGCCTCACATCAAGAAAGGTTGAACAAAGTCCAGCTTTCATGTCTCACATTCAAAACAACCTCGTTCTTTTGAAAGGACTCCATTATTTAACGAGCAGAAGAGAACCCAGTGAATCAACCTGTTAAAATAAAGAAAAGGTTTGGTCTGTGAATGGATCTTTGAGCTCACATCTCGACTCGCATCTCTCACTGACCGACACCTGAATGTGAATGCTGTGCCCACACAGGTACCTAAAAATCAATACAGACTGTGAACGTTGCATTGTGAGGCCTGCTGTAACCTTGCACGGAAATGCCAGGGCTTGAAAGTAAAGTCTCTTTGGTGCAAATAGGATGTAATTTAAGCGGATTTGTCATGTGAGGATTTGTAGGATTCCCTGCAGAAAGACAAATGCTGTACCTGTTTGTGTCAGATTGATAGTTATGACATAAGTTACATGATATCCTGCTGCCGGGTGTATCTGATGGAACTGCGAGCTGACACATTACCGAGAACACTGCTGTCCTTATCAATATTCACTCTGCGTCCTGAACCGCTACCAAACAGATGGCTATGCTGCTCTTTTTACATAAACCCACAAGAAATTGTTACATCTCTTGCATACAGAAGACAACGTAGGCTCAAATAATGGGGTGTCACTCTGCATAATGTCCACATTTCTGATGGATTTGGGTTCATAATGGATTCTTAATTAATGCTTGTACGTTTTGAAAGGCGACGGTGCCTGCGCAAATGATAAGGCTCTCTAACCACCCCACACTCGCTTCTTTTTTGATTCGGTGGACGTGAACGTGATGATGGTGATGATGATAACAGCTCTATTTAGATTCCTGTGTGTCTGCGCTGGCACCAGTCTGCCATACATCCATCTGTGGCTTTCTAATATTCTAGTACGTGGGCTGAGAGCGTCATTTGTCTTAAGTGTCAAAGGCACTTGACATTACTGGTCCTCCGGCTCGCATCTCAAAGAGAGGTTGACAGGGATCTGCCAGGCGATTGGGAGCCATCTGAGACAGGGCTGATCCGTCAGAAGTCTCCTCTTCATGCACTTTAAAAGTTAACCACTGAGATGACTTTCGGGAAACTTGAGTCGAGTCCTGAGACTAAATCTCGACTGTATGGAGGAAGGCAGACGCCAGCAGCATGCTGCTATAAGGAGATGAGCGAATTATTCACTGAGTACTGCAGCATGATGGGCTTTGGGCAATTTAGCAATTTATCCGAAGTCGTTGGACGGACGATTGGAGGCAGAGAAGCACTTGAATTGTCTTGTGTGAAACTCTTCTTATAGATCTAAAATGACCTAACTCTGAATACTTTCTCCACCACATAATTTCTAGATTTTTATGTGTCAGAATTGGTTTTGAGAAAATAGAAATTGATGTAAATTGCATTCAAGTGTAGCTTTTTTTCCACTCACTCCCTTCCTGGTCAAACCATTCTGGGAGAGAAACTTGCACTGCTGCTATGTCTGATAAATGTCTCAGCAATGATTTATTTCTGCCAGATACCCATAACGTCACTGCACTGTCAAATTCATTCACTCTGATCAAGGAGCAATTTCAGCACATACACTAGAAAGGCTTTTTTGATTTAGTTTTTGACATTTTTGCCAATGTGTCTGACATGCAATATATGCAAATTGAACTTCTCTAATAAGCATCTTCTTTGGTTCAATTGGTTCAGACCTTTTTTCTCTCATCTGACAGTCTGCACGTCTAATTTTGGTCATGAAAATAGCCTTATTATTTTCCTGATAAGGGCATGCCTATTGAGATGTCACTATTCTATTCTCATAGAGCAATCACCCCATCCATTCAATTTGGATTCAAAATATCACTTGCACTTCTCAGGGGAGATTGTTACCTCTCCACAGCATGTAGGTGCATGCACAGATGCATGCGTACACACACATCCGAGCACCTCATCATTGTCACCTCAAATAAGATTTGAATGATGGATGGTTTTGCGATGTATTCAAGGCCACATAGGAACGCTGAGTTCTCTCACCCAGCTCCTCCAATTTCTTGCTCTCTGCTCTGCCAGGAGGCAGAGCAAAAAAATTGCCGCCGGTGTGTGTTGTTGATGTTTTTCCGCATCTGAAGATAAAACAACGGGTGGTTTGAGTTAGGGGGTCAGTGGACTCACATTAACTACCTTTGGAGGAACGGGATCAAAGATATACAGGTATATAACCGCGCCTTCTGCCCCTGGGAGGGTCTGATTCCACCCTGCACAGTCCCTGCACTCCCTCTATGGGTGTGTTCTCCCCGAGAGGTTGAATAATGGTCGGCACCAAAGCAGATCTGAAGAACTGTTGCCGAGCAGCTGCACTGTGAAATTGATATTAATTGAAATTGATTATTCAATCTGGGAGACATGGGTCATTAATTTCTAATCTCTCCCCTCAATCAATAATATATATCCCTCTCTCTAAAGCGCCTTTTACAGCTTTTAACTCTTGTTTATGAATAAAAATGATTACAATGATAGCATTCCTTAATTAAAGCCAAGCCTTCTCTGCCTCGTCATTATTTTGCTGAATTTCATGCCTCTACGAGGGGAAAAAAAAAGCAATTACGCTAAAAGAAAAGACAGATTAGGAGTAGGAGAAACTCCTTGGTTGAACTCCCTTCTTTGCATCAAAATGTTAGCACTTAACACCAAAATTGTGCGTTACCCGTTCGATGTCGATGACAAATGTGTTGTCTAATATATGGGTCTGTATTTTTCTTATAAGCTTACTGGCCTTTTCATCTATATAGAGCTGGAAGGGAACAATGCATTCCATGAGATGATATATGGAAGGCTGTCAGGTCATTTTAAACACCCTTTTGGCAGACATGTGGAGGCTTAGTCTGTAGATCAATTTGACAATATTCAGAAGTGGGTGATCAGATTAGGCTCGATGCCTAAGAACAAGATTTTTTGTCGATTGACTTCTAAAAATAACTAAAAAGGGTAAACACCATCTTTGCAGCTCCACAATGACACCAGACACAGCCTGTATCCCAATGCCATTCTACATATCAGTAGTATATGAAATACGCTGTGTATGTACTAATTGTCACTGTAACTGTTTATAATCAAACTGTGACTTTGGAGTGATTCGATGAACTTTGCAAAAGAAAACAACATTTATCAAAGATTATTATATTTTTGTTGTTGTTTTGCAAGTATTTTTACATAGATTAGAAACTCCATACTGTTGACAGCATACTCAAAAATAAAGAAGACTGTCTCTTGACATCTTTGATTGTACCTTCTTAAAATATAGCATGGAATTTGCTCCTTTTTAAAAAAATAAAAACAAAATACACATAATTATGACAATTTTGCTAACTTTAGATGCATAACAATGTGTTTCTTGAGATTTTACAGATTGTCTGGGAGGGTGGTGGTTGTGACTGACCCTCTGTAAAAAACTTCACTTTGCAAGAGTCAACCTAAAACAAAGGATGTGTCTGACATTTTTATTTACTTCTACCACTCAACAGTAAAAACACATTTACAGCTCCAGACAGACTGCCTTTTGTTTGGTCCATTACCTCAGGGCTAAATCTTGTGTCAACACGGTTGTCTTTATTGGTACTTAGCAGAGGCTTAAGTTATTTTCCTTTTGATTATCCAGTACAATTTAATATTAGTCATCAGTGTTTCCTTAATTTAGTACAATGGTACTATTTCCCCCTTCAGGAATTGCCCTTGAGAAATGTTCCTATTTCCTGTCTATTGTCCAACATTGACATGAAGTATCTGCCCTTTGTTCAGTGGGATGTAACTTGACCGAGTTGTTTAATAAAAGGCTTATGAGCTTTTTCCAGAGCTTTCATCCTCCATGAATTGGCATAGTTGCCATTCGGGTAGCACGGGTATCAAATGGCCCAAGTATGGAAACTGATAAGCAGTTGTTGTCTCATGCTAATGAGCATGGGGCCAACAGGTGGAGTGATGTGTTAGGTATTGTGTTCACAGCTCCCACAGTTGATTAGTGAATTGCATTGTGGGACAATAGTGTTTTGTTTTTGTTTTCATGTATTTAATTTTAGTTTTTGTTTCCAGTGTGAACACAAATGCTGCTTTGAATGGATATTTATGTAGTTTGGAAATGTGGACACTGCTAGGGTCTAACTTTATGACAAAACTGCAAAACCTCTAAACGTTTCATGTTCATGAGGTTTCTTCACTACAAAATACTGATTTGAATGAAACACTTTAGGTGGATACAGAAAATTAACACAGGCTTCTTCAGGCAGAGTTGTTTGCCACAATACAGCCTGATTGGGTGTTGATTATGTTTGTTGGTTCAACCTTAATTATCCTGGCTGTTTGGAACGCATCTTCTCCCTCTGATTGCTGACGCATATTACCATGAAGTTGCAGGAAGCAGCATCCTGAGCGAGTCAACAGCGACATTTCAAGTGCCACTGAGGTTCCTAATGATCGTTTCCAAGCACTCCAGGCTGCTTGGGATTTGATTTGGAGTGTGTATGTCATTGGATGGTGAGCTTTTTCAACAAACACACAAGTATGTATTGCTTTTTCATGAACTTGCCTATTCTTGAATCATCATCCTTGAGGATGTAAAGACCTGTGTGCCCCTGAAGTGATTGCATAACCTCCTCTCTGTTTTTCTAATTTAACATAAGAAGGATTTCTGCTTATTCACAAACATGCACAAACACTTGAAATGGAAATTCGGTATATTGTAACTTGTAATATATGTGAAATTTATAGCAATTATGGCATTAAAATAATTTCTCAAAAGTAAACATTTATCACGAGGGTCCTCTTACCTATGTATCAGAATGATGGATAGATAGATGGTGATGTCCTTTGTGTGTTTGTCAAATCAACAGGAATCGTGACCGATCACTGCCTAACAATAACATTTGTGATAGCAGACAAGAAAAACCTTATACAATCTGACCATCTGATTGGAATGTGTTATTGATTTTTAGGGTTTTTCAAGTAAAGTGTTGTGGAATGAGGAATAGGTAAACCAGGGGCAAGATAAAAAACTGCTGTCTTGTAACATCAGAAGGATGCGATCAACATGTGATATTAACCTTGATATGTCCCAAGCAAAACAGCATCTCCATATCCATCCATGAATCATATTACAGACCATTTTCCAGATAAAGTGGCTGTCACTGTAGCTTTAAACATGTGAAAGCTTTGAAACAATTACTTTTTGTGATGTGTGAAGACATACATGGTTGCCCACGAGTATGCAGGTTACAAGACACACAGTGATAGACTCCACTTATCAACAGGTGGCAGTAATGCTGCTAGTAAAGAAGATAATTCACATATTACATTTTGACATAAAAAGCATATAATCACTGGTAAAATATAGTAAATACAAAATATACTTTATATCACTTTATATCTATATCACTCTCATGAATACTGTTTCCAAGGTCAAGAATGAACTTTAAATCTCAACTTTTAAGACAACATGGACAGGCCAAGAAAGGTTAAACTCCTGCTGAGAAAGACTGTGTGATATGATTGAAAGCTTGAGAACAACCACACAGAATTCTGTGTGTTGAGTTTGTTGTGATAAATCCTAATGAACAAAAAATATATCATATTAAACAACCAAAAACAGTCTATGAAGCTAAAATAGCTTTACCTCAAGCAGTCTTTTAATGGCACGGGACAAGTATTACCATTTATTTAGAAATTACCAGCCCGCATTTGTGTTTCCTGTGGCGTATTCGCACATGATATGCGTCGTCTGTATTTTACTCGTACGTCTGCTATAACATCTATGCCTCCTCAGCAGTCACATTATTAATAGTTTTGAGGTGAATTGCCTGCTTTCTACATGTGTTACAAGCATAAATACACATTTATAGCGCATTTGGATCAAGTAGCAGATGCTCTGTGGCTGCGCTTGGATATGACAACCTTTTGTTGCTCCTAACCTACTTTGTCACTTTTGAATGTCAATAATCGATCTCAAAGCAAAGCTTGTGACTGCTGCGAAACATTATGAACCACAATCAGATTTCATACTTCTGTCTGACAACAGAAAACAGGTGCTTACCGCCATGATGATTCACACGGGACAGATACAATCACATAATGTGTCTGTGTTTGGCAAAATATGGTACAGTAGGGTATTTGCAGTTGAATTGTTACTCTACAAATTATGGACACGGCAGATTTGCACCAACAGTTTCCGCAATTAACAAATTACTAGAGGTCTTACACTTACTTATTGCTCGGGTGGTAAATGGTAAGTGGACTTGCATTTCTATAGTGCTTTTCCAGTCCACTGACCGCTCAAAGCTCTTCACAACACTTGTAACATTCACTCATTCACACACACATTCATACACTGATAGCAGAGGCTGCCATGTAAGGTGCCAACTGCTCATCAGGAGTGTTGCAGCAGCCCAAAGTATTTTTATGCTCAGTCACTCACACATCAGCTCACACACCAATGGAACAACCATTGGGAGCAGTTTGGGGTTCAGTATCTTGCCCACGACCCTCGAATTAGTGGATGACCCACTCTACCTCTTGAGCCACAGCTGGTCTGTTTCGATGTGATGATTCCATTTTTTCTGCCAACTCTGTGTGTGCAACATAAAATCAAAATAAAAAGGGGTAAATGTTGCAAGGTGTAAGCAGGAAAGCAGGATGTAAAGATAATAATAAAGAAAATCTTTCTTCAAACCAGCGACCTTTCCATTACTAGACGACCCGCTCTACTCCTGAGCTACAGCCGCCCACAGGGGTTGAATGTGAGCCCACAGCTCATTTTTGCCCTGGAGCCACCTAGCTGTTTAATCTGGCCTCAGTGTTCCTACTTTTGCTTGAGTAAAGGATATGAATATCTCTCCCACCACTGCCATTGTATGAAAATGACCTCCATCAGACAGTAACAGGTGTAGCATCTGTGTTAATATACATACATTCTAATAGAAACGTGAAAAGCCATTTCATTTTCATATTCGTTTCACAGCTGATTTCCTGCTTTATACACAGTGTATGTTGGTATTCCTAACCATGTACATTACCTTCGTGAAATATTACATAATGAGCCCTATTTAAATGACCCCATTACCATTATCTGAGGGCAAGTGTAATGTTTGATGAGCATTAAGTAGGCGAGTAATACTTAACTCAAGCATCGCAGCACTGTCGGGCCTCAGCTATCCAGAGAAGAATAAGTGCTGAGTTCACAGTCCATTCACTAACACACACACACACACACACACACAAAGACTCAGACATTGACTGTGGAGCAGCGTATTCATAAAAAATGTGACACAAATCCAAATAATTCATAAATGACCTTGTCTAGCGCCAGTGCCTCAATCCTCTGATGAGTACATGTCACAGCAAAGGATTGTCTAATAAGTGATGCATTGGAGAGCCTGGCCAGAGGATCCCTAAAGCAATTCTTTTGTAATTGATGTTGCAGCATAAAATGGCTCTCAGCGGGCCCAGCTGATTAGGTTGGTTTTTTGTTGCCGTCTAGCCGCTCGCCTCTCACAGTCACATACAACACTCACTCACCAGGTGGAATGACGGTTTCACATCCAATTATCCCATTAACCACGATCACATTCTTTTCTGTCCTGTCGGTTGTCTCTCATTTCTAAATGCGTGTTTGCAGACCAGAAGGGTCTGCATATAAATATTAAAGTCTGATTATCGACCACCACATGCATTGATGAACGGGAGTAAAAACAAACAGACAAGATGTTGGAGTTCATTTAGGACTACTGAATACAATGTATAATTTATGTGGATGAATGTGCTGGAAAAAAATCTGCGTTTTTTATCCCCGGCTCCCCCTCTGTATCATCGTCCTTGTTTTATTTTCTGTATTCACTGCCACATGGACTCTGGGGACTCAATGCAAATGTCCTAGTGCTCCACTTACTCCTCGATCCAACAGGGTTCATCAAATCTAATCAGCTGTGTGCTCCGTTGAGTCCCCGTCCTCCTAACAGACACAGAGAAAAGAACAGAAGTATGTCTTTGTGTATGCAATAATTTCTCCAAGCACTTCAGTGCACTCTGAGGCAGATGAGCATTAATCTATAATCAGATGGCTAAAATTTGTGTACTGCGCAATATTACACATTATGATAATATAATATATATAATGTATGATATATTATGAGTATTGTGTAAGATTAACATGCAGCTGCCTCACAGTACTAAACCCAGTGGCCCGAGCATGAAGCGAGATATATATCACATACATCTGACAATTACGATAATGCTTTAAAATGAGCTCACATTAAGCTTTTGATGCCTTGTGAGCTCACTCAAGCGTGGCACATTTGTGTTGGTGAGTAGTATTCACTAGCAGCGGTACTATGGTGTGGTGTATGACTTATGAAAGGATTTTTCCATGAAAAAAGTCGAAGCAGTTTTCAAGTCAGTCTCTCATCATCCACGCCTATGATGTTGTCCTCAGCTGTGTGCTTTTCACTTACAAGGACATTTTTTTTCTGGTGCTTTCTAAGACACATTGTCTGTGTGTATAGCGACAAACAGGTTAAAAATCAAGTTTTATTTTTTTACTTCTGTAAGTGAGCACAAATGCTTGATTGTTAAGTGCTTAAATAGTTATAAAAAAAGTTATTATCAAATCAGTGATGCTGTGTTGGTAACATAAGCTGCATGCATCAGAGATAGTCCTATAATAAATATCTAATAACAAAACATTTTGAGATGACCTATTGCCCATTTTACTTCAGATGCTTTAGTTAATACGTTTTAATGTAGCAGCCTACAGGAATATTCATAGATCTTGAAATACTGAATATTCATAAATTCCCTTTCCTGTATCCTCCATATTAGCAACATAAGCATGCAGAGCAATTAGATAATATGACAAAGTAGTTCAAATGTAACTTTAGATCATATACATGTAGCGACATAAGTACTTTGACATAGCCTATATGTATCTATCCAGGCCTTCCTCACCAGAAACAAGCTTATGTCGTCCTTGCAAACGGCTTATTACGACCCATGTTTACGTTTTTTGCGGTGACCTCTAGTGGCTAAAGTGTTTATTATGGCAGTGAAGAAGGAACTCAGATGAGGAATAAAGGTCAATGTTATTTTAACTTAGTAATGTAGTTAACTAACATAACAAAACAAAACTTAATTTACATACCTATACACATGTTATGTGCGTTACTTAAGTTACATTGGTAATGTACAAATTTGAACCCAAACAAAAAACCATGATCTTTTCCTACACCTAACCAACATCTAACCTTAGTTGGTTAGGTGTAAGCTCGTGGTTTTAGTGACTAAACTGAACCAAACTGCAACCGTAGCTCTGGTACGCCTGATGCTATGCTGAACTAGTCATGTTGTTTTGGGAACAGTGAAATATGTCGTTGTGGGAGAAACTGGTTAAATCTATATATATATATATATATATATATAATTTATATTTTGTAATGTATTATAATAAATCCTACACATATTATCGAATTTAACTTCAGTTCACTTGAAAAACCAAAACGGTTTTCTTTCAAAACATCTTCACTCACTCTCTCTCTTTCTCTCTCTTTTATTCTCTGCACATCCACAGTCGATGCAACCTTACTTCCTAATGAATGGCATTCATCTGGCACCCTGAGTAATGTCATTTTACAATGCATCATAGCAGCTAATAAACTCAGGATTGATTTGTGCTTATACAAAAACACATCAGGCGGAAACCATCACATCGGTAATAAATTGATGCTGATCTGGTCGCGGGGACAGAGCAGCCAAATGCCAGGAGAATTTTATTTATTTATATTTTTTTCTTATTGGAGGCTCCTCGGCGGTGCAATCGATCTCGGTGCAGAGCCTTTTGTTCTCTGAAGTAATAAAGGAGCGTATTGATTTATTGGCGGGCGACAGTTACCTTTTGCCTCCTCCTCCTGTTCTCTGTTTCGTTCCGCTGTCGGGTCCCCAGGGGAGGAAAAGTTTGGTCTGTATGGAAGCTGAAGGCTGCACTTTGCTACAGCACAATGCACATCCATACTGACACTGAGATTTATCCCTGGGAAAATACAATGCCAAAGGTATAGATCTGGACAAGTAGATTTTGTTCTGGAATGGGTGTTAGTCAGGACTGGGGGCTTTATCATCATGTACAAATGCGACTGTTGATTTTCTGAATGATAAAACAGGCCCAGTGCTAATTTCCACTCAGGGATAAATTATCTCCTCCAGTTGTCATAATAAGTGTGAGCATCCATAATTGTGTAAATGTGAGCAGGAATTAATGCAGGAAACAAAGTGGCAGATGTGAGAGCAGAAGCTACCTGACTCAGCTAGATAACACGTTCACCAGCGCCACAATTCCAGAGTGCTAATGTCCAATCCTTTGTTTTCATATAAACTGTAACCATAAAGGAAGAGTTCACCCGAAATACATTTAAAACAGCTCCTACTTCCTGTTCTAGGATGACATTTTAAATAAGCCTAACATTTTACTCGTCTGCATTATCATTTTTCTCTCATTTAACCAACTAGAATTGCAACTGCATTGGAAATGCATTAACTTAAATCAATGATTGGATTCATTGGACACCAACAACTCCTCAGGCGGCTCTGTCTCATCATTTGGGTTTGGGCAACAAAAGCATTTTGGTTAAGGATAAGGAGAAATTGTGGTTTTGAAAACATGTAAGAACCACATTTTGTTTGGAACCTAAAATACTCACCATTAATCATTAAAACAGCAGAAAATACAATTTTATTTTATGTTGCCTAAATAGACAATAGCCTGATTCATAATGAAAACCTCCTCTCCTGAAAATGGTATGAGTCATTTTTGCATGCAAGGTCAAAAGTGCACTACAGGCAGCCAGCCACATGACCTGATACATTTTCTGATCTAAACTAACTACTAGGTAATGGTTGAGTGAATTTCCTTGCTATGGCAGCACCTTCACTTTAATTGGGGTGCCAGAAATAAGAACAGAATATAAGAAGAAGAAGAGGGAGCTGGCTCACCACCTGTGAGCATGAGGATGATCTCGATAACAGCATGTATTACTGTAGAAGAGAGAGCATGGGCGCGACTGGATAAGAGTAAATCAGACATGAGTACATCAGATTTGGGGTGGATTTGCATTTTGGTGAGTATCACAAAATGTAAACATAAGTTTTTTTTATTCACAAGAGAAACTTCAAAGGGCCCTTTTAACCAGCTCATTCTACAGTTAGTGGACATGGATATTGTAGGAAAACAATAGAAATACGTCATCAGTAAACATTTCAGATTAATTCAGTATCGACACTTTGCAGCTTGGTAGAGAGGTCCATTAACAATGTTTCCTCATTATGTCGATTAAAAAATGCAGTCTGGCTTTCTATTGTAATGCATTTGCTGTTGCAAATGAGTATCTCAGTATATAAATGTCATTTCTAGGAGGGAGGGTTCCCTAAGGATGAAACTTCCACAAAGTTCTTGCACACCATAGAAGCTTACTGACAGGTGTGTTGAATCAGCTCTGTTAACTGAGATGGAACCAGACATCGGGCACACTCTTGTGCATTGTAGTCACTTTACTGAAGAAAGATATTTGTTATCTGATGGCGTCTTGTCATGCAAACATTAAATCACTTGTATTTGGTGCCAAAAATAAAAACTTTAAATTAACTGTCCATCTTTGCTTTCTGTTGAATGAAAAGTGACAGGAGCATCATAAATGTCACCTAAACTGACATCCTGACAATGTGACAGTCAGCCTATTACCGCATCAATCTAAGGCAAGAATAGAAAATACAGATCCAAATTTGAATTAAAAGTACTCCCATCTCTACTGAGAAGAACTTCTGCAATGAGCTTGTCCTTTTCTCAGTTTTTCTTTTAGTCAGTTGTATACAGCATTCTAAAAATTCTTTCCTCATGAAATTGCCTTCCCTGTCCGGTTTCCAGCTTTGAATGAAAGTTGTTCATGTTGCTGAATTTTGAATATTTAAGCCCTCCAAGGTCATGATCAGTATAAGTATTCTGCTTTTGAGTAGAAATTCTCTACAGAAGAAAAATGAAGTTAGAGAAATCATCTTCAGTAAATCACAAACAGAGAATTTAATCAAACAGATTTACAGTGAATCAGAAGGGGCTTTTCTTGCCTCTGATACTTGATTGACAGACTCATAAAGGTCAAAGCATCTCTGATCAAAGCTCGCCTCTTGCCACCCACTCACAATGTCATAAGGGAGGCTGCACGGACACACCGGTAGAATAAAAAATTGAGCTATTTACAAGCTCACGGTAATGTATTATGGTTACTGCCTCTGCAGGATGGGTTTTTAGATCCGAGTTGGATAATTGCACAATGAGCAGAGTGCTCGGGATCTTTTATTTTGCTGGAGGAGGAACACGTACTATTGGGAGGGCAGAATTATTTTCTAGTCCTCCATTTCCATTTTTCTTTGAAAAACACCATCCATATCCCTAATTACTCTGACTGTGCGGATGTTTAATACATTTTTGGTGAGGATGAGTAAAATGTGTTAGTGGTCTTCTCCTGTAGTTTCCTGTTTCCTGATGCCTTTCCCTCCTGTGCATATAAAACAGCTTGACTACCTAGTGTAAGGGTTTGCTGAACAGCTGTAACTGTTCATTTCAACTTTAAGGTCACTGAATGTCCAAAGTCGCCACAGACCCCCAAACACAACCAGAGGTGCTGTCTCTCATCCTTCCAGACCTGCTCTTTTTACGCTGCGGTGGAGCACTCATTTCCTCCTCGTAATTGACACGGCAGTATCCAGGAAAAGACGTGCTGACATTTAGTAATACATTCCACCACTCACACATCTCATCAAACACTACTCATCCATGTACAGCCGTCAGCCAGCGTAGCTTTTGACATGAGTTGATGTTGGTAGGAGGAGCAGACAAATTGAGGTGATGGCTGTTAACCTTCACAGGCGCTTGACTTCTCTTTGGTCTGCGGGGTCACTAAGACACGCACATGTTAACAGATTAGTGGTGGCATCTTAAACCTGGCATAAATAATACAGACAGAATCTTTGACCGACAGTACAGAGGCACAACAGCGTTTGATCAGTGACTGAACTTAGAGCCTGTATCTCTTTAACATCAATAAATCATTTTTAATCTGGAGACATCAGTGTCATTAATGTTAAGAAATAAAGGAAAACACCTGAGCCTGCCCATGACTGAAACAGAGCCTACACAGCTAAGTCTGGCTTTACAGTATGCTTCCATCACTTGCCAAATACAAGTGGAGTTCACTTTAAACATTTATTGGCAGTGTTTGCGAGTAATGAACTACTTGTAAGTAAACTAGTAGTTTTACTTTATTTTGCAGTACGATTCCAGAATTACTTTTGACAATTTTGTGTCGTTAACTACTGATAATTCAAACAATTTTAAGTCATAAAATTAAAGGAATACTCTCAAATGTGTCTGTGTCATAGGTGCCATATTGACATTTGTACAATACCTGTCATATCATGTTCACATTACATGTGTATGAGCTGAGTAACATGTCAGTTGTTGGAGGGGCCAAGTCAGTAACTGCATTTTGAGCATGTGTTTCAACATTTGTAAGCGCGACACCTCTGTATATTTTCAAGGAGACCTTGTGACAGTTTCTAACAGTGTCTGTGGAGACAAAAAACGGATATTTTTGGCACGACGTCAGCAAAAACGGGTATTTTAAGCCGAAAGAAGATCTTTTCCTAAACCTAACAAAGTGGCTTTTGTGCTTAAACCTAACTAGGTCATAAGCACAGCTCTAGCACAACATACAATTGAAAATTCAACCTACAGAAAGGTAAAGTTGCAACATAAAGGAATGTAAAGTTTCAACATATCTGTTGTTTGCAGAAGCACACATTGCAAGCAATTATAGTGATGCAGCAGCTTCCACTGCACTGTTAAAAAGACCTTTTGTTGACTGAAACCCAATTGCAATCTGCTGTTATGATGTAGGCTGCAACCTGCCACCATTTACAGACATAGTAAGCCACAATGGAAAAGTCTCTCACTAAGGAAATGCTAACAGCCAACTTGCTAATTAGCTTGCTTGCTTATAAACTTGCAGCATTGCAGCACACTTTCTTGGGTCTCAAATGGAAACATTGGTATATTTTCATTCTTCTTAAATTGAAAAGTATGGTGATGATGTGTCGGTGTCCGGACTGTGGGGGATATTAAGTGAAAGATGATCTCAAACTGTCTTATCACACGTCCGCCTTCAAATAAAATGCATTATTATTATTATTATTATTATTATTATTATTATTATTATTATTATTATAATTGATTGTCCCCAAAAGAATATCCCTAAAATATTAGTTCTTCCACTTAAGGGTACGGATGGATAGTAGACCTGGCAAATTAATTGGCATTCTGGTTGTTATGGTGGCCTGCATTCAGCTTAAACAATTTGTGGAGGGTTAAGGAAAGACTGTGGTCATGCATAGATATAAAAAAACAAACAAAAAATCACTGTATAAGATGTTCTCTGAAGTAAAATGTAAAACTCTTAAAAATAATAAAAAAGAAAGTGTAAAAAAAAAATAAAAAAAATAAATGTAAAACTCTTCCTCTTCTTCACAGCGTGCCTCATCCCACTGATACAACCACATAAAAACTGTCTTGCAAGCACCGTTTAACAATGGTTTGGTGAGCTGCCACACTCTTGGGTTGGACAGAAAGTGCTGTGTGCTGCCTGAGCTTAATTGGTATTTGGTACCATCACCTTGTCTGAAGCGGCCATGCACGGGAAGCAGCATGTCAGCAGCACAATAGCAGCAGCTGCTGTCCTCTGTCAGTGTCTACACTGGATCTGTTCAGCCCCAGTACTGTTGTGCACTCAAGACATGTTTGACAAAACTCGCAGGCCCAATACACAAGCGTATCTGTTTGTGTAAGTGATAAAAAAAAAAGAGTGCTTCAGGTCACAGTTGCATGGTGCAAATGCGGCACATGCCACTACACAGCTGGTATAGTCAGCTGCATTAGTAAAAATGCAATGTATTTGTTCAGTCACACAGAAGACTGAAAAGAAAACATTGCACGAACACGTCCAGTGTCTGCAGGATGTTACTTGCAAAATACATGAGACTGAAAAGTAGCAGACAGACCTATTTCTTGCTCACAATAAACACATAATGGTCAAATTCTCAAACCTGGCACAAGTAACCTAAACTCAAGAATTCTGGAACTTGGACTCAAGTCATGTACTGTAGCTGACCTCTGACATTTACTCGGGTCCATGCTGCATTTCATTTTATGCTCCAATGTATTCAATTTCGAGAGAATAAAGAATATTATGGTTTTCCAGCATCATTGAGTAAAATTTTAATAATACACAGCTTCTTTTTACTATTCAAATTGCATGGTTTCAATTTTACACAAGCTTGTCTCACTGGATTCCACAGGGTGTTTAGCTTAAGAAAGGGCTTTTATTGGTTCTTAAAGAGAGGGGAGAACAAATAGGTTCCATTGCAATAGAACAGGTATGTCTTCAGCAATCTATCTATTTTTTACACTACCCCTACCAAGATGAGTGGCAGTTTATAGACTGATGTTCGAGCTTGTGTAATCACATGCCGAGCATTCTGCAACACTTCAAATTTTGGGATGTTTGTGCTCAGAACAAAATTTTCTTGGTGAATGTCTGTAACTGAAGCGAGCCGAAAATGTTGAGACACATAAAAGTGATTGCGGAAAAGAAGGAATCCAAGTAAAACTATGTGGTTGTTACATTTCCTTAGATCCAATTCATTTACCTTGACTATAATTTATCAAAACCAGAAGAAAGAAAGTTCAAAGTATCATGAAAAATATTCCAACAGCTGGAATCTGTTATAACTTTAATGTTTTAATATCAATTTATCTACAAAATCTTGACTGACACCACTGTATTCTGGTCTTCATGGAAAGTGCACTGTCACTGAAGCAAAAGGAACATATAAAAATTACAAACAAACAGACTGTACCATTTTTACCATAAAATGTCCATTCATTTGGCGTTGGTACTTACAGTATAAATGAGCAGTCATATTGAAACAGGATGGTTCAACTTTTATATAGCGGTATTTGAATTTCTACTGTAGAATTCTTTCGTTTGTTTGTTCAGTTGTGCATCTTCTCGCTGATCCACCTCTTTCTTTATGATATAGCACTGAGGGTAGTTGCCACAAAACAGAAAACAACCAGATGTGTACATTCTTTCTGATTTCTCTCCTGATTTAGCATACAGTTTGGTAATCCATAGAGACTGTAAGCATCTGCCCCACAATGGGCACAATTCTTCTGTCAAGGAGTTCTCCTTGAGTCCATTTACAGTCCAGATCTTCCATCAAGCAGCTGTTAACTGCACAACTTGGTGGTCTCGTAATCCATCGAATTGGGCAGACGTGAGCTGAAGGCCTGTAAAGAGGCATGAATGCGAACCACCTCGCTGGCAGTCAGTTTGAGCCGGTGCCGCAGAAGACAGGCAAACAGGTCCAACCTCTGTTGACCTGGAGGGGACAAACGGTTCACCCGGTCTCGTATTTCCAAGAGCTGAAGCATGGCCGTGTCTTGGGAACCTTGCGTGTACGGATAGTCCAGCTGCAGAATCAAGTCACGGATCGCCTCCGGGTCAAAGTGCATGCTGTAGCCAAAGACCTGGATGCTGTTGATCTTCATGTAGCCCAGGTTTCGAGCGGGCTCTGTCATTTCTAAAGGCTCATAATACATGCTGTCATTCAGTCCATCTTGAGTCTTTATCCTGCTCCGAAGGTAGATATGAATGGTTTCAAAGAACGTCTTCCACTTGTTGCCCAGCGTCAGAGTCCAGTTATAGCACTCGAAGGGTAGGTCCAGCTTGGTGGCCTGCCAGTCTGGAAAACTGTTCTCATTGACAGGGATGTACCAGCTCTCTGAGTGGCTCCCTCCAAAGGGATTGATGTAGAGAGTAAGGACAGGCTCCAGGGTGCTGTTCTTTGTAAGGCAGATCTGGAGGGATATTCCCAGCAGCATGTGGACCATGTTAGACTTGTACTTGTTGCTCTTCAGGGTCAGCAGCATCCTCTTTCTCCACGATGGGTCAAACCAGCTGTTCAGTCGCATGTCATTGCTGATGAAGATCGCGTGGACCTGTAAGACACACAGAAAACCTTAAGTACATACATGTGGTGAAACTTTTCCTCTTGTGTCAGTGAGTGGGAGGCTCAAATACTGGGATAATGGTATGCTGCTGTGTCCCAGTCTGTAAGTCGTATAATCGAAGGGAATCCGACAAAACATTATCATTTTATCACATCCTGATGGATCAGTAGCTTAAAATATGGCCCCATGTTGGTCCACAGTATCAATATCATTCATCTTTTAAGGTAAAACGACATATTTGATAACCAGTTATCTAATGTTAGCATTCAACTACTTCTAGCTAATGTTACTGTTTGATTATATCCAGTGTGTTTTACGTCCCAGTTTAAATAAATGTGTCCAAGATGTATGTTGATATTTTAGAATCAATTTACACCTTTCCTTTAAACATAATGTTAGCTAGGAAGTTGTGAATGCTAACGTTAGGTTTTGTCTAATGTTAGGTAGGTTGAAATATGACTTAATTTCCCTGTGGATTTTCACTATCTTTTGTCTTTTCTGTTGCTGATCAATCAGGAAGCGGTGAAATGGTAGCAATTTGTCATATTCCCTACATCATTACTGTCCAGCAATAGGCAGGTCCGTGGTTTGATCCCTGACCTCTGCAGTCTACATGTCATGCCCTGGGCAAGACACTGAATCCAAAACACTAGAAAAGCACTATATAAATACAGTCCATTCACCATTTCCATTTATGGAACTCGCAACCTGGAACACAGAAGTACAACATTTAAGCTTGTGTGAAATGTCCTCTGAGCTTTTGTTTTTTGTGTGGTGCTTTTTTGGGCGGTTTTGCAGAAGGGAACTGACATGCAGCAAAGGTACCCAGCTCAAACAGGCATATTGTGGTCATAAGAAGTATGTATCCTGGGCAACATGTTATAACAATAGCAGACCAAGTGACCTGCTCAGGCCCAAAAGGACTTTTTCTCCCACACACAAAGAAGCTGCTGTTAGATTTTAGACTTTTTTTGAGCACCACAAACATTTTAATGCTCATGTTCTGTGCCAAAGAAGTGAAAGCCTGAGGAACTCTTTTGCTGTCCAGAGAGCAACCTTCAATGAAATGACTGGGGTGCAATCTTGCAACACGTTTTCCTGTTTCTTGATACATCCATGGGCCGATTTGGCAATCACAGTTATGTTTTAGAGCCAAAATTTACAGAAAGAAAAAAGTAAGGGAACAAGGAAGGGAAAGGGATAACTTGCTTGACAGTAAGTATTAGGTTTCTTCTTCCATTTGAACGTCTCAACATACAGTCTTACTTGTTGTTTCAAAGCTTTAAACAACATCCCATGGCCAAGGAAGACCATGGGAATGCCGTTTCCAAGGTCAAGAATGACCCATCGAGCTGACCTGTTTTCATTTATAAAACTCTTATTTTGTTGGGTCAAAATATTAGGTTACTTCTGTTTCACTTCTCACTGCTGGGCCAGGTTTCGTCAAACACTGCCTGTTGCCTCGGACAAACAGAACATCTAAAACATGGTATAGTACAACAAATACAAGGAAAACACTGGATAACTTCGAAGTTCCTCAGGAGTCAGAAGGGCAAGACTTTGTAATGTTGAGCAGCTCCCATGAGTCAGTATATCCTCCCTAGGCTACTGCTGAGAAAGACAGCTCAGCTCTCTCTCAGCCTGACTGATTAAACAAAAGCTAAAAGAGAAATACCTCTAGCCTGCGATCAGCTCTCTGCAGTAGGTAGCCCAGCTCCAAATCCTGGAGGTCCGTCTCGAATCCCAGGTAGTTCTCCGTAGAGTCTGCCACCATGGGCCTGCAGGCCCCCTGCATCAGAGTGAAGCCTGGGTTGCAGCTCCCACAGCGGGTGTGGTTGTCTGGTGCACATGCCGCACAAAGAGAGCCTTCCCCAATGGAGCAGGGCGGTGGCAGCTGACAGGGGCTGTGCTCGTATCGACAGCTGCAGCTGTGGAGCTCCTCAGAGAACGCACCAAGCTGGTTGTTCTCTGAGCAATACAGGAGAGACTGGAAATGACTCAGCCAGTAGGACTGAGGCCTGCACAGGAGAAAGAAGAAAAAAGAAGAAGAGAAGAGGGTGGCGGAGAGGGAATAATTATTGAACAGGACTTATAGGACGAGCTGGTTTAATAGGTAGCTGCTTTATTGGGTCCAGGACACCTGTCTGGGTGTGCAGACAGCTTGCTCGTTAAAATTATAAAGCATAATCAGCATAATGTAAAGTATGCAGACAGACCCGACAGGATTCAAGCAAGCGTGCTTTAGGTAATTTGCAGGTCAAAAGACCTTTGTGAACGTTTTTTTAGATGCTTCTTTACATGTCTCAGGGATTTTATCTTGAGCTCTGAGTGTACTCTGAGCTCTGAGTCTTTCATTGTCTGTTGTGTGGACCTTATTTTCCTTTGGCCTTGTTTGTAAAGCACTATGGTCAACTTATGGTGTTTAAAATTTGCTATTGATATAAATTTGATCTAACTTTACATGTCTAGGTTATATAACCATTTTTTCAATTGTATTTCAGTCACTATATTTCAATGCATGATTTGGACCTGCTACACAACAAAATACTGTTTCTCTGACTACAAAGGAAGGAATCTTTGTCTGTCTGTCTGACTGTCTGACTGTCATTCTTCTTCACACTTAGTGGGTGTATTGCTGGAGACCAAAGGATGTGCATTGTTGAGTGTGAAGTTGTTTGGTTGAGAAATTCCAAAGATATCACTAAAAGCAAACATTTAGTGGATCCATTATCCATTAAGGCAGCCACACAGATAATCAGGTATCGTTTTTTCTCAACAACCATTCATCTGAGTGACGGCGGGTGTGTTACTGAGGACTCAAGAAAGTAGTGTTGAGTGTTGAGTTGTTTGAATATGCGACATGTTAAACAAACTTTGGTAAAACAAAGGAACAGCTAGACACTCCACTTGCAGTGCAGCAGGGACTGTTTGAAAAACACAGTCGTATCCCAGCAGGGCGGGGCTTCAGGGCTCAGACTAGCTGAGGGTGACAAAGGCACGTACCCCTCTCAGCTAAACTGCCAGAGAGGGAAAAACAAGTGCACATAAAACGAGTGTCCCTATCATGTTAAAGAGAAACTTCTGCATCGTGGTTGTAATTCTTCCATTTTATGAGCAATCTCCATCACTGATGAAGGCCACAGGGTATGACTGAAAGTAGCAATTTCCACATTCAAGCTCGAGTTGCATCTTAAATGTTTTTGCTGAGTGTGATCACCGTTGCCAGTCCACATAAAATGACTGTCCTAGGATTACAGGCATTACAAGGTGTAGAGTTTAATCTGATGTCAAAGCTATAGACCCATAGTCTTTTTTTCAGCTGGTCTTAGCAGGATAATGATGTCAAGATTGTACTGAAATACTTACACAAAAAACTTTTTTTATTGAGTCAAGCTGGCCTGAGATCCTTGTGTAGTACACTAATTTTCATGCTTTTCTTGTCCTAAAGTGCCCCATGATGAGAGTAGGTTACACATGCAAAGAATATGAGCACAAACAGCGGTGTTTGAAAAGGAAGAGAAAGCGAGATACAGAGACGAAGAGAAAGTTGTCTTTGATCAGTTTGTGACATAAATATTAGACGCGCACTGCAGCCGCAGGATAACTGACTCTCAGATGCACATATAATTCCCCTATGTGGGCCTGAGTTTGATTCCCGTCTGTAGCACTTTCTCGACTGTGATCCCTTTATGCCTCTTATCCTCTTTGCACGCAGAAAAGAAGAAATGCATAGCACATACCGCCGGCTTTCCTTTCAGAAAACCAAATATAAAAAGCGTTTTCTTTGATGAGGGTGTATTGTGGTAAACTTTATGCTAATCTGAAAATGTTTGCCGGATTACATTTGGGGCATCCTTCCTGCGTATCCCAATCTCATTGTGTGCTTGACAGTGGGAAGTAAGTCTGAGTTCAGAAAATCACAGATTTGAATATCAAGACCCCCTAATGGAAAAAAGCAGGGATGGGAAATGAACCGAAGGGGCTCCTTCTTTTCATCACTTGCTACCTGTGGACAAGGTATTTCACCTCCGACAGCTTCAGCAGAGCAAAGCAGTGGCCAAGACAAGAATGCAGGTGTACTGTTAGTTCCCTGGTGTGAATATGTACAGCCTTCCTGCTCCCTGCTACTCTTCCTCCAAAACACTGCCGTAAATCACAATGTCTTCTAACTTTGGTGCCACTTTCAAAGGAGCAGGCGACACTGTGTTTGGAGAATGAGTTCAGCCTAATATACAGTTGTTGGCTTTTGGAAAAACCCTGCAACACCCAGTGATTAAAAAGACACTTGCGCTCTGTTTCCGTTGATAATATTTTCAATAAAGGAAGAACTCAGGGTCTTTGAAAAGATCAAGGGATTTCCTGGACATTTGTGGAATTGTACCCATATTGGATTCCATGACACAGAACTAGTATGCACTTTAACCTATAGAGCTTTGAAGTAATACAAGTAATACATGGCGAAAAGTATGTGGATGTCCAAATATTACATTACATGTCGTTCTCAATCCACTGGCATTGATCCGCTGCAATAACCTGCACTCCTCTGGTTTCAAGCTTTCTTCAAGATTTCGAAAACTGGCTGAATGGATTCTCTCCCATTGAGCCGCAACTGCTTTAGTGAGGTCCAACACTGATGCTAGGTGATCTGGCTCACAGTCTGCATTCCAGTTCATCCCAAAGGTGTTGGAGAGGTTGAGGTCATGGCTCTGTGCAGGCCAGTCAAGTTCTTCCACTCCAAACTGAGAAAACCTTTTGTGAACTTGGTTTTGTGCATTCTCATGTCGACACAGAAAATGCCCTTCTCAAAACAGTTGCAATAAAGTTTTTTGTCTTAAAAATCACTGTATTCTACAAAATAAAATAGCATTGTAAATAATAGTTACTAACTCCAGTATACAGGAGACATAGAGGAGACATTGAGTCTATAAGCTTCTTCACTGAATATATGATCTCACTGCTGAGCCTATCGTCCGCTTTTGGAATAATAGGCATGAGTTTAGAGGGAACTAACTGAAATTACTCCCAGTAAAGTGTTTCTATGAAAGGGGAAAAAAATATCTCACTCTATGCTGTAAAAGCATGAAATGTGCTTCCAGAAGATGTGGTGTTGGCTCCTTCAGTTAACACTTATGAAAACAGATTGGATAAATTCCGGTCAACAAAGGATATTTTGTGTAATTATGAAGCTGATTTGTAATTATTTATGAAAATATTGTGATTTTAAAGCAACATTATGTAGGAAACAGCATTTTACACAACAGTTTCTGAGTGCAACACCACTGTTGTAAATACATATCCCAGGTCTTTAGCAATTTGTCAGATTTTATGTAGGTGCTCATGATGTCATAATGATGTTGTGTTGAAAACTTGTATGTTGAAGTAAACATGTATGTAACGCTGTAGGGGGGCACTGAGGCTGAGACACCATTCACCCTACTACAAGACAGTGTACTGTCTTTTTTGTTGCATGGTTGTGTTTCAGATCCTGTAAGAGAAAACGTTCAATAAATTCCAATGAATAAATGTGTATGCTGTAGCATTATGATTTCATGTTTAATTGGAACTAATTAATCAAAAGTTTACAACTTTTTATTTTTATTTTATGCATTTGATGGTGCACACAGAAAAGATTCAATAAGTTGGCAGAAAAAATTTAATCATCACATCAAAACATCATGATATGTTTTATACTGTCTTATATAGGGCAGTTGTGGCTCAAGAGGTAGAGCCACTAATTTGAGGGTGGTGGGCAAGAAACTGAACCGGCAAACTGCTCCTGATGGCTGTTCCATCTGTGTGTGAGCTGATGTGTGAGTGACTGAACATAAAAATACTTTGGGTTGCTTTGGTTGATGTGCCGCAATGCTCCTAATGAGCAGATCGACACCTTGCATCAGTGCCATCAGTGTAAGGATGTGTGTGTGAATGGGTGAATGTGGCATGTGTTGTAAAGAGCTTTGAGTGGTTCAGAAACCAGAAAAGCAAGTCCATTTACCATATTTATAGTATTTCTACTGTCAGTAGAGGCTCCTCAAAGGAGCACAATTGTGCTTATTTTCAGAAGCTTTCTTATTAACTTACATTTATCTTCTGTCAGCGATAATGTTTATATGCTATTTAGAGAAAATTGGCAAACCAGCAGATTTCCCAGTAAATCCTCAGGGAAGCTTACAAAAGCAATCAATATGAAGAATGTAAGGGAAGAAAAGACCAGTGTCATGATATGCAATAATCACAACTTCTGGCCATTTTTCCTGTGAGATTTAATGTTATTGAAACAGTGTGAAACTGTCAAGATGAAACTGGTCTGATCCACTGAATGTCTTGAAAAGTTCATTAAAAAGCTATTCAACACTTTAGACTCAAATCTTAATTGCGCTCTCTTACTAGTCAAACAAAGATGAGGGTACTCTTCCAGACAAGACCTTGTTTTCATGAAGAAATCCAGCACCTTTTTTTTTGGGAGAAGGCCGTGCATTAGAAAGACGTTTTCTAAGCTGATTAAAGCAGAAGTCCTGAAAACATCACTTGAATGACAATGTGCATCATTATGCCTGATGGCGAAAGTTTGAGCACAAAGTGTACTGTGTAGTCTTATCATTACCCAGCTAATAAAAGGCAAGCTGACTGCTGCTTCGACTGGCTTATTTGCTCATAATTGTCAGCGTGGTGGAAAAGTAGCCCCCAGGAAGCAAAATCAATCACATATCTCTCATCTATCTCGAGTGCCTCAAACGGGATGTTGAAGGGAGAGTGAGGGGTTTTTCAAGAGCTTCCTTTTCTCTCCCAGGCAAACTGACAAACATCCCATTTTCAATCTCTTTCCACTGAGTATGGAGATTTCTGTGAAGACAGAAATGAAAGGGGAAGCTTCACATTTGACGCAACGGTAATAACATAGATAAACACTGACTGGATGAGGGCGAGGACGCTCCCACACCTTTTCTTGGCAAGCGGGTGGGAATATCAGCTGCATAGATCAGTGGTTAATGTATGTTTTTGGCAATGTGGTGGAGAAAACAAGACAGGGGTGAACGCGGAGACAGAGAAAAGAAAGACGGAAAGAAAGCAAGAGAGAGACAGAGTGCACTGTCTAGTGTCACCACCATTACTGTGGAAGCTCAGCCGATCTGAATGCTGTGTAGCTGCCAGTGTCGGTTAGATTCTAATTGAACACGAGCCTAAAACTCGGAGACTGTCCTCAACAGAGAACATTGGACAGACATTTAAAATGACCTAGGTCTATGACAAGTGACCTCTTGCTGGCATATGAATAATGACTGTCCTCTCTCAGCAGCAAAGGAATTATGTTATAACTTTCAAAAAAGTCATGGAGGAGTTCAAAGTGTAGGTTGTACAAAACATCCAACTTTGGTACTGGAGACCGTTATTTTCTTTCTGTGTCCAAACCACCTAGACAGTGATTTCCTATTTAACCAAACACTTTTAGTTGCCTAAACTAAACCCTGACAATACATGTTGTAGATCAGAACACAATGAGGCATTTTTGGAACTGCCATAAGAGTCACAGTGGTCTACAAAAACAAAGCAAAACAACCAATCAAACAAAATCAATATTTCACCGCACACCAGGACAAGATTGTCACTATTTTCAAATTTTTTTGGATAATGCATAGCAGTGCATAGTTTGTAAATCAGACTGTTCCTGAAGGTCAGGTGGAGAGAAAAGTCACAGAACTCTTCAGTGCCTGGAGCACATTGGACATCACCGAGGGGCTTTGCAAACAGAGCTTTATCTATTTTCATTTATTAATCAGAGCATCCACAATAATCACTCAAAATCAGTGGAGAGGCGTGTAGAAACTGTTCCTTCACTTCCATGTTGTTTCCCTTCTGTCTGTGAATTGCTCCAATGGGGAAAATGGAAGTAGGACAATATCATTTATTTACAACTGTGAAAAGCAGGCAGACTGCACCGGAACTCAGTGACGTGTTCTGTCTGTCTTTATGTCTATTGATTGATCCACTTTGCTCCATTTCAATACAATGGATAGCGCCGCACTTACACAGGCACCTCCTAATTTAGCCATACTCATCATTTCACAGCACAAATGCCCACTTGCTTGTGGGGTTTACAGTAATCATATGCCAAAAATGTAGATACCAAAAGGCATTAAAACTCCCTCTCTCTCTTTTTAAAAATTAGATTTAAAATAGGAAATAAAAGAATGACAGAATAGATAACATCAAATATTTGATAAAATTACATTTTAATTTACAGATTTTGAGAGTGACAAAGGAGTCAGATCCAATCAAATAGGTGCCGGTCCTGATCGGAAAGATCCCAGATCCTGTTCCATCAGGATCTGTGACAAATTAAGCCAATTTAGGAAATGCTAACACACAACTAAGGTATAAGAAAGAGTGTCAATAAGTCTAATCACAGTTTGAACAGTGGTTTAGACTGGTTCTGAAACATAATTAGGAAGAAAAACCAATGGTAACACTTCTGATAAATGTTAACAGAATGGGTGCGAATTGCTGTAACTTAACTTAATTTGCAAACATATTATAATTGGGCTATGAATCGACACATATTCATTCCCTTTTTCAAAATTTCATCTGATTTTGTGAGTTAAATATAAAATTTTATAAACCTCTGACACTGACACAGAAATACCATTACAAATGTTGAATTTTCTTCCTTTCAGCCATAAAACCTACGCAAAGAATCTGGTTTCACAGGGATTTCATCTGGTGAAATGAAATGAAGATTTCATGATTTCATGCAGATTCATGAGGCTCAATAAATAATAAATGCAGCAGTGACTTGTGAAGTTGAAATTTACAGTTGGAGCAACTGATAACAACAAAATGAGGCAGGTAAACTCATTTATGGTGATCTTCAGAAGGAACGACGTGTCTATAAAAACTGTGTTGAAAAATTGTACTGTTCTGTAGATGTCAGGCTTGTTCAAATGGCTTTTCAGTGTGTAGCAGGATGTACTTGGTGAAAGCTATACACAAGAGATAAAAATGAAATCCTTTGCAGTCACCAAAGGGGTGTTGTGAGGGTATACAAGTGAAATGCCACCACAGTGTGGCAGCTTGTTTGCTTCCTCCTACGTCCCTGGATTAGTCTATGGAGAGCACTGCAGCCTGTGACTCCATCTATAGTAGCTTCGGGCATAAAAATGCAACAACCTTGCATCTACCATGAGGGTGGAGATCAAACAGAAAGCGAAAGACAAGTACATTATGAGAAGACTCTGCTTTAATGTAAAAATGTTGCTGTAGGTTTACTCAGCGTCGTAGACTAAAAGCTATAAAAAGGATTGTGAAACTGTTAAAACAATTCGTGTTTATCTGATTTACATAGTTAACAAACACACGGAGGGAATGAAAATTTGTGTTACAGCAGCTGTGCTCACCGTTCTCGTGGTAGGCGGACTTGGGGCTGTCGGTGACATCTTTTACTGAGACTGAAGAGCTTGAAAATGACTCTCTGGGCTCGTCTGGAGAGGACCCGCATGCTGTTCTCCAGCTGCTCATACCGCCACTGAAACAAGTTGTCCATCGACCACAAGTGTTGGATGGTTGACACGTTCAGGAAATAGTTCTGGGGCAACCTCGCATAAAAGGCCTTGAATTCATCTGTAACAGAAAAGACACATAAAATGGGTTATCGTAGCATTTTTGCCATCAATGCAAAAATGCTTTGTTTATTTCCTAAAGGATTGTTAACACCTCATACCCTCTATAGTCTGTGAAACATGAGGCACAACCATGACAAATGTTGTTTAACACTAGGCATGCCACGGTGTGCATTTTCGACATTGGTTAACAGCTGATCAGTTTGAAATATTGCAGGGAGTAATGGAACAAGAAGGAGCAGCCACAGTGAGGTGTTAAGCCCAGGCCACGTTGCCTGCGAGGGCAGCTCGTACGTGTAGTAGGGTTAACCCTAACCCTAACCCTAGTTACATGTTGTGGAACCTCTTGCTTTTCATTTCGGCACCCATGCAAAGAGGTTAAAGCAGCCATAGTCTGTGTGAGTAGTGTCCGGAAGCTTGCCCTTTTTATTTCCGTATCACGCACATGGTTCAAAACATAGACCTGGAAGTGATCAGTGGATAGTCATATCAACATACTAGGTGAAAGGCAGTATTTTTTTTTGTGTAATCACACCTCTCTCTGTCTTTCTTAACGAGGATAAAGGAAAATCATCATTATTGATCACTTTCAAAAGCAAAGCCCGTGTTGAAAGATATTGCAAACAGTAGCAGCGCCGCATCCATCATGCCTTGATGTGGCCCAGGCCTTACTTGAGGGGCTGCAGGCGACAGTCTGCACACCTCCATCTTCTCAGTGAGGTAACCAACCTATTTTCCTCACTTTGTTTTCCCAGTAGCCATGTGATGTGTGTAATCATGCTACTTTGCTGTTGATACTAGATTATAGTATAGTTGTGTCACTTCAACACATGATGGACAACTGGCATGTTAACACTTAATATATCTATGTGGCCTGTGTTTACGAGATGCCTTGGCTGCTAACAAGAAGACATTTATGTTTACGCTTATTAAGATCCTTTAGTGACTTTTTCATGGGTCCAGATCATATAATATATTTATGGTCAATAATGACCACTTAAAACAAAATACCTCGTAAATACAATATGGTCAGGTGATATTTCTTGTCTTTATGACTTGACAAGCATAAGCTCAACGCTCCATTAAACAATTGACCAGTGCACACTGGATTGTGGGATATGGTAAAACACAGAGGATGCACAGCCATGTCCTCCAGTTTGAGGCATTGAGGCAGTCTGAGATGGCTCAGTTATATTTGAAGGAGCCTTTGATATTGGTTAGACCTTGGCAGCCTGTTTTATTTGAGCTAGAAATGCAGGCATTGGAGTATCTGAATTGGGGCACAGCATCTGACAGGTGGTGCTTTAAAAAGTCACCTCCAACATTTTGATCATATTCAGTAAAGCAAAAAGGGAATGAAAATCATCCAGAATTACAATGAAGATAGTAAAACATGAGAAAGGGTCCACTTTGAAAGCAGAAAGCAAAATCTTTACTCCAAACGTTGGCACGTCAAGACGGAGTAAACTATGCCAAGGTATCATAATTATTCTGAACATGACAGTATATTGATTAAAAAGGCTAAATATAGAATCCCTGATATAGTATTACAGCTGCAGCAATCTGTGCTACTACTGCTGATAAAAGTATCACAATCGTGATCATCATATTTTTCCGCTGAAAGGTGAACCTCCTTTATGCACTAATTTACACCGACCTATTTTATTTGTATGTGTTTTGTAGATATCTCTACATGAGTTTTAAAAAAATATAATATTTTGAAAAATATGATAACTTTTTTTACACTGATCATCTTCACTTTATCACTATATTGGCCACTATATACTGTATATCAATATACATAAAACTAGCGGTATCCTCCAGGGCTAAAAAAATTAAGCCAATGCAGAAGTACCAAATGCTGCAGTACCCAGAGTGGCCGGTTGAGACTGGCTCCAAAAGCATCAATTCACATAAGACAGCATGTAAAAATGCCCAACTTTATATGCACAATTACAGGCATGGCTGCTTTGAGTGACAGCTAGCTGTGAGCTGTTTGTTGGAACTTTTTTAAAGCAATCATTGGACAATGATGTGGCCTGTTGTGTGATTAATTGTATGAACAGTGGAGGGACAGATGCCAGGGAGCGACCCTGTTTGTGTTAATTGGCAGACAGCTGTGAAACAGCCGTGGGCAGAGCCGAGAGCTTCTTGGAGAATAAACACCCGGAGTTGAGAGCATAGAGTTTTTTTTTAGTTTTTTTTTTAAGGTACTGGCTTTTTAGGGCAAAGAAACCAGCTGTAAAATATGGCATAATTTGCTTCTCTTTATGTGTGAACACAGATAGCTTTTTAGCCTTAACTAGCTTGATAGTTTTCAGCTAGTTGGGCGTGTTTCAATAGGCAGACTTTGAGCTTAATTCTGGCTGTTCAGAAACCTGTGGGTGACGTCACAGTGGTTCCGTCCGCTAGTTGTTACAGTCAGTGACATGAAATAAGTAAGTAAATTATGTTTATTCTGAATGCAAACACCACTTACTAACTATACTTTACAGACTGTGGTAACAATAAGGCTCCTGCCTTAAACAACAGGTAACTTTTCTGATTCTGTTTTGTCCTTTTTTATCACAATTTTGTTTCCAGGTTAACAACAGTAGTGGTTCTAGGGAGAAGTATTACCTCCATTTCCATCAGTAGTTTGTCCTGGCCTCTTCCTCTGCTGATAAAACAGCGCAGTAGAGATCTGTATATCCCTTACTGAAGGACACATTTATGACAATTGTGCGTGTCGGCATTCTGAGCACACTCCTGCCCTCACTTCACACCCAGCTATTAAAACATAAACTTTGAAAGTAATTGCACTTAGGGATATTTGAGCCAAATCTGAGGAGTGGAAAAAAAAGACATCCATTTTGATTTCACCTGAGTAATAATCACCAAGGCAGGGTGACTGAGCACAGCAATAATAACCAAACATTATGCTAGGAGCTTCCACTCAAACTCTGTTTCCCCGGTGATATGAAAAGCCGGACTCGCAATAAATGGGTTTTATAGCTGATTAATCTGCTCCCGACATATTGTAAACTACCTGAGCCGAAAGCTGTTGATTTTTTTTTAACCCGGTGCTGTCGCCTTGTTAATTTGCTTTATGCAGATAGTGTGCCGGGGCCCAGGATTCACAACCAGCTATTATAGTTCACCTATAAATCATAGAAAAGGGAGGGACATACATATAGGATCCTCAGTCAGATTTAACGATGCAGATAAAACACTGGAATTCACCCCAACTCCCTCTCATATGAATGATTTATGTTCTTAAAGTTTGATTTTCCTGCATTAAGATGAGGTATGCAATGTGAAAAGGAAGAGAGAATTCATTATTTTCCACAGGGCTTTGTTACCTGATTCCTCAAACTCTTTATAGAAGATATCCCACGTTTCTGTGATCCTCTCCAGGCTCTCCTCCATGGCTTGGATGTCCATATAAGGGCAGTTGCACTCAGGGAACTTGGGGTCACAGTTGCACCAGCAGTCATTGTCCTTGCAGCCAAATTCACCCTCTCCATTGCAGGCTATGTAGCTGAGAGCAGCCTGCACAAAACTTTCTCTCAAGTAGTCCGGAAGGATCACCTGCAAGCCTGTAAAATGAAGCTGGGTTTAGTACCGTCATCAAACTGTAAACTCTGGGAGTGACAGTGAAAGTGTGGTGGCAATATCAGGCTGGCTGAGCTTATAACTTACTTAATAAAAACTATAAAACTGTATATTTGTGTGTTGTTTTTTTTATCCCTTGGCATATGCCTTTTAAAGAGAATGTTTGATCTTCAAACAACATAACATGACAATCATAGTAAAATTAGTTAAAATCAGACAAACCTTGCAGCTGGACTTTATTTTCAGGGCTCTGCACCAGCACAGAGCTAACAGAGTCAAGGTTGTCATAGTTACTGCATCCGAGAGGTCCTGTTCGGGTTTCTGTCACCTGGGCAACAACAAATAAAAAAACTCATATATAAATTCTCTGAAGCATCCATTTTAGAACACACACAAAAAAAAATCTACTTGAAGGGTACTTCTGAATTACAGATATAAAATTAGAGGGAAGCCAATTAAATGTGCCTTGTGTAACATAAAAGCCTGTCTCTGTTCTGTTAAAGTAGTTTCTACATAATCGATTGTACTTGTGAATGTGAAAGAAACAGAAAGAAAGTGGGGTAAGCTCATTTAGAGTCTTCTAAATTGCTGTAAGAGTACTTTGCTGCACTCATTTTTCTGCTAGAATGCTAAAACGTTTCTTTTTTTCGGTCCAGTCACTGATTGAAGATGTTTCGATTGACCTTTGCCACAAAGCAGCTCCAGCAAAGCATCCTTTTTCACTTCATTTGCAAGAAGAGCTCTTATTTCAGCACTCTCCTTTTTCTTGCTGTGGCACGGCAGGGAGCATGTAACGGATTCTCATTTTTCTCTCTTTGTGGTTCGGGGACACCATATTTTGTTTGGCGATTTGTCCTGGTCAGGCTTGTCAGAGGACAGTTGGTGTAAAGTGACAGATGGATGAGGCGAGACAATGAGGGTCAGTCGATCAGTAACACAATCATAGAGGGCTGAAGGGCTTGGGAACTCATATTGAGGCCGGAGCTGCAGGGAAGTGAAAACCCAGTGTGAGGCTCTTAAATCAAAAGCCTAATCCAGAAGAAAGGGGTTTGTGAGCGGAAGAATAAATATCCTCTCTGAATGGGAAAAGGAAAATGAAGATAATTTCATTGCAATTCTTCGACTATAATATTTATATCACATTATAAATCCCTTGTTTCCCTCATGAGGGATTTTAATCCTGATATGAATGTGAGGAAATGAGATACAATGCTGGGTTTCACACCACATGAATATTGAATCCATATAAGGAATTATTTGATATGCCATATGATATGCCATATGGCAAAACATTGACTGATGAGCAGAGTATTCAATTTCCGCTTCACATAGCAGCTGCTATTCACTGTAGATGCATTCTGGTATATTAAAAATACTTAATAGGACATTATTGGCCACCTGTATCTTGACACATGGCTATATGAGGGAATGAAGCGAAGGCTGGTGCGCTGTTGGAGTTTTTTTTGTCTTTCATTGGTATATTTTCATGATGTGAACTAAAGTTCAGGTGCTTAAGGTATTTCACTGACTCATTCAAACAGCAGAGTGGGAGGAAGAGAAGCATAGGAAGAGGAAGGCTTTGATCATTGCCATACAGAGCATCATTATTCTATAGCGAATTTCTGAATAACAGCAAACCTTTAATGCAGCCTGGCACACAAATGTTTACAATGTATGTTCATGGTTCTTGAAATAGTCTGCCAGAGGAGCTGAGATGTGCTCCAACTTTAACTTGGATGCTTTGAAAGATTTTTGGCCACTAGAGAGCAGTACGCACACTGTCAGACATACTGCATGCTATACAGTTGTTACAGTTAACACAGTGACTGCAGGCAAAGATTTGCGCCAACGCTTTCAATTTACCATTTTAAATGATGGTTAGTTAATCAAACTTTAGTTAATAGTCATTTCACTTTTAACAAACGTTTTGTTGTTAGGTTGCTGCCTTTTGGCGCAAGGACTAAATGGGAATGAAATTGTCAAGTGAATAATTACTACAATAGTCTTTTCAAATGAAATTCTCAAAGGTACAAGCTTGTCTTTGTATATTTACAAAATAAGGTAGACGTTAACTAAAACACAGTGATAAGAAATGTCCAATCAACAATCTTAAAATTCTGTTGTGTGGGCTGCTAGCAATAATCTTGAGTTTTAATACATTTTCTTAAGAAACATTGAGGATGTCATTGAATGCGCAATACGTAATTTTTGCCGCTATGGGGTCTCTCAAATCAAAACAAAAGACCAAGTGTTGTGTGGGGGGTGCCTGGCGGAGCAGGGGGTTGGGACGGGGCGAGCTGGCTGCAGATCCAGCCCTTTTGGGGGAATAAACACCCAAAGTCACATCGGATTCTTACTTTTTAACTTGGGAATAAAAGGTAGATTTATCTTCAATCCTGTTTAACAACCTGACTGCAGCAGTGATCCACAGAGATGACTGCCATGGTTGGGTGTTCATGTACTCTAATGTTGACAACCAACCGGAGCTGGAGTGGAAATGTACTTTACTTTATGAACGTAACGTCACAGAGAGGAGAGGGAGTAAAAGAAGAGGGAGAACCGGAGTCTGTGGCTGGTGAGTGCTGAGTTAAGTGCGAGGTTGAACTGGATTCAAGCACACAGACACACATACCCTTTATACGTGCTGCTGCTTGCTAGCTTACAGCTAATGTCGGGTAAACTAAGCTGGCTGTTTGGGACTAATAAATACTCCTGCATGTAACACGAATAAACACGAATGATCCCGGATTTCCGGTATTCGGGTACAAAGGTAATGTTTTAAAGTATTACTCACGTTATATTCATTCTTATTTGCCGAAGTTTGATAAGACTGAAATATAAGACGAGCTGGTTATTATCACGTCACATATTCCTTTGATTCAATGTTCAGTGCAGCTTTGAGCCATTATTCATGGTTTATGTGTGTCAGTATGTGGATACTTGATTTACCAAGTCTGTGTTTTTCTGTCTAAAATATATTGCTCAGTAGTCTGAAACTACTTTTTTCATGTCTCCATTTGGTGCCCTTATGCCAGAAAAATGCTGTAAAAATGAAGTTTGTCTTGACTGTGATCATAGATGATCGAGTTAGCCGTCTATCTACCCTGTGATAGTCCACACAACAATCGATTGAGTCAGGGAACACAAAAAACTATTTCTCTCCCATAATGAGAACACTATACAACCGTGAGGCTGTCCACAAGATGAAAATATGAAGCCAGACATCCCTGCAGTTTCGTCCTCCCAAGTCCGTCAGCACGCATTGATGAACACGCCGACAGCATGGCAAATATGGCCTGAGTCAATCGGGGATATCGCCATCAGGTCTAGGAAAATTCTTAAATGTAACAAAAATGATCCCTGACGCTCTTGAGCAACTTCAGTCATTATTCATTGTAGAAACGAGCTGATATGATCATAGACTCTGCTTTGCACCGTGGCTTTTTTAAAAGAGTCCAAATTTCCACACCCAACCCCCAGCACACCACAACAGTAACAAGCTTTTCCTCCAAAATGAGCTTCAATTTCCCCTTTGCATGCAGACAGCAGGGGGGCCTTGCCTTGCCAGCCCTTTTTCATTCATTCCTCAAGTCATTCGATTACAAATTCATGCAGAGGAGTTGTATCTGTTCCACTGCTGCGTGGGTCAACGCCCTGTGGCAAATGATGCACATGTGTGGAAGAATGTGTCACTCCTTTGACTCACTTTCTACCAGTGATGGAGGTGAGTCTCTCCTCTTTCCACTTCCTACCTGTCAGTTACGCCCGCTGACTGCCTTTGGAGCATGAAAGCACACTCTCTTCCTTTCTGTAGCTACAGAAAAACCCTAATTCCCAAGAAATGAAACATACAAAAGCATCTGCCTCTGCACCTCTGATGTGCCCACCTTAGCTGCAAAAGAAATACCCAGCCCTCCCTGAACACAATGTAGTGCGAGGACAGAGCTTTGATATAAGTGCAGGGAGCCTGATTCATGTTCTGCTATAGCAGAGAAAGCCACACTTCACAAGCCGACTACCACTGTGTTCAGAGGAATAAAAAAGGCAGAAAGGAGGGTCATCCGCCTCTCCACAGCCCTATTAACCCCACGCTACCTGAAGGTGACAACCGGAGGCAGAAACCTGTCACGAGCTGTGTTTCACAAGATTCATTTATCTTCCCCTCACCATATGTGCACATCACAGAGCTTCCTCCAGCCTCGATGTGCTCGCGGCGGCTCAAGATCATATCTCATTGCGGGCAGGCTGATAAAAAGCATCATTTTCCACTTCACCATCAATCATTGTGTTATAACAGGAAATCAAACCCAAAACTACATGTATGACTTTTAGAGACGCAGTTTTTTAATTTGCAAATGACACTTGGAAGCGGCAGACAAATTTAAACTTGAGGTTTAAATTGGAATCTGTGATTGTTTCTAATGAACAGTGTGCGCACTTTACATAGAGATTAACGGGTATGAAGAGATCAAGTGGGAAATGAGTTTACATATTTTTAAACGTACCTATTTATTTAGAGACTCTATATTCATTTAGCACAGTATTCTGTCATGGTATTTAACTTACCGGTACATCTCTAATTTGTTTGACTTTCTATCTTGTTATATGATGAATATATGCAGAACTTTTATATGTAATGTTCTTATTATCTCTGAATGTGAGCTGAGCAATTAATCAAAGTTGAATTATGGTGCAACATTCAAATCTACTGTGATATTTTCAGAAAGGTAAACTGTGTAACAATATACCATTATAAATTAAGTATTATGGTGCTACAGAGTTGCCCCTGCTTACAAACCATACTCTCCAGACCAGCCCACTCACCGGGATATAATGTTTACCACAGATACGTCCAAGGTTGACATGTTTAAATAACAGGGCATAATCCCGTTCACATTACTGCATACGACTTTCACATCAGGAGGTGGAGGGACGGAGGCGGTGTTATTACAGCCAACAAGGCTGCCAAATTGCCGACCGCTGTTCAAGTCACAGCAGTGGATACGTATTTTTAAGGACGTTTGAGGATATTTCTAGCCTTATTTTGTCTTTGGCTATTTTTCACAGGAAGTTTGACCATCACCATTCATGATCCTGACGACCAAAACAGCTTATTGAGACCAATCATGATGTTTTCCTCACCTTAATCAAGTAATTTTTTTGTGAGAAAACCTAACCAGAGCATAAGCGCACACTGGAAAAAAAATGAAAAATAAGTGAATAACAAGGAAAACATGGTGTTTCTTACTTGTAATAAATAAATATATCTGCCTCTAGTAAAATTAAGTCCTGTTTAGCACACTGAAATTATAATTTCTAGGCTATTATATCTTATATTAAGTGTAATGAGATCGTTTGTGTAGAAATTAGACAAATGTACTGAGTAAGATTGAGTTTTTGCAGTGTTGTGACAAGAGAGAAACAGAAAATTGAAACTAAACGTACTGATTGGGTACGAGAACATGCTTATTTAGTATAGACACCAGCACAAATTTAAAATTACCATTCCCCGTAGACTCATGACTCATATCGACAGGACTTCTTTTTGCATATTGTATTTGCAATGTAATTCTGTTGTCTGAGACAAAAACAATAAAAGTCCCTTGAATGTTTCAATGCTGTCATTATATCCAAATAGTTCCTGGTGAACTCTCATTTACACATTTGAAAATGCCTAAGACATCATGTGTTGGAAAGTTTCTCACTGAAATGGGATAAAGTTAGTGAAGGAGATGATATCATATCACTTCCAATTTTGGTAAACATGCTTTGCTTTCACTCAAAGAAGGGCTTTTACAAGAAGCTTCTCTGGGCAGCATCCCATTTTATAGCAGCTCCAGATGGCAGTAAGAGGTAAACCTTAAAACCTAAAATCCTGAAATCATGTACTGTGATTTTGGGCAAACTCAATGTTTACAATCAAAGCCAGTCTGATGCTTTATAACAAAGGAACAAAAAAAAGGGAAGAGAAGGGAGAGCAAGGTCTAGTGTAAGTGATTCAAGTCTTAGCAGAGCTCTCTGCTGCTGAAGAAAACACTTTTGTTTCAGTTTTTTATATGATTTTCGCTTAGCTTAGTCTTGGCTACACAACATAATTTACAAAGTTAGAATGCAAACACAGGGAAACGGTTTCAGACATGTTGTTTTACAGATACTGTAGGAAAAGCGACAACAAAGGTTGCCAAAGAAATAGGATAGACGGCTTATTGTTATCTAATATGATACTGACTGAAGAAGGATGACATATTTGACTATCAGTGCACTTGTCTGACAATGTGCCTCAAGGATTCAACAATAGAGATACGAGGGCGTTACCTTGATGGCAGTGGAGGCGATCTGGATGTGGTGCAGCTTGCGCAGAGTGCTCTCCCTGTCAATGAAGTAGGAGGCAGCCAGCTGGTGCAGAGCTTCCAGAGTCACAGTGGAGGAGTTACCCGAGTAATCGCTCACTTCTGCTTTCTTACTCAGTTTCCTCTTGTCCACAAATATCGTTAAGGCCTCTTCTCCTGCACAGAGACATAACAATTATTAATAGAAATAATTAAAGGGGTAGGGTGTGCACATTATCTATTGCCATTAAGGGCTTCTGAGTGTAATCCCACTTTAAGCTTCTTGAAGGCTGAGGTACGCTTCTCAGACATAAAATCAAAGAGGTAATATCTTAAGTGTTTAAGTGATTTTTTTGGTGTTTGGTGCCTCTATCTGTGGTGCTAAGCACTCATGCCGAGGTGTTTATGCATCGCACTTCCCTCAAATCACTTCATCAAAAATTGTGCCAACTAGTGTCTGTTCTTTTCTCTTGGATTCTCTGTTAATTAACTTTGAGTGCCTGCATTTGCCACTGTTTTCATGGCAGATAAAAGCTCTTTTGTTTTACATTAATCCAATTAACCAATTCAACATTTTGCCACCTGCTCTGCTCCAGGAGAGACACATTCACTAAATACTTGGGGGTTGAGGGCACAGAAACAGCCATACAGGGGTCTCTGAAGCACAAAGACACTTGACCACAGTTAGGATTAACAATGTCAGCCTGTATCAGTAGCCACTGATCATAGCAATCAGCAATTCACAAGTCTAGGGGCCATGGTGCAGCACACTCTCGTTGCTGCTTGAGAGTCCCCAAGACACTGCACATCATATTCCTCATCATAATGCAGCGTTAATGCTTCAGGGCCATTTTTCTGCCCACTGCCTTTCTTCCTCCGCTGCTGAAGGGCACCCTCTTAATATCACAATCTATTTATTAATTTCACTAAGTCCATATGTTTCTGAACACAGAGGCAATCCATTCAGAACCACAGAGGCATATCTCTGGCAACAATCCAATGCAAACTCCTCATTCTCCTCTCTTCATACCACTAAGTGCTGGCTGAGAGCCAGAGTGAGGGGCTGCATCAGCTCAGGCAGCTAGTAGGGCTGCATTACATACAGCCACTCACAACAGCGACCTTTTCTAAGCTACGAGTCAGGTCTAAAGTAATTGACAAGTGTTGCTCTGTAAAAGTAAATCTGCTTTGCAAGACCTGCCCGGGCCTCTCCGGCATCTTGAATTATTTTTTTTTTCTTCTTTTTTTCTTCACTCAGAGGACCATTAATGCGTGTCCATTCATCACACTGCAGAAAAACTAAAAATGGAGTAACTGTGATTGGGAGTCACAGTACACAGGCTTTTACATGTAAACATAAATCTCTGAAGAGTGATTCTGTGCTGCCACTGGAATATTATTTTGTTGTGATGTGTTATTCAGTTACTTACTGTGACTGAGTTATTTTGTTTTTCATATGCAATTCCTGTCAGAGCAAAATTCTAAAAGCTTTTATCAACACAAATTGCATATTTTACTAAAGCCTCATTCCTAAAAGCACATTTTTCCTCATATTACTGTAAAATAACACTTGGGCTAATTAGCTCTACACTGGAGTACTTTCATTTACATTACTCACCAGGCGGTGAGCATGTTGACTTTACCTATATCATTACCTGCATCAGATATTCTGTCAATGCAATTTGTAAACTGTGATTTTGTTGTTCTGTTCTGTACATGCGCAACAATTGCATGTCTGTCCATCCTGGGAGAGGGATCCCTCCTCTGTGGCTCTCCCTGAGGTTTCTTCCATCTTTTTTTTTCTCAATATGGCCAGTTTTTCCTCACTTGAATCGAGGGTGTAAGGACAGAGGATGTCGTTCACTGTACAGATTGTAAAGCCCACTGAGGCAATGTGATTGTGATTTTGGCCTATTTAAACAAAATTGATTTGATTTGATATCTAATCACTTTTTTTTTACATTATTGCTGAAATGAGTCAGCATGATCATCATCAGCGTAGCCTTTTTTTGCAGGGTTCTCATCTTCAATCAGATCAGTTGAAATAATACAGAATCAACCAGAGAGAGATTTCAACCAACTCACAGAATAAATCGTAAAATCTGCCAGCACTGGTGACCATTTTATACAGCAAAATGGACTGTTGCTTGCTGAAAAAGAAAAGACTGCTTTTGTCTACATCTGTTTGAAATCAAAAACCCATTGTTCCAGAGATTACTCTGATTTCTGAACGTGTGTCCTCTGTTAATGGAAATTGCACACTTGCTGAGCGAGGTTGCATAGCTTGAAGTGAAAAACTAAAAGGGTGAGCGGCTTACGGAACAAACATGATGGAGTCTCTAGTCCAATGTATTCAAAAGGTTTAATTAGTTACTGTATAAGGGTTAATGTGTGCCACTCTAATATCTTAACAATGTAATCAACCTGCAGTCAAACATCTTCTCTGTTTGTGTTTACCTCCCAGTGTGGCTGACAACAGGAAGTGAGTCCCATATTTCCTGATCAGATTGTCAGTGATCATCTGGGTGGTGGGCCTGCGGCCCAGGAGTCGAATGTTCCTGATGAACTCAGGAGTCAGAGGTAACGGAGACTCCAAGAAGTCTCTCCTTTCCACAGCCAGGTTGTTCACCTTCCATCTCCCAAACTCCCTGCAGGAATTCATAGGAAAAACAAGAGCACAACAATGTAAGTATACACTGTTTTAACAGTGGCGTTCAGTCAAGAATGTGGTACAGGATAATTGGAATGATTAGTCAATTAATCTGATTATTAAAATACAGCAACATTATATAGGTGCATAATTTGCCTAAAGCAGAGGATGTAACTGGAATAATGACAAGAGCAGCGAGACAGAGAGGGAAAAAAGAGAGAGCAGCAAATTTAATTCATTATGTCCCTCTGTGCTTTTGCAATGTGAGAAATCCCTCGACCATGCCGACACTGTCTGAACCAGAGTGAGAGTGAATTGATGGAGAGAGAGAGAGAGAATGAGGAAAGGAGAGAAAGCGAGCAACAACAAAAAAAAAAACACACAAAAAAAAAATCCAGACAAAACCTAGATTGTCACCTGGGATGGATGCGTGCTCCTTCTACACAGCTAACAGATGTTTTCCTTAATAGCCCCATCATGACAGAGATATACATTGAAATGAATCAAGTACAAGGTGGCCATACTGTTCAAATAGAGGACGTATTCAGTAATGAGAGAGAAACAAGTGGTGGTGCCTCTAATAAAGAAAATCACTGACCTCAACCATGAGTGCAGCTTATAAGCTGTGTTTATATGAATACTAACGCCTCACTGATTATAATATCTCTGGATATGTTTGTATTCGGGCCGCTTTAAGATGATAACACAACGCACAATACGCAATGACGTGAGTCCAGGCAGCAGGAAAGGTGCAGAATTTTAATAAAACTTTGAATGCTGTTCAGGCAGGACTTTCTTCCCTCCTATCTCCCTCTTACAGCCTTTGAGCTCCTGTGACTTTCTTTTTTCATGTAAAAAGCTAACACATAATGTACAGGAAGGAAAGGAAAGAAAAAAAACAGATATGTCAAAGGCAGCATGGTAAGCTGAAGTGGAGCAAAACTCGAAGAGCCAAAGGATGTTCAATCAACAAAGAACAACCTGGCACTCTGCAGGCATTCTCAGGTATTGTTGTAGAACATTTGCCCAAAGGCACAACTCTTTGAACTGATACCGCATTTGGCAGTGCTTTGACTCACAGCCTTTACAAAGTTATTCTACTACCAAAGACTTAAATGTGTTTAATGGAACATTTCCATGCGAAGCGTCCTTCACAGATGCTTTGGTAGACTCCTCGACCCGCAGTTCTGCACTCAGCATAACAGAGAGAGCATCCTATGAATTAAAAAGCAGGCTTACAAGTGTGTGTGTTTCATTTGTCTGACATTTGGCAAAACAGTGCAGATTTTAGGCTGAGAACATTGTGTTTTTTTGAACAGAGGTGCGCATGCCATCCTTCATCTGAATAGCTCTGCAAAGTCAAACAAGTCATATCAGACTGATAAGCTGAATTACTGTTTTAGAATCTCAATATAATACATTTTAGTTTGCTGAAAAAGTGAAAAACATCCCCTACCTTCAGTGTATATTATTCAGAACCAGATATATCATTGGAATTCAAACGGAATAGTATTTCTTTCAGAAAGAACATAATATCATAATGTCAACATAATGTCATGTATGGCAGCTGGAACTGGAATAGAAAATCATCAGCAGCCTTCTAGTACAGGCACTATGAGTAAGGTTGATTGCAGAAAGTAACTCATTTCATCATTTCGGTTTTGATCTGAGACACTAATGACTGTAAAGCTTTGCAGAAGCCTCATGAGTGCGAAGTTAATCACCAACGGAGCAAAACCAAAGATAAAACTAAATCAGCAACTTCCACTTAGAAGCTGAGCTGTGAGCTCTGACATGAAATGTTAAGAGTTGAGATATTACACACTGGTGACTGTGAGAGCCCAGACACATGAAAGCAACATCAAAGAACGAGCGGCGAGGAAAGCCAACTGTCACGTCGTCTCACGACACCTGTGTCTTGCTAAAAAGCTGCACTTGAACACACCACAAAGTCTACAGCTGACAGCCAACTTGCTTGTAAGTTCTGCACCTGCGTGAGAGGAAATACCTCTACATACCTCCACGTGACGGCCGTCCGTATTCGCAATTCAAAAAGGGGAAACCGGAAGACAGCGGATACAAACTGTTGTTATGATAAAGCAGCATATTCACACCACTTTCCCTAATATAGTCATTTCTAATCAAGACTATGTCTGATAAAAATGAGCAAATTGCAAAAAATGAGGAGAAACTGCACTAAATGGGTGAAATCACAGTGACTGGGTCAAGGTGATTCCTCTTCCTTTTCACATTTCTCTTCTCTTGCTTAGCTGAACAGCAATTCAGAGCGAATTATCTCGCCGACTGGCTCTGCCACAGATTCAACATGCTCATTTGGCTGGAAAACCGTCAATGTGGGCTGACTGCTGCCAATGTTGCAGGACACACTGCAAAAACTGGGAATAATGACGATCCACCGAAGAAAATGGCCAACCACTGAAAGTCCTGTCAGGGCCCCAAAACAAAACTGAGTCTGTAGCTCTGCTGAGGCTTAAGGGCACCATGCTTTATGTTTGTCAACTACGGTTACTAACTAATGTCAAACTCATGAACTGCAGGTGGCACTACAGTAAAAGTAAGGGGATGTGAACCTCGGAAACTGTTTAACCTTTGAAGTGATATATACATATAATAATTCACCTTGCGAATGCTCTGTCCATTATTTCCTAACAGATAACCCCAACCATGTGTCCATGGATACAAACCTGCAAACACACACAGGTGCCAGTACCTGCCTGCACAAACACCCAGTAAGCTGCAACGCCAGCTTGTTTAGGTCTGTGTCTCCCAAAGAAAAATTTGACTAATTTCGATGAAAGTGCTTTCACTTGCCCCGAGCAGGCACGGCTACAAGCTGTACTCTGACCACTGCTAACCTGCTGTCATAACAAATTGGATAAAAGAACCAACGGCCAAACTCCATATGACTAAGGCAGCACAAGATCAAAAATGCAAGGTCAAAACAGCTTGCTTTACAGAAAATATGCTCTCAGAACTGAGCATTCAGCCCAGAATTCCAAATCTGTAACTTTTGCTTTGAGCACAAAGGCTGTAAAATATGATGTCATATATATTAACAACAATATATATAGATCAGAATCTGATTTTTTGGGCATTTTTTCACCATGGGGTTGGTTTGTCAATTACAGTACTACTCATTTTTAACTTTGAAGTCAACATAGATGAGAGCTCCTTAACGTGATCAGAAAATTGGAACGTGATACAATCAGGCTCAATAACATCTACAATGACCTTTTGTTGAGATGTTGTCTACAACCATTTCCAAGCAGGGAATGATCTATAGGGGTTTTCTAAAGCAGAGGCCATGAGGGGGGGGCGTACTTTACTTTTGACTATTGGACATTTTATCGTATACTGGAAACTTTTTATGCAGGTTAATAACCACAAAACCTCCCTAACAGCAAGTCAACTTGGGGTGAGCACAAATTCAGGTGCCAGACATCAACATACATTCTTTCAAAAATTCAGTCAACGATGTGCACTGAGGCAAATAGCAGAACTTTAAGGTCTAATCAAGATTTCAGCTAGTGCGGATTTCCCCTGTTGCCTCGGCCGCTGGATCCACCCATGTTTCCAAGGTAGTGATCACTGAAGTCATGATGTGTATACTGTGTTTTGTTCTCATATGATTTTGATTGCTGCTTATTTAGCACACGTGTTTCATGTTAAAATTCTTAAGAGTTGAAAGCAAGTTCAGGTGTTCTACATTATACATGCTGTGCTGAAAAATAACACTACTAAAGGAAGCAGTAGATGAGTAGATCTAATCTAATAATAATCATAATTTTGGGTTCATTTACAAATATATTTTGGTACTACATCTTTATCATACCTGCTGTTAGAAACATTAAATGCAGCTTCCAGTTTTGTACAATTTGAACATTCTTTAGCATTTTGATTCACTTCTGATTCAGTGTGGCCCACAGGCACATAAGAGAAAGGCCACGACCTCTGAGGAATGGAGAAGAAGAGAACTCCACAGATTTTGCTCACATGAAGTATGCCATCTGTATCTTGTTCTTTTACTTTCTGATTTTCAGAAACAAATTTATGCTTTTTTTGAATCTGCTTGTTACAGTCCAAATGTTTTTTGGTTTATTTGATTTCCCAAATGAAGTACTTTTCAATATGTAAAGAAACAAAACGTTTGTTCATTAACTCATTTGTTAGCAAAGGAAGTGTTCACTCATAGAACTCAAACATGTAATCATCAGAGCAGCAGGGCTCATCCATTGTTTCACAAACAGTCAGAGAAAGTAAGAATAACTCAAATAAAGAGAGATTATTTATGTGTGGGTTGGTATTAATTTTAAATCAAAATGAAAACTATCTAAACAGACACACATAAGAAAACCCACCTACAGAGAGTTAACCTATTTAAAAGTCTATAACTAGGACTAATTAAATATGTACTTGCAAAATCAAGACGCTGTTTGAAGACCATAACCATCTTTGATGTTAAAAAAAAAAGTACGACTCTGATTATTAGGCCTTGGGCGTGATTGTATTTATTTTCGTGAGCGCTCTCCCACCGTCACAGATCTGCATGGCAATGAATGTATAAAGAGACAGTTATGAAGTCACAGACAGATATCACAGCTGTAATTATAACAGATCGGGCGTGATTACTTTGAAATTTCTCGGGGAGGCTGCAGGAGTGTGGTGCCAATTTTTGCAATCCGCCTGGCTCTGCCCCCAATTTACTCACATAATCACGCTTATATGAGAAGAAAGTAACGGGAAAAAATGTTCCTCAAAGAGCCGTCTGCCTTTTTACAGAGCACACTGTTCATTTTAAAAAGAAAGGTTTTTTGACGGGCTACATCCTGATGCTTTTTAGAGAGCGACAAAAGAATCACTTTGAACATCAGAATCACGAAGCAGCCATGTAGAAATGCACCTGAGTAATTGTCTTGACTGAGGGATTATTTTTGTAACATTTCATTACGTGACGGTAAATAAACGTTCGGTGAATTCACGTGAACTGCGCTGTTCTATCACTCAAATGCTGCACTTTTCTTTCTCCAAAACACAAGCTTGACTGCTGTAATCAGAACGGGTTGAACAACCTTGGCTGCTCATGATGGATGGAGAGAGTGTGGCCTTTTGAAAGGGTATATATCACATTAAACCAGGAGTAATGAGGAAAGCTCGAACACCCAGATGTTTGAATGATACAAAGTGTAAATCCCCCAGAATCCAAACTGCTGCTCACAAAAGTTCGAGCAAGCTGGTGGCAAAGATTTGCAACGCGCATCGATTTCAATTCCCGTCATATAATCGCGAAACAAGACACTGATTCACACAATATTAAGCAGAAACCGTAGGCAGTGTGTGTGCAGCAAACATAATGATGTTAAATGGATATGTGGTACCCGCTGACCTTTTTGCTGACACTGTAGTATTCAGACAAAGGCTATGACTAATCTCTTGCTCAGATATATCTAGTGTAGCTATTAATCTTCACCTCATTTCATGCCATACAAATAAATGACCTCTTCAAATGGGACACTGTGTCGCCCGAGTTCCACTTTGCAAGCGTGAGAGCACTAGTTCAAAGCTGCAGCACGTTCTGAGGGAAAAGAGGAATACACAGAGAGGAAGGGGGAAGCGGAGAACAGGTAGAGTATTCGTGAATCCCCGCTGTCGTTCGTTTCTTCAGTTATCGTTGACTGTGATAAGCTAGCCCTGTCTTATCTTAAACCCCCGATAGGCCAAATGGTTCGTCCTGCAGGGAGAGGAGGAAATGAAATGGGTTTCACCATGGAGTTCATTTTTGGGGCCTGCAATCCTCCCTACAACCGGCTAAGTCATTATTATTATCAATTTCAGTGCTCCTTTTCGCCAAGGTACATCACTTTCATCAGTTTAACTCTGTGGACCCTGTCATGGCCAAGTTGTTTGAGTTGTTGAATTTCCTCCAGATTTAAAGAGGCCCCTTTTTTCCTGCCTGGTTCAACATATCTGCAGCGGCAAAAAGGAACTCAACTACTTTACTAACAGGAACAGTTCAGCCATAAATGAACTGAGTCAAGCTCATGCACCCACTTCAGACAGCTTGTATGCTTTTAGCTTAGCAGCAACGGTGAAAATTTAGGGTTAAAAAAATGGTGTAAATAATGTCTTTTCAAATCAGTTTGGGATCCTGAGGCTTCCAGAGACTTGGATTATGCCAAACAAGCTGTATGAAGCTATTTTATGTTACTCTATTTTTTGTGTGTGTGCTTTTGTTTGTTTTAAAACAAATTCCCAGCTAATTCAGTTGTTTAAAAGAATGTTGAAATGCTGTTTTACTGTGAAGCTTTAGACATTTTTTGTGGACTATGATACATCACATGGCTTTCTATGGACATGCGGGTGAGTAGATAACTGAATTTTCATTTTGAGGTGAACTGTTCCTTTAGGTAAAATCTTTTGGCACTTGTACTTGAGTATTTCTGTTTTATGTCACATGTACTATATACTGTTACTCCACTGCATATCATCTGAAAATATTGAACTTTTTACCTTACTGTATTAATTTGATAGCTAGTTACTAATAAACATATCGTAAGCTTATAAAAACAGTAGTATTACACATCATCACATTTAACTGTTAAGGTCTGCCTGTCCTCACAAGCAAAAACAGCTGTATAGGTCTGCCCAGGCGGCTTAGTACAACCTGCTTCAGTAAAGTGCTTTAAGTGGTCAGTTGACTGTAAAAATGTTACATAATTGCAAGTCCATTTACCAATTTTCCATTATTACGCTTTTTTGTTTGTTGGGAAGCGACCCTTAGTTAAATCAGGTGTGCAACAATGTCCGCAAAAGTGGAGGACGGGCTGGTGGATGGGACAAACAAGCACAGGATTTTCACCCAGAAAAGCAAAACCAATAGACGTTTGTGAGATCTATTAAGTTACATCACACACATGATGTATCTTTTACATTACTATACATTACATTACATAGATTACTCAGTTTAACCCAAACCATGATCTTCTCTGAGTCCTTACCTAGTTTTGTTGCCTAAAACTAACGAAACTGCAAACGTTTCACAACAATAACCGCATAACAATGACATCTGGCCCACTCCACCTATCACTGGTGCTCTCCAACCTCCATCGACAAATGTCAAAAAAAAATGTGTGCGGTTGTGGGAGCAATCATAAATGGCGGCTTGTGAGTCATTGTAAACAGCCATATCAATTTGGGAGCCATCTACAATCGACCTGTTCAGTTGTTTAGGTATGACGCTGTGTTGATTAAGGTCCAAATAGATACCTACTACCCAATTTTCACAAAGATTGTAGAACAATAAAAATATAAATACAAATTTATTTTCCTTCTTTCAAACACTATTAATCATGTCACAAGCCTCCTGACTTTTGGACGGGGTCCAGCCCCTCGATTGGGAACCACAGGACTATACCTACAATAACAGCTACAAAGGTAAACAGCTACTTGCGCAATTATGCATTGGTAATAATCTAACGATCATTGCATATCAAATATAATAATTTGAAAGTTAAAGGAGTCATTTTTCTGCACACATAGTAAGTTGACTTTTGACACTTTAAGTGCATTCAGCTGACAACACTTTAATAGGAGTTTGATGCAGAACGTGTAATCATTTAGATTAAAGGATTTTGAGATTGGTGTATTGCTACGGTTACCGAAGCAGAGGATATAAATATCTTTTCTGCCACTGTGCTCTCATATTTCTTATATCCACATTTATTTGCTGGCAGGCAGCCTAATGCTTAAGCAGTTTAATAACATTTAATGAGTATAGTGAATTTTCCACAGTCAAATAATATTTAGAATGAAATCGTATCCCATAAAAAATAATCACATGCATTATCCAAATGCAATGTGTTCAGAACGCGGCCAAATACATGTCAACAGTCCTGCCTTCACCCTGGTGAATATGGCAGCTTTCCCTTGGCAGTGTTTCCTGAGGACAGGTGGCTAGGGCGGAAGGCCCACATTGTGTTTGCAATGGAAGCAATGGGAATGCTCTCCAGTGAATCGCCAAAACACACACTCACACATCCACATAAAGCACAAACCCTCTTTCATTTCCTTTAGACGACTTGTTAATTTTTTTTCAAATTCAAACAGTAAGAGGCAGGAAATTGAATAGAGGGATGACTTGGAGTGAATCCATTAATCCATCATTGCTGAGGTAGCTCAAACACTAACTCGAGGCACTCGAGTCTGCTAAATTCTAATAAATACAGGCAAAGATAGATTACCATAGATCCGGACTACACATGAGAAAGACCAGATAGAAAAATAATCGCCACTTTCAATCCAATCTTTTCTTGTTTGAAGTTGACTGCCAAAAATAATCATTTATAACAAACACAAGCTTATGATTTATCTGTCAAGCTACGATCATTGAATCTGAGCAATGGCCACTGACAGTTTTGTCAAGTAACACAATGTGTAGTATTCAGCACAGAAACTGCTGAGACAATGAAATGTTGGCTGGAGAACCTTTTTTGTCCTTGTACCATTTCCTGCTGTAAAACTGTAGTTAATAACATAATGTGGCTCTTTTAAAGTTCCGCTACCATTCACGAAACAGTTCCTCGTAAAACCTTATCAACAGTGTGACATAGCCTGTGTAAATATTGTCAGCAGTCAGACTGAGCAAAAAATAGCAAAAGTAGCTCACCAAAAATGTAGGTAACACTTTATAATAATCATTATATCATTACATTAATAAATTGTAAATTAATAGTTAATTAAACTTTAGTTAATAGTCATAAATAACTGTATTTAGGCACAGCAGTGGTTTTGTTTGAATCAATGCTAACATCAGCATGCTATCCACATCACAGTGACATTGAGATGTTTAGCAGGTATGTTTAACATGTTCACTAAGTTTAGTGTGTTAGCATGCTAACATCTGCTAAGTAACATTCAACACAAAGTACATCAGAGGCTGAAATGTCATTGATGTTGCTGTCAAACACAAAAGTATTGTGACCTGATGATGGCACTCTACAGAAAGCTGCACACAAATGCAAAAACAGAGTTTTATGATGTTGTGAAGTAGCATGGGCTCATGGGAGTTGCTGTCTTCACTGGTAAACAACCACCATTCCCAATGAAAATCTTTCTGACCTGACTCAGGCAGAAATGTTCACAGATGAGGTAAGGTATTAAACTTTCATTCATGTTACGATTAGTCACGTTCGCTGACTTCCTTCCTCACTCTCTGATTTATAATCTGAAGTGCACTGTTACTGAAAGGAAATCATGGATTTCTCTGGGTGTGAACATCATTGAAAACATTTGGGAATCAAAGATCTGGTTGTTTTTTAACATGTTATTGCAGATATGTAACTAATAATAATATCCAGTAAGTTTTCCTGACTCATCCTGCAGGGATAGAATTTCAAACTGAGTAGGATTTATCCTCTGGGGACAATGACTGAATACAATTTCATGGCAATCCATCTAATACTTGAGATATTTCAGTCTGGACCTAAGTAATAGGCTCACACCACCATCCATCCATGTTGCTAATGTGGCTAAAAACCTAACATGGGGATAAAAAGGGAAACTGTAATGATGCTTTCCTTCATTTGCAGCGCAATCATCACCTCTTTTTACACTTGTAAGATCTTTATTGAATCAAAGTTTAGCGAGGGAGCTCGACCATAGTGAGAAGTGTCTGACTTCAGTTGCCTGCAGCATTAACAAATTGAATTAAAGTGAGAACTAAAGTAAAAAGTGAGCAATTAATGTGGCTAATTTGGGGTAGACTGTCTAAGCTTGTGTCTCCTATGATTTCATAAGTGAGACCATATATAGTGAGACTGATATTTTAAGAAGCCATTGAGGAACAGTGTCTTCAGGGTTGAAAACTACTATTTATTACTGTTCTTTACGCAGTCTATTTACCATGAAGAGGAACTTGGGGTTGCCAAAACCTCTGAGGGAATTTCAGGAGAAAAGACGAGACAAACAACATCAGTAAGAATGTAACAGTGGGATGATGAGAAGCAGCGCTGAGGGAGTCTGCACTAAAACACTCACCTCAGCCCTCTTCAGAGCACCTGCAGACTCCCCTGTGGTTTTGGAAATCTGCTGTTGTTCATTGAGCTTGAAGTGGTTCCTATACCAAACAGTGAGCCGCTTTCTTCTGATCAAGTTAAACTCGAAGGGTTGGTGTGTCTTATGTCCTCCGGTTTGCAGAAAAAACTAATTGCAGATAATTATTAGTGTCCCATTGTTTTAATTTATTATGTGTTGATGCGCAGTGATGCTTATTGACACACTGACACGATCTACTGTAATTAACTCCCCTCTAAACCGACTGGGTGTCCTTCATTTTAAGTATAAAGCAATTACTCGCTCTTGATGATTTTAACAGCTGTGTAGACAGCAGCTTCAGCAACTTTGCTGCAGAGCTTTTAACATGAATGATAGCCATAGTCTAGTTCAACACTTTGAATCTCGTTTCAACCTTTAGTGACCTGGAGTGACGCAAATCCTTTTAAAGTCAAATACAATGTAGGCTTGAAAAGTGACTAAAAGTTAAAAGGTTTCCAACAGAAAAGCAGTTATGGTCTGTGAATGAATGTGGATTACAATGCGGACAAGTTTTCATGGGGGAAAAAAGGTCAAACCTTTAAAGGGGACATCTTATGAAAACCCACTTTTTCAACATTTGTGCGCATATATTTGGGTATCTGGAAGGCCTACCAACCACACACTATGAAATCAGACATCCCATTCAGTTCTCTAGGTGGCTGCCTGGGCCGGAAAACATATGATTAAGTGAGTCATTCAGAATTTAGCCTTCTTCTTACACAAATTGGAGGCTCCTATCACATACCTAGAATAATACAATTGGAAACCTGAGTATCTACACCCACGACTTGATAGCTACCTCTTTGACGGGCCGCCACAGTATGTAATGTAAGTGCTGGACCGCTAGTGCTAACAAATATGTTGTACGTAAGAGTTAAGCATAGCTGCTTTTCTGTTGGAGGCACATACGGTACGATTTTAACAGGGGACCACAGCGTTTTAACATTTGTAAGCATGAAACCATAGGATACTTTTAACGACAAGGGCCAGTAAGTTAAGCACGGGAGCTGCAAGAATCAACACAAAAGTCTTCATCTACTCCCATCTGAGGATGTAAAGACCCAGTGGATGAACTATCTTTGATAGAAATATTACAGAAATGTCCGCACAATGACTAGAAAACTACTGAACCTTCCCACTGAGCAGGCAACGTCTGTGGACATCCAAAACAGGTTGATATGATGTCCGTCGGGCCAGGCCATGATCTGGACATCCACTGACAACCAGAATTAGTCGATAAACAACATTGACAAAAGACCTCTGGCAAGCCCATAATCAGTTGATAAAAAACACTGAAAAAAGACCAAAGAAAAAAGATGCCAGTTGGGGTGGAGAGGCAGCATGGCTAAGAGACAGTGTATGCATCTTCCCATGGCCATGTAAATGTCTATACTACGTCCAGAAAAGACGTATAAAAAACTTTCATTCTGGCTCCCCAGAGGACATCTTTTAGACGTCTAAAAGACGTGATCTAGACCACTTTTTGCTCACTGGGTTATTGTGTGTGTGTGTGTATTTTACTCCCGGACTGCTCCGGTAACCTCACAAGCTCAAGGATGTGTGGATTTTACTACAGACTGCATTATCAATGAGGGCCAGTAACTGTACAAGTTCAAGAATAGATTGATAACAGATGTTCGTGATCCGACTTCAGACTCGTTAGCTGTAGATTTTACCCTGTTTCATGTTGCTTTACTGTTTATTTTGTGGGTCAGGTTGTTGAATTAGGCATTAGAACATTGCTTGGCTACTCCCAGCCTGGGGCAATGTTGTAATACTGAGAGACAGTCAAGAGAAACTGTCTGAATGTCACGCCTCATCTGAAGCCAACTAAATATATGTTGGTAACTGTGTTTTTCATGTTGCTTTGTGTGTTCATACTGCAGCACTAGCTCAGCTAGCGTTAGCTTTGTAGTTATACAAAGGCCTTTTTGCCTCTCAGGTATGTGTGTGTGTGTGTTGCTGCTGCGTGTGAATGTATTTAAAAGACATGCCCTGAAGATAATGATATAGGTATATGTGAAAAGGAAACAGTCAAATTTTGCTTGGCAACTGTGCGTAACTTTGATTAGACCACACCATACAAAAACCAAAACACCATACAATTTTACCAAGAAACTCTAATAATAATTCAAGGTAGCTGATAATAACCAAGCTAATTTACATTCATGGATAATTACTCAGGTAATTAAATGAAGTGGGACAGCTGAGACCTGATTCGTCTGGAGAGCTATAGCAAGGTCCATGTTACATTACCCTGGAATATTAATTTCTAGCAAATAATAAATAGATCTTCGAGTAAACAAAAATTGTCAAGCATCAAACAGCAATTCCTGTTTTTGTCTCATAGGTTCATAGTCATGAATTTGTCTATAAACTCTGCTCTGCTCACCCTGGAGGAAGTGTTGTTTTGGGGCACCTGTAGAGATAAGGTACTGCCTTCCAGACAACCAAGGTCACATTCTGTTCCGCCAGCATCTTAACCTTCACTATATCTCATACCAGAGATGCACTGGCGCCATGACACACCCAACTCCCCATATTCTCCCATCAAATGCAACGTGACTTAGGTGAGCACGTTTCCACAGAGTATTCTGTAGCGGGTTGAATAGTCACAGACCGGAAATTGTCATTCAGACCTGGCAGCACTGCATTGTGTTACTACATCTAGTGTTGAGTTATGTTCCCCTTGACCGAGCTTCATTAAATACTTCAACGTAAGGCATCACGTCTCCTGAATCTCCTTCCCCCCCTGGGTCAATCTTGTTTATCTTTTCTTTAATCAAAGTTCATCTAACGTACGGCTGCTTGAACACTGATGCATTGACAGGTCCCGAATAATTTGTTGAACAAAAAGTTAAAAGTAATTTTGATATCAATGCTGAAGCTCAGGTATCATGTTGCAATAGTATCAAATATTTTTGAAACATCAGCCTTTAGCAGAGCTGCTCACAGCTCAATGCAGCTTCAGCCTGTGTTGAGGAGCGACAATGTTTGCCTTTTACAAGCCAGAAAGGTGAATCGACGCCACATAACTTCATGCTCTTCTTGTTGATACACGACGGTTAGTGCTTGATTTAAAAAAATTTAAGGACCCATTTTACACAGCGGGAGCACAGCTATGAAATGTGGCTCCCTTGAGAGAATATTGCAGAGGGCCCACTTTCTTTAATAACACAACCTTGCTGAATTTTTCATGAGCCAGCTCCAGGTGTGCGCTCCCAAAATTGTCACCACATTTTACTCCACCAACACCGGCACTGAAAGAGAGAGCTATTATTTGCCAAAACAGAAAACCAGAAGCTCACCCACAGCTGTTTCCCTCCTGTCTTGGGGTTTCACATTACTCTCTAGAATCGAATGGGAGTGAATCCAAGAGAATTTCAATTTAGGAAGATTTACCGGCTATTTACTTTTTAGGTTAGTTTTTCCTTTTAATATCATCACTATTAATCAATGCCGCATTGTGGTAATCTAGAGAGCCTCAAACACAACCTTGCAGCTGACAGAAGCCTCTCAGGGGATTCTGTGATAATGCAGAGTAATAAGTACTAAGAGCTCACTAATCACTTGGCCACATGATAAGACTATTAATCTTGCCGCCCATGCAGCTCCACTCCGACGGATCGCTGCCTTTTGCCAGAGAAGGAAATATTAAAAAGCTCTAATGCAGCAACCGTTCACCAAAGCCATAAAGTATCCTCGCACCGATCCATAGATGTCAGGAACCCTGTCTATCTATTTCCAGAAGCCTGGACAACATCCTCCTAAATGACGAAAGATATGATTCATGACACAATCTCCACTAATTCGGTCGCATGCCGATACCTCAGACTGTGTTGCTGTCATGACAAATCATCATTTTTTTCCGCCGCTAATCAACATATTTCAGTTGACCACCTGATCAGGTGACTCCCTGAGGGTTTGGAAGGCAGCAGAAGGTGATATACAGCCAGCTGACAGCAACACGCCTGCATGAAATACATCCCGACTCTGTCTGCGAACATTGGCTGTTCTTATGATTACATGAAACCTTTTCTGCATGACAATACAGGGGAAATAATGCAGTCTGCTTGATAACCATGAGTGTTTTCATAAAGCATATTGTTCATTGTGTGCACTAATATAAGATATGCAGTTGTGTTGCACTTTCTCCCTTACATCATTTTGATGTTACAATAAAACAGTTTGCAGGCAGAAGCAGAATGTGCTGCTCATAAAAACCTTCTGCAGCTGCAGCTGTGAACACTACCGCCACACTACAGTAAGTGTTCAGATAACCCTATCACATACATGCTAAAACGCCCTTGAATGACCTTCTCCTCGACTTTAATCTGCTCCTCAGCCAAGGTATTAGAGCAGATGTGCAGATTTGTAAGTTAATACAACAGAGACCGATGAAAGTTCACTCCTTTCCTTTCTCCTCTCTAGTATTTAACTCAACTTCACCTGATTTGACTGCAGTGCATTTCATTGCAAGCAGTATAATTTTCACTAGAGTGCCTCAATAGGGGTCAAGGAAGGACTAGTGGGAAAGGACATCTAAAGCATGGCTGACTGTGAATAGGTTTGCAGGAAACATTCAGTATTAATGAAAACACGCAGGAGGTCTGTCTTCAGGCATCAAAGAACGGTGCTTAATCATTGGATTTATACTTCAAAATCTCTTATATATAGAATCTTTACCCCCAAACCACATATACTGTAGACATACACATTATGAAAGTAATGCTTATGGAACTATAGTTGAACCAGAATGGCAGTAGAGTGCATACCTCCACCGCGGCACAACAGTCCCCTTTAATTCAGTCAAACCTAATCCAATATCAAAATCAATAAGCTCACCAGATCTCAGATCTGCATGAAATTGTACCCACTCATAGATACCACTCATCTAACTAAGCCTGATTTTCTCCATCAAGGTCCATGCTTTATTCCCTGCGGAATTGACGCAAATATGGAATAGGTCCTATCCCATAATGACAAAGGAAGTGAGAAAAAATTCTTGCATCTGTCCCTTTGTCCGGATCCACACTAAAAGCTAATGGGTCTATTCTGGGCCAAGACCAATCCTCCATCTGGGTTTCCTGGTCAATAATTTTTGTGTAATTCTGCTGACAATCCAACGAACCAACAAATGGACACGGCTGAAAACAACATCCTTTGAGGTAATAAAGCAATGACTGTGTCAATAACTGGTAATAGTGATCTTCAGCTTTTGGTTGTCAACTATTTTCTGTGTGGTGGCTGTGCTAACTGCATTTAAAGGAATAGTTTGACATTTTATGAAATGTTCCATTCTCATGCCTGAAGGACAAAGGTTTCTGTTTTGCCAACATTCAACTTGGCGGTTGGGTTGTTGCCAGAGGCACCTCAAGAAATAACACAAGAGGGCTAGCCAAGTCATAGTTTGAAGCATTGAGCCACTGACTAAGCTGCCATATTTGATGCGGAGTGAGAACGGGCTTTCTGAGTAGTATGCTAGCTCGCATACCTTCACATAGAGTGAAGAAGTGTTCGCTGGTGGCATCTTCCTATAATCAGTCACGCTAATGCTAACACTTGAAAAAAATGAACTCTTTGATTATGGTGAATGATCTAAATCTCACAGTACATATCTAAGTGCTTTTGAGTACATACCGTAGTGAAGAAAATGTGTGACTTGTGAGTTATGAGCACATGCGCATATTCGTGCATGGCCTTTATTTACACAGAGCTAATGCTTCAAGGACAATCTCGGAGACTGACTGACTGTGGCTGCAGGTGGATTTGTCATGCATATAATAGCAGTAGTGATATAGAGGTAGTAGATACAGTGTAAAGTGCCTCTTCATCCTGCAGTCATGACTCACCTGTATATTTTGTATCTGGTGGAGAAGCCTTGCCGGTTCTTCTCCACAAAGTCGATGTACTCTGGGGAGTGGTGGAAAGGCCCTTTATCAGACAGGAGCCAGTCCAGGGGCCCCCCGGGCTTGTCATTGGGGAGGCTGGCTGTTGCTGCTGCTATTACCGCAGACCGTAAACACACCCAGCAGTGAAGGCTGAGGCTGATGACGCCCCATAGAGCCATCAGAGATGGAGGGCGCAACGGAGGGATGAGGGTGGTGATGGTGGGCGGGGTGTTCAGCGGCCAAAGCCACTCGTCATTAGCTGGCTCCTCCACTGGGATGACCGGGGGACCTGCATCACCTCAACGCCCCCGGAGCACCTAAAGAAAAACACAAGCATACAGATGAGGATACATACAAACACCGACAACCAGGCAGCATGATACAAACGCTTGAATTTTTAATTGTTTTAGGGGGTTTAATTACACAGACGTACCGAGACTTCAATTAACTCTGCAATCTCTTTGTGTCGAAATGATTCATCATTTCTGTATTGACAGGCAATTAATTTTCAACAATGTTCAAAATGAAATGACCATTTTAATAATTCACCAAGAAAAAAAAAACATGAACTCGCTGCAGCTCTTCAAATGTGAGGATTTGATTCTATTTCCAATTAAAAAGAGTCATCACTAGTAGGTGATTTGAGGGGGGACAAAGGGGCAGACGCCATGCTCCTTGTTAACAAAATAGCCAAAATACACCCCCCTTGTTTAACCTGCCATCTCTCTCCTGGACCCGGTCCTGTAACTAATAAATTGTTTCTAGCATTCAAACATTTCTATTTTAAGTGGCACAGCTTCATTAGCTTTTACGGCACTAGTGGCCTAGGAACCTCACGGCCGATTGAATGACTCATGTGACTCAACTGGGCCAATTAAATCTGTTTTTGTCTTAAAGCGTTGTGATTCCAGTCCGACAGATATACACACACAGATGAGAGACAAGACGAGAGACAACAACGAGGGAAGGTTAACAGTGAAAACAGAGCTTTTAATTAAGAATGGACTGAGTAACAGTTCAGTATGAGTCATATCTGACACCATGGACCCCTGCAAAAAATGAACATTCGCCTACTTACGCTTGTAACTATTCATTAAAACTGTATCTAAAAATCATTCATTAACTGAATAACTATGGGTCACCTTACACTATAGAAAAATAACCTTGACTAAACTTTTAAACACTGACGTAGCGATTCACACTTCCTGAAAAAGGTCATCGTCTTTTTGAGTTGTTACCATGTAAAATATTACAGTGTCGTATTTTCATATTACCATCCCATAAAAGCACCCATCTACTCATTGAGAGCAAATTGGGGTTTAGTATCTTCATCAAAGACAATTCATTATGTGGACAGGAAGAGCCGGGGCTCCAGCCGCTGGTCCCCAGAGTCTCGTTTTGATCCACACCACTCTCAGTGCTCAAATTGGGGAGAACGTCACAGATTGGGCACACAGTATCACTCACAATGGAAAGAGTGGATGTGTGGAAACAGGAGAAATATTGCAGAACATGATGTAGAGCTAAATAAAGAATGCAGGAAATCAGAGTCAATGAGTTTGATGCCCCGGTGCATGCTGAGAGAGTCAGAGTATATGCATCACACACTGTCATCAATATTATTAGACTGACTCTAATAATAAGTTTTAATATTTGTATCTTCTCTGTCAAGCTAATCTAATCCAAACAAGAATTAACCCTCTGGTAGAAGTTTCAAAATAAAGTTTTTACACTCCAAGAGAAAGATAGGTAATTTTAATTAGTTGGAATTAAAAAGTATACATTGTGTGAACTCTGGGCCATTGAGATGTGCATGTTACTTTCATTTTGGAATTTTAGAAGGATGTATTGATGATTTGTAAGAAAATAAATAAATATTGAAAGATTGATCATTAATAAATGTCATCATTAGTGGCAGCTCAAAAATATAATTTGCCTACAACAGTGACTTTGAGTATATTTATAGTATACATGTCTATTTCATATAAAATGTCCTTATTCTATTGCACAAGTTCAATGTAAAGTGTCACATGTAATGCAAAGTATTCTACCAAGTCTAAATTAAATAACTTGGTCTGATTAAATTAAATGAATACAGACCTATGAACCATAAGGTGAACTGCATAAACATAAAGGCTATGTTCAGACTACAAGCCCAAATCCCTATTTTTTCCATATCCAGATTGTATCCAGATTGCTTTTAGGAAGTCTGGACAGCAAAATAAAAAATAAAAAAACACATGAAATGCGATTTCTTTTTTGTATGCATGGACGATGAAATAAACTGCCTGCTCCGCGACTTGACTAGTGATTGTTTGGAGAGTGAGATGATTGATCACTCCTTCGTGTCGGAAGGCCGCGTCACCACCACACCGAGTTACTGGCGCCTACGTCGTTACCATAGCAACACATGCAGATATGTTGGTGATGTCTGGACACCAAAAATCAGATCTGATCACTTGCAAATAAAAGCGCATGCACTGTCTCTCAGATCTGATTTGAGAGACTAACCGGATTGGTCTGCTGTGTGAACATACAGCCAAAGGGTCACATGTTCATTCAAATATTATACATAAATAAAAGTAACACATTTCCTATCTGTTTTTATATCCTGTATATATAATATATTCACAATGACTCAAAATGATAGAAACCCTTTGCATTAAATGCGACCCTTTACCATTTACATGTTTTATGTAACTGAAATACTTTAAGTCACTATTTTAGTCATTTTTTGAGTGTGTACACCAGTTACCTCCGGGGCTGGTGAGGAAATAAGTCATCATGTAAAAGAAAATCACAGCACTTTAAATGTTAAATGCATTTTGACATGCTATGAATCCATCTGCCTCTAGCTCATTTTTTAGGAAACAGTCGTTCACATTTGTTATGAGTCATCACTTCCTGTGAGCTTAGATTTGCATGTGTGAGACAGAAATTTAATTTGGGCGAGAACGGGAAAAAAGTTTTGCAGGCTTGATAAGTGAAGTTACACATTTCTGTTGCCGCCTCACTTCACAGAGATATTCTGATATAAAAGTCTCGCCTTGACTGCTTCTCAACTGCTATAATGATTTTCAATGTTGATTCTCAAATTTATGATTATAATTGTGAATTCATCGCTTTAACTCAGCGAGTAATTACTCCTCTGCTGTTTCCAAAATTACACTCGTACTTCAGGACTTGCTTCACTGTAACGCTGCAACAGATCTATTAAACACTGGGAAATGAAGAAAGAAATACACTCACACACATACACAGAGACATACTTTCTCTGCTAAAGTAAAAAAGGCGCGGTCGCTGTGTTTTATCAGACTACACGCTGTCCGGATGTTGTCCAGGGCTCACATTATTCTCCATCACCGTCTCGAGCCCCGTCAATCATCTCCCCCGCAGTGACACACTCCTTTGCCGTGTGTGTGTTGGTGTGTAGGGGGTGTTTTGAGTCCCATTACAGTATTCCGATGACAATCTGTCAAGTTAACTCAGCCATATGACCGTCTGTGTGGGTGTGTGCACATGTGTGTGGGTTTCAAAAATCATTACTCTCAGACAAAACAGCAGACAGCATGGGAAGGGCGCACAACAGCTGGAGGTGGACAGAAAGAGCAGCGACAGATTTAAAATGTTATATTAAATATGCTTATACATTCATCCAGACAAAGGGACGGAGATAAAGGCTGATTATTGAAAGTTTAAACATGCAGGAGGACTTTAAATTAGGAGTTTTAATAAGAGGAGATGAGCTGGCAATTTGGAAATTGATTTCAGTCAGACATCGCTGTCATCGCTCCACAGAGTCAGTCTGCCTGACCCTGGTGTGTGTGGGAGAGTGTGTGTGTGTGCATTTCTGTGTGTATAAAGGTCTTCACTTTTTACTGTGCTATTAATTAAAAGATACGTCGATGCAAAATCTTTTTTAAGTTTTATAAATCACTCCTTTAAAGGGGCTCTATGTAACAATTTGTAGCAATTTACATGTATTAATCACTTTTTTATTGGCCATATGTGAGCGGATTGGAACGTGACTTGAAAAATGAGACCTTCCCCATCTCCCTCTGTCCCTCTCTATACGAGCCTGTGGATGATTGGTTTAAGTTGTTTAATGCTGCTTGTCTGTGGATTTCTTTGAGAAGGACGCCGGATTTTCCGCGACTTTATGTGGCTTACCTCAGTGTCACGCTCCACTCGGCTAACAGACAGCAACAGTAGAGTCCAGTTACGTAAACACACTTTACTGTAACTAAATATTTCTGTTTATTCCACTTCACACAGCTCCCTCTGGAGACTTTTTTTTGCACATGTGCAGAAGTCCTCTCCAAGACCTGTAAACAGACAGGTGGAGCGTGTCCTTAGCAAAGAGCAAAAGTCTCAATCCAAGGTTTTTTGGTCTTTCATAGGGTTTTCACAAATTCCTCTCAAAGCTATGTGGTGTTTTCATATGACAAAAACTAAAGACTTCAAAAAAGCTGGGACCCTAATCACAATAAAAAAAGAGAATGCAATCACTTGAAGACGATCTGTGTTTACGAAGTGTGCCTGAGTCCTTGTAGTAATATCCTTTATACAATCACGTGTTTCACAACGTGGTGAACCTCTCCCACGTCCCTTTCATACCCAATAATACCTCAGTCACCTGTTACTAATACGCCTTGTTTACCTGTGGAATGTTTCAAACAGGTGTTTTTGGATCATTCCACAACTGACTCAGTCTTTTGTTGCACTTGATGGCATCAAATTCAGAAAACGAACATATCTAGAAAAATCAGTTTCAAAGTTGATGAGGTAAAACATTGAATATATTCTCTTTGTACTGTTCAATTTTGCACACGCAAACAAAAAACTGCCCAGTCTCCCGGATATAATGTTAGCAGTTAACATATCTGCAAACCACAGATACGTCCAAGGTTGATATTTGTCGGCAGATGGAGGGGGGATGGTGGTGGCGTTATTACAAGTCAACAAGGCTGCAAAGCGGGCGACTGCAGCCTGACTGAGGAGATTTGTGGCCTCCAAAGTCGGCTATTTTTTTAAGGAGACATGGAGACATTTACAGCAGTTTTTGTAGCAACCAAAACAGGAAGGCTATTTTAAGCCAAATCATGAGGATTTCCTAACCCTAAACCAGTGTTTCTCTGTGCGTAAATCTTACCAGAGCATATGCACAGTGTTCTGACAAGAGGGAAATAGAAAATTTGTCCTAAGCAAACATAAAGTAGCAACACAAAGAAACCTTATCTGTGGTCTTGCAGAAACATACTGAGCTAACATTTATTCTTGCGTTCGGGTTGACAAAAAAAAAAAATGATTAGCAAATTATCACATTCTGTTTAATCTACATTTAACACTGTGTTCTAACTCTTTTTTGTGAATTCAGCCTGCATCTACCATAAAGTTACTGAATCCAACAAAGACCACACCATACACAACATAACAACTTCTTCCTCCAACATACACGGATGTTTTTTTAGTTCTTGACAGGCAGAACGGAGCACAACGGGTAGTCAGATACCTCCTACAGTCCCTTGTTACTGTACCAAAACAGAAATGGACATGCATCAAAAACTGTTTGTGCGCATTTTTGCACTGACGAGCCACAGAAACAAAGCAGAAAGCTAGATTTGGATGCAATGGTGATGCGATGGAGGAGATTTGGCAACTTTATGAGAGTGAGGTGAACTCTGCTGGACTGTCTCGCTCATAGCACCCTATTGCTTTATTAGTTGGCTTGCTGTTTTGTTTCCTGATCCTGACTCCAGTTGCGAAAATAAAATTACATGTTTGTAAAGCTTCAATTATTAGTTGATTAATCGATTAGTTGATCAAAATATAACTAATCGGCAACTAAATTATTGTTTCAGGTTTTTTTTAGCATAAATGTCAAACATTTGCTGGTTCCAGCTTCTTAAATGTGAGTGTTTGCTGCTTTCCTTTGCCATTCACTGTATAATAGTAAATAAAGAGTCATGTTTTTTTGGACTGTTTGTTGAACATAAGCAATTTGACGACATTGCTTCTGCAAATGGTGATGATTTTATAAACTAAAAGACTAAATTAATTAATTGTGAAAATAATCATTAATCGCTGCCCTACACATTTGTAGAATCTCATTGAGTAAAACGGCCAGAGACTGATCAGAAGGCCAAAGATTATAATGAAAACTAAAAAAAAAAAGAAATGACACACTATTATAATGACACAATATTATTTTATATCCCAACTGTCAACACCAACTGGTCCAGACTGTGATGAACTTAGTCCAACAGTCATTATGCCAGATCATCATCGCCACTATAACCCAACATGTGGACCTGCTGCCTGACCCGGGCCAAAGTCTAGTTTCAAGTCTGCAGTTCTGATGTGTACACACTGACGCCGCGAGGAAAGTTCCCCAAGACTGAAATGGAGCAAATTCTCCTCAATTCTCTTACAACTTCTTTTGTTGTTGATGCAGTTAAACTGTGAGCGAGTCCTTCAGCAAAATCTGTTCTCACTCCAGCAGTGTTGAATAGTTTATTCGCACTGAGACAGAGGACCTCTGTCATCTCAGCTCCACTGTTCTCTCCTGCCACGCTCTCTGTTCGAACTCGAGCATCACACTGTTCTCTCTATTCCTTCAGCAGTGGAGGGCTGCACAGCGAGCAGAGTAAAACTTTGTGCATATTTTTGACACCGAACTTTTGACTTACTATCATATAGTATCAAGTTTGAGTCTAAGGTGATGTATGATAATGTCTAATGACGTGTCTGCTGCAATAAAACAGCTACAAGTGCATCTGTGTGAGCTAAATCATTGCCGTCAGCTTCCACTTTGACCAAACATTAGCTGAAACACTGCGCTCGCTGTACACGGTGCATGTTGTGTATATGGTGACCTGACTCAGAGGGGAGTGTGTGGCGTGTTAATATCAAAACAGGGCGAGGAGGTCACATTAAAACACTCTTTAATCCTATCATCCAACAGGCAGCTGTCCAAAAAGCTGATGCAGGAAAACACCGGGCTCTCTCTGTTCCCTGTTGCCCACTTGCTCTCTTTTGCTTCCTCTCACCCTCCTTTGTCTTTGACTTCTTTTGTCTCTTCTTCCTCAAACAACCCACTCTGTTCTTCCCCTGCATTCTAAAATACCTCTAAAACCCATTTTTGACTCACATCCTCTGTTTTTTTTTTGTTTGTTTTTTTTTACACACTTGCTATGACAGTCCTGTCAGTAAACAGTCATTGTTTTCAGACAGGTCTGCGCCAGCCTTATAATCACATTATCGCCCAAACAAAGCTATCCACTAAGCCTTTGTTATCAGCTGCCTGGGTGATATCAGATACATGCCATTTTCACTTTACAAGGGCATTATGTCACTTTTCCAACCCTTATGTAAACACAGCTTTTCATCAAACAATGCTAAAAATGCTCCTCCTTGAGGCAGGAAGCCCTCACATAATCTAGAAACAACAAATCAAATGTTGGGTGATACAACAAGAAGGAATTTTCAATTCAGGCAGAAGACAAGCACCGGGGCTCCAGTGGATCCACTCAAATATGATTTTGCGCAACGTGGGCCAGCAATAACCCGGGGCTGTTTGGAACCTCTGTATGAAATGAAAGCTCTGTTTGTTCCTGTGAGGTCCTCTCAATGGAATTGTGAGTAGAGTGCAAATGATGGGGGGATAGATTTTCCCATACATGAATGTAATGAGGACATTCGTCCCCTGAACAGTGAAATGCAAGAATGTTAATGGTATATTAAAGGCAAGTCGTGGCATCATATGGCAAACACAGTCTTTCACCAATTACCCATGTAGATTTTAGCTATCAAGTGACTGTTTTGTTTTTTCTAATCTCTTCATAATCTCCTCCCAGATCTTTATGAAAACATGAAAGCACTGCCAGACATATTCTCAGAGCACCAAGGTAATCAAAATTATAAGTTAAATTAAAAACGTTGTGAGCTTTCCGAAGCAGTTTTCCCTGCCTTTGAAAATGTTAGGGTGCCCTCTAGGTGTAGGAACAGCTCTCTGGTGTAACTGACAGTCAGCATGTGCCCCGATCCACAATCACCTAATCCTCGCCGTCTGATGCACCATTTTTCTTTGACATGTTTAAAAAAATGTCTGAACCACATGACATTTCTTTGAGAAAAGGAAAGCACAGGGATTGTAATTCATCTTTTAAACGACAAGGTCCTGTTATTCTTCAGAGGAGAGCTATCCGTTTTTAAGTCTTTTTTGTTCCGCCAGTGCGACGGAGGAAGGAGGGTGTTAAGCAAATGGCCATTCGAGTGAAGCACAGCCAAAAGTGGATCAAACTCTACAACATTTTTACGCCCACTGCCCGTCATAATGACAGGCTATATCTAGTAAGCACCACTGAATATCAAATACTCGAGCGGCAGAAATACTTAACAAGTCATCTGTGATGACTCTCGTCATGTGCAAAGTTTAATGTATTGTCATTACTTGACCAACAGGTGCTGCGGATCAATGGCTGAGTAAAGAGTGCTTCTGTTTTTTGTTTTTTTTTCTCATGCCATTAACTTTCAGTTCCAACAGCTATGTGCATCACTCTCTTTTTCCCTAGGTCTGTCCTCCTCCTGTCTTTTCACTCTCTGCTGGCTGTCAGTGCCTCACAAATGTGCTGGTTATGGACTATCCAGTCCGTCCTCATCAGAAAAACTGATCAGTCACTGAGCAGTTTTTAATGACCCATATTAACATTTCTTGTTAGGCAGTGAACTCTAGTGGCTGTGGTAATTATTACCGGAGCAAAGCAGGAAATCGGGCAAAGTAGTCTGAAGAGCGACAAAGCCCATAGGGAGGAGATCGAGGACGGCTGATTGGGTCAGACAAGTTGCGTCGTGTCCGGTCTGAAAGTGTAAGTCAATGGTAAGTTATTACGAACACAGTTGAGTAACAGCATATACATTCCTAAACCTAACCAAACTATGACTGTTTGACATTGTTAATTACAGTTGAAAAAATCCTGTCATAATATTTGAACTGTTTGTCAACAAGCTTTATTTTGAATGTCTAACCAGATGTTGCATAGTACGTATTATTGCTAATTTGACCAGGAGCGCTTCTAATGCAAAACTGACGCTGGAGGGGTAGAGAGAGCATCGTAGTTTGAAGTTTTAAGGCCACTGACCAAGCTGCCGTATTTGACAATTTTTGGTCATGTTGTTTTGGGAACGCCTATATACGTAATTTTAGGAGTCACTGGTAATCAGTTCAGGTATTGAGGTGTGAGGGTGTCTTGGGATTTTCGTACTCTTCGGGCCTCCTCATGGATTATTGCTCACTTATGCTGTGCAATCTTCTAATATCTGTTCTTTTTTCTGCTAATTATCTTGTGTGGCCTGTCCTCTTCCAGGTCAGCATGGTGGAGAAGAAGGTCGCTTTCCTCCTCGATCCACACTCGTAACATATATTTTATAATTAACTTCAGATATAATCAGATATTTTGTCATTGTAATCTTTAAATTCAAATTTTATTGGTCACATCTATTACATGTCTGTCCATCCTAGGAGAGGGATCCTCCCTTTGTAGGGCTCCCAAAGGTTTCTTTCCTTTTCTCCTTCTGGAATGTTTTTTGAGGGAGTTTTTCCTTACTCGAATCAAGGATCTAATGGCAGAGGGTGCCATCCACTGTACACCTACTGAGGCAATGTTTTGAGCTATAAAATTAAATTAAATGGACTCGACTTATATAGTGTAACTTATCAAATGCTTTTAAAATGAAGTTCTCCAAGAAGGGTCTTGTCAGCCTTGTATCACCCAATAATGCGATTCGGCTTCACACAATAAGTTCATTCAGAGAATCGAAGCAGTTCTTCAAACATAAACTCTGGTTGAAAAGCAGCAGTCAGTGTTGGAAGACATCCACACCAAGCAAAAGAGAAAACATGATCATATCATAAAACATATCTGAAAATGTTCTTCCCTCAGGCATGAGGTTAAAAAAGTAAATGAAATGCTGAAAGAGCCTAGTCAAAAGCATTTTTCATTACAAGGACTACTGGTGGTTACATCAAGGTACACAGGCACAGTGTGGGCGTGATATGTCCTCCAGCTATTTGGAACCTCTGTGAGAAATTACATATCTCTTTGTTTTTCCACTTTTTATCTGAATGATCAAAAAGGAATCATTCAAAATAAAAGAAAAGAAACGTCCTTTATAATGTTGGTTTGCCGACTGACGCCGCAGTTGAAATGTTGTAAATAAGCAGCCTTGGGAAGCAAATAAATGTTCAGTATGTCAATCAGTCAAAGAGGTAATTTCATTGAAGCCATGATTGCTGATATTTCTTGACATCATGTGGTTTGATATTATGTGATTGATTCACAGACTTCTTGAGGTAAATTATCCAAATTGCCAGTGTTGCCACTTTGAGTTAATATCTCAGTTGATTTTGCTAAAGAGAACATATCCAAAACAAGCTCATTTATTGGCCTCTTCTACAAATCTGCATTTGTGATGAATGGATTTATTGGTCTCCACAACATTTCCAAGCACGTCTTTCAGGCTGTGCCGCAGCACTTCCTGTAACTTTGTGCCAGAATTACAGGTATTCTTCAGAGATATAGGAATGGCTACCGACTGCAGTGTTGAATCCTGACTCTCTTTTTTTGGGAGAATATGCTAAGCTTGATGAGATGTGGGAACTCCCAAGCCTGATCTTTCTTGAGAATTTCAGCAGCCGTTTTCATTGGAGACTGGGACAAAGCAGAGCATTCAGCCTCTAAACATCTGCTTGCTTCGTGTAGGATGCCAGATCTGTAACGGTCACCTACCTGAGCTTTTTGTGTGAGTGTGTGTAGATGCTTGCATGTGCGTGTGATTTCCTGCAGTGTGTGTCCATATCCATGATTGGAACACTCACCACAGCAGATCCTCTTTGTTGGCACCGCAAGTATGGAAATTGAAATGAGTCTCTTTTTGTGATATCTCGCAACATTTGAGGAAAACGATGGTGGAAAAAGAGATGCAGGCGAGGCGCACACTTTGCAGGAGGGGGGGATTGATTAAAACATTTCATTAGAATTTCTTCAACAGGATCCACTTTGTAACTTGTCTGCGAGCCAACCCCAAAACCATCCTCAAAGTAGGGGAACAGGAACTGATAAACTTTACATCTTCCCCTCTGTGCTGACTAATGAGGTTTTTGGCCCTAATTAACCCAGTTATCTTCACTCCTACAACTGTCAACAATACCTCTCATACCAGCGCCAGGGGTAAAACGCAGCCTTTGTGAAATTATAATATATGACTGCCAGTCGCACTCATCCGGCTGTCTTACAAACAAATACAAAGGGATGAGCTCCCACGGTGTCTTGGGAAGAAGACATCAAAGACCAAAAAAAAAAATGTCACGATGTATGCGCTTACACGCACAAGCATGAACTCACATTTGCAGATCCATAAACGTGCATATATATGAGCAGCCGATGTGAAGATTCAAAGCAGTAATATATGAACAGCAGTGGTAGCTTGCAGTGGGAAGGTCAAATGAAAGTGTGTGTTCAGTGTTAGTGTGAGGGTGTGCTTTGCTGCACAAACTGTTGTGTAGGTGTTGTGATGGACAGTTCTCGAAAAAAGAAAGATAATCCTTAAACCACCCGAGACATATTTCTTTAAAATCCAGCACTGTGGTCTTCAAGTCCAAATTCAACGCACATTAACTCGGTTTTTTAAATGAGTTCTGCTTTTATCGCTGTAAAATCTGACTTAAAATTTGATGATTTGCATTTTGGCTGCAATATTTGCTATCTCTTATCATCCTCTTTGTATGTAAATGAGTTGTAGTGAAGTCACACAACAAAGGAACTTATTTACATGGATTATTTGCATGGACTGCTGCCTCAGTAATGTGGACTACTGTACATGGAAATACTGTATATTTTGACCTACAACACAAACTGTAGCTTTCTTAAACCTTGTGTTTTGTTAAAACTGGCTTAATTTCCTCATTGCTTAGGCTTCCATAGACCCCCCCCCCCCCCCCCCCCCCCCCCAATGTAAAATAAGAACAATGGCAAAATCAACCACTGTTTAATGTTGTCTTTTCTTCTGACCTTATCAAACCCAATGCAGCAATGTATTAAAGTGTGAACTGTTCTCTTTGCCACAAACTGGGCTTGCACATTTGTAGAGAGACTGCCCTCTAAGAAGAACAATGGCGTGAGTCATTTCAGAAAGTGTCCCAAAACGACATATATTTAGGTCAAGTGTGAAAACCCTCCAGCAGCCGGAGTAATTATGACAGGAAGAGAGGAAGATAGAAGGTGACGTTGTTATACAGTGACAGTCAGAAGCCTGCGCAGGGAGGTGGTCAACAACAACTAACCTAAACCATGATCTTTCCTTAAACCGATAACTTTCAGCAATGATTTGTAAAAGTTTGGAAAGCACAGACAATAGTAGTCCTGAAAAAAAAAAAATACACAGCCCAGTTGCCAGAATAAAATGTTGGCAGTTAATTTTCTTGCAAACCACAGATACAGTGCATTTAAATGTGTGCATGTAATATTTAGATTTCTCTGACATTTTACAGGTATATAAAATGTCGTTACTGAGGCAAAGGTTATAGTCGTGGAGTTACAACTAGGAGAGACGGCTGCCATGCCAGTGACCACAGTTCAAGACTATGTTTCAACATTTGTTAGCGTGATCATTGGTATTTTTAGGCAACAATGAGATGTCAGGACAATTTCCAGCTGTGTTTAGGGTGACAGATAATAGTTAGTTTTTGTTGTTTCTAGAGGGAGTCACAACAAAATTCTCATTTGCACTGTGCTTTAATTTTACTTGTTTGTAGAAACTGATGAAAAACATAAATTACAAAAAAAGTTACTTTGTAACTAAGTGGTTTGTTACTATTAGATGAGAAATGTACAGTATGTGACATGTTTTTATGTTTTGGGACAATAAGTCCGCAGAGTAGTCTGCAAGATCAATCCCAAATATAGAGCATATTACAGTTCACGTCATAAATCATGCGAATAAGCAATTCTCATTAATTTAGTAAAAGCCACAAAGTATCAAGCTCATAAAACAATAATACGTATGTTTTATTTTTTGACTGTCAAAGATGACATGGCTCTACAAGTCCCCAAAACAGGGTTTAGTACTGTAAGCAAGGGTACTACAGGGTTGTGTCCTGATCTGTTTGCTCGGTGTTTGCTTGCTGTTTGTTTTCTCAATATGAGATGAAAGCAGCCGATCAACAGGGGAGCCAGATAGCAGATAAACTAATAAACCGGCCACAGCCACTGCCACAAATTCACTGTTGGACTTTACAGTGGTACAGTTTATTATAGTGTTCGCCCCTATTTAAGAAGCATAAACGTCACATCAGACACTGTGTCTTTGTAAAATCTCTCCACCACCATTTACAAAATAAGACAGTAGCTCGTTAGGGCGGAGATACTCTACAGCGGACGTCTTCTCGGCCAGCATCAGGCCAACAAATCCTTCCTCTCACAAAAGCAAGATGAAGATTTTGCTGCAAGATAACAAACTGATAACAAACACAGCACTGTTCTGAATGCAGCAACAATTCATTATGGAAGATGGAAAGCAACAAGCACAGTCACCTCACACACTGCCATCAACAAATTCACATCATTATGCAGAGATGAAAAAAATGATCCAAAAAAAGTTCCCTCAAACGCCTCCCGATCGATTCTAAACAAACCGCTATTTTCGAGCGCTGACGATCGATATAACTATGTTAGTACAGGCAGGAAGTGAGTGTGTGTGGTTTTCGGATTGTAAACAGTGTGTGGTTTTGTTCTCCACGATGGCTTGTGCAGCAACTGAGGATTAATTATTTAGGCGGATTCAATCAATTACTCAGCTCGTGGTCTCTATCAGCATCTATATGTGTGTACATGCGTAGGTTTCAGCAAGTTAAAACGGAGCGTGCAATTTTTAATCTGCGAGGGTGTTGCAGTAAATCATTATAAGCTACAGTACATAAAAACTCAAGTTGAAAGCAAACAGGGGAAAAGTCACCTTAATGATTGCTACCCAGACTGTAAACTTCTCACTTGCACGTTTTTATATGGCTGCATATCACCAAGTGGCCGAGAACATACAGAGAGCGAGGCTTCTATAAATCACAGTAAAACACAAATAGACCTCTTCTGCTGGTGGCCTTGTGCAAACAGGAACAGAGGTTGCTCTTAAATTAAAGGGACGGTTTCCTTCATCAGTCTTCTCTCTGGCTTTTTCTTCATCTTGTTTGTCTCCTGCTGCCACACTGGACTTCATGAATACCCCCAAATGAAACAAATTAGACATTAGTCTCTGCTAGTCTGACTTCTCTTTCACTGAAGAAAAGGCAGGCTAGGAGATGTAAAAGGCATGGCATGCATCAAACACTAGTTTAAATGGCATCTTGTTCGAAGCTCAAACTTTTTGCACTTTCGATGGTACATCAATATTTTGCATGTCCCTTAAATGTAGAAAACAAAATTAGCAACCATTTTTTGAAAGGGGTCTGTTATTTTATTATAAGTCACATATTAAGACTGTGTAACTTTACACTTGTAGCAACTTTACGTTTCTTTATTTTGCAACTTGAAGGTTCTTGTGACAATGCTGTGCTTATGGTCTGGTTAGTTTAAGGCACAAACACAACTTGGTTAGGTTTAGGAAACAATCGTGTTTTGGCTTAAAATAACTTTTCTGGTCATCACAAGCATGCTGGAGATGTCCTGAGATCGCGTTAAGAACTGCCAGTTTTGTGTGAGATGTCCTGATTTCCCGTCAAAGTATCCAGTTCCTGTTGCCACGAAAATGCTTGCAAACGTAGAAACACCCTGAAACCCCTAATAAATAATATCCAGCAGATTCACACTTACAGACGTCAATGTTTTGTCTTGAACTGAGGCCACTGACTTGTCAGACGTGTTGCCTCCTCCACCTCCATACATGAAAGTCAGGTCATAAAAAATATAATGTGAACGTGGTATATGTGCATATGTGATATGTACAAATGTGGAAGTATCAGTGGTTTGCGAAAATGTTAAGTGACAACATTTCATTCAGGTGACTTGGCTGGATTTTAAAACCACTGGACCTCTGACTTCCCATGTGGAAAATACGAAGTGACTAGTTTCTTCTGAAGGCAGCTTGAAATAGGATGTGACTTGACATATCTTTTGGTGATATTACACTGGGGAAAAAAAGGCCACTTCAAAAATAAGCTCAAAATATAATAAAAAACATTCTTGTTTGCTTGGAATTGCTTATTTCTAGGTGGACGTGTCCGACTTTAAAGCAGCACTATATACACTTCAGAAGAAATATAGCTGATTGCTGGGTGTCTCCTGGGACGTCAATTACTGACGCTTTGGGTTGGTGGCTCGGGTCCACCGCCAGTCCTAAGCATCAGTATTCGATGACCTATGGATGAGACTCAACAATCAACTATCTTTCACCAAAAAGCTACGTATTGTTCCTTTAAGTGTACTGAGATCATTTCACTAGAAATTAGACAAATATCCTTGGTAATAATTTGTGTTTTCGCAGTGTAGAGATGAGCTATTTACGGTACATCTGAGTGGGTAGTCAGTGTTGGTGTAAGGTTTTGGTCATGGTAACGACAGCTGAATGTATGGCTCTGCCTGTTTCAGTGAGCAGTCTGCACTTGATTTGTGAAACATAATGAAAATTAGCGCACTACTTTTTGTGACGGACTGCAAATCTGCTGTGAGAGCAGTCTTTGTGTCTGTCCGTCAGCATGTGCTTTCACTGAATATGTTCAGACTCAACATTCAATTACCAGCTGCCTCATCGAGAGATTTTAGTTTAATGCCCCAGGCCCACTTAATCTGGGATATTCTGTTTTAACGCCCTAGTCAGCCTGAAATCCTTCAATGAGACGTTTTTTTATGATCATCTCCTCTTTTGCTTTATTCTCATCTCGTCTTCTTTTCCCTTCTTTCCCTCCCACCGCTCTTCTCCATCACTTCAGATTGAAGTCAAACTCGACAGTTTGCTCATTATCATAAAATAATGGGCTGTGGACATTGAGCAGATCCTGGCAAAACTTGACCCTGAAATACCACCAAATGCCTGCGCGCTCTTTCTTTTTTCTTCTTTTCATCCATTTTTCCTTTCTTCTTTCCTCCCTCTCTATCCCCAATCTTCTTATTTCAGACTTCATTTTTACCTCCTTCTTCCAACTCCCACTTCCCTCCAAATAGCTGTTATGATCAAATACACCGCAGTGGTATTTCTCACAGCGAGGGCACTCATTCATTAAGTCAAACACATGTTAGCATTCTAGCCCCCATCCCACCTGCCCACTTTACCCAACGCTGAGTGATGGAGAACAGTTTTGCATCAAACTGAAACTGCATTTACTCCGAAGAGTCTTATCATTGCCTTGTGGTGTGTTTACTGTGGCAGTGGAGGGAGGGTGGAAGGGCTCATGTCGTTTCCTCCCCTCCTCAGCCATCACACCTACGAACAATGTCTCATCCAGTCCAATGAGGCAGCCAACACTAAACTGTAAGAACAAGGCGCTCTCTCAGGCATGTAATTCCTCCTGTTGGCACTAGTCTAGAAGCCTATAGATGGCTCCCTGCTCAGACACAGTCGCCATGTAGAAGTGTTTTTCAAGCTCAATTTGACTCCTCTCAGGTACATGTCCGTCCCAGGCAGCTGGTCCAATCACCAACAAAAGCAAATCCGCTCTCGCACGAGCAGAAATGTCAACAAACAAAACATGTAGCCCGGCTGGACAGCCGAACAACCAGAAAATGCAGAAATGTGTTGAGCTGTTGACTTCTTACTTTGTGCGGGGCAGGTGAGCGGTACAAGGAGAGAAATCTCTCTTTTCATAGGAGGAGACAGTGTGCCTTTCAGGCCTGGACACGGTCGGGTTCACCAGTCTCCGAGGATAGATGAGGACACCGCTGAACAGTGGCCCTGTTGTGGCCCTATAAAAAGTCAGAGGCTCTGGCACTGACACTGGCAAGTGGCAATGAGAAATACAGCAGTGATTCACTGTCTTTCTCTGCCATAAACCTTACAGAGTGGAGTATTCACTCTAAGATAATGGTTTCATATAAAGCTGAATTTAAAAATTAATACATATAGCACCTATGCCAGCCTGCCCTTGAGCCAGCATGATTGCATTCAAAATGCTATTTGTTTGCTTTGAGGGCATTTGGCTCATTAGCCTCCACATGACGATCCCATAAGGCTGCCCTGACTCATGTGCCTTCTTTGAGGGTGATGGCTTGAGGGTGAAATGTATAATTACGGAATCAGTGGGACTTTTTTTTTTTTTTTTTCCAGTTCTTTTCCCAGGCTGGGAGCAAGCTGCCTCGCTGGTGCTTGGCAAGCGGTGTGCCGTGTGCGCATCGGTGTCAGAGATCTGATCCTCTACAGGCGGGAATGCCAGTCCACCCTAAGGGATATAGATTAGAGATGTTTGTTGGGAAGGCAGAGAAAGGGTGGCAGTGTGTGTGTGTGTGTGTGTGTGAGAGAGAGAGAGAGATGGGGCAGGTGGGACGGAGGCAGATCAGTGATGGAAGGAGATGAGTCTGATTGTGCTCCTGTAAACTGACAAGGCATGAAAAGCAACGTTGTGCATGCTTGTATGCGTGTGCAGGTGTGAAGTGTGTAGTGGTGTTTGAGCATGTGTGTGTTTCTGTGTGAGTTTCTGCTTGCATTGTTGTCAAGCCTCGGAGCATGTCCTACATGTAACAGCACAGCAGATTTTAGAGTCAGGGCAAGTAAAATGCTGCTATGTAGTTATTTCCCACAATAAAATAAGCAGACAACATCCACAGGTAGGTTAAACTACGTGTTTAGGTATTCTACTTCAGCTGCACACATCCAAATTAGACCCAAGAAAAATGCGTAATTGCAGGAACTCACCGCGGTTTGGAACAGCAGATAAAGTTTAACTCAGTATTTCCCATTCTCCCGCTGAATCTCGGTGACTCTCAACTGTCGACACTGTAGAGGAACTCATTTCACAGTTTGTCGGGGCTCAGTAGCAACTCCGCGGAGACAAAACAGCCCTCCACAACACCAGAACACACACTCAGGGATCCGGAAAAAAAGTAACAGGAGAAGACGGCTGCTCCGGACCAATCCGTCGCACGGTTCTACACCAGTGAGAAACTTTGACTTTCGTTGGGGGGGGGGTTGAAAAGTCTCCTTATCCCACTGTAAGTCACCGTTCCTAGAAGCAGAGGCTTTGACCTTTCTGGGGATAATGACTTTACAAAACGAAAATCATCCAGCAGGAGATGTAGTCAAGAGGAGAGGAGGAGAGAAAAGGAGGAGGAGGAGGTGGTGGAGGAGGAGGAGAGAGACTCAAGGAGCGCAAAGGGGCTGTCGATTAGAAGATTAAAAAAGACGCGTTTGCGCATTTGTGTCAGGCAGAAAGCGGCGGGGTCCAACGTCGGACAGATGCGACGGAATGCGGCTACCGGGATGCGGACAGCCGCCCCACGAAGATGGTTAAATATCCCGTTATGAATTCCACCCTGTTTTTTTTTTTCTTTTTGTTTTTTTTTCTACTTGACCCGCCTACTCCGCAGCGCTGTGCGGAGAGAGGAGCGCAGCAGCCAGACGAACTGTAGGTAGGCGCCCCGGCAGCAGACAACAGGCATGGGCGCCTCAGCTCTCCCCTGTGCCCCTCTCTCACTTAGTCACATGTTTAAGACACAAGTAGCCCTCTGTAATAGCTGCCGGAGGAGGGTAGAATGGGGCAGGCGACGTGGTGAGAATGATAACACGCGTTTTTTGGTAACAGTCTCCTTCTCTGCCTCTCAATTTAAATGAAAAGCACTGGTGTGCACTAAGCGAAATGACACTCTCGTCATTAACTTTATGCCCTAATATAGTTCTTTAATGCCGCAGTTATTTATAAAGACATGGACATTGGAAGTAATTGAATATCCCCCATAACTGCTTGTCCTGTCCACTCCAAATGCGCCTCAAGAGAGGGACGTCAACATTTAAGTCCTTATCTGTCTGAGCTGTCACATTAGTCAGAGGAGAGAGTGAAGGTGCTGAGCATAATGTCTAATCCTCTCTGGTTTTGTCTTGTGAAGCATGCCTGTGCATGAACTATGAGTCATTAAGTGGCGCTGCAAAGGCAGCTCTGCTAAAATCTCCATGCAGCAGAGAGCATGTAGCCGCTGAGTGAGTGGATAGATGCTGGCATTTTCATAATGACTGTGACAGCACGCATTAAAGTAACAGGGATCAACGCTGTTAAACTGTATGCTGAGGCACCTGATTTCATCTCATGTTGCACTGATCAAAACCAGCACCAGCCTGTGGAGGTCTGAGGTGACCAGTACAAGGCAGAGATAATTAATATTCAGAGAGCTGAGGAGAGTCTTTTGTCTGAATTATGTCTCAAATACAATTTGAATCCCTCAGTTATATGGACACTCTCCTGGGCGAGTAGATTTTTAAGGCCATGGTGGCTAAAAAATGAATTCTAAATAGTTAAATAGATAAAATATGAGTTATTAAATGTAATGTTTGTGGCAGTTAATGTGTTAAACACACTGATCAACACTGAGGGATGTGGCAAATGTAAAGGTTAGGGTGCTGAATCATAAAGAGTACAGTTTGGGGGAGGTGTCCTTGAGTCCCTTTTTCAACACGTGAAGAGGAAACTCAGTCTACCCAGAAACAGCAGAAATTAATCTGTGAGAGCAATCAGGGCTTTGAATTCTACAGGCACAGCAGCCTCAGTGTGGTGCTAATTAACCCAGTTCCCCGTGTGTGTTCAGTGTCCATTTAGTATGCTGCGCTTTGCTGTAGCTGTCCGTGGTACTGAAGTTGATTTATGTCGCGTCCCAGCAGAGATTCGTGCCAGATTCGGTGTGACACTGACTCCGCTTCATATTCCTGACTGTCAATTCCGATCAGGATGCTGCAACAAAAAAGTGACAACTTGTTAGAAAAATCTCATCAATTTAGCCGTTTCCTTAAGTGTATCCATCCATCTGCGTGCTGCATTAGCAAAACGACAGTGTTGTTCCCATCCCAATCCATTCATCATTCATATTAAAGCCATCCAGCTCTGTGCTTGTTGTTGTTGATGATAAGCTTATGGATGGAGCGCTGTCCATGGTGCTGAATAACCAGCGACACACTGTTTGGAGCCTCTGGGATCATTAACCCTTTCATGCATGGTTTCCTCTACAGTTGACAGATATTCAGAAGCCATTTTTAATCATTTAAGTTAGAGTACCATGTCCATACCAGCAGGTGGCAAATCCCCAAAGCCTTGTTCACAGTTCAGTTTGAATATTGTTGTATATCTTTGTCATTTTAAAGCCACAATATGTACGTGTCTGAAGAAAGATACTTGATTATTGAGTCTCATTTTCAGGTCAACAAAATGGCCTACTGACGCTTTGAGTGGAGGTAAGACTCAACAATCAACCATCTCTCTCCAGAAAGTTTAAGTATACCACTCCCCCCTTCGAGTTAGGTGGGCGCTAAACAGGAAGTTAGCCGGCTCGGTTGGCAATCCAGGTATTTTCATAGCCGGGAAGTCGAGCTTATTTGGCCTCGAAACACCACTGAGCAGCTTTCATAGGAATGAACAGGGCTCCACCTCCAACACTGTGTCCAGTAGTAAAACGTCCTTAATAGACCGCATCCCAAATTCCTTCTTTATTTATGCTCCACCACCGGATGTTGATAACACGCCATCACTTTTAGATCAAAGCCAAGCCGAGGTGATAGAAACCATGTCTACTGCAGAGTCAATTGACCCGGGTGTAAATGCAGAGTTTACACATTCCAGTTGCACACAAAAGCCTGATCTTAGCAGGTTTAAGTGGGATTTTTGACCAGTGGAAAAGGGGTAATAGAGTTGCTTTAAAAATAGCTGAGGGAAGAAGAAATGTACCAAGAACCTCTGGAGAACAGTGAAATTATCGTATTTAGTGCTGACTAAGGTGTTAGAAATACTCTTCTCCAGCTTTTACCAACATTTTCCTTGTACATTTTATTCTGTGACCACTGCAGTGGATGTTATGCACCAAAGGCTATATCCTGCTGATTTAGATTCCAACATATTTGCATGTTTTATTCAAAATTATTACATAATTACAATTAAATAGTTTTATTAAACATATATTTTAGATTGAACATAGATTGTATCTAAATATAGGCCCTTTTTTGATGTAAATAAGCCCAATAGGCAGAATATACCCTTTGGTGCAGAAGACATCCAGATCTATTTTCAGTAAAAAAATAAAAATAAATAATGAATAAAATAATATCTAAGTCTTGTAAAAAGTATTTCTGAAACTCCTATCTTGTTGAAAATGTTTATTTTTACCTTATAAAAGGATTGAACATGATTGAATCACTAATTATGTCATTGATGCATCTACATAACTCCTTTTAAAAATAACATATTTTGATAAATAAAGTTACTGCCGTGATTTTCATTTTTCACTTGTTTTCATTTCAATAATTCATGCATAAAAGGGGTTAAAGTTTAACTTTCAGATTAAAAACTACTCAAATGCTTGAATGGATAAGTGATTCAATGTGTTTAAATTAGCAAGTGCTCTCCTTACATAACAGCAAACTAAACATAACTTCAGACCACTTTATCTGAAAGTGTTTCGTGTGACAAAACACTTAACATTTCACCAGAAATATATTTTTTTAACTCCGAAGGCTCTTTAGTGAGAACACGGTCCCTTTGTTCTTGCCCATGACCCGCTAAGTACTGTAATTCCATTAATTTCACTATCAACCATTAATGACCCCCATTAGCATATTAATGAGTGATGTTCATGAAATGGATCTCCATCATGTCTGGTGGAACTGGAGCAACCCAGTGGATTTGCGGCTCCAGTGTCTGTGATGAGCAAGGCTGTGTAACTAATTTACACCTTAAGCACAGTCTCATTAGAGGACCTGGGAGTGTCTGGAGAGCATCACATTCATTTTAGCTCTGCGACTGTCTGGACGGGTGCAGGAAATGTTCCTCCAATAGGGAGCGGGGTGGTGTCACGTGTCATATTTGGCCTTTTTCGCTGTCATTCTTCATTTTGGAATGTCAGCATTCGGTTCAGAAAAGGAGTTCACGTCCATGTCAGCGATGAGTCACTCCTGAATCAGAGATGAGATGTAACCTTTTTAGGGGGGCTCTCGGGTTTCACTTGCATGCTTGTTTGATTTAATATTTTTGACAATTGCAAACTTTAACACACAACGAGATTTGCGATTTCTCCCAATCCTGTGCTCCGTCTCAGTAGATCTTACTGTATAGCTGACTGGCTGACTGTCAGGCTCCGGCGAACTCTTAAGCAATCGCCACCCCCCCACCCCCACCTCACTATAATTTGACCTTAGCAGTCTCCAATATCCCTGAGGCAGCCATGGAGGACAGTTGATTCAGATAACTCCATTTCACTGGGCCTGTGAAATGAATTTAGGTCTGTTCAACTAAGGGCCCATTCATTTTGGCTCCATTTCACCGTCTATCATTTCCCCAGAATACCATCAGACCAGCAGTTATCTATTCTATATTTAAAACAGCTAGGATTATTTGGTGCATGGGAGGAATATACCTCATACAGATTACCTCAAGCTATCTTGTGGTACCTTCTATCTATTGCTGCACTACAGATTCGGTATTAGAATATAAGCCGGTGCCAGCAGTATCATACCCTGTTTATTATGGTATGTGCTTATCGCTGCACATCCAGGACAAAAGGCTCATGAACGGAAGGAACTTTTAAGCTGCTCATAGGGAATATTTAACTTTTTGTCTCATCACAAAGCCAATTCTGCTGCTTCCCCTCTTGACTTTTTAAGAAGGCGAGGAGCAATCATCATTATTTAGGCCTAGCCTTTTTTGAACACTGCAAAATCTCAAGAACAACCCCATTGACACATTTCCTAACTGGGTGCTGAACAAGACTTAATGAGACTCTTCAGGGTTAATGTTTTAATCTACCGGAACTTCTCATAATATCATAACCGGTTCCCAAATGTGCCATACTGTTGTACTTATTATACCATAAACAACACTTTGCGTAATGGCCAATACAAGGCTTAATGATGAACCTGATGAGAAGAGGAATTAAGATGATACCGGAGGCAGTTATAAAGAAGATAACCTTGTTTTTTGGCTGGAAGCAACCACGGTAATGCTGTGATAGTAATCAGTGTTTCCATTCAAGATATTTATCATGGAGCGCCAGCTTCAGTGCTTAACAGTGTGGACGCTAATTCGGTGGGATTGTAGGATTGATAGAGCAACTGTGGAGAGGGGGATGAGGGAGGTAAGCTGCTTTGTCTACCCTTCAGTAAACACAAATCACATTCACTGTGTCATACAGATTTTGCACCATTCTTCTGAATAAATATTCATACGTTCACATGACAGGTACGAAGTGCAGGGGAAGAGTGTTTTAGTAGATGTGAGTAACGGTATCATGTTAAAATATTACTTTGGTGAAAGTATAAGTCACCCATATGAATAGTACTTGAGTAAAAGTCTTAAAGTATCTGATATTAAGTATTAAAAGTCATTTCCTGGCAATAAATGTACTAAGGCTTATCACATGGGTGAAATATAGTCTTGATAGAAATACATTAAAATGGTCCAAGGCAGACTGTGGAATCTTTCTTTCTGTCAGCTCGAGAAATGTTCATCTGATCAGCTTCACGCTTGGCAGTTTTGTTGCTGAGGACCCAAGGAAGTCCAGTGTCGAATTTTGTGCAACTTGGACACATGTCACATTCAATATAAAAACATTTTGAAAAAAAAATGGCAACGCTCTGTGCAGCAGTGGGGGCTCTGTCTTCATGGCTCTGCAGACTGAAGCTGGGCTCACATGTGATCCCTCTCACAAGATCCCATGGGGAAGCAGACATAAACAAAATGGAGATTAGCAAGGTGCAACAACTTGCTGTAGTAACACATTTACATTGTAAAAATCAAACATGCCGTTCAGGAGGTGTAAGACTGGATCTGTAAATCCCTCACATTACCAGATAATCTGTGCTGAACAGCATGTTTCGAATGGGCACTGCACTGGTGTATTTAAAATGACCAACGTGTTGTGAGCAACATAGTTCTTCGTCAGGGTCATTGTTAGCAGTAGCTTGTATTTCACAAATTAGTTGAGGTGGCTCTCTATCACTGTGCCAGTTGGTCCAAAACAAGGAAGTGATATATCACACAGGGAAGAAAGAAGGAGGTGGGGAGATAGAAGGGAAGAGAAGATGGATTCAGGGAAGGAGAGGGGAGATTGGAGCAGGAGTAAATCTCAATAATTAAAAGAATATAGATTTAATGTGGCTGCTAAGGGGAGGTGGATCTAATCCTCTCTCTGTGCACACATCATACAGTCTATTAACTGCTCCAAATGTTTGTCTTTTTACAGGTGACATGCATTTTATATTTTTCAATCGAGACAATTTCACCTCCCAATGAGCCCTCACATAATGGTTACACCTGAAGTCTCCCAAAGAGCACCTGTATGCGATCAGCATGAAGACCCAGCAGTGCTTCCACTCCACTGTTTTAAATTACACATATATTTACATGTACTGTATGTATCTACTGTGTACTGTGGGGTCAGCCAATTACCCACCTGGTCGATTGATTGAGTCACTATTCAGTATTTTTTTTTTATGATTATCAGAATCAATGTTTGTTTGCTTGTTTTTTTTGTTTGTTTGTTTTTTAAATCTGATTAATTTAAAAAATCCTACACTGGCACCGATGCAGCATGGAATCTACAAAGCAACAACCAACTAAAGTTATCAAATAAATGTAGTGGAGTAAAAGTACAAACATTTGGACTTCAAAATGTAGTGGAGTGGAAGTATACAACAGCAGAAAATTGAGAAACTCCAGTTGAAGTACCTCAAAATTGTACTTAAGTACAGTTCTTCATAACCTCCCATCATGACATAACTGGAAATACAAATTGTGTTTTCTTTTCTGCAGTTCGAGAGTTATTGGTACTAATCCCTGGATGGGCTGAAGAAAAAACAAAAAAGAAACAGTTGAGCATCAACTACAGTCAAAGTGCCCTTAGGTTAGGCACTGAACTTACAACTACCCCTGTTCATTGGTCCATTGGTGACTAAAAACAGAGCTGTGATAAACATTTGACAGAGAATTCCCACTGCAGTCAACCCCTTGTTGTTGCTGTAATGTATTCTTTTTATCATGCCCAGAATAAAGGTTTAAAACATTGAATAATAAAACAAAATAATTATGATCTGCAGCACAGCTGGTATCCATCTTTGTAGTGACTCACTTCAACTGTACAGATATGATCAGTCGGTTCTCTTCCAGAAAAAAAAATGGAGAATTGAGAGGCCAGATATGGACAGACCAGTGCCGCTGTACCAAGAGTATGCCGCCATGGCGGAAGCCTATCATTGAAACCCAATGAACAGATCGCTTGGAGATTTATCAGAAATGATATAGTGCTGTGAATGAGAAGGGTATGGCTTCTCCATTACCCATCCGTCACCAATGATGTATTGCAGATAAACTACCAGGCAGCAACAAGCTCTTGCTGAGAGGCTGACCTCGTTGATGAAAGCAAAAACTCCCCCATGGCCATTCCAGCATACACAGCCCCCTCTTTTCAATGCAACAGTCAGAGCTTGTCTCTGTACGAGGGAACTCATATCAACACTATTACTTCTTGGGGGTGGTGTGTGCACTGACAGAAAAGAACAAACACACAATTTGTCTACAGACATGGGATGGAAAGGCCCTCTCCTCTGCATCAGTGCTTGAAGGTGAAGTCAAAAGGCTACTCTCACGCTGCGCAGCTGATGTGCATCTTCACTAGCCTGCACCTCACCTGTTCAAATAGCACCTGGTTTTATTCCACATTGGCAGTGATAAATAGACTGCAGCTGTGCCTGTCCCAGGCACTGTCAAGTTTTGCACTTTAGTGGCACCGGATTTCAGCACAGCACAGCCTTTATTTCGAGTGCTTTAGTGCCCAGGAATCACTTTAATCAGTAAACTGCCACATTATCAACCCAAGTCTGTCTATAAACACTGTTTACCAGATGACTCATCCTTCAAAAAGCACAAAAACACGACTCTAAGCAATTTCTTTGCATAATAATATCCTGACAATAACAGTCCCCACGGATGTCTCAATTGAGTTTTTCAGCAGTCTGATTCAAGTCCTTTAATGTGGGGTGTCTGATAGAGGTGAACACAATGTTTACATTTTCTTTCAGTCTGCATAATGTCTGCACTAATGTACATAAGATCATTTATTTATGTGGAAATGAGAGAGAAGAGTATCATTCTGGATCTGTTGCTGGCAGGGTTGGACAGTAGGGTTGGGCGATGTCTGCTGAACTGGCATTTGACGATGTCTACAGTGAAAAATCGTGATGGACGATGACATCGTTGTTTATGAATTTGAGGCAGCGTGTCCCCTCAGTGTTGTCATAAGGCAGCAGTTGTGTATTAGCTCACCACTGTAGCTGCCGCTGTTTCCCACCGTTGCTCTGCTATGAATCTCCAACTGTCTCAACCTGCAGAGGAAGCTATCTCCCATTACCACTGACATATATCGATGTTCCAGGTTTCCACACCACATGTCCGTAACTTAGCTTTGTTCAGCCTCATATGCATAAAACAACGTTGGCCGACTAGCCAAGGAAGCTAAGCTAAGAAAACTGTGTGTAAAAATGGCATGACTGAGATTAACAGCGGCCTGCAGGAAAAGAGACACTGCTGCCACAAATTTAACCGAGTGTCTTGGGTTCTCCTAACTGAGCTGGTTTAATAAGAAACCTTTTACATCACGATGTTCGATGGTCAGGGATTAGTAGACCATGGGTGTTAGCCATCGACTACCAGTCCCTGACCATTCCTGACAATGTGACAAGTGTGTGAAACAAAAGATAGATACTGTTAGCAATGTAGAGTCAATCCAAGTCATTGTTTTACTAGTGTACTAATATTTTTTCCCTGAAGTACAACCAATTTGCAAACTGAAAATGTGATTTTTAGGAAACATAATGCTGCCCAGATTATGTTAGTTGTGTTTTTTAAATAAAGATAACGAGGAAACTCTAAGTCACATATCTGGCAAGTCGCATGTTTTGACAGTGAAAGAATGTATTAATTGTTCATTGATAGGCTATTTAATTTGTTTTCTTACAATATGTGCTTGTAGCAACTAAAACACTATTAATCATTAGCTGTTTATGTTTAGACACTCACAGCACATTTTTGCTTTACTCTATCATAATGAAGTAAATGTTAATTGCACAATGTGATCAACGTGTATCCACGTTTAGTTTGGTTCCCTTGCTTTAACTTAGCAATGTTATCTGCCACCTGCCCTGAAATCTCCTGGGAAAATGACAGCTGACTGGTGGTCTCGTCAGGAAGGCTGCCTGGTACCATTTTGTCATCTTGTCCTGTGTTGTTGGTCGTTGCAACTCTGAGGAAAACATAAAGTGATCTGAATGTCTGCGGCAGTGGTGCGAAACACAAAGGAGAATAGTTGTCTGTATCTACTTTAAGGTTAGGAAATATCCAAGTCCTGGCCATTAGCAGAAAAAGGCCAGGACTTTTTTTCAAACTGATTTTGTTGTTTAAAATCTAACCACACACGTTACTTGGGATGCAAACACTGGCCCCTGGTATTAAAGTCTTATATGCCTACCTTATAAATCCACCCCAACCAGCTCCCTACAACTTGCATGCAGCACACAATTGCAGCTCTTCCTTTACTTCAATAGGCATTACTCATGAACACCACTACATAATTGGTAAAACAAATTAGTATCAAGAAGCTTCACCAGGCATTAGTGATGCAGAAATCCATAGTACCTCCCCAGATTGAACCGTCCTTTGTGCAATTAAAAGCCCCATCCGACCAGTACTGCAGCAACAAGGACAGGATCCCTCACTGGTTTCCCATCATTCTGCTGAATGTCTTTGTTGGAAAGCACGATCAAGCCAAGGGTGCCAGGGAATAGAGCTGTTCAGTACAAGCTGGTCTTCAAAGCTTTTACTTGCCCAGACATCAATATTTTTAGTGTTTGTATTGTTGTAAGACATATCCGCAGGCCAGTGTCAATTAAATGAGATGATTATACCCCAGTCCCCAGTTAAGCAATCTACCAATACATTTACATTTGTTAGAGTCATAGCCTACATACCAGAATGACATTTGTACAAAACGTGTCATATCACGTTTATTTAAATGTTACTGACCTGACTTTTATGTCAGGAGGTGGAAGGGATGGTGGTGTAGTTCAGCAAGAAGGCCGGCAATCCGGTGACCACAGCCCGAAACAGCGCTTCAACATTTCTAAGAGTGAAACCGCTGGATATATTTGACAGAGACCACATTATTTCAACATTTGGGAGTGTGACACCGGTGGATATTTTAAAGAAAACCTCGGTACGATTTCCGCCTGCGTTTGTGGCGACAAAAACTGGATATTTTTGATGGGAAGTCATGATATCTCCAGCCAGGTTTGTGCTGATCAAAGCCGGCATATTAAGCCACAACCTGATCTCTTCCGAACCCTAACCAAGTAGTTTTTGTGCCTAACACTAACCCAACATTGTCATATGAACCAATAGAAATGTAAAGTTGCAACATACAGTGAAGAACTGTTCCACTATATCCGTGGTTTGCAGAAACATTTGTTCTGCCGACTGTGTTGATGATTAACAATGTGGCATTGGAATGTAGTTCTCAGGTCCACAAAGAAGCCTCCGACAAGCCTTCGAAATTGCAGAAGAATATGATCTCTTTTTTCTGTTGTGTCAGTTGGAAAAGGCGTGCTGGAAAATGTAATGGTTTTCTTGTCTTTTTTACTCTGTGTATCCTCCTTATCCAACCTTGTGCTTCGGCTAGAAGAGGGTAAACAAATGACACAAAGCTGAGTGGAAGTCGTGGAGATAAATTCTCAACCTGTGGTTTGCAGAGGATCGAGCGTTTGGACAAGTTAAGGCATGTGAAGTGACCCGGTCCACATTACCCCTGTCACTATCTGTATTTCCCAGCTTGGCCTGATAGATCCATGGGCCCTCTGCTGACAGAGATAATACAAGGTGGAAAGAAAGACTGTTTTGTGACAGCACTGGGAAAAGCAAAGCGGAGTGGGGAAAAGCAGAGAAGAAGGGGCAAGTGCATGACTCAGCGAAAGGTGTCGCACCATTAAAATTAAATTTACAGCTGGTTTCAGACAAATCTGTAAGCTCTGTGGCTGTAGGCAGAGGTGGTTGGGCATTTGGAGGACATTACAAATTGACACCCTACTTCTCGGGACTCCTGAATCATTTATTACACCTACCACTACTTAAGCTGTCGAAGCAGTGATGGGTTTGGCACTGTGTTGTCCACAGTTAATTTATCAGGGCTGAGCTGGCTGGTGCACTGTCTGCCCAGTCTGGTGTCGAATCTTCCTCTGTCATTAAAGATGTCAAAATCTCCCAGCGTATATTTTATCAGTCACGCTAAACATCCAATGAACATGTTCGCTAAAGCATGTTACAGAAGACATTTATATGCGTGCTCCTTTGAATAATCAATATCATAATGTACCGCTGCTGCATAGATACTTATTGTTTCTGTGTAAAGTCATAACAACGTCAACAGTTACGGTTGAGGCGAGGTTTTAATTTCTCGAGCAGCGTGGCAGGTACCACATCACTCTCTGTGCGGCTGATATCTCTGTGGAGCAGCCTTAGTGGGACTGGGTCTCTGCTGAACCACTGTGCGATGAAAAGCTTCTATTATTCTACAAAAAGGGGAATTTTTAAGTATCCGAAACCAGCCTACAGGAAAGAAAGAATAAAAAGGAAGATGTATGTGACCTGAGGGCTGTGCGATCTCAATGTGTGTGCAAAACCATGGATAGAACTGATGAATTTCTCCTGTGGACTATGACCCCTGATTAAACAAACAAATTAAAAGCATAACTAAAACCTGGCTTTTCCCATTGAAGTATTACTAAAACCGTATGCAAAGAAAGTGATTTTTTTTCCCCTCAACATTACCATAAAACCCTTATATCTGTCTGCCCAAATTAATTACTTCAGTTACAGTGGAGCTTAGCAGACAGGATTTGCATTTTTTGGCCATAGAGCATAAGCCAGTCACTTCTATTTTTATCATTATTCATTCTTGAATACTGGATGAAAAAAAAAACACCACATGTCCACAAATAGGGTTTACTGTTCTTTTAAGCTTATTTTTAGTTTTTTATCTCATTAAATATTTATATATGTACTTGGCACTGCCTTTAGTAATTTGCTGAATGTATTTTCAGTCAAAATACGTCACTGATGTGTTTTATGTAAGACAACAGTTCTTACCAGTCCATGATTTTTATTTCCCTTTCCATGTAATGCACTGAGGTTTGTACTCTAGATTGAGCTGATTAAGCTCGCATACCACTGTTCTCTTTAGTTAAATGAATAGAATGTTCCCGATAGTCACCTGCTCATCCCCTGAACATTCAAAGGTCAAAATACTCTGGTTGCATTGTAACATAAATCTGTAAGTTCATGTTCTGTGCATAATGTAGCAATTATGGCACAGGTTGAAAATAACAGCCCAGTGTTATAGACCTGCTGATCCAGTCTGCTTTGCCTAGGCAGGAAAAGTACAAGTGCGTGTGAAGGTGCAGCACCAGCAGGGGGCGATAATGACAGGAGCAAAGAAAGAGTGTCTCAAGGAGGTCATCATTGTTCAGGTGGGTCACTCACAGGACTTTCACCTGGTAGACTGGGGTTTGAATCCTGTATGAGTCAAATGGTGATTTTTATGAAATTGTTTAAAGCAAAACCACAATTGTTTTCCTAAACCTAACCAAGTATTTTGGGTGCCTGCATTTTGAAAGTGTAACTCATCGTTGCATATTTTTTATTTCTTACTTGACCACAGAATGAAACTGTTGATTCTGGACCTCTGGGTCTATTCCATCGTTTTGGTGTGATACCAAACCATGTAATAGAAAATAAGCATTCAAGCATGGATTGAAAAAAGGAATGGAAAATGTTGGTGAACATCTTTTGTAGAAGTATTTTGGATGTGGTCAATATCTGCACAGATTTGTGAGTTTCACCTAAAAAATAACAATATATGTAATGTTTTTGCAATCAAAAGACGCTCTCATTATCCAAAAAGAGGGAATGAAAAGGTGTTTGGAGATGCATCACTTGGCCTGCAAGCCTCTGAGTGGGCCGACCAGTGAATGTATTTAACTGACAGGATACCCAGCCGGATTATAGAGGCACAATATAAACAAAGCCTGTAGCGTATAAGCCAAGGACAGACAGGCATTTAGCATCGAAACCAGTCTTGCTAGATTTTAAAGCTATTCATTGAGCCACGTCTGACTAGAAAAATAGCCATGTAGCCCGCAAAATGATGCTGATGTTCCTGTTGTAGGCAGTCATGTGTTATTGTGGGTTACTCTGTGTTGAAGTTGTGGTCAGGGTGTTATTCAGTGTCACTATAACCAATTATAAAACAATGATACTTAAGTCATCAATCTCCTCACCCTTCTGTCTGTGTGTTGAAAGTCAATGTTGCTGCATAAAACAACTTCCAACACAGCTACTAACATGCTGAAAATGTCCAGTTTTGATAAAGATTTGGATCGTGCAATAAGATAAACCGGCTAAGTTCTTTTGCTGGGATTTGTGGGGCAACATTATCATTGATTTGTCTTTTCTTCTCTGACCACCTGGTGAATGTAAATCCAAGAGTTGCGCCCTTTTAGATCTGTTTTGTCTCCAGCAACTCCTGAGGGAAATATCTGCCTCTTTAGCCTATAGTAAGTTTTCATACAGTGGGCTTTTAGAGAGTTTCGCTGAAAACAGCTGCCTGCTGTGGGCGCAAATGACACAATAAGAGCAGTGAGATTGAATCGAAATAGTACAGTTGCAGCCACGACAGCTAAACAATGAGCTGAAACTCGCTATAACGCTCCATAAAGCTGAGGGGAGCTGAACATTCAGATGATCATTTTCTGTAGGTTCATCACTACGAGTGGGCCATTTCTCACTGTCACGCTGTATTCACTTTGCCATTTGCTACGTTGTTATTATAGAAATATTGATCAGAGCCACTTTAAATGAGGGTGATCTGTAATACAAGAGGCATCAGCACATCCCAGAGCAAATAATGACATGTGCCTTAATAAATCAAGCAATTGATTTTCAACAAACAAAATCTGCAGTCAGGGTCATTGAAAATATTAGATGTGTCCTCACTTGTACTGGAGAGAAAAAAGCGATTAAAGCCGCTGAAATTTGTGTTAACCTTTACGTGCAGAGAGTTTAATGAACTGACTATCAATTAAATCCTCAGAGTACACAGAACGTAAAATAGAATATTTCAAAAGTACATGGTTATCAACCCGAAAACAAGGAAAGGTCATTGCTAGAAGCGTTTTTTTGCACCAGTGAACTATTAAGTCCAAGCTCAAAGTCAGTTTTATAATATAACTGCCTGCCTCAGGAATTTAAGTGGGTGTCTGTTCCACACGCGGGTATCTGCTTTTATTGGGACACTGAACACTGGTGATTTGGCTCGCTTTCAAGACAAACTTTCGCCCATCAACATTAATTTAGTTTGAATGTTGGACATCTGTTTTTCAGAGTTTTGGAGAATATTTACTGCGAAACAGAGCTGTCGCCAATCCCTTGGGTTGTTGTTTTATCCCCACTACAGACAAGGGATTTAGGGGCCCTTTAGAAACAATGATTGACAGCCATGTTAAATTACACAGAGCTTCCGGAAGAGGCTTCTTCCCTCGTGGTATGACTGGCTGTAATTTTCCCTGAATCTGGTGCAAGAATTCCCCTGTTCCCGAGCCCTAATTTAACAGTCCTAAAACACCCCTGTGCACTCGGAGCTGAACAAAAACCAAATGCTGCTAATGCCAAGTTAATTAATAGAACCCCAGCTGCTTGGGCCTCAGAAAGACATACAATGCCAAGGAGGAAATATTGTGCTCTGTACGTGTCTATTGTGACAATAATGCTTTGGTGTCAGTGGGACGTGCCCTTATTGGCCCTCTCATCTGCTTTGTTAATTTTGTTTACAGAGCCAGTGCTTTCCAAAAAATGCCCTGATTAATTTCAGTATCGTGGCTCGTGGGGCTTCCATGAGCTGTCACATCTGAAAAGAATTTTAGTGCCTCCACACAAGTGGATACTTTTCACCCAACACTGATTCATCAACACTTTTATCTGATGAAATCCAATTAGTTAGTTATTCTTTTGACAAGAAATTTCAGACTTCTCTGTGCCAAGTCTTTTTTCTCCGCTGCTTTTATGAACTCATTCAACAGCTGAAACTTGTACGTTTAACATAATGTTTAAAATAATAATTCTTTTTAGGACATGAAAACCTTTCCCTTAATCATTTTGATCATTTCAATCATTACAACTTTTATGTTCCCTAGAGGACGAGCCATCTGAAATCTGAATGAAAGGATCTGTGGTGCCAGATGAGGTATCTGGGATGGCCAATGAGGGGTTAGGGGTTTGAGTGACAACTGCTGGATGAAAAATACTGGGGATACCTCGTGCACAGCGGTGCTGCTCTCCTGGGTGCCAAGTGGTGCAGGGTAAACCACAGTGGATTTAGACATGGTGTTCTTTGTAGTCTATTATATTCTTATCTATGGTATCTCACATAGTGTATGTTCTTGTCCTCTGTAGTATTGTGTATAGTATAGTCAGATGTTGTACTCAGAATTTTTAACTCATTATCTTATGAACATGTACTGTAATGTTTATTTAGTCTAGTCTAGTTCTGTACAGTGGCATTGTGATTGCAATTACACATTGTTGTTGACTTTTGAAGTGCATTTGCATTGAGGAATGTGAACTGTTGGATCTTCTGCTAATCAGCACCTGATTATTTGAAAAGGTGTCAGAGCGAATCTGATGAAGCAACATGTGAAACGTGTAGATCGCTCCTTGTTGTTTTTTATTGTGATTTGTTAATAAAGTAGTGTCAGTCCTAGTGTCCTGGTTTGCCCTGGAACATTTGTTTTTCTGGTCAACTATTAGATGGACTTCAATTAAATTTGCAGACCAATTCAGCCTGGGGGGGAACTTCGGGGTGAATTGCAATCACTACTTCTCTAAGTTTCCCTTTTGCAGTTTCCTTCATCTTGTCTAAATTTCAATTTGTCCAATTTGTGACCAGATATTTGCAAAACTAACATTCCCATCACCCTCAGCTGTACTCTGGGTTTAGTGCTACTTAGCATGCTAACATGATAAGTGCCAAGTAAATGTAAACTGTATCATTTTGAACATTTCAGCATTCTGACATCAGACTTTCTTTCACAGCATTATCCTTCAGCATACCAGCAACAGGTAAACTGAACCGTCCAACTGCACATACCTTACATACTGCTTAGTTTACATTTGGTTATCACCAATGCAGTTTCCATCTCGGCACTACTAGGTCTCATTACAAGCTTACAACTTAACGGTTTTTGGCGGTTTGGGAATTTTTTAAAAATATATATAATTACCTCACTATGCATGCCAAGAATGTTCTTCTCTGGTGTTTGATGTATCTTTGACGTTGACTTTATTGCCACCTACTGGCCCAGAATACTTGCATGTTTGAGCAGTTAGAATCATTTTTGTGTTCTTGTGTGTACAGAGATATTTGTATATGACATTTTTTTTTCAAAATAAAAGGCGACAGATATCAGTTTAGAAAAGTATACGTATATCTCCATGTGACACAAAAGATTTGAAGGAAAATGAGAATACATTTAAAAAAAATTAAAGAGTTAGAGATGTTCGAAAATAGAAATGGTAACTTTGGCTTTTTGACAACGATTTTACATGAATATCAAAATTCAGAGACTGCATTAAAAACAAAAAAGAGACTGGACACACGAACATCAGTTAGAGACAAAGCATGAAAGCTACATTTGAGATAATCACAGTATTTAAAACACCACGTTTTATCCTTCACTCACAACAAGTTCCAAGCCTTTTTCCCCCTCCTTTCAAATGTAATCCCTCCTCCCCTTCATCAGGGGACTGGAGTAATTGAAAGGATAGATAACAACATGTTTCCAATGGGTGCAAAGCTTTATCTAATCCAGTTTTGAGGGAAGATAATTAAAGGTCAAATGATTGACCAAGGTAACGCTTCCATTTGCGCCGTTGCCCCCTCTGATAAAACACAGAGTCTACCAATCATTTAATTGACTTTGCTTTACATGTGGTATCTCAGAAATGGTGAACGATATACGATTGTGGGAGGCAAGGTCATAAATCATCTGGCCTGCCTGTAAACACTATCACTTAAAAGGGATAGTAGAAATCGAGCAGACGCTGTTAACAAATCTCCTTTGACCCGAGAAACAGACCAGCAGCCCTCCTGCTTGGCCCCGCCGCTTTCAGCAGAGAGCCGAAGCAGTGCATATCCACCTTTCTCCATCTGACTTTAATTTTTCATATCTTGCCTACCTCCTGATACGAAGAGGCAGGTCAAATTGAGAAACATTGCCCTGAGTATGGTAACTGTGGTCAGTTAATGGCTATGAAATATGTAGCCATTTTCCCTCGTCTGAGGCATGCATGCTATTGATTTCTTCGGGGCTCCATCAATCATGGCGATAACCTCACCGTCACAGAAGTTACTGAGAGCCATCGCTCAGGCCGGAGGCTGAGGGAGGACAGGACAGGAAGGGACAGAAATCTATGGGCTCTCTGTCTTCCCAGTTTGTTTTATTCCTGTATGTTGTTTTGTTGCCACCAGTCAGTGTGTGATGTCATTAAGGTCCAATGAATCAGCTGACATAAACACTTTCCCTCTAATTGTGTAAACTGAACCGTCTCCTGTTTTATCACCTCTTACCTAATCAGCTCTGTAGTATCATAACCTCACAGGTCTTTGGGATGCATATGGATTATGTGTAACGCTGTAAATTTATGTGTTCCATTAGTCCTTGTTTGGAAAGAAGAAACTCTATGGTGGAGGCACACTACTCAACTAAGTACAGATATATCTTTTTTAACTTGCTCAAAGCTCCACTAATCAATATTTTCTATATTGTTCTTTATCCTCATGTTTCTTCATGAGCAACCATACAGGAAAACGCTACAGCAGATGTATGGGGTAAGCTTATTTGGAGCTTCAGTAACAATAAATCAACAATCAAATGACTATATGTAACGTGAAAGGTTTTTAAGTGTCCTCCAGTGTGTTGCTTTGGTCTCATTGTCATCTGACCTTTCAGCTATTTTTCTATTTGGAAGTCAATCATTTGGAAACACCAGTGGGATTTAGGCCAATCCCATGTCCAACTTTTACCCCTACCTCTCATCTTCGAGGGGCCCCCTTGCCCCTCGAAGATGAGAGGTAGGGGTAAAAGTTGGACATGGGATTGGCCTAAATCCGCAGAGTTACAAGGGGTGGTGGTAAGAATAAGTCAACCCTCCAAGACCCTCATACATCATCAGTTAACGTTGATGGCATTTATTTAAACAGATACTAACGAACATTAACAATACGGCGTCTTGGGTTGTGTGCCTCCATGCAAGCCTCCATTTGGAGGGCCATGCAGCCCTAACGCTTGGCCCAACCCCTCTATCCTAACAAGAACTGGGACACCCTACCCCAAGACATGAACACGAAAGACTGAGAGGTAGGGCTAAATGGTAGGGGCAAGGGGTGTATTGGGATTGGGCCTTAGTGGTATCTTGCTGTGAGGTTGGAAAAAGCAACTAACTGAACACCACTTACCTCAACCGCCCCTCTGGTGGTGGCAGCTGGAAGCTCGAAAACCATTAAAGGCCCTCTCTAGATTTAGTGTTTGATGGTCCGTCTGAGCTACTGTAGAAACATGGAGTTGCAAACATTGCAGACTAAAATATTGAATCCACCAAGAAGTATTTATTTTCACAAGAAAGCTGAGATCTAATCATCAAAGCAAGTGACCTGTGTGGGTGTGCCTTCAGCAGGAGCACCTGTTGTTGTCTGATCTGGGTCTCTGAGTTTAGAGCTTGACACACACTTACCTTTTTTTTCCAAGCCTCCAAGATGTGAAACTTAATTCCATGATCACAAATATATATAAAAAATAGTGCATTCACCCAAAAGTATTTCTGCCTTGTGAGAGAAGTACATCTGTTTGATAATATATTGGTTTCCATAGTAGCTTTGGATTTAGCCTTCTGTACCTGCTACCTAGAAGAAATCAGAAAGACAACACATCCTAAATGCCATTTTCTTTGTTTTTTCTGTGTCATTTGTAAAACATGTGCATGTCATCATGTGTCTGTCCTCCCAGTGTTTCCCTCCTGAAAGGAATGTGTCACCTGCCTGTAAACTCAGAGCTTCAGGAGAGCTCTCCTGTCCGTATGTTGTCCTGCAAATATTTTCACCTTGTTCAGAGCACTATTCTAGAAGAACCATGAATACTTGCAATAGTGGTATTCAAACATATTGAACATCGGCACAAAAAATACTGGCAACTGCAAAGCCTCAGTCCTGAAATATCCACATTAATATTTCCTGCATCAGTCACCGACATCACAAGTGCATTCTTTTTTTCTATTCTGTTTTTAAGTGCGGTACTGTTTGGTTTTGTGATACATCAATGCAATTAGCTTTCTGACAGTAACAGAAATGTATCTGAAAGTCAGTTTTGTATATTTCCGTGTGATTGACAACCTTTCAACTTTGCTGACACATTCTTAATTGTGCCGGTGCAGTAAATCCCTGCCAACATGTACTGCACGCAGATTAAAACACAAAGATTGATTTGCAAGGATCTAGGCCTTACTCACAAGCCTGTGCAAATGTCACTCACAACACGCTGCACGTTGAGTGCCCGAAAGGCAGCGGTGTACAATATTTATTTAAAAATGATTTTGATGGCTATGCAAAAGGGTCTGTTTTTTTCTCCTCTGACAGCCAGCTGTGAGTAAACAAGTAGCCATTGTCTGATTGCTTTGCCGATGTCAAAGCCGCCCCTTGGGACTGACATAAAATATTCATAAGGCTTGTTTAGAAATGCATTTAAAGCCATAGCAGGGAGTGAGTTGCAGAGGGGTTGCACTGTATCGCTTCAAGATCCTTTAATCTGGGGAATAACCAGCATGCTTTAACCCCAGTGTCCACTTCCCCGCTGCATGTCGTGTTAAAGGCCCACATGGGTGTTTTCAGTTCAGGCTGATTAGACCTCTGCTCAGGTTGATGTTGAGTATTAATAAAACATGAAAGAAAAACTAGGGCACGATCATGCAATTAACTTTAAGATAACATCTAGGAGGGAATGAGGTATTAATAAAAAGGAACTAATGTGCAACTATAAATTCGAAGGAAGCTTCCTGGATTGACATTAAAACCTTAGATCAAATGTGTAGTGTGTCCAGTTGGTACATTTCCAAAAACTTTATTCCTGGAGTTTGCAAAACCTAGAGAGTCTGTTTTGTTGTGCAGCAGGTCAGTTGAATATTCAAACTTTTGATTTCTGCAGGCAAGAATGCAATTCAACAAATGTGGAAAAAAATTATACAAGAATATTTACTCTGGTTGGAGCGAGTCTTTAAGAATATAAATGACCGCAGAACAAAATTAACTAAAGGCACAAATTGACTATTTGGACTGAATTTGTCAGCATCTCTGTGCTCATAAACCAAAGATGAATTACTTATCAATTGAATAAACCTTCATATTACAAAAAACTAAATCCAAATCTGTACAGTTAAACAGAAAATGAAGAGGTAATGTGTTTGGTCACACATCTGAACTGATGAGCTCTTATTTCAAGGGCATGCAAGTGTTTCCCATCATGCTTGGGATTACATGCTTCGCAGTGGGTGGAGAGCACAGAACTTTGTTCTGAGACCTGTAGCTGCCTTGATATCGTCTAATGGCAACAAGACATCACATCAAGTCAGGTATATCATGACCCAATTGGTATATCCTGCATACTGCCTACTAAATAAATGTTTGAGTATGTACCTGCAGGCTGGTCACACTGAAGTATATTCAAGTGAAACATCTTCTCTGCATCAGACTGTACTGATAACAACATTACCGCTCTCCTCATCACATCCACCAGCCAGCTCTGAATGAATGTTATTTATCACTGTTGTAAATCAACATTACGTACAATGCAATATTTCCTTGTTTTATTTTAAAGTGAAAGCTTAAAGGAAGAGATACAATAAAGGCTATTGTTTGTGGTTCTCGTTTGATTTAAAGAATAAAGAATGGAGATAAAATAACTATCAAGATCAAAGATGAACCCAGCAACGTTATCAGCTACCGTCTGTGTATTTTAACGAGAAGCAGAAGAGTATAGGCTGCTGAGCTGAGGGGGCGACTGCAAGTCAAAAGAGCCAGGAGGAGGAGGAGGAGGATTTGTCTCAGGCTGTGTACCTTATCTTGTAAAGGAAAATAAATAAAATCAATGTGATACAGTTGACAGAAATGGTGCTGAAGTCGTCCACTGCGATTGCTGCTGTGGTCTAGGTGACCGTAGGGTGAGAGGGGCTGTAAGCCGACCAGCGAGGCAGTCAGCCGGCTTGCTAACTAGCTAGCCCCGCAGACACGTGTGGAGCTTCTGAATTCGGAAAACATCTGCCCATATTTGAAATCTACACAGTTGACTTCTTTGTAAAATATTCTGAGAAGTGAAGTTAGTGTTGGAATTGTTTGCCTTGCAGTCTGCCATCAGTCTAACGAGATGCAATGCATTCTGGGTATGTGCAGCAAGCTCACGGCGCAAACTCAAATACACTACAAATTTTTGCTCATGTAGGATCCATTCAGACATTTCTTGCATGCACAAAATCAATTTACTATGCAGTTGAAACACAGTCCGCTCAATTCGACATCATAATTAGTGTAAATGATGTTAGTATGTGTTTCGAGCAGGTTCAAGTTGGACAGAAATGTAACCATGGTGCTGTGCCAGTGATTATAAGCAAGCCTATTGTTACCATTTTTATATTTATTAATTGAAAAAATTATAAAGGTTTTTTTCAGGAAAATAATATTAAATAAAAGGTACAAGTTGTTCTGCCTGAAAAGGTCGTACAAAAAGGAACATGACAGTGAGATAATGCCACTGCAGCACAGTCTGTGGAGCACCTGTTGATGTCTGATTAGAGTCTCTGAGATTTGAACCTGACCCACACTAGACTGGTGTTTTAGGGTGGTGTATATTAAAAAGGGGAACATTGAGTTTTTATTTATTTATTTAATGAAAGCAGAAATATTATCTGCTTAACACTGTTATTTTTTCTATGGCATTTAGTGATGGAATACATATTGTTAGTGTCACTGAGTCACCTTTTTTTTTATAACTTCTCTCAAGAGATTTCCATTTAATTCAAGCACTCTATTGACTTCAATCACACAGAGCCCAACAGAACTGAATCTTAATCGCATAAATTATGTGCACATTTTGTCACCGGAGTTCATCCTCTTGGCTACACTTGATTCCCTGTGGTCTGATGTAATGGGGATCTTTTTGATTACGAGTTAAGGATTTTTTTTCTTCCTTTTTGTTTTAATGCTGAATGCTTTTCATTATGTTCCAACACATCTTGACATGGGTTTCCAACAGTTATTAAAGGACCCCTCCACATACTGTTGAGTGCAAGGGTTTGATAATGAAGCATTATATCACTACTAACAAACCTAACATTAAAAAGACTGGGTGTGTGCCTCCACTGAAACTTAAATTCCCCTATTACCTCTTTCCCAGTCGATTAGATGGTTTTGACAACTGACACAAAATAGGAGCTGTTTTACTTTGCTGCCACTGCTTTTGTACTATTGTACATGTAAAGTGTTGCCTTCATAGTAGTCTTCCTGGACTGAATGCATAGTGGCTCTCTTTACTCTGCTGTTCGAGAACAGACGGCAGGGAGGCAGAGTGGTAGAAACACTCTCTTTTCAACAGGAAGCAGCAGGGTTTATGGGGAAATGGCACAGGTGCTAGTGAGTTATCAACTCGCTACAACTACAGCTGTCAACTGTATGATTGATGTCTTCCACTGTTACTCGCTATGAATAAAATTGGAAACCAAATAGCTTGAAATGCTCGAGTGTGATGCAAGAAAAGGAATTGTTGTCTCTCAAAAAAAGTATTTCCAGAGGTTTTAGAATGACTTCCTTTTGTTCGAAGAAGCCATCACTTGTGATTTGATTTCTTTTTTTATAAAAATCTAATTTCACAGACTTGTTAAGTGTTTGACACAGACTACAAAATATGCAAAGGAGAAAAACTGCCAGTGTCGGTAAATTAAGTTCACAGTTTCACTACTTGACAAGGCTTTTGTAAATGAAGTCATGGTTCAAATATAACTCATAGTCTTTGGAAGAAGTTATTAAATGTCTTTTTATAAGTATAAACTTGCTGCTAAATTTCATTGCTGCACCTTTTTAATAATTTACTTCAAGGCCTGAAAGAGGTTTGTGCTATCAAAACAAATTATTCCCAATTAGCCGGTGTACAGAGACAAAATCGATTACACATCAATGACAGAAAACCACCCTAAATGGTGAAATTACACTGTAGAGTTAGGCAGCAATATAAGAATATAAAATAACTGACCTCCCACTTTGGTGTATTTTCAAAAGCAGTGTCGCACAATAGCTCACTCATTATATACATTGGAAATGAAAAAAAAGGAGTTTGCCATTTTTAGTCAAACATTTCCCTCAATTGCACTTAGTGGAGCCATGATTATTGAGATGGAGCCAACATTAAATTTTCTAATGCTGGTTTTTGCACAGCAGGCGCCGTCATTAACATGGACTCCTGCCGGAAGCCTCGAGCCTTTAACTGTCCTTACACTGCCCGTGCAAAAGTGGGAAATTAGCAAATGTCAATCAATGGCTGACACTGCTATCAAGAGAAGTCAGTTGGAGCCTGAACGGGCCTGGGGGGGTGGGGTAGTGGTGGCGGTGTGGGGTGGTCTTTGCTATGCAGTGTCACACTCTGAGAATCAACTCATCATATTATGTTCATCCTCCTCACTGTGCCGAGTTCTTGCCCGCGGCGCTTCACACCAAGTCATCTCGTCCTCTGTCACTTTGTTTGCTCAAAATGACAGCCACTGGAAATCGTGTAGGTGTATCAATTAAATGGCAGCAGGGTACACCGATTACTGGCACATTATCCATCAAGATTTCATCCAAGACACCTCTTCCTGTGATTCACTGTGTGGATAATACACTGAGGACATGAAGAGAAATGATCTGAATTTACACAAAAATATAAACTGTTTATTTTCCGCTCCAAGCTGAAAAATGCTTATTTCTCTCAAATTTCTCCTTTGACGAGATAATCCATCCACCTGCCAGGTGTGGTGTATCAAGATGCTAATTAAACAGCATGATTAATGTACAGCTGTGCCTTTTATTGGTCACAACAAAGAGCTGCACGTGTTGAAAGTTTTCATCGAGTATGGACGTCGCATGCTGACTGTGTATGTTCAACAGTGTTGTGGGATAAATGTTCCAGCAGTAGAATCTTTTGTTAGCTGGACCAAAGAGATTTTAATGCTCACTTTAAATAGTTTTTGACCTATGCCTCATGGTTATAATTTTAGATTTGGTAATATTTTATCTTACTTGCTTTTTGTGGTGGTTTCAGCACTATTAGTATTCTAAGAACAAATGCTGTGTCTCTGATGTAGATTGCTGTTCATGAGGCATTGGGAAAAGCACAGTCAAGGGTGCTCAAGGCATGGATGCTGATTTTTGATGATGTTGTGTCAAAGCAAAGTGTGGACTTGAGGCACAAATGCATTATTTTGGAGCTTTCCAGGCTAATCAACACACACCTGCAATGTGTTTTCTTTCCCTTTTTAAAAGCTGTGCTCAAAAACACTTCTACATGATGCAAAAGATCTCTTGCAATACAAATAACTTTATTTTTCTTTCTTTGTGTTTTATAAACTATATTTTTTACTTCTTCTTGGCAGCCTGAAATTAGGGTATAGATAAATCCCCCAATATCCAAGTGTAGATTATGAGCTGTTACATTTTACTTTAATGTTTTACAGACTGTAGGTTACTTTAGATATTATTTATGACAAGTTTAAATAAGTTTATGCCTGTATTCCATGACTCATTCACTGTAGTGCAGGTGATGAATCTGCATGTGGCTGATTTTTAAAAACCTGGATATGAATGTGACCGTAACATATTTCCTGACTTGCCAGTGTTGACAAGGACCTTCTAAATGCACCATTAAACAATTGTGGATGGTACAATGGGCTGCAAAGGGTGCAGCCATTTGTGTCCTCCAAATTCAAACACGGCTGGCTGCCTTTGGAAATGCAGACGATGAGAGGATGCAGCCTTTTGATTGAGATGCAACACATAGCAGAAGCTAGAAGTGCCATGTGGAACGTCCCTGAGGCTCCCATTGTGTTCTTCCCCACATGCAGTCCTGTGCTCCCCTGTCTCAGCTGCTCCTAATTAAGGCCTACCTTATTATCCCCAATGTATTTAGGCTGTGTCCTTAGTCAGTTGTAAGCTGGAGTCTCAGCTGCTGACAGCACTGACAGACCAGTTTAATTAATAAAAATGGGCACAAAACAACGCAAATGGTCCCAATTTTGCATAAAGTGAAAGTAAAGAAGTATTTTTTGGTAGTTCACGTTCACACAGTGTTTTTAAGACAAGCCTGTGCTTTCATACAATCAACGTTTTAGCCGAATAAATGCCATTTAACAAGGAAAATGTTTTGAACTTCTTGAATTCATAACTTGGCATGCTTATGAAAAAGTAAACAAGAGCAAAAGTATGCAATATGAGATACCCTTACTATCTCACATTGTTTTAGCACTGCGATTCTAACTTCGTCAGATATAAATGGAATAAGCTTTTGGCAATGTGGCCTCTTAAGTGTGACCACCAACACAGATGTCAGAAGTGCCAAGACAGTTTACTACCAGTGAACAGCTATAATTTGCATGCCAACAAAGTTGAACCACATTGGAGAGCTCTGCACACGTGAACTCCGCTGCTGTTAGTGAATTATCCAGAACATCCGTATAGGTCATCTCATAGGGCAACGGATCCTTGTGCCCATAGTAATTAAGACAAGAGCAAAGGAGGAAATCAGGAGACGGAGTAGAAAGAGCTACAAAGTCTGTGCAGTGTGGAAGAGTCAAACTTTCAACCAGGAGATTTACATCATGTGAGTTAACTTATGTAATGTACTTGAGTTATGTGTTGTATGTAACATAACGTCACTTGTGTCTGCAACTACCATTTTAACCCAAACCATGATCTTTTCCGAAACCTGAAGAACTCCAGCTCTTTCACATCGTTAACCATGTATTTGTTCAGAACCTCTGTTGCTGGTACAGTCCAACAGTCAAACGTGCTGTTCTTGTGGTTTTGCAAGTCATTTAGGTTTGAAAATGTGTTGGAATTATCCTGTTAAGGCACAACACTACACACAGCAAAATAACCACAATCTCAGTGACTCTGTGACTTAAGTTTGGTAAACTCTTGGCCATAATGTGAGTCAGACAGTTATCTATTTTTAAATACGCAATATATAGCTTCTGCCACTAGGGGTTTCTCTATAAAAACAAAACAACATTCGCCGAGGGTTGTGTGGGGAGGGCTGGGCAGAGCGGGTGGAGCTCACATCAGATCCTGCTCTGCTACAGAGCTGTTCACCAATGAGAGGAGAGCCAAGAGATTACTTTTGAACTATTGCAGTTATAAGAGGGAGGTTACCTATGTAATGTTACAGAGCAGAGGGGAAATAAGAGAGAACCAGAGTCTCTGGTGAATGCCGAGTTAAGCGAGAACTTGAGCTGAACTTGATCACACGCACCCTGACACATGCTATTGCTCGCTATCTTACGACTAATGTGCAGTAAAGTAATCCGGCTGTTGGGGTGAATAAACACATGCAAGTAACACAAATGAATAATTTGTGTTACTTGCATGTATTGAGTGTTCTTTGCTGGTGGTGAACACACCATTAAACAGCCACCATGCTGATGAAAATAAAAACTAAACTTGTGAATTTCTCTGGGTTTGGGATATTGCAAGTATACAACTCAATAACATAACAGGGTTAGGTAGGTTAAATGATTGATAAATGTTTGAATAATGTATCAAAATGAAAAACGACATTTTTCATTGTTATTGGGATTGTTTTATTTGTAGACAAGGTGTCATCATTTGGAGTTTTTGGGTGGATTTTCTGTGCTGTGTGTTTTTTCCTTTTTGCCTGTGTGTTGCAGGGGTGCAGTGGAGGCAGGGCGTGTCTTTCCTGGAGGGCTGGAGTTTTCTGTCTCACACACCTGCAGCGAATCTGCTTAAATGCTCTGGGCTGCTCTGCGTTCGTTGCCAGATTGTTTCGTATCACCTACGTGGTAGATCAGGCCTTAGAGCCGCTAGAGATTTTATATGCTTATGTTTTTCCCTCCTACAAACCTAAGCGTCTCTCCTTGTCTTCTCCACTGTGGACATCCTCCTCGAGCTCCAGCCTCACAAGACACCAGCATCCAGCCTCCAGCCTACGCACCTCTGCCACTCATCTCAGTCCTCCCCGCTTACTCTCCGAGCCTGCCTACCCAAGCTCCACTCTGCACTTCAGCACAGTAGGCCACAGCTCTGCCACCAAGCCAGCAACCAACCTCTCCAAAGCTCACCCGAGCTCGACCTCAAGTAACCCCTCTGCTCACGAAGCCTCCCTGCACTCAGCTCCTGCCAGGTATTCACCTGCACTATTACCTGACCCTTTTTGTCGATAAATCCCTTTATACCTTTCCCAGTCTGTTGTCCGCTCTTGGGTCCTGCAAATCACCCCCCAACCGTCACACAAGGCTCATTGACCCACAATGATGTAAAAATGTTGTCATTAAATCTTGACAGTGTCAGACTTTTCATGCATACTGTCTTTGGTCAACAAAGCTTTGAATCAGTTGAAATGTTTCAAAATGCAGTCTAGAAGCCCTGATTTTGATTGACGAACACAGATTTAACTTTCTCTCAATATTGTCAACTTTCGTTAGCCCAAGGGGGATTAAAAGAGCCTTTTTGTGCAACAATTATGTACCAATTTAGTGTGATTTTTAATTCTCTCTTTAGTGTTGGTGTCACAGATTTATGAACTATTTGTAAAACGTGGTTCTTTCATCAGCATTTACATGCACACTGATTCATCACATCACTTTTGGGAAGTAAGGTTTGCATATTTAGTTCATCTGACTAAGAACAACAGGCCAGTTAACTAACCAAAGCCTTAGTACAAAACAAACCATAGATTTTAAAAGCTCTTCTCCAGGATGGCAGAGAGCAGCAATCTCACCAATTGAGATTTTCAGATTTTAACAGCTCATGGCAAATTGCCAAGTCGGCTTGGGCTTACCTTTTCCCCAAACCTTGTAATGCTCAGAATCCTGGAGCCTGTGCTACCCAGCCTTTCATTTCTTGTGCTTGTACTTGACTTTCCCGGTCTGTATTAGCTGCAGAGTTCCTTGGAGCCCAACAAATCTGTGATGCCTCCCTACAGGTGTTTAACAAGCCCTAGTCTTTTTTTCCTTGGTTGCTTCCCTTCCGGTAAGCTGCACTGTGTCTACCAATTCCTTGAAAGCTCAAGTGGGCTCTTATGAAATCAACCCTTCTGAGACCAGAAGCGAGTGAACAATGATGTAGCAACACTCAAGGGCCACATCTTGCAAAAAATGTATTCTGATATTTTGTTTCTCTGAATAACGAACGAGCTGACTTAAAGCACAAGTGTACAAAATATTTAGAGAGTAGCACTCAGTCTTGTTGTCTTGCGTGATGGCTGATGTGCTGTTGCTTTTGGATGCGGCCCTTGTCACTGCATGTGACCACTCTCTTGACTTATAGTGCTACATAACACCACAAATCATCAAATGTCAAAGGAACTGAGGGAAGGCATGATAATGATTACTAAACCAGCACACTGTTGACCAGCTATTGGGTCAGTAGCCCACCCTTTCAGTTGTGGAAAATCACTGTCGATACTGTAAAAAATAACGTCTGTAAACTAAAGATTGTTTTCTAGTTTTTTACTGAAAGGTATTTTTCAAATGCAATGTTTTCTATTGTGCTTCTGCTTACAGAGAACTAGAGTGGAAGAGACAATGAAACATTTCAGTGATCATTTTTTGTGTTGACCAGCTGGTTTTGAACAAATGAGAGCAGCTTTGGTGACTCCCAAGGGAAGAACTATCGAGTAATACATTGGAGGAAAACAAAAGCGAGAAATCTGATTGCTGCAGCAGCCGTTGATTTTATTTTCAGTGACTTTCACTCACCATCAGTCAGATGATAAGTAAAATATCTGCACAGCTCAAGACACCAAAAGTGCACTGTGCTGCCTGATTGTTACTGACACATCCCCTCACTGTGCCTTTCCTCTGACTTTGACAAGTCATGTTTACAGCGACTCAAGGCCACCAAGTGAAAATGCCATCTCCCCTCTAAACACCATCTATCATATAAACAGAGCTGCCAGAGATGGTAATATTTTGTGTATGTTATTATAAGAGCAGGTGTGGAATAACGCAATCCATAATTTCCACATCATTGCATAATTGACTGATTATAAATGGAGAAAACTGAAAATGTATTAAAAAAGAGCACCCTTTTTCATAGTAGACATTGTGACAATGGGCATTGAATGAAATCATCTGTGTAATGAATACATTCACATTAACAATGGCTCCACAAGGGGCTAAATGGACTTGAGCCATCGTTAATTTGATTATTTACACTCGTGCTTTTCCTACTGCAGCACATCAAAATATTTATCAATTTACTGTCAGTAAATCCTACTGTCCAAAGACTCTACTGCACATGCACAATTGGCTTTTTTTTAACTCCAAGTGTTGGTTTTACAATTTGCTATTTTTGATGCTGTTAGACAAAACTTTGTCATCTGGTGTATTTAGATCATGGTGGATTGATAGACATTGTTTAATTTTGTGTTCATTATAAAAAATAAAGACACATCCACTTCGTGTGTAGTATTCCAATGCCATGCCTGTGTGTCCAGTACACAAGTTAATGGTGTCTGTTCTAGGCCGAGACTCATCCTCCATCCAAGTGTTGTGGAAATCCATTCAGTAGTTTTTGTGTAATCCCGCTGACAACCAACAAACAAAAAGACACGCATGAAAACATAACCTTAAAAGACAAAATGTTAATTTAAGTAAATACAAATAAGGATTAAAAGTCATTTGAAAAAGGTAAATTCACAAAAGTAATTTAATACAAATAAAAATAGTAAAAGGATACAAAGACAAACAATATCAAGTATTATAAAAATAAACAAACCTTTTTTTTTAATTGGAAAACTAAACTTTAACAAGCCAATCACACCCCAGAAACTAACTGAAACTAAAGCTAAAACAGAAAAAAAAAATACAATACAGTAAGTGTAGTAGGCTAACTCTTTAGTAGGGTAACCCCTTTGTGGAGCACCACAAAGGGGCTGGGCACAGGAAGGTCCAGGAGGAGCAGGGGGCCGTTTGTGCATAGTGGTGGATCGGGTGGATGGAGGAGATCGGGTGGTCAGTAGAGGAGCTGTTGCCGGAGCCAGGCTGTTGAGGTGGCAAAATACTCTGCCTAATTCCACGAAATTCCCCCTCCAACGTCTGGAATCTGGCCTGCAAGATCTCCAAGAATGGATGGTCTTCCAGCCGGATGATGTTTTTGCCTTGGCCTGGGTCCTCTCAGCTCTCCTCTTGGCCTCAATGTGTCTTCCACCGTCACTTATCCCTCCACAACTACCCCCTGCTCCCGCTGACTGGGTCTGGCAGCGGCCTCTGTTTGTTCTGTGGGAGAAATGCACATCAATCGCAATGATCAGATATTTTGTCGCATGTTTCACTGAATAAAAGTTGTTTGACGATAAAAAGATCACATAAGAGGAATTGGATACAGATTAAATGAATAAGGAAAAAAGACCAAAAGGAATAAAAAAAAAACTAAGACGACTTCACATAAAAGCAAACCAATGAAAGTAGTTGAGGTGCCAATTTGATATGGCATACTTGTTACCTACTTACTGCACACATTCAGCAGATAGATGAAGTGTTAGCTTTAATTTTGAGATGTTTTTCTGCCATCTAAAAAATGTAAGTCGCATATTTACTCTTACTCTTTTGAGCTGTTATGCTCATAGTCAACACCCAAGGGAAATCTGGTTCTATGTTCAACAGCTACACCTGCTTTTTGGCTGCTTTTTTGTACTGAAAACAATGTGCTGAAAGAATATACAGATATTATTCTCCTTTTAGAGCTACTCATGTGATTCATTGTTAATATATTTTAGATTTTTAGCTCCTGTGAAAACCTTTCTTTTAAAAATGTAACTACATTGTGCTTATGATGCATAATCTTACCAGTCCAGTCTAGACTGCTCATTAGCTTAGTCTTTTAACAGTGAGCATTAAAAAACACTGTACAGACCACTCACCAGCACATATGGTGTAAGGTCTTTTCAGATGGCTTTAATGCAAATGTTAAACAACGACAGATAGTCCTTGATTAAGCTTCCACCTATAAGGGGGGCTGGGTTTGATAGCATAAGAGTGTGAGATCATTTGCATTGATTATGTCACACTCTTGTTACAGAGAGCCAATCCCTGAGAATTAACTTCAGTTCCGGAACTCCAATCATTTTTAACCATCCTGCTGAAATGAAGGCAAGAGTGATCGATATGACTTCGACTGGTTCCATGTGGGGATCGCTCCATGTCTTATCTCCTCCTCTAACAGCATTGACAGATGAATTTAACAAGGGGAGCACTATCTGCCTCGCCAAGAATAGACCGGCTAAACTATCCGCGGCCTTGCTTGCATGGTTTCAGCAGTATTGATGAATATATCACAGTGTGTTCAGTCAGTAGGAACCAATCCTCCTCCCGCTTTACTTTTTTTTTTAATCACTGATTCAGTTAGATCTCTTCCCATGGAGCTGGGTGTGATGACCCGTGGTAAGCTGCATTTTCACTCGCAGATTTGTATGCTGTTAAATAGAAAAAGCTCTTGATGCTGAAATGTATTTATTCTGTCTAATCTGCTTGAGGTCATGAGCACTGTTACAGTTCGGTAATCAAGTTGGATGCAGTATGTGTGGTAAGTATGTAGACAAATTAGCTCAAGCAATGAGACTTCGTGAAATGACTTCACATTTTACTACCTTAAGGAGAAACTTGTGTACAACAGCTTTGTATAACTGAGATCTTTTTGTATGTGCAACTGGCATCAATTGCAAGGTTGAAGTAAGAAGATAAAATAAACTGAAGCTTTGAGAGTGAAGACTTGTGTTTTCACAAGTTAGTCAGCTTCTGTAGTAAGATGTACAATACAATTGTTAGTTTTATATCAACTATGTTTGTTTCTTGACTTTCCCAAGCCAGGGCAACTCACAGGACCTCAGGCAGACACTTTAATTTGATTGCAATTAGAAAGTGATACCTTCTGTGGCTTTGTTGATCCCAGTGATCATTAGCAAACCTTCAAATAACAGTTGCCACAGTTCAATTTGAAAACATGAAGAAACAACACTTTTGGTCTTGAACCAAAAGGGTAAGAACTCTAGCTTAGTCATTATACAAGGAGTTTTTAACTGGTTATGAAAGAGATCTCAATTTAATACTGATGCCTCTATATACACTACATTAGCAAACAGGACCATCAGCTGCAGGCTTACATGTAATCTGGGTGTGTGAATGGCACAAAAGCAAAGTTAACTTATTTTGCCATCGTTATTGTACAATTATTAATCTTACACAGCCATAAATGGATATATTACATTATGACTTTGCATCCTGCAAACAGCTGCTGTCTTTCACTTCCAAAACAAATGTACAATCTAGCCAGATCAAGAGCTTCATGACAACAGGTAGTGGTGCTATTATGCTTTTGCCCACAGGGGCCACCAGAATCAGCAAAAAAACCCAAACAAAAATAAAACAGTTCTTTGTAGTTGCTCTCCACTTCATCCTTTTTTTTACTTTAACCACTAGCTTATGCTATTGCTGTCCTATTATCAACTGACAATGTTTGAAAAGAATTTGTGCTTTGGATAGTGGATCCCACCCCCCCAAAAAATCACATTTATTCAACCTAGGCCCTGTCTACATGTACAGAGGTATTTCTTAAAATGTAGCTTTTTCTATGCATTTTCACCTTTGTACGCCCATTGAAGGCATTTCAGGTCACTGAAAACTCGCTTTCGTAAAACTCGATCCAGGGTGAACATCAATTCAGTTTTCAGTGTTTATGTCTCGGACGGGCAGAAACATTTGCCTCCTGATCGAGTCTTATATCAGTATATAGTATATGCATCATTGGCAAATTTGGACTTGAAGCATAATGTGCCTTGATGGAATGGATAGTATATTGTTTATCTATAGAAAGACAGACAAAGCACACTGAAAATACTGATTGAAAATAGATAAAAAGGCTGCCATCAATGTCTTAATAAAAAATAGCATTATCCAATAAGATACTGTGACAGTCACATTTCACTGCTTCATCAGTTTTGTCTTGTAAAATGAATTAAAAGTAAAAATCAAATCGAATTTGCTGTAATTAAGCAACCACCCACAGAGTATACAATCTGCTTCCTGTTTACATGGGCTTGCCCATGCCAAGTGCATGTGAATGGTCATGCAATATGTGTTTTCAGAGATTATACCTGATATTGTGCTAAAACGCTCAATAGACGGAGATTGTTTTTGTTTTAAAACCCTGTTTGAAAATAAAATATCTGTGTACATGTGGACTAGTTTCAGTCCATATTTTTCCCCTGGTCATTCATGCCCACTTGCAGTGGCTCCATTCGCTGCCAAGTGGGCCCACCCCAGTTTGAGAGCCACAGATGTATAGAAATCATTATTTATAAATAATATTTATAAATAACATTAATAGAATAAATTAAGTAGCACAGAAAATCAGCTTGCACCAAGGCTTTGAAAATTGGTAAATCTAATTGAGACCATTATTAGTGTTCTAAGTTACAGATGTTTCTCCTTTCATAAGCTGCTGACACAGTTGCACAGTGCGTTCTTAGTGTCGCTGTTTACATTGTTAATGTTATAGCCTAGTTATTGATCTTCATATGGACAGCTCTGAGGTCTGATCCCCGGCTCCTCCAAACGTAGCCTTCTTTAGTCAGCCGCGCATACAGATATTATTACTGTTTTTGTATTTTCATGTCTCTACTGTACCTGCTATTCAAGCTCACCAGCGAGGAATGGTTTAAAAAAAAGATAACAAAACACCAGATTTGTAGTGTTACAAAGGGTCTTGCTCTGTGTGACATTGCACCTTGTGGCAGCTGGAAGACCTGTTGGACGATGGCTCATTAAGTGAACAAAAGGGTCACTATAATGCTAATTAGGTATGTAGTCACAGTAGCCCTCCTGGCCCGGCCCTGCTGCTGCTGTCTGCTAGACACACACAGAGAGAATGGGAAGAAATAAAACATGTTATTTTATTTGACCGTGTCTCTGTCCCAGGAAACGAATCGAGGGAAAACCCCTCTCCCCTACTTATTACATTTCACAATCTCAAACAATTCTTATTTTTAGTCTTACTTGTGTATTATGTCTTTGATTCCTATTCTATTTTTACATGTTGTTGAGCAATAAAGGACATTGAAATCTTGAAACAGTTTACATAGTAATTTGTTTTGTTTTTAGGTAGAAAAATCAATGTGACTCTATGAATTGTCCACCATCAATACGCTAAACACATTCTTACATACAAGCGTCCGAGAGTGATAATGTTTCATGTACATGTATCTCTCGTGTACACAATTGCATGACTGTGATACCCGTCTTTATTTCAAACTGAACTCTAAATGCCCTTGCTACAGCAGGTTGTCATTTCTTTTTTTTTTGTTTGATCTGGTCTAAAAAAAAAACATCAGTTTTTTTTTTTCAACACACTCATCGCATATAGGCTATATGTGGACTGTGCACATTCATCTTTAATTAGCTATCTTCAATAAGTTAACACATCCGTTTTACAAAACTCCATTTTACAAAAAATTTATTTGGGTGTTAACTTTACTGAATGGATTAAAATGATTTATAATTGTCCAAAAGCTGCAGTCATAAACAATGGCAGCTGCTCTGACTTCTTTTCCCTAACCAGAGGGACAAGGCAGGGCTGTCCCTTGTCGCCATTGCTGTTTGCTATGGTGATCAAACCACTGGCAACAAGTGTAAGAGATAACACAAGCATTCAAGGTTTAAAGATTAATAATTATGAACATAAAATTTCCTTATATGCTGATGATATTCTTCTATACATTCCAGATCCAGAGAAATCAATATTACACTTACAAAACACAATTCAACAATTTGGAAGTTACTCCAGATATAGGATAAATTTCAATAAATCTAATGCTGTTCTCTTACACATGGCACCAACGGAAAAAATGCTTACATCCTGTTGCATTCAATGGACACCAGAAGGCTTTAAATATTTGGGTATAAGTATTACTCCTAATTTAGATAATCTCTTTAAGGAAAATTGCACCCCCCTTGTACACAGGATTAAATCAGACTTGTTAAAATGGTCCTCCCTACCACTATTACTATTAGGACGAATACATTTTATCAGAATGGATGTTCTCCCGAGATTTAACTTCCTCTTCCAGATGTTACCATGTTTCTTAGCTGTGGATTTTTTTAAATCATTAAATTGCTGCATCTCAAAATTCATTTGGAGCAATAAGAAACCTAGGATCAGTCTAATGACCCTCATGAAGCCGGAATCCATGGGAGGTCTTGGTCTCCCTAATCTGCAATATTACTTTTGGGCAGCCCAGCTAAGGAACATGGTATCATGGATATTGGGGAGACAGGAGTCCCTGTGGGTTCAGATGGAAGCAGAGTTGTTTAAACCTCTGCCCCTGGTTTCTCTCTTATTTATAAATCACTTTGAAAAGATAAAAAAAATGGACAAATGTTTCTCTGTTCTTAATACTCTGTTAAAATGGAAAGACTGTAGGAAAAAATATGGTATCACCTCTTGTACCTCTATTAACTCCCCTATTTGTCAAAATCCAGATCTGAACATTCAACCAACGATCAACATAGGGGAATGGACAAACTCTGGTTTAATACAATTTAAAGACTTATTTAAACTGAACACGCAATTAAAATCATTTATTGACTTAAGATCGGAATACAACATTCTCAACAAAGACTTTTTTAAATATTTACAAATTTCGGAGTCTTGTTCATTCACTTATTAAAGTAAACAAATTGCGGTTTGGACTATCTGAGATAGAAGATATATTAATGTCCTCAGAGACAATAAAGGGGAAGATAAGTGAATTTTATAATACTCTCTCAAGAGGAGGTCAGTCATCTTTCTAGATATTAATGAAGATATGGGAGAAGGAGCTAGAGATGGTCTTTGAAGAAAATACCTGGTTAAATATCTGCGAAAGAACACATTTCCCATTTACTAGCAACAAAATTAAGGAATCTAATTTTAAATTTATTCATAAACTATATCTAACACCAACAAAAATGCACAATATCTCAAAGGATATTTTGGCAAAATGTCCTAGATGTAAAAGGATAGATGGAACATTTATGCATATGTTTTGGGAATGTGATCTTTTACAAAGTTTCTGGATTTGATTTAAGCCCCAGTTTGTATTTGTTAAATGATACGTTGAATCTTCAGTTAGATAGGAAAAAATGCAGGATATTAATTATGATTACATACTTCGCTAAGAAATGTATACTTTTATTTTGGAAAGATGATTCCCCTCCAACCTTTAAGGTTTCATGGAGCAGATTTCAGTATTTTTACCATTAGAACGATTGACCTTGGAAAAATATAATTGTGGTCATATTTTTCAAGAATTTTGGTTTCCATTACTTTCAAGTTTGGAGAAAGGGGACTAATGATTAGCTTAGTTTAACCCCGAATCTGTGTCTTACGTAGCTAGGTAGACCTTAACATAAAATGTACACTATGTGTATGTATGAGTATGTAAATATGTATGTATATGTGTAGCCTGTATATATGGGGATGTATAGGTATGTGTACATGTAGGGCCTATGGGCACGCATGTGTGTATGTATGGGCATGTATGTACATATATGTGCAAATACTCCACTGATATCAGTGAATATGTGTTGCTGCTTTTTTATTTTTTTTTTTATTTATTTTCATTTTCTCTTGATGTGTTTGTATTCTGTTTTTTTTTCCTCTCCCTCTCTTTTTCTTTTTTTTGGGAAATATGGGGAGGGTAGGGATATGGGTAAAAAAAAAAAAAAAAAAAAAACTGTACAGTCACTCTGTCACTGATACTGTATCAAGATAGATATTTTTGTTGTCTTTTGTGCTGAATTATTGTGAAATAAAAATAAATTCAGTGTTGTCCATTGATTCATTATTTACCAGACTTAACCTACATTTCCTACATGGTAGGACCACCAGCATTCTAGCACCTGCCGCAAAGTCTGCCAGAGCAGGTAATTTTATTGTTTGTGTTCATAAGCACATACTGTAAACAATGCATTTGTTTGATGAAGTTAATAGAAATTATGGAAAATAAACAAAATATATGACAGAGCATAGAGCAGGATCTGCAGCCTTTTCAATGTCCTGTGCAAATTTACAATGTTGAAGCCTACTTTTTTTTTACAATATTAAAGTCCCCCCTCCTTTTCTGCTATGTCGCGGCACCTTTAATTTACATTTTTCAGGCATTTAGCAGACGCTTTTGTCCAGTAATGGTTCGTACATTCATACACTGATGGCGGTGGCTGCCATGCAAGGTGCCAACCAGCACATCAGGGGCAGTTTGAGGTTCAGTATCTTGCCTAAGGACACTTCGACATGCAGACCAGGGGAATTGAACCAGAGTCAACCCCTACACCTGAGCCACACCGCAGCAATGGCATCCTCTGAAAGGTGAAACATCTATACACCTTTTACAGTATATCTCATAAGGTCGGTGCTTTTATGACATATTTCACGCAGGCCGGGACTAATTTTACTTCAATATTTTGATGCATTCATCATCAGTGACCTTCTGTCTGCTGTCAATGATTGAATAATTTTATACATTTTGAAATTAATCATACTGTATCTGACACATTGCCCCTGTTGTGTTCACCTCCAGTAGAAATCTTCAAAGGAAGAACTCCCTCCACGTGGCTGATGGCAATGATGTTTGTAGTAGAGCCTGAGGTTTAGAAGTCTTATACAAAGCCTGGAGTAACACAGCTTCCATTAATACTCCTGGTGGGCACAAACTCTGCCTTTGGTTCAAGGTGAAACAACTATAAATGAAATCAAACTAACAATCTAACAATCTATCCCACGAGTTTTGACTTTTCCTACTTCATTATATGTTGTTGATTTTAGTGTGTCAATGTGTACATTTTCTGTTGGGTTGTGTTGTAAGAGTTCTGATTTTATGGCCTGTTGGTCCCAAGACAAATTAAGGGTCACAATTTATTTTACACAAGTAAACATAGTTAGTTTACTTAGCGTATAACGCTGTATGTGTACTATGTAATAAAGACCATATTATTTCTAGTTTTTGCCTAATTTGATACAAATCATGGTTTATTATGTCTTTATTAGATTACATAGCGTATAACAGTGTATGTTTACTGTCTAATATAGACCATATTATTTCTAGTTTTTTGCCTTGACAAAAAGTACAGCTTATTACATCTTATTAGCGTACTCTAAAATAAAGTGCAACCAAATATAAGATTCCCATTAATAAAATATTGAACATGGATTGAACTGAATATGAACAACAAACCTTCGAAAATGTTCATAAGAAATCCTTTCTCTACCCACAATTTGTTCATGTTTTCAGCAAATGCATCCGTGCAGATGGATTATCATGTTTCGGGTGCACTTGTTCCATTTTCTCTGTCCAAAGTGATAATTAATGTTTTTATTCATTAAATACTTATTTATTTATTAGCCTGATAGGATAAGTAAAAGCACCTGGATGGTGACACAGTTTGTTTCCTCAGGATTGATTTAGTGTGGTGCATAGGTTAACAAGATCCCACTGCGGGAAATGATGAAGGACACTTATTAATATCACAGCATGTGCAGGCCTGGGGAAAAATGGCGCTCATTGTTTTTCCAAGCAGTCTGCCATCCTACAGCGTCACTGTGGAGAGGCAGGGAGGGCTTATTTACCACTTGTCCCACAGATTCTGTGACATTTTTCGTATCAAATTTAACCCTTCCCACCACTCACTCTACCCTGTATTTGTATTGTTTTAAATAAATGCCTTAAAGAGAAAACATTACAGGAGGTGCTGGGTTAATCCATCACTCTCACTGCATTCAAACTGCAGCAAAACATAGGGCATCTATTTTATTTTCATTTACTTAGTGTTTTCCTTTCACTCTTGAAAATGTCCTCAGAGAGCATTGGCATTGTCAATTGGATAGGTGTAACATAACAAACCACTCCCCGTTTCTCAATAGAATGAGTAAATCCAATAATTACACCCACTATGGGTTTAAGCATTCACTGAAATGTGAAGCTTCTAGGGCAAGGTGAGTGATATGAATGTAGAGTATGTGTGCGTGTGTGTGCAGCACAGATATAATGTAGGCTATTTGGTTAGGGGGTTAGTGATGACAGAATATCAGGTGATGTGAAAGTATTATCCCCAGGGATGAGTGTGTTTGTTGGCGTGTATTTTTCCTTCCATTCTTTGGATGGTGTGGAAACCATGCTCATAAATCATATCATGATGGGAAGAAAATATTTTAAGGTTATGTGGCGACACGAGGGTTATTACCATGTTATGTACCAAATACCAACAACGCCACCTTGGGTTAGGGCCCAAGGACCCGTACTAAAGATCAATTATCTACGAAAAAGGACACTCAGGTTCGTTCACTCAGGGAGGGCAGGAGACGGAGTTCAATGTTCACATATACAAACTTTTATTATTTAAAAGTCCACAAGATTTGGCACTAAATGGAAAAAAGGAGAAAGGAGCCCAACTGGAGAAAGTGGGGGGTTCAGGCTGAGGCTTACCGGCTGGAGGAGGGGTTGTGATAGGGGAGATGACATCCAAAAAGAAAAAGGAGAACACCCCACTCACAGCAAAAAGGTGACGTGCACAAAGAAAATCTTGAACGGGGATCACACAACACACAAGGGGATCACCACCACCCAGGGGAACCACCACCACCAACAACACTGTCGGCCTTCAGCACTAGGGGAAGAGGAAAACACAATTAGGAGGGCCCACAGTTAAAGAAAAGAAAACAATATTTTATAATTTGTGCCAACAAACTATAGATAATAAACTGAAAAAAAATATTGAATTGATCAAAAATCAACCAACCAAGACAAGAAATCAAGAGTCTCTGGCCAGAGATCAACTCAAGAATTAACCATAACTATTTAAGTTTAACAAATAATAAAGAAAACTTTAATTGCAATCAACTCTCAAAATAAACAAATTACCCCAACAAAAACAATAAACACCCAAAATACTAGGAAATTACCAAAAGAAAATCAGCCATTAAACAGAAGATAAACAAATAAACAATAACACCAAACCTCGGCGGATTGCCTTTAAAACACGCACACACACACACACACACACACACACGGTCAGTAGCAGGAAGCAGGTGGACCAAAGGCGGCCGACCGGGTCCAAACCGAGCCGTTGGCGCAGCGGCAGCAACACAGTACAGTGGCCAAACAGCGACCCACACCACCCGTCGGAGTAGGCAGCAAGCAGCAGCAGCAAGCAGCAGCAGCAACAACACAGTACAGTGGCCAAACAGCGACCCACACCAAGCCGTCAGAGTAGCGGCAGCAAGCAGCAGCAGCAAGCAGCAGCAGCAACAACACAGTGGCAGAACAGCGGCGAAGCAGCGGTAGTGACGTAGCAGTGGCCCAGGTGCCGTGATTGAGCAGCAGCGCTTACTTAGCTTAATTAGCTTTAGCATCCATTACTCCGGTATTAGTCCGGGGATATTAGCGTCCCATCCAAAGAGGGAGAGGGGTGAAGAAAATCACACAGCGGGGGAAGACAGCCACCATGCATGCAGCACACGACCAGCAGACTATTAGAGGAAGAGGAGCAGAAGGGGAGTTTAGCACCTAGCTACAGCAATAAACAGAAGTACGTCATAACTCACCAATGCTCCGGTCGGCAGCAGCAAACACACCAAATAATCGCCTCGACCGCAGTGGAAACGCCAGATCTATTAAAGAGTCACGGTTTGATTTACATGGAACACGGACTAATGTACACAAACAGCACGGCAACGTGCGCCTACCTGTGCTCAGATGCTAGTGGCGAGTACCACGACCCGGAAGTGGACGGGCCGAAGAGGCAGGAAGCGAGAGGTCAGGAGGAGGAGCACGACCTACTTTTATCCCCTCGGTCTGCGTAACGATTGGCTAATGAGCCAGAGGGGCGGTGGTGCAGCAAAACTAAGTTTGATATGGCAATGATGCCTCATATCACTACAATCCACCCCCCCCATGTTCATCGTCGACCCGACGATGCACTTGAAAGATAGCCTCTAAGACCATGGTCTAAAGAAAGCAGACACAGCACTTGACTGAACGGCTGAAGGCCCTTCATGAGCCACCTCATTGGCAGGCCTGGGTAAGTGATGGAGGTTTGAATGTTGACCAGCTGTAGATCGGGTCGTCCGTCGCCTGACAGCTTCATCATTCCCTGGAGGAAGGACTGCCACGGGAGCGGCCCTGACAGTAGGAGGCCGTACCATCGAGTGGGCAGGAAGTGCTGAGGGTAAAGGTACTGTACGTAGCACAGCGGTGTCGCTACTCCCAGAAGAGGGAGAGGCCGAAGGAACTGAAAGAGCAGGGGGCAATGGGGCTGTTGAGGCAACGGGTGTCGCCGATGCAAGAGCCGGTTGGACTTCTCCCGCAGCATGACCAGCGGGAGGGAGGATGGTGTCCCTTACCACAGCCATCAAGTCCTCGTCATCAGACGAGCTCGCCAGCGCTGCTGGCCGGCCAAGTGAGATGGGAAGAGGAGCATGGTTGTTGCCTGAAGCAGCCATCCCAACTATGGCTTTAAGCAGTGTTCGGTGTACCCGTTTGACCTTGGCAGGGTCGTCCTCTGGTGCAACTGTATACACCGCACCATTACCAGGGGGAGCTTTAATCACCCGATGCACCACAGGATTCCATCTGTCCTGGATCTTATGACGACCCTTCCAACCAAACTCCTTTAAAAACACTAACTGGCCCTCCACCAGTGGTTCTGACCGGACCGACTGGTCATGATTTTCCTTCCGGCGTTGAGCTGCCTCCTTTAGCCTACCCCGGACGCCTTCAAACGCCACGTGTAACCGGGTCTGATGCTCCCGGACCCAGTCATTCACCGTCCCGTCTACAGGATCCTGCACTCTTCCCAACAAGAAATCAACAGGGAGCCTTGCTTCACGACCAAACATGAGGAAAAAGGGGGATTCCCCAGTGGATTGGTGTGGAGTAGTGTTATAAGCGTACAGTATCTGAGGTAGACAGGAGTGCCAGCAACGCTTTCTAGAGGGAGGCAAAGTGCGCAGCAAATCATGAAGAGTGCGGTTGAAACGCTCGCACTGACCGTTACCTGCCGGATGGTACGGTGTGGTGCGGGATTTCTCGATAGTGTAGAGACAGCACAGCTGCTGAATAAGTACACTTTCGAAGTTGCGACCCTGATCGGAATGAATGCGGGCTGGAACACCAAACTTCGAAAACCACTCCGTGACGAGCACTTGTGCCACAGTAGAGGCGCGCTGGTCACGAGTGGGGATGGCAAGGGTGTATTTGCTAAAAACATCCGTCAGCACCAGGACATTCTCCAGCCCGTTATGGGTGGGTTCAAGCAGGGTGAAATCCATTGCAAGGATTTCATTAGGCTCTGAAGCCAGCAGATGTCCCATAAAGCTATGAGCTGGTGGCCTGGAGTCCTTAGCCACTTGGCACCTCTCACACATTTGACACCAACGCTTCGCATCAGACGACATCCCCGGCCAATAGCACCGCTGCCGGAGCAGTTCCAAAGTTCTGCCCAACCCCTGGTGGCCATGATTTTGGTGGACCTCCATGAGGACTTTGTCCCTCAGAGCAGCTGGCAAAAGCACCTGGAGAACTACTTCCCCCCCGTCGGAGCGAGAGACTTGCCGGTACACCACTCCGGCCCGCTCAATCAATCGCTCCCACTGCTTGAGAAGCACCAAGGCTGATGGAGATAACCGGTTACGTTCGTCATGATTCGGGTATCGTTTCTGCTGCCAAAACACAAGAACTTCCTGGGTCACAGGATCAGCTTGCTGAAGTTCACCAATGTCTGCCGGCAGATACTGAGGCAGGGCCTGAACAGCAGCCTGACAGGCTCTAGGCCCCCTGACCTGAAGAACCTGTTGCAAGGGCTGAGGAAGTGATGTGCCGGAGACCATCGTCTCAAGATCTAGGGTTCTGGGAGGATGCAAGCGAGACAGAGCATCCGCATTCGTGTTACTCTTGCCCGAACGGTAACGGATCTCAAAATTAAACGACGCAAGTTGGGCTGCCCAACGCTGCTCCAGGGCTCCAAGCTTAGCCGATGTCAGGTGGCTGAGCGGGTTATTGTCTGTGAAGACAATGCATTTGTGGCCTAGCAAGTACTCACGAAATTTATCCGCCATAGCCCATTTTAACGCCAGAAACTCAAGCTTCATGGAGCTATAATTGGCGGGGTTGCGTTCAGTCGGCCTTAAGCTTCGGCTGGCGAAGGCTATGGGCCGCACCTTTCCTTCTCTATCCTGGGAGAGCACTGCACCCAGGCCTCCATGGCTTGCATCAACTTCCAAAATAAAAGGAAGGGAAAAGTCAGCATATGCCAGCACGGGTGTGGTGATAAGCTTAGATTTTAAAGCATCAAAGCTCTGCTGATGTTCCCCTGTCCATTTTTCCACCACTTGTGGTTCAGACCGTCTGGACTTGGACCCCACAAGTTCAGCTACAAGGCGATGTAGAGGGGCAGCCAACTTGGCAAAGCCCTCCACAAAGCGACGATAGTAACTTGCGAACCCGAGAAAGGACCGCAGCGCCAAGATGGTGGTGGGGGGCTGCCAGTTGGCTACCACCTCAACCTTGCTTGGATCGGTGGAAACACCTTCGGTTGAAATGATGTGACCCAAATAACGCACCTCCTGCTGAAAGAACGAACACTTTGACAACTTCGCTTTCAGACCTTCGTGCTGTAACCGCTGCAGGACCACTTCCAGCCTCTTAAGATGTTGTTGGAAGGTGGAGGAGAAGACCACAATGTCATCCAAATACAAAAGCAATGACTGACATTGTTGATCTCCAAAAACCCGCTGCATGAGTCGCTGGAAAGTGCTGGGTGCATTACACAACCCGAAAGGCATGCGGTTCCATTCAAAGAGTCCGAAAGGAGTGCAAAACGCTGTCTTGGGTCGGTCGGCCTCTGCCACCGGGACTTGATTGTACCCACTGGCTAAATCCATAGTGGAAAACCAGCGGGCTCCTGTGAGGGCATCCAGCGATTCCTCGATCCGAGGAAGAGGAAATGCGTCTTTTCGGGTCTTGTTGTTAAGCTGCCGGTAGTCTACGCACAAGCGCAGGCTACCATCCTTCTTCTTAACTAACACAATTGGTGATGCAAATGGACTGCAGCTTTCCCTGATGACCTGCGCATTAAGCAGCTGGTTGATGTGTTCCTTGACCACTTCGTATTCCGATGGCGGAATACGCCTATAGCGCTGACGTATGGGAGTGTCATCCAAAAGCCGGATTTCATGCGCTATCAGGTTGGTGCACCCCAGGTCGCTGTCGTGGGAGGAAAAGACAGAAGCATATTTCCAAAGAAGAAGTCGGGCTTCCTTCTGTTCGTCAGCTGACAAAACAGATAGGTCAACCGCATCTATTTGGTCTTGCAGCGTAGAAACTACAGCCTGGGATGCAACGGTGGCCAAGAAAGATGGAACCTCCTTAACACCAGAAGGTAAGCTCACCACACCGACCTCACGCAAAGCACCAACCTCTGTACGAGGGTAAAGCAACACATCAGCAGTTCCAACATTTACAACAGGTATGTACACAGTACCTCCCTCAACTCTAACCAGTGCTGGGGATGCAAGCAGCCCAGCAGGAAGGCCCCGATCCAAGGGCTCAAAGAGCACAACAGTCCCAGAGTACTGGGCCGAACAGGTGGTTGGAACAAACTGCATAGTGCCACCAAAGATACGGCAAGCTTTCTTGCCTCGCAGCTTGACCTTGCTAATGACATCTGAAGAAGAAGTCAGAGAGGCTTGATGGCATCTCTGCAATGCCTGCACCACAGACCTTGGTGCTTCAGTGACGGTGGGCAAATTAAACAGGGCAGAGCCATGTTGCCCAAACAAGGTGCTGTAGCATCTTCGTAAAATGTTCATCCCCAAGACACCTGGGGCAGGAAGAGAAGCATCAGCTGGAGGGTCCTTGACCACCAGTAGCCCACACCCTGGCAAAGTCCTACCGCAAAGCTCGACTTCCAGTTCCAAGTAGCCGAGATATGGGATGGGCAATCCATTGGCTGCTTGAAGCTGAAGCCAATGGCAAGACTGAAGTTTGTCTTGGTCCCAAGTCGCGAAGTGTTGCCGGAAGAAGCTTTCTCTGATAGTGGACACCATGGACCCAGTGTCCACTAAGCAAGGAACTGTTACTCCCCCCATAACCATGTCCATGTGTGGACAAGCGCTGATTAGCTTAGCCTCTCTCCCATCCCCCAACGTGACAGGTGAGCCAGTAGCAGCTCCCCTCGAACTTTGGCTCCGCAGTTCGACGGGCGCTAGTTTCCCGAATGCTGAGCTGGATCCCGCCGAGAGGCTGGCCGAGAAGAAGCGGTCACTGAAGGTTGAGAAGGGACACGCTCTCCTCTACACTCCCTGGCGAAGTGGCCAGGCTGCTGACATCGCCGGCAGATGACTGGGCCACGATAAGAAGAAAGGTTACGCTGCTGATTGATCTGCAGCTGAGCAAGAGTGTCGGTGAGATGGTTAAGCTGTTCCTGTTGGAGCTTCAGCATTTGTTTCACCTCCTGCAGCTCCGAAGCCTGGCGTGGACTAGCTACGGAAGGAGCAGTCTGGACACCACACTGCAAGCCCATCAATGAAGGAACTGAGTGGCTTCGGCCCCGAACCCCCCCTGGCAATCCCTCTCGCTCCCACCTAATTGCCTCTGCCCTAGCATCCAGCAGAGAGACTGTAGGCTGCCTGCGTACTAATTGTTTTAATTCTCGACGGAGGGAACCATCAATGACGTTTTCAATAAACTGATCGCGCAACAACACATCTGCATTTGGCATCTCGCTTGGAGCGCTTTGTTTCACCGCAGACATCAAACTCATTAACGCGAGGGAGAACTCTTGGAGAGTCTCCCCATCTTGTTGTCGCCTCGAGAAAAACGCCTCCTGTAAGGCAACGTACGAGTCGGCGCAACCATACAACTCTCGCAAAACCACAATGATTTTAGCTGGGTCACCTCTGTCAGTGGTCGAGCGATATTTTATTTCTTCACGCGCCTCTCCCTCTAAATGGTCAAAAAGAAAGAATGCTTGATCGTATGTGGACAGGTGGCGAGCCCTCATGCAAGCCTGAGCTTCCTCAATCCACTCCTCTAGCCCTATACCTGATCTACCCCTAAACACTGGGCACTTCCTATCTCGGGGTACAAGGACCAGTCGCTCTGTTACAGGAGCGGTAGAAGTGGACGGTGCTGGAAGAGGTTCAGCAGGAATGGAAGGTGCAGCACTAGGACCAGGCACAGCCACAGCCTGTTCCTGCTGCAATCTATCATTCTCTGCCCTCAACTGTGCCACCAAATCCCTCAACTCTTGTAGCTCTCCCTCCATTACTACAGTTACGGCTAAACTGAACACTAGAGCCACGACTACCAAAAGAACACAATGGACTCACCGCTGGTTCGACTTAAGCTGCTACCCATTCACACACAAAAAGGCAATCTGAAAAGCAATAGGACAGAAAGAAAGAAAACATGGAACACACGTCTCCACCTCCACAGAGTTTATCCTGCCGACAACGCCAAGTTTGGGGCGACACGAGGGTTATTACCATGTTATGTACCAAATACCAACAACGCCACCTTGGGTTAGGGCCCAAGGACCCGTACTAAAGATCAATTATCTACGAAAAAGGACACTCAGGTTCGTTCACTCAGGGAGGGCAGGAGACAGAGTTCAATGTTCACATATACAAACTTTTATTATTTAAAAGTCCACAAGATTTGGCACTAAATGGAAAAAAGGAGAAAGGAGCCCAACTGGAGAAAGTGGGGGGTTCAGGCTGAGGCTTACCGGCTGGAGGAGGGGTTGTGATAGGGGAGATGACATCCAAAAAGAAAAAGGAGAACACCCCACTCACAGCAAAAAGGTGACGTGCACAAAGAAAATCTTGAACGGGGATCACACAACACACAAGGGGATCACCACCACCCAGGGGAACCACCACCACCAACACTGTCGGCCTTCAGCACTAGGGGAAGAGGAAAACACAATTAGGAGGGCCCACAGTTAAAGAAAAGAAAACAATATTTTATAATTTGTGCCAACAAACTATAGATAATAAACTGAAAAAAAATATTGAATTGATCAAAAATCAACCAACCAAGACAAGAAATCAAGAGTCTCTGGCCAGAGATCAACTCAAGAATTAACCATAACTATTTAAGTTTAACAAATAATAAAGAAAACTTTAATTGCAATCAACTCTCAAAATAAACAAATTACCCCAACAAAAACAATAAACACCCAAAATACTAGGAAATTACCAAAAGAAAATCAGCCATTAAACAGAAGATAAACAAATAAACAATAACACCAAACCTCGGCGGATTGCCTTTAAAACACGCACACACACACACACACACACACACGGTCAGTAGCAGGAAGCAGGTGGACCAAAGGCGGCCGACCGGGTCCAAACCGAGCCGTTGGCGCAGCGGCAGCAACACAGTACAGTGGCCAAACAGCGACCCACACCACCCGTCGGAGTAGGCAGCAAGCAGCAGCAGCAAGCAGCAGCAGCAACAACACAGTACAGTGGCCAAACAGCGACCCACACCAAGCCGTCAGAGTAGCGGCAGCAAGCAGCAGCAGCAAGCAGCAGCAGCAACAACACAGTGGCAGAACAGCGGCGAAGCAGCGGTAGTGACGTAGCAGTGGCCCAGGTGCCGTGATTGAGCAGCAGCGCTTACTTAGCTTAATTAGCTTTAGCATCCATTACTCCGGTATTAGTCCGGGGATATTAGCGTCCCATCCAAAGAGGGAGAGGGGTGAAGAAAATCACACAGCGGGGGAAGACAGCCACCATGCATGCAGCACACGACCAGCAGACTATTAGAGGAAGAGGAGCAGAAGGGGAGTTTAGCACCTAGCTACAGCAATAAACAGAAGTACGTCATAACTCACCAATGCTCCGGTCGGCAGCAGCAAACACACCAAATAATCGCCTCGACCGCAGTGGAAACGCCAGATCTATTAAAGAGTCACGGTTTGATTTACATGGAACACGGACTAATGTACACAAACAGCACGGCAACGTGCGCCTACCTGTGCTCAGATGCTAGTGGCGAGTACCACGACCCGGAAGTGGACGGGCCGAAGAGGCAGGAAGCGAGAGGTCAGGAGGAGGAGCACGACCTACTTTTATCCCCTCGGTCTGCGTAACGATTGGCTAATGAGCCAGAGGGGCGGTGGTGCAGCAAAACTAAGTTTGATATGGCAATGATGCCTCATATCACTACAATCCACCCCCCCCATGTTCATCGTCGACCCGACGATGCACTTGAAAGATAGCCTCTAAGACCATGGTCTAAAGAAAGCAGACACAGCACTTGACTGAACGGCTGAAGGCCCTTCATGAGCCACCTCATTGGCAGGCCTGGGTAAGTGATGGAGGTTTGAATGTTGACCAGCTGTAGATCGGGTCGTCCGTCGCCTGACAGCTTCATCATTCCCTGGAGGAAGGACTGCCACGGGAGCGGCCCTGACAGTAGGAGGCCGTACCATCGAGTGGGCAGGAAGTGCTGAGGGTAAAGGTACTGTACGTAGCACAGCGGTGTCGCTACTCCCAGAAGAGGGAGAGGCCGAAGGAACTGAAAGAGCAGGGGGCAATGGGGCTGTTGAGGCAACGGGTGTCGCCGATGCAAGAGCCGGTTGGACTTCTCCCGCAGCATGACCAGCGGGAGGGAGGATGGTGTCCCTTACCACAGCCATCAAGTCCTCGTCATCAGACGAGCTCGCCAGCGCTGCTGGCCGGCCAAGTGAGATGGGAAGAGGAGCATGGTTGTTGCCTGAAGCAGCCATCCCAACTATGGCTTTAAGCAGTGTTCGGTGTACCCGTTTGACCTTGGCAGGGTCGTCCTCTGGTGCAACTGTATACACCGCACCATTACCAGGGGGAGCTTTAATCACCCGATGCACCACAGGATTCCATCTGTCCTGGATCTTATGACGACCCTTCCAACCAAACTCCTTTAAAAACACTAACTGGCCCTCCACCAGTGGTTCTGACCGGACCGACTGGTCATGATTTTCCTTCCGGCGTTGAGCTGCCTCCTTTAGCCTACCCCGGACGCCTTCAAACGCCACGTGTAACCGGGTCTGATGCTCCCGGACCCAGTCATTCACCGTCCCGTCTACAGGATCCTGCACTCTTCCCAACAAGAAATCAACAGGGAGCCTTGCTTCACGACCAAACATGAGGAAAAAGGGGGATTCCCCAGTGGATTGGTGTGGAGTAGTGTTATAAGCGTACAGTATCTGAGGTAGACAGGAGTGCCAGCAACGCTTTCTAGAGGGAGGCAAAGTGCGCAGCAAATCATGAAGAGTGCGGTTGAAACGCTCGCACTGACCGTTACCTGCCGGATGGTACGGTGTGGTGCGGGATTTCTCGATAGTGTAGAGACAGCACAGCTGCTGAATAAGTACACTTTCGAAGTTGCGACCCTGATCGGAATGAATGCGGGCTGGAACACCAAACTTCGAAAACCACTCCGTGACGAGCACTTGTGCCACAGTAGAGGCGCGCTGGTCACGAGTGGGGATGGCAAGGGTGTATTTGCTAAAAACATCCGTCAGCACCAGGACATTCTCCAGCCCGTTATGGGTGGGTTCAAGCAGGGTGAAATCCATTGCAAGGATTTCATTAGGCTCTGAAGCCAGCAGATGTCCCATAAAGCTATGAGCTGGTGGCCTGGAGTCCTTAGCCACTTGGCACCTCTCACACATTTGACACCAACGCTTCGCATCAGACGACATCCCCGGCCAATAGCACCGCTGCCGGAGCAGTTCCAAAGTTCTGCCCAACCCCTGGTGGCCATGATTTTGGTGGACCTCCATGAGGACTTTGTCCCTCAGAGCAGCTGGCAAAAGCACCTGGAGAACTACTTCCCCCCCGTCGGAGCGAGAGACTTGCCGGTACACCACTCCGGCCCGCTCAATCAATCGCTCCCACTGCTTGAGAAGCACCAAGGCTGATGGAGATAACCGGTTACGTTCGTCATGATTCGGGTATCGTTTCTGCTGCCAAAACACAAGAACTTCCTGGGTCACAGGATCAGCTTGCTGAAGTTCACCAATGTCTGCCGGCAGATACTGAGGCAGGGCCTGAACAGCAGCCTGACAGGCTCTAGGCCCCCTGACCTGAAGAACCTGTTGCAAGGGCTGAGGAAGTGATGTGCCGGAGACCATCGTCTCAAGATCTAGGGTTCTGGGAGGATGCAAGCGAGACAGAGCATCCGCATTCGTGTTACTCTTGCCCGAACGGTAACGGATCTCAAAATTAAACGACGCAAGTTGGGCTGCCCAACGCTGCTCCAGGGCTCCAAGCTTAGCCGATGTCAGGTGGCTGAGCGGGTTATTGTCTGTGAAGACAATGCATTTGTGGCCTAGCAAGTACTCACGAAATTTATCCGCCATAGCCCATTTTAACGCCAGAAACTCAAGCTTCATGGAGCTATAATTGGCGGGGTTGCGTTCAGTCGGCCTTAAGCTTCGGCTGGCGAAGGCTATGGGCCGCACCTTTCCTTCTCTATCCTGGGAGAGCACTGCACCCAGGCCTCCATGGCTTGCATCAACTTCCAAAATAAAAGGAAGGGAAAAGTCAGCATATGCCAGCACGGGTGTGGTGATAAGCTTAGATTTTAAAGCATCAAAGCTCTGCTGATGTTCCCCTGTCCATTTTTCCACCACTTGTGGTTCAGACCGTCTGGACTTGGACCCCACAAGTTCAGCTACAAGGCGATGTAGAGGGGCAGCCAACTTGGCAAAGCCCTCCACAAAGCGACGATAGTAACTTGCGAACCCGAGAAAGGACCGCAGCGCCAAGATGGTGGTGGGGGGCTGCCAGTTGGCTACCACCTCAACCTTGCTTGGATCGGTGGAAACACCTTCGGTTGAAATGATGTGACCCAAATAACGCACCTCCTGCTGAAAGAACGAACACTTTGACAACTTCGCTTTCAGACCTTCGTGCTGTAACCGCTGCAGGACCACTTCCAGCCTCTTAAGATGTTGTTGGAAGGTGGAGGAGAAGACCACAATGTCATCCAAATACAAAAGCAATGACTGACATTGTTGATCTCCAAAAACCCGCTGCATGAGTCGCTGGAAAGTGCTGGGTGCATTACACAACCCGAAAGGCATGCGGTTCCATTCAAAGAGTCCGAAAGGAGTGCAAAACGCTGTCTTGGGTCGGTCGGCCTCTGCCACCGGGACTTGATTGTACCCACTGGCTAAATCCATAGTGGAAAACCAGCGGGCTCCTGTGAGGGCATCCAGCGATTCCTCGATCCGAGGAAGAGGAAATGCGTCTTTTCGGGTCTTGTTGTTAAGCTGCCGGTAGTCTACGCACAAGCGCAGGCTACCATCCTTCTTCTTAACTAACACAATTGGTGATGCAAATGGACTGCAGCTTTCCCTGATGACCTGCGCATTAAGCAGCTGGTTGATGTGTTCCTTGACCACTTCGTATTCCGATGGCGGAATACGCCTATAGCGCTGACGTATGGGAGTGTCATCCAAAAGCCGGATTTCATGCGCTATCAGGTTGGTGCACCCCAGGTCGCTGTCGTGGGAGGAAAAGACAGAAGCATATTTCCAAAGAAGAAGTCGGGCTTCCTTCTGTTCGTCAGCTGACAAAACAGATAGGTCAACCGCATCTATTTGGTCTTGCAGCGTAGAAACTACAGCCTGGGATGCAACGGTGGCCAAGAAAGATGGAACCTCCTTAACACCAGAAGGTAAGCTCACCACACCGACCTCACGCAAAGCACCAACCTCTGTACGAGGGTAAAGCAACACATCAGCAGTTCCAACATTTACAACAGGTATGTACACAGTACCTCCCTCAACTCTAACCAGTGCTGGGGATGCAAGCAGCCCAGCAGGAAGGCCCCGATCCAAGGGCTCAAAGAGCACAACAGTCCCAGAGTACTGGGCCGAACAGGTGGTTGGAACAAACTGCATAGTGCCACCAAAGATACGGCAAGCTTTCTTGCCTCGCAGCTTGACCTTGCTAATGACATCTGAAGAAGAAGTCAGAGAGGCTTGATGGCATCTCTGCAATGCCTGCACCACAGACCTTGGTGCTTCAGTGACGGTGGGCAAATTAAACAGGGCAGAGCCATGTTGCCCAAACAAGGTGCTGTAGCATCTTCGTAAAATGTTCATCCCCAAGACACCTGGGGCAGGAAGAGAAGCATCAGCTGGAGGGTCCTTGACCACCAGTAGCCCACACCCTGGCAAAGTCCTACCGCAAAGCTCGACTTCCAGTTCCAAGTAGCCGAGATATGGGATGGGCAATCCATTGGCTGCTTGAAGCTGAAGCCAATGGCAAGACTGAAGTTTGTCTTGGTCCCAAGTCGCGAAGTGTTGCCGGAAGAAGCTTTCTCTGATAGTGGACACCATGGACCCAGTGTCCACTAAGCAAGGAACTGTTACTCCCCCCATAACCATGTCCATGTGTGGACAAGCGCTGATTAGCTTAGCCTCTCTCCCATCCCCCAACGTGACAGGTGAGCCAGTAGCAGCTCCCCTCGAACTTTGGCTCCGCAGTTCGACGGGCGCTAGTTTCCCGAATGCTGAGCTGGATCCCGCCGAGAGGCTGGCCGAGAAGAAGCGGTCACTGAAGGTTGAGAAGGGACACGCTCTCCTCTACACTCCCTGGCGAAGTGGCCAGGCTGCTGACATCGCCGGCAGATGACTGGGCCACGATAAGAAGAAAGGTTACGCTGCTGATTGATCTGCAGCTGAGCAAGAGTGTCGGTGAGATGGTTAAGCTGTTCCTGTTGGAGCTTCAGCATTTGTTTCACCTCCTGCAGCTCCGAAGCCTGGCGTGGACTAGCTACGGAAGGAGCAGTCTGGACACCACACTGCAAGCCCATCAATGAAGGAACTGAGTGGCTTCGGCCCCGAACCCCCCCTGGCAATCCCTCTCGCTCCCACCTAATTGCCTCTGCCCTAGCATCCAGCAGAGAGACTGTAGGCTGCCTGCGTACTAATTGTTTTAATTCTCGACGGAGGGAACCATCAATGACGTTTTCAATAAACTGATCGCGCAACAACACATCTGCATTTGGCATCTCGCTTGGAGCGCTTTGTTTCACCGCAGACATCAAACTCATTAACGCGAGGGAGAACTCTTGGAGAGTCTCCCCATCTTGTTGTCGCCTCGAGAAAAACGCCTCCTGTAAGGCAACGTACGAGTCGGCGCAACCATACAACTCTCGCAAAACCACAATGATTTTAGCTGGGTCACCTCTGTCAGTGGTCGAGCGATATTTTATTTCTTCACGCGCCTCTCCCTCTAAATGGTCAAAAAGAAAGAATGCTTGATCGTATGTGGACAGGTGGCGAGCCCTCATGCAAGCCTGAGCTTCCTCAATCCACTCCTCTAGCCCTATACCTGATCTACCCCTAAACACTGGGCACTTCCTATCTCGGGGTACAAGGACCAGTCGCTCTGTTACAGGAGCGGTAGAAGTGGACGGTGCTGGAAGAGGTTCAGCAGGAATGGAAGGTGCAGCACTAGGACCAGGCACAGCCACAGCCTGTTCCTGCTGCAATCTATCATTCTCTGCCCTCAACTGTGCCACCAAATCCCTCAACTCTTGTAGCTCTCCCTCCATTACTACAGTTACGGCTAAACTGAACACTAGAGCCACGACTACCAAAAGAACACAATGGACTCACCGCTGGTTCGACTTAAGCTGCTACCCATTCACACACAAAAAGGCAATCTGAAAAGCAATAGGACAGAAAGAAAGAAAACATGGAACACACGTCTCCACCTCCACAGAGTTTATCCTGCCGACAACGCCAAGTTTGGGGCGACACGAGGGTTATTACCATGTTATGTACCAAATACCAACAACGCCACCTTGGGTTAGGGCCCAAGGACCCGTACTAAAGATCAATTATCTACGAAAAAGGACACTCAGGTTCGTTCACTCAGGGAGGGCAGGAGACAGAGTTCAATGTTCACATATACAAACTTTTATTATTTAAAAGTCCACAAGATTTGGCACTAAATGGAAAAAAGGAGAAAGGAGCCCAACTGGAGAAAGTGGGGGGTTCAGGCTGAGGCTTACCGGCTGGAGGAGGGGTTGTGATAGGGGAGATGACATCCAAAAAGAAAAAGGAGAACACCCCACTCACAGCAAAAAGGTGACGTGCACAAAGAAAATCTTGAACGGGGATCACACAACACACAAGGGGATCACCACCACCCAGGGGAACCACCACCACCAACACTGTCGGCCTTCAGCACTAGGGGAAGAGGAAAACACAATTAGGAGGGCCCACAGTTAAAGAAAAGAAAACAATATTTTATAATTTGTGCCAACAAACTATAGATAATAAACTGAAAAAAAATATTGAATTGATCAAAAATCAACCAACCAAGACAAGAAATCAAGAGTCTCTGGCCAGAGATCAACTCAAGAATTAACCATAACTATTTAAGTTTAACAAATAATAAAGAAAACTTTAATTGCAATCAACTCTCAAAATAAACAAATTACCCCAACAAAAACAATAAACACCCAAAATACTAGGAAATTACCAAAAGAAAATCAGCCATTAAACAGAAGATAAACAAATAAACAATAACACCAAACCTCGGCGGATTGCCTTTAAAACACGCACACACACACACACACACACACACGGTCAGTAGCAGGAAGCAGGTGGACCAAAGGCGGCCGACCGGGTCCAAACCGAGCCGTTGGCGCAGCGGCAGCAACACAGTACAGTGGCCAAACAGCGACCCACACCACCCGTCGGAGTAGGCAGCAAGCAGCAGCAGCAAGCAGCAGCAGCAACAACACAGTACAGTGGCCAAACAGCGACCCACACCAAGCCGTCAGAGTAGCGGCAGCAAGCAGCAGCAGCAAGCAGCAGCAGCAACAACACAGTGGCAGAACAGCGGCGAAGCAGCGGTAGTGACGTAGCAGTGGCCCAGGTGCCGTGATTGAGCAGCAGCGCTTACTTAGCTTAATTAGCTTTAGCATCCATTACTCCGGTATTAGTCCGGGGATATTAGCGTCCCATCCAAAGAGGGAGAGGGGTGAAGAAAATCACACAGCGGGGGAAGACAGCCACCATGCATGCAGCACACGACCAGCAGACTATTAGAGGAAGAGGAGCAGAAGGGGAGTTTAGCACCTAGCTACAGCAATAAACAGAAGTACGTCATAACTCACCAATGCTCCGGTCGGCAGCAGCAAACACACCAAATAATCGCCTCGACCGCAGTGGAAACGCCAGATCTATTAAAGAGTCACGGTTTGATTTACATGGAACACGGACTAATGTACACAAACAGCACGGCAACGTGCGCCTACCTGTGCTCAGATGCTAGTGGCGAGTACCACGACCCGGAAGTGGACGGGCCGAAGAGGCAGGAAGCGAGAGGTCAGGAGGAGGAGCACGACCTACTTTTATCCCCTCGGTCTGCGTAACGATTGGCTAATGAGCCAGAGGGGCGGTGGTGCAGCAAAACTAAGTTTGATATGGCAATGATGCCTCATATCACTACAGTTAGATACTGTACAGTAGTGTAATGTGATCACTGGCTAAGCATTCACTTTAACTTTTAATTGTTATCGGTCTGACAATTTTTGAGCTTTTTATTGTAATAAAAACATGTGTCTTTAAGCTGCATTAATATATTTTTGGTCACGAACAAAAATTGACAGTGATTACATATCACCTGTTTCACCAACAGTTGGCTACTTTCAGAGTGCCTTGGTAGCCAAATGGTTATGGCACATGCCACATGGTTGCCTGGCCTTCACTATGTCATTGGTTTGATTGTCTTCCAACAGACCATGGTTGCTTGTCTGCTTATTTCCTGTCTTCCTCTGCTGTCTAAAAAAATAGTTGGGTTAATACATTTTCATTGGCCCATCCCTCAATCCCCCAACCCACAGGACCCAAAGGATCCACTACAACGTCCCAGTGCTAGACGTCACAGGACAAAATGTTGATCGGTGTATGTAATTTACCATATTAAAGGCTGGCTATAAACATCTTTACAGGAACCTTCACCAAAGTTTGCTGTTTTAAACAACCCACATTAGTAATTATCCAATGTTAATATTAAATATAAGTTAATGCAGGTTTGAATGAAAAAAAAGTTGCTTATTCCAAAGTCATTGATTTCACGTTTTTATAAAGTTCAAGTTCTACTGTCACGTATATAAAAGCATGGAAATCTATGCAATGACATTCTTGTACCAAGGCAATGTCTATTTAGAAGGATAAACTTACAAAATAAAATGGTATATTTAAGATTCAACAGACATAAAGTATGAACCATATAGTATACACTACAATATACATAACATAAAAGATATCTTTGAAATATGGCTAATGAATTCCACTGAATGCATACAAGCAGGCTTTAGTATGCGTAGTTACATACTGTGTATAGTACACTCTATGATCTATCATCACTAATGTTATGCTGTAGTGTTTTCTTCAGTTTTTACATTTCAGCATTGTGGTAGTGCTGCTTACAGTGTAGTAAAGGGTAAAATGTGTTATTTGTTATTTTTAACAGTGTGATTCTGATTGTTTCTGTCAACACTAGCACCATCTGGATGGGCAGACAGTGGTTCACCTAATACAACAATTACAAAACAATTGTCCCGTGTGTACTTTGATTAAATCTCAAGATAATCTCAACATTTTCAGTGTTGTATATGCACTGAAATGCACCAATAACAAAAGTTATGTTTTGTTGTTCTCAGTCTTTGAGATTACCCATTTGTTGATAATTTATTGTTATATTTTCTGTTTTGTGTTTAGCTAGTCCACAAAAAGAGAAAGAAAAAAGTCAATGGTGACATGTCGACAATTAAATCTGAGTTTCCTGCAGTATAGACTAACTTTCAATTGTGTTTATTGGCCTCCCAAATGACATTTTATGTCTTTTTATTTTCCTGCAGAGGTAATTAGAGTAATGAGGAACATTGCTGTTTAACAGGAGCAGGCCACACAACTGTTCTTGGGCAGACAACCACTGCTGCATTGAAATGTGTTGATGGCTGAATTGTAAACGCTGGACTGGCAAGCAAGCAGAGGAATTTTAACAGAAGCAAAGACAGAGCGAAAAGAGAAGTGGGGGGGTGGTAATCATTGGGAGAGGAATGTGCTATCCACAGGGGCTCCTGCTAATTGCCTCGCTCATGAGTTTATGGGACGTGTTAGTCGGCTACTGGATCTGGATCCAGCTCTGCCGCCTCAGGGGTGTTGGCATCTCGGCTCACCAGACGACAGCTCAGTTTGACATGGACTTTTTTTCCCCCTTCCTCCCAGCAATTGCAGCTTGCCTCCCCTAGAGGTTTTCCCCCATCAGAAGTGGCCTAGCTGTGATGGATTGGCATCCTGTGAGTGTCAAACTGCTTTATGGCTCTTTAATGAGGCGATCAGGCAGAGGGAGCTGCCACTGCCACTATTGGTGCTTAAATAGGAAATCAAAACAGGTGAAGTTTCATTATAGCTGCTACTGTTAGCATCAGCCTCCAGTGACCAAAATACTCCTACGTAAAAACAAACACACACATTTTCATTGAGAGTTAAAATTGAAGTATTTCCATATTTCAGCTTGCCTTGGGTCAAACGTTTATATTTTATGTAATGCACATTCTCAGAGGATTCATGGGAATAAAAAATTTTTCTCCCGTTTTAATGTGAGTAATGACTTTCTAGAACTGCAGTTCTATGAGCGTAATCACAAAACCTTGACAGAGATTGCATTATTTTTTATTTCCATTCAAATAAAGGCCCATATTGTATGTTTTGCATAAATTAAAGATAAGGCTATGGCACACACATGCAGAAAGCAGATGTCTTCCTGTCTTCAATATTGCATTATTTCTGGAATTACATCATTAGTGAAACACCACAGAACAGCCAGCAGATAGCTTCATTAAATAATGATGTTACAGCTCGCAACAATCTGTTGGTTTAAAGTATTCTGCATCGACGGAACACCCACCCACACGTACAGTCTGGATATGTGCACACACACACCTACCCTTTCCAGACATACATGTCTGCACACAGCCAGCCCAGTAGCCACACACACTCAAACACACACAAACACTCCAAACGGGAGCAATGTGAACCCTGTTGACAAAGAAATACTCCAATTACGCATAAAAGAAGATACAGAAGCAAGCAATTACTCAAACTGTGCCAGCTGTCACAACAGTAATATGGCTGTGCATATGCTGTATTCCATCAATCAAGAAGCTGCCACATGTTTGCCGCAGCACAGAGCTGTAGTCTAGTGACTGGCGAAAATAATCTACCCTGACAAAATTAGTCACAACTGGAAAGCAAAAAATAGGTCTGTTTATTGCAAACAACAAATCCCACTAGATTTTATGAGTGTATTTCAATTATTTCTGTTTGGCTGGGATAACAATCTAGCAAACATTAGTAATAGTTAAAGATACAATATGTAACATGTCTGCACTAAAGTGTTTTGTTATATAAATTGTTGAGTTGTGTACTCACATTATCCTAAATGCTTCCAACAATGTTTAAACCAAGAGATATCCACGTTTACCAAATGTAATGGTGTGTCATTTGGTCACCTGTTGCTATAACTTCCAGGAGAGAGTCAGAAAGTGAGGGAGGAAGTCAGCTAAAGGGACCAAACATAATGTGAATAAAACTCAAACATTATCTCATCTATTTACATTTGTGCTGAGTCACATCACATGGAGTTTCATCGGCAGTGGTGGTTGTTTAATGGTGTGTTCACAGTTCACCTCCAGCGAAGAGGATTTTTGCCTCGCGCTGAGTTTGGCCATAGGATCATTTGTGTTTATTCGCGTCACTCGTGCAACTGTTTATTTGCCCCAAACAGCCAGAATACCCTTATGTACATTAGCCATAAGACAGCAAGCAATGGCACGTCATCGAGGGTGTGTGTGTCTGTTTGTTTCAATTCAGATCAACCTCTCACTTTAGTCAGCAGACTCTGGTTTCTATTTCCCCCATCCTCCTCTCTGCAACGTTACATTGATGTAGTAATGTACATTCCCCTTCCAGCTCCGGTTACATTACAGTACATAAACAGCTGACAATGGAGGCCAGTCAGGGTTTGAAGATAAATCCAACTTTAATTCCAAAAGTTAAAAAAGCAACCTCTGAGCTCTCTTCTCGTTGGTTAAAGGGCTCCATATCAGAGCAGAATCCAATGTGATTCGTTTATTCCTCCAGGGGTTTTGCTCTGCACCAAAGTCTCTCCTCCAGAGTTGGCCGGCTCAGAGCAGCTGGCCAACCCCTAGGACATATGTACATTACATTCATTTAACATTACATTGTGCAAATTAGTCAAGTCACAAACATGAAGTAGTGTCAGAAGTCCAAAACCATGTAAAAACACAACCAACTTCGTCACCAGTTTGTTTCTGTTTTTTTTTTTTACACATTTGGTTATTTATCAGTCAGCACTGTTGGGCAGTAGTACAGGATTTGATTTCTTGCTTTTTGAAACTTTATATAGCCAATGGTGGATGATGATTATTGTTGCAAGTATTGAATCTGTGAATTGAAATCTTTCATAATGTAATACTCAATATTGTGCGACTCTGATGCCTCAGTTTCATCTAGTTACACTTATGCATTCTAATATGGCATTATGTGCTAACCTCGTCAATACAAATTGGTGTGCAAATATTATTTTTATTGTATTTAATATGCTATAAATGTCCACCAAAGAATTATGCAGCTGGCTGTGGATGATACAATACATAAACTGCAGCTCCATAACCACCATTATCTCATTTCTAGTCCACTTTATTTATCCAGTATGGGGGAAATTAAAACAACATATTGAGAGTGATACCATAAATATGCGTTTGGGTCGAATTCCTTAACACAGAGACCTCTTAATGTCGCTGCTTGTTTTATTTTTTTGGAGACTGAGGCAAAACAGTGAGCTCCGCATTGTCTTGTATCTCCATTGCTCCACAGAGGGTGAACATTCAGAGTTTTTTGATTGGAAATTCTTGCTCCTCTTTTGAAAAAAATGTGTCCCAGGAATGGCTTGCAAACAGAACCAATTTCATGCTGCTTTAACACTTAGAAAACCATTTTAATTCAGGACCACAAAGTTTATCCAAGACTGCTTCTGTCAGATGAAGACCATTACGAGTCTGGGATTAAATCAATAATACATGGTATCGACATGAAACTCAGTGTATTCCTTAAACACAAACAGTGTACAGATTCAGCATCTCCCTCTGAGGCTTACCAAACTGACGGCTTTGCTGATGTTTGAATCGTATAATTGCACCTCTGAGAATTCTCTTCTGCACGATACATTGCTACACCAGTACTACACCAGTATAGGTATATGCTCAGTACATTAAATACTAAGTTGATAGTCCAGTATCCCTTTCTCAGATGTTCTATTAGAGTCTTTAACATATGTGATAACCAGACAAACAATTAATTTTTGTCCTTTTTAAACCATGACCACAGTCCTTCTCCGACTTTAGCCAAGTGTTAATGACAATGGACACGTTTTAGTATTTGATAACACCTTTTTTGATATTTATTCCACTGGGTTTAAAGCATGTTATATGTTGCAGTCTGGGAACAAATGTATGTACACTAATGAAGAATTGACCCTACTTCTCACTTGATTTATTACCTCATTAAAGAGTTTCCTAGTGGTCTCAATTGCTAGTTTCAAATCTTCGTCAATATAGCATAATGTCTTTCTGCAAATTATGGTCCCATTTTTTTTTTTTTTTTTCAGAATGACAGGTCCTTAGGTTCTCAATCCCATCCAATCAGGATATCCTCCCCAGCTCCACCCTCTCATCCAAATGTGGTCACTTTTGGCACCATATTACCATGGCGGTGATTGCTGTAATGCCTAAAATGGAAGTCCACAAACCAAAGGATAACATCCATTGGTTTTGCACTTCGGTGGACCACACATTTAAGGAGTTCAGTCTGATCACTGCTTGCCTGATTTCAAACCGTTTGACTTGCTGCCCATATCTCTAAGTTTGTTTTTAGAGGTTGTAATAGGTCTGGGGATCTGCTTTTTCACATCTGTTTCTTCAGTTTGGCAAATAGCCAAGCCAATCAGAACAAAGTAGGTAAAACTAAACTACTCATAGCAACCACTAACACTTCAGTGTTTACTGAAAACAATGTTGATGGAACAAACACTACATACTGCTGATTCATAAGGCCAAAATAACACTCCCTTTCAAAACAAAGAACGGCTTGCATTAAGACACTGTCAGACTGAATCATGAAGGAAAATGAAATCGCAGTTTAGTTTGATTATTAAACTAAACACTCTCTTGATGTGTTTGACCAGGATTTGGTCAGAAAGTAATAAATAAAACTTGAGAGCTACCTACCTTTGTCATTATATTCTGATTTTCACATCCCTCTGAAGTTTGTGGATGTGCACACAATTATCCTTGCAAAATCACATACTTAGTTCCCATGATTTCAGTATGCCATTTACTGTAACAAAGTTTTTTGCCTAATGTTAACCATACCTTACCATGTGCTGGTATTGTCGGAGAAAAATGCGTAAAAAATAAAAAGTTTTGCATAATCCATTACCAACATTTTGCTTGGTGACAAGGCTAAGTTGGCGGGCTGAGTTATGTCTTCCCCATGTATACTGTGGATCCCAGCACACAAGTGTAAACAATAATATTTTTTTCTGCAAAAACTTCTCCCATTGAAGCTGAGGTTTGGGTGGTGCCATTTTCAGCGTAACACTGCTTTATATGCAAAGCAAACCCATAACCTCCACCATAGTGACTCTGACACTTAGTCTGTCACTCGACAGAATAGCCTCCCTAAAAAGCACAGCAAGTGGTGATTATGTAAGGTGGTGAGTGGTTTTCAAATGAATCATATCCTGCAGACTGGCCCTATGGAACAAATTCAATCTCCCCACTCTACCATGGAACCTGTGCACTTAAACTCATTTTAAGCATCCTGATTGCTATTTGTCCATACTTTAGATTCTAATCCCTCTGCATGACTGACTGTTTCCCAGGATAATGATTTATGTCAACATTGTTCATTTGTAAAAGCCAAAATTGAATAATAAAAAAAAAATCTCCAATAGGTCATATAAAGAGGGACACCATGTTTTCAAATGTGATGCCTAAAGTAAAGAACAACACAAAGCATTAACTGTTTTTTAAACAATTTACTATATATTTACTACATATCAACATTTAAGATCAATTATTAACAGTAGTTTGTCAGAAAATTCCTGTCACCAGGTTCACTTAGTGGAATTTTCTCTACTGAACAGACTATCAGCTGATAGAGGACACAAGATGTTTTTAGAAGGGCCAGATTTGATAAAGTAAGGGGTCCGGTCATTTTCAAAGTTTGTAAAGTTAGGAATTTAAATATGTTAGCTTTTTTTCTCAACTTTATTAGTTTTCACAATTGAGAAATAAACATTTTATATATAAAAAGACAAAAAAAAAACAATGTACCTTTTTAATCTCAGAAGTAGGTTGTCAGTTTGATACTCTAACTACTACTACTACTAACAAACTTATCAGAGGGCTGAAATGTGGTTGTTAAAGGGCTGTCACGTGACCTGACTATGTAACTTTCTATAAATCACCAAGTTTTCACGCTATTCGCTGATGTGGCTGAAAGCTCAAGAAAATGTTCCGTTAGCAGACTTTGAGCAACACACCAAACTACTTCATGTTACATTACTTTTATCATTGCTACTGTGTGATAAGCCTTGATGCGTTATTTTTTTGTTTCTTTGTTTGCTGAAAAATGTTATTTATTTTGTAAATGTAACAACTAAATCATAGATTACATCTTTTTGATCGTTATTTGTTGGAAGAGTGAGCACAGTAATTGTTCAAGAAGCCTGCTGTTTCTTCTATTCCAGTGTCAGTAGGAAAGATTGCATTTAAATTATCTCATCTTTATAATAAAGAATGTTAATCTCTGAACCAAATTTAGACTTTATTTAAATGGTTTGTTGAGTGTACTTTTCATATTGCCAATGAGCAGTTTGGACTAATGATTCTGCTCCATTATTACTGATATAAAGCAGTAATGGCTTTGCTGGAATACTTTATGCAAGTTAAATTCTATATATTGGACAATGGCTCTGCAGCGCCGTGTTATTACTGAGATGAGCCCTCCAACTTTGCTCGTTTCCATCCAAATGTCAGCTTTGATTAATCACCTCAGTGAGAGCCCTCCACCATCTCATGCATCTGCCAAGACCCAGCACACCACACAGCACACCAGCAGACTCTCAAATAGGGCCCTGTCCACTGGCAGACTCAGGATTGAGAAATTACAGTATGCGCTTCAGTACAGCGAGAGGATATTGGAAGAATGTCACCAGAGTTTCATCAAATTAAATCATTTCTGAGATGATATCAAACGATTTGGTAGTCTAAATTGAATTAGTAGAAGTCATGGTATTTCCTCACATTGATTGACATTTCCGTCATATGTCATGTCCCAATAAATGTTTATCATCTTTCAATCAAATTACAAATTGAAAATCGACATTATCACAGGTTATTTTTCTGACTGCTCTGGTGAAAGCGCTTTGATTGAGGACATCTTGACAGTTAAATGCAAAATTGGTGGGAATAAAGTCAATAAAGTTTCTGAAATTAAATCCGATGCAAGCTTCCATAATAGTTTTATTAAGCAAAATAAATTGCATGCAATGCAAAAGTGATAAACCATATCAGTGAGGTAAGAGTTTATCTGTCAAACTTGTCTTTAAAAAATGATTTGTTTTTAAATCATTTATAATAATTGTGCTTATTACTGATGACTGATAGGGGAACAGATTAACATCTTCCAATTATGCAGTGCAGGTGCTGATTTATGAAATATTATCTAATTATGATAAAGAAAGTTATTAATAAACTTCAGACAAAGCTTGGTGTCAAAAACAAAAATACAGATATCAGGAGCAAACTTTCCCAACCAGAGTTAAATCTGGGCAACCTTTCAATGCTTTAATGCTTATTTTGTTGTGTTCTTGTTTTGTTTTTTTATGGTGGAATTTAGTATTATTATTATTATTATTGGTGCCTGAAACAATAACACTATGAGCTGAAGAAAATACAACTTGACGTTGCAGCTTGACCTCAGTTTGTGCTGCCTTTATGCTTTAATTGCGTATTCCTATTGACTCTGTATGTAAAGCCTCTAAATTTTGCTTTGTGTTATATCTGAACACACCGTTTGACAATCCTCTATTTCATACTGGCACACTGTAATTATACTCTTCTTATTTACCTTCGTGTATGTGTAGATCATATTGCTACACACCATGTGTGTCTTAAATTTTTGTGTGCAGTTATCATTTAAAATTATCCTCCTTGGTCATATCTGTAAGGGGAAGGAGAATAAAGTATATATGGTCTTAAATATACTGTATATATATATATATATTTGTCTTGTTTTATCTATCATTCAATCACTGTTCACCTTCTACTTTTGACTGTTGTAAGAAGTACATTTCCCCGGTGAGGGATCAATAAAGTCTTATCTTATATCACACTATCTGTCCCCATTATAACGCTAAGCCTCTCATAGAAAACACATCAGCGTTTATATTTACAGTGTTAAATTTACAGATTCTTGAGGCAAAAAAAATTCAAGGTAAATAACTGTGCTCAACTGTAAGTTTGTTGTAAAAAAAAAGTTTGTATTTTATCTCAAAACTTTTGAATTTCAAGTCTAAATGAGATTCAGTCGGTTCTGAATTAAATGATGTACTCTCATCTCCAGAAAAATCTCTGTGGAGCATCCGCCACTCTCCCTGGTCATTCTCTGCAGGTGTGTACCGGTAATGTTAAAGAATATACAAATATAGTGTGGTAATCACAACTATGGGGGATGGAGTGGGCCTTATACATTGAAAGGTAATTGTCGGGCAAATTATTGTTGGCTAACAGATGGTGCAATAGTTTAGTAGCTGATGAAGAAAATCTCCTGGCAAAGTTCCTGGATTGTTCATTTTTTGAAAATTACTGAATATCTCAGCCACACAAATTTTGCGGATGTTTTTCACCAGTCTGAATGATAAAGCCATTAAAATAGATGGAGTACACAAAATTGGAATACTAATGAAACTGTGGTTAACATCAGTGTGGTGGAAACACAAACACTTGCACGTGCGTAAATGCTAAATACTTTAGATTTACCTCAGCAACATCCCAGCGTATTTCAAGGTGTGTGTGTGTGTGTGCGTGTGTGTATGTGTGTGTGTGTGTGTGTGTGTGAATAACAGCAGAGAATTAATCGTCTGTCTTTTTCTGCATTAACAAAAAACAATTCTTCCTTTAGCTTTATCGCTTATGATGAAAGACCAGTGAACATACAGTTCCTTTGAGTTAGCGGTTCATTTATTTCTCTGGTATATGGCCACCTTATACATAGCACTGAATATATATGGGGATATTTCACAGATATTTGACCTAAGCTGTGTGTGTGTGTGTGTGTGTGTGTGTGTGTGTGTGTGTGTGTGTGTGTGTGTGTGTGTGCGCGTATAGGCTGACATGAAGACCACCACAGTAACAATGAGCAACAGTGAACACATTGACCTGAACTGGAACAACTAAGGATTATTTTATTGTTCTGTCATGAATGCCATGCAGTATTATATGAACACTTAATGAAGGCACAGCACAAAGTGTGCAGCCACTGCTGTGTGACTATTAAAGGCAAATTCAACCTTACTTTGATAGTCTGTCCATTATTTCAATCACTTATGAAAACGTCTCACCATTAGAAAAATCAGAGCAATATTCATTCATTTAAAATGACCTATTTCTAACAGTTTCCTCTGCTCTTGTGAATAATCACGTCTGCCGCTCAGTGGTAAAGAAGGAAGTAACATCGTATTATGTGACTTCCAACAAACCGAAGTTTAAGTATTCTCCTTTACCATCAATCATGGTTGGTATAAGTGAAGGAAACAGTGTTTTTGGCCAAACAATTTGCTTTAATTGCCGAATCTTAAACAAACATTGATCTCTGCATCTCATGGCTGCAGAGCAAGGTAAGATACAAGATCAGCAGATACGGTCCAACGTTGGCATTCATTTGAAGTCAATGTTTCGAAAAACCTGGCAGATTTAAATCCCAATATTCACTCTTCTTTTTAGCTCTGTTTTAGTCTGGGGGAAAAATCCGGCTCTTCAAGAATTGGTTGGTAAGATGTAGAAGAAGCAGGAGAAACCAGAAAAAGCAGACTAGATTTGAAAGAATCTTGCAGACCAAATCCCACCCACTCCTTTCAGGCCTCCCTCCAAAAGAACATGGACACGCGCCACCTGACTACAGTGACACCAAATGCCCTGAGCTCTTAGAGCTGGCTGGATGGGTATGCTATGTGCTAATGGCAAGTTGGCTACATTCAATAAGCTCATACATTTGTTTTTAAAATATATAACTTAACAACACTATTAAATGTCACAATCACAAACACAAGCAAAATAGCTGTCAATGTACCTCAGTTTTAAAAGGCTACCTGGCACCTGGTTACTGCTCTGTGGGTGTGTGCTTCTGTTAACGTTACTGAGTTGGTTAGTGTGCGAGAGTGTGTTGCTCACTCTCACTCTTTGCCTCAGGGGCTGTTGTCATTGTTGTCATCGCTAATACTGATGTGTTGGTTGTGAATGAGCCGGTTCTACGAGCCTGCTCTTTTAAGTGAAAGATGGGAGCCTGCTCCTGTCTGAGAGCTGTCTTTTTTTCTACTGAATTAATACAAGACAGAAAAATAGGGAGATGAACATGTGCAAAGTAAGTTCCTGATACGTCTGACTTCAGTAAAATTAAGAACAAGTTCAATATAAATAAAATGTGTTTGATGTTTTTACATTATTTAAGGTTTTATACCAATCATAATGCAGAATTTCAGTATTCTGGAAATTAAAAGGTTAAGTATAATTACACTGATTATTTTAATTGATATGTGCCCACATTATCATCATAGGTCAACATATTGCAAAATTAGTCTAAATTATAAGAGCCAAAAGTGGTTCTTTATGCTGAGCTGAGCCAAATGATCTGGCTCACTGAAGAGCCGAAAATCACGCCATCACTAATCTCTAACCATATCCAACTGCCTCATGTCTCATTCACATCTAAGAAAACACTTAACATAATCATAATTAAAGTAAACAATGCACACGGTTATAGTGCTATTAAACTAGCATGTTAGTATTGGGCAATTCTGGCAGCACTGTCCTGCCATTCTTGTGCGGCTAGCTGGCTAATAGCTTTAGCAATAAATCTACCCACTATTCAGGTCATGTGCGGGCAGAGTGCGTGCGGGCAAGCAGTCTGTCCAATCATTTCATTTAGCCTGAACGACATGATTGGATTGGCTGATTAGAGGCCTGCTACAGCCACAGACACCGGGTTGTTTCCCTTATATGTCAGCGCATTTTAATAATTGATTACTGTTGTTGATGAAGGATCTCAGTCATCCAGGTCATTCTAAGTGCTGTTTCATAGGCAACTGGACTTGTTTCAGTTTCAGTTATAGTTTCTTGATGACGTTTCAGCTCTCATCCAAGAGGACTGGAGAACTGAAGAAGCCTCTGGGATGAGAGTTGAAACGTCCTCAAGACACTGAAACAAGTCCAGTTGCCTACAATATAGCACTCAGAATTGATTACTGTTGATTGTTAAGAGATTTTCTACTTACCAACCATGGCTTTAAGTGGCTAAATGCTCCCCTATGTTTGGTGCTGGGCACATAGTGCACACTGGATTGATCAGAGCTTTTACACAAAAAAAAAGCTGCCTTTTGCATCAGGATGCAACATTTGTTACAACTGAACCAAGACAGAACCAAAAGTCAGTCAGTCATCACTACGAGAGATCCTTTTTCTTTTTACATATAGTCAAGAAAGACTAACATACTAAGATTTAAGACTTTAACCACAGAGGTGAACATTGAATATTAGTTGAGTACTAGAGCTAGCAGAGATATTCACCTGCTCAATTGCTGACAAATTGGACCATGGTGACACTTTAGCTCTGCATGGAGCATCAGCACACAATTAATAAGTCCAGCTTTCAGACCACTTATTTTGAATCGAAAGGTACGTTTGGTATTGCAGAGCTACTTCCTGGTTCAAATTTCCCCTGCAGTGCTTACCATAGTCGTGTGTGCATGCCATACTGAAATTCAGTGGATGATTTGAAATGGCCATTTGGGGAGCATTCCACTTCATTTTCCCTTTCAAATAAGTGTTTTACATAACTGGAATAAAACCACTTAAACACTTTTTGTTTCCAATGCCATACCCATGTGTGCCCTGTGTAGTGGTCTCACTGTACCACTACATCCCAGCAATTAGTCTGGTGAGAAAAGTGTTATCGTGACATAGAGGAATGATAGCAAATGTAAGACCCGGGCTGTTTAACAACAGAACTTTTCTCTTTGATAAGTACTTGCTCAGGTGCTGTGGCCCTGATGCCATGATAAAAACCTTTCAAACAGCTCCGAAGAGCACTAGAAGCTACTTTTTAATTACAATAACAAAAAGATACACCCCCATGCGTACGTTTGGCTTATCACTTCTTTAAGCCTCTGTGATGTTGAAAATGCCTTTAAGACTTAATGGACTGTGGTGGTAAAGAGCTTTAAAATGATCCATTAATGGAAAAGCAAAGACATTTTGTCTCCTTCTATCAAATGTGACACTGCTTGCAGCAACAGAGTAATTCTTGAAAAGACATTCAAATACATCATGTCAAGGAAGAGAGGTCTGAAGTTTTGTACTGTTTGTTTTTTGTTTTTTTTCCCCTATGCATGTTCTGCTTTATCTAAAGTTTGCTTTTCAGAACTCAGAGTACTGTATGGTGAAAAGAGATGGGGCATCTCTCTTCAAAATAAGAGGCCGTTTCCATCAACCTCTGACACAGAGGAATCTGAGCACTAAAGGAACATCTGTTGATGCTGTGTGACTGCGCATTCATGTCCCAGTCCTCTCTGCACTGATAGTCCCAAAATACATCAGAAACTCTCAGAGGCCCAGATCAATCAAGCCCACCAAAGTGCCCGAATGTTTGACACATCCCCATCCAGCCCTGCTTTTCTAACAGCGTTCCAGCTGAGCAGCATGTAAATGTTTAAAGCCCCCACATCTTAAATATCTGCAGCAATTCCAATTTTATGATCTGAAGATGTTGTTAAACCTCTCAATTAGCTTCTAATTAAGGCTCCTCTGAAGCGGCTGAGGCAGGATGGAGAAGTAGGTCAACCAAAAAGCATCACAGCCTGGTCAGATTCAGTGGCTGCGACAATGAAACTGAAACGTGTAGGTTTTATTCTGAAAGACAACAGGCTAACTAAAAGGCTGCAAGACAGGCGCAGAGCTGGACTAGTTGCTGTTGAAAAGGAGGTAATATTATCTGGCTTTGTAAGTTATATGTCTTGTGTTGTTGCACTTTCATGATGTGTGGCTGTGGAAGAAATGATGTCACCTCCATAGGTTTTTTGATCGTAAGGCAAGGCAGCCCATTTCGAGCAAGGTTTTGCTGGTAGTGTGTTATAGCCTGGTGCTATTGTCTCCGGTTCATGTTACATTAGCTGGGTTTGCTGTTACTGATCTTAGTTGTGTGAAAACTTTTACTACCGTTAGACATACATTTTCAAGACATAAAATCGTTATGACATGCCGAGTTTTGTAATATGTTGCATCCTTATGCAAAAGGCAGCTGATTTTAGTGAAAAAGCTCTGATAAATCGACTGTACTGTACGCTATGTGCCAAAAAACTTGTTATGATGTGCTGAGTTTTGTTCATATGCTTGGGCTTTGGGGTGCCAAATTGCACAAAATATGAATTACTACATAATGTTGCTTTAATGAAGACACTCATCAGAGGATGTGAGAATGATGAAATTCCCCCTCCATTAATTGTGAAATTCCTCAGAGTACTTTTAATTAGTAATCAGTTGAAAGATGAGGTTTTCTGTATATATTTTTTTGTAATTAAATTATATGATAATACTTCAACATATATTTCTAAAACGGTAAAGAAAATATTCTACATCTAAATTGTAGTTGTTTTTTTTTTTTGGTTTATTTGGGTTTTACTGTGCATACCCACACCCCGCTATGCAGCTTCAACCAGCATGTCCTTTCACTGAGAACACTGCAACACAATTCTCTTGTCTCTCATTCAACTGGTTGCCACATTGTCTTTTGTGCATTTTGACAGCTGTGAAAAGAACAAAATTTGAATTTTCCCTTGAGCAGCAGTGTGGCATGAATACACAGTCACAAACAGTGTGTCGAGAAAACTGGGATTTCTGTAATGGCTACATCTGTACTGTCAGCCCTTGTATTGAGAATGAGAAAGCATCAATAATCATGTTTTCTATTTTTGTGGCATGTGGTGGGGGGTGCTCTCTCTTCTGTTTGTGCAGACTGTCTTCTCAGAAAAGAGGGACCAGCGCTGTGGGATCTATTGCAATCTGCTCTTGCCACATTTCAGATCATATAATGTGACAGGGCAAACATCTCGCTGCAGTCTGCACACCAATATGCACAGCCTCGGATAACAATGTCCTCGGTGAAATGTCAGAATATTATAGAAAGATACATTGCAGGTCATGGTAAAGTAGTGGCCTCTTTTTTTCTGAGTGGAATGTATATATCATGCTGTGATAAGTGGTCTGACTCTCATAAATCATTCCCTACATTATTCTCCTTGGAGACTGGCAGTGGGTGATTCTCTTACGCTAATACATACACACACCCACCCACACATACATACAAACAAACACACACAGCTGAAAGCTGAATTGATAGGTGGTTGCTTATAACATTGAAATTTACAAGTTGTGGTGTATTCCAGAACTGGATTCAAGAATAAAGCACCTGTATAAAGCTCAACAGTGAGGTTCCTGAATTGTAAATCCCAGTCATATCCTGAGTCCAGAATATTGATTATTAGCCATATGTCCTAACTCTCCAATATAGACTCAGCATGAGCTTTGAGATTGTGAAAGGATAGTTAATGCTCCTGTAGAAGTCCGTATTATATCAAAATCTTTTTTTTTTCTGCAATGTCATGGAGAAATACTACACTACCCACAATCCTGAATTGATGTTTGTTGCACCTGTAAAAGTCACGTTTGTTAGTGAGTTACCGCCGCCACAATTAGATCATGTACTTTACATTTACCACAGAGCAACCATGATTTCCTTTTTTCTGACATGCTGCTCTTTTTTTAAGAGATGAAGAAAAGGTCCAAATGGATCAAAATAACTACAAGCCAGGCCATGCATTTGGGAGTCGGGAGTTGTTGGAAAGGAATCATTAGCATTGGTTTAACTTACCTAAGTGGCATACTAATGTCACTTACGTAATGTGACAGGACTTAGCTTCAGGAAATGTGTGTGACTTAGTGTGTTTTTTGTGCCTAAATCTCACACAAGTCATGATATGTGAATGTTTTTCAGCAGCTTTATTTTGAAAGTGTAATCTAACCTTGCATGTTATGTATAATTGCTCACTTGACCGCAGAGCCATTCACATGCAAAACAGAAGCTAGAGGGTTAAATAAAGCATCATAGTTTAAGCTGAAGGCCATTAAACAAGCTGCTGCAGACAATTACATGTTGGTTTGTTGGTTTTTTTCTTTTTATCTAAATAATAGGATGTTCTCAATCTTTATTCAGTATGGCAGTGCTGTTGTGTGGATGCAGCGGCTTTGCTCTCACTATGCTATTGATTTATATATTTTTTTTTTTTTCTGTTCTTTGTTAGGATATTTGCCACATAGTCATACAAACAAAATTCCCCATGTGTCTACTTTGCTGTACTTGCTGAGGAAAAATACTCATTCACCTGAACATTCTGGTTAGAAGGGCAGAGACAAGGAAACAGAGCCCAATGCCACATATTTGGTCTGGATGAATTGTTGCAGCTGAAAAAAGGACAGCAGGTTTAACTCAGAGCCCTGTTTGTGTTCCCCAGGTGGTGTTTTTACCAGGTGGCATTCGTGTGTGTGTGTGTGTGAGAGAGAGTGAAACAGAGCAGGAGAGAGTATCAGCAACAGGGTTTGTGTTGGTGTACTGTGCATACTCGGAAAAAAAAACAACAACAACAATAACAAAAAAAAACTTCTGCTCCAAAATTTGTAAAAAGATTTTCCCATGTTTTCTTAATTCTGTCTTTGTCTCTTCATAGTTTTTGTTATTGGTTTTAATTATACTCACCAGTCCATGTCTGAGATGTGGGGGAAAAAATGGAGGCAAATTTGTTTGACTTGACAGACTCACTAATGTTCCTGTTGTAGTTGTGTTGCCACATATTTTTGTCTATTAACACAGTAACTAAGTGGCCATAAGTATGCAACATTTCATTATGTGTCGGTATAGCTCAAGTGCAACTTTAATACACTAAGCAGTGTTGGGCAAGTTACTTCAGACATGTGATATAGCCTATTGCATATTACTAGTGACTATCATTAGAAAAAACTAGTTACTTAACAGTATTGCTGTCTCTGCAGAGTAATGGGTTACACTATTTTTGTGTTACTTTCACCAAATAACAGCAGATGTACGACTAGGAATTTTAAAATGGTTAACCTGGTCTCTATTGACTAAAGAACCTCTCCCTGTCATTTCTGACTCATTGTTTATCATCAGTTTTCTAATGTTCTTCATTCAGCTGCATTAAGACAACTGGAGAAAAAAAACAACAAAAAACACCTCATTACAAAAACCTGCTACCTGTCTGACTGGCCCCTAAAGCAGTCTGTGAGTTGGGACTTCGTATCATGAGACAAACATGAAATAGTTTGGCTCCCATGCAACCCAACTACCCACTACCACACTGTTGGAGAGCGAAAAATGATTGGCTACAATCATGGGTTATTGATTTGTTGATAGCCAATAACGGCTTTTTTCCAATGGCAGCAAAGATACACTGGCCTTCCAAACTGGGAGCACCTGCAATACTCCAGGGGCTGTCCTGGGGTTTAAATTAAACCCAAAAAGGTGGGGACACGTTCATGTTGCAGGTAGCAACAAAACGAAAACAACAACACCGGGCAGGAAGAAGAGAAGATATTTCTCCTGCTGAAAGAGGTTCTGTTTTTTTTATTTTTTGGTGGTCGAACAGAGTTGGCAGACAGTGAGCAATGAACTTCACAGGACAATATTCACAACTTGGATTCATTTTATGAAAACCCTGTTTGAGTCTTTTGATCTGTGGAACATTACAGGCAAAAGGAATATAAATTATATAAATTATCGAGCAATGGACACAAATTTATGACTGCTTCAGAGGCAGGGACTCACCACTTTTTTTTCCATCTGCTTTGCTTACCATGTCAGCAAATCTGAATTATTCCTAAATTTGTATGGTTTCCATTACTGAACAACTGCACTTTGGAGAATCTAACAGATTTAATTACTGTAACGCATTACTTTAGTAGTGCATTACCCCCCAACACTGGTACTAAGTACAGTTTGAGTGATTTCAATCTATTTCCTTTCAAGCAACTGGCTGACAACACACTGTGGCAAATGAGTCGAGGCCACCACCTTTCATTCATTTCAACAAGCTGTGGCAAATCACTTACTGTAGGACTGTATGACAGCTGTGTCTAAAGCAAAGGGCAGGCAATACATTTAAAAATGAGTGAACTTTGATCCAGAGGTGGTGGAAAGTCGCTGTGTGGCTACCAATCACATCTTTTTTTACCACCTAATAGTTTTTCCCTTCTCTTTTGTACCTTGTTGAGCAGAAGAGACTCTTTTACCGGCCTGTTAAACATCCCAAAGTGCTTAGTCATCACAACATGACTTAATAAAAGGTCCACAGTATATTATTTAAGTCAGAAATGGAATATAATATTTATGATTATGTTTTCAGAACTGAATAATCACCTTATTTTGTAAAGAGGGCTTTTTTTTGTTTGTTTTGTTTTGTTACCTCTGCCAAGAAGATTCTTTTTGTTCCCCTGATGGAGGATGGATCTTGGCTCAGAAAAGACCCCATTAATATTTTGGTGCAGGTTCGGCTAAGGGGTGGATGCAGGAATTTATCCTCACTTTCTTTAACATTGCGTAATAGGGCGTTATTCGACATTTTTGTTAATTTCTCAGAGAATGATGCATGGATCTTTATGAAAAAAAACAGGCGTAGTTGTTAAGTTGTCTGGTATCTATGAGTGAGTACAATTTGATGTGGATCCTAATAAAAATCTATTTTAGATGCCACTAAATGATATTGACTCAACATTTTAAAACATGTATTGCTCAATTTAAAGAGGTCATAATATGCTTTTTGTGTTTTTGCCTTTCCTTTATTGTGTTATGTAGTATTTATGTGCATGTAAAAGGTCTGCAAAGTGAAAAAGCCCAAAGTCCACGCCATATTGCCAGATTGAACAAAGGCGAGATGTCTCACTCTGTAGCTATAACGGAGACACAGTGTGAAAATGGCTGCTGTAGCAATGCACCGTATCAGAAATATAATGTGTTTTTTTTAAATAAAAGCATTTATACCTGTTCTACTAGAGTCCCCCAAATAAAAGTATGAACCAGAAAATTAGCATACTATGACCTCAAATGATAAAACCTATACTTTCATCTCTTTGTCAATGAAGAACTTTAGTGATGATCAGGGCAGCTAACTGATTTGTAAAATATAACTGAAAATGTATGAATGTTCAATTGCTAACACATCTGACGTGTTGGCCACTCTCTTTACACAAATTGAATGCTGTGAATCCTATTATTTTCTTGCTTCAAGGATTTACACAAAAAAAAAAAAAAAAAAACCCATCACATCCACACACAATACTGGTAGTATTTTGAGTAGGATCTGTTTCTGTGAGTTACAGGGAAAGCCAGTAAAATTCAACAGAACAGATTTTTTTGCTACGCTTCTTTGAGCAAGTGGGTGAAATGAGCACAAATCATGCTAATCCTTGACACAAACCTTCGCTGCACTGCTTGTTACTGACATACCCTCTACCTAACCTTTCTCTCTCCTCGGGTGCAACCAATTCCACAGTAAATACCAAGTTGGCACAGGTGAGAGAAACTAAAAACCCGTGACAACAAGCCTCGCCATCCACCATATGCCATCTGATTTCTTTATTTCAAGACGGTGATTCAGAAAGGCAAATGACAAGCAATCCAGTTCTTGTCAAAATGCAGACTATGTCTAATAATATATCTGTGTCTATATACTTTTTTATTAATATCATCCTTAAGACAAACAAATACCAGTTACAGAGCGACTAATGGAACAGACTGCTGGGCCAAATATGGCAGTTGTGCCGAATGTAGCTGCAAAGTCCCCTGTTGTGTCATTTGGCCCAGGTAGTTTACCACACATGAGCAAAACCACAACGAGCCAGCATGGGACTTTCTCTGGGATTGCAGCATGCCTAAAAGCAGGAAACCCACAGCAAAAGCCTCTGGAGGCCAGTGCTGTTGGCTCATCATGGGGGAAATAATTGTGAAGCCAGAGGACGCCGTTCCAACTGTTGATTATTATTTCTCACTGTAAAACTGCCACAGTGATAAATTATATTGCAGTAATACTTATGTAGGGCTCATTTTTGGTGTTTTTATTATACATCCCTCGGCATCTCATATAGACACAGAAGGTACACTTTAGCATGGAGCACCTAAAGTTCGCTTAATTTGGTCTGGCTCATATATTTTGTTGCATTTTCTGGGCCGGTTCCTGTTCACCATTGTTTTTTTTACAAACAAACCAAGAGAAGTAAACATTAAGTCATACAGACTGACAACTCCCTGATTCGACAGTTTCATCCTGCATCATTATGACCCATGTGGGGAAATCATCTACACGGCAGTTTATGCAGCACTTTAATGCGTCTGATGTGTATTTATGTTTCCTTGGTATCACAAAGAGCTCATAAGGAAATGACTGATTATAAGTGTCATTAGTAGACTGTACCTGTTAGTCATTATTCAAGACATTCATTAAATTTGCAGACAGAACGAAAAGGCAGCTTCTTGTACAGTAATGACTCGGGGCTTATTAGTATGGGGTTGCTGTCACACACTTTAATGGACTTAATGAACTGAAAAGTACAAAGAGTAGGATACAACACAGCAGTTTTAACAGTTTCTGACTTATTAAGCAGTGAAAATTCCTGCAGTGACATGTTTACATGGTACCATGAAATGATTAACATTAATACACGGCTTACAGACCACAGATCGATTATGAGATCGCTTCTTTAATGGTAAATGATCACGAGATGGATTTATTGTAGTTAAGCTTTTCAAATTGTTCTAAACTCCACCATATATTATCAAAGCATATATTAGTATATAAATTATCTGTGGTTGGTCCGCTTGCTTACAAGTGAACCACACCAGAGTTTGCTTGGAAGCAGACCAAGACCCACCTTTTTAAGTGATCCTGGCCTAGTTGTTTGGTCCGCATCAACGTTCCATTGATAGCTTGAACACCCGCCCAAACAAACCAAACGAAACAGGTTAGGTGTGAAACATCAGGCTTTAAACTAACTCAGATGTAAATTAATCCGAGGCAGTATGAGACCATCAGAGCAACTTCTTCACCTGGCGAAGCATACGGAGCAGAAAAGGTGGAGGAAGTTGGGGTTGAGTAGAGGGTCACCAACAAGAGTTTGCAAGCTCTGGTTTCCTGGGTGATTATGTGTGAAACCAATCATTTCCTAAATCTAACCAAAACAAGTTTCACATGTATATGACAGGCTTTATGGGAGGAAGGCTTTGCGTGTTGCACAGGGATGCTAAAGCAGGAGTATTCAATTAAATTTCAAAGAAGTCCAGTTAGAGAAAATGTCCCCAAGTGACGGTCCAGAACCTCCTCCTTAATGTAAGGGGGAAAGGTGGGTTCTTTTTTATCAGGTGGAGAGCAATACTGAGGAGACCGAAGAGCCAAAGCTCAAGGTAAAAACAGGTTAAAATTTATTTTACAATTATTTGAATGCATTCAGTTAAAAGAGTCCCAAATATATTAAAATCCCAGCATCCCTTAAAACCTGCAGTCCAGTGTGGGTGTAGCAGAGAAAAGGTGGCAGCTCATCAGTCTCCCTCTCACCACCAGCCTGCTATACCACCGTCTTTGCTCTGCATGCCTGTGTCTCTCCACATCTCTGCCTTCTTTTCTCCCTTTCTGTGCCAGTCTCCTCATCTTTAACCTTTTGCCCAGGTGGTTGGTCCCCGAGTCGAACGGCTCCATTGGTCCCTTGCGCCATTCTCAGAAAACCAATTGGTGGTTGCCAGTGCCAGTTACAAAATCAAGAGGTTATCAGGCAATCAAATGAGTTAAGGGGAGTGCAGACATCAAGCAGTGACAGAAGTGCAGACACAAACCAAGTTGCAACAATAAAAGCATGCAATAAAACAAACAAACTCATGCAAATAAAACACAGCACGCAACAATATAAAATACTTAAAGGGATAGTTCGGATTTTTTGACATGAAGTTGTATGACATCCTCACCATTAGTGTCGTGCATCAGCAGTGACTTTTCCCCCACTGCGTCCTGTGAGCCGAGGTCTGTCCCGCTGTTGTTGCTGAAGAAAGTAGTTACGGCTAGTTTGCGGGGCCACGAAGATAAAGCGTTTTGCTTCAAAAAACAATATCCGTTCAAAAGAGTAAAACATTTGCATCACAAAATCGTTTACGACAAAAAAGTCAGACCTCACGATCATCTGGCACTATTTCCCCTCCCTTCGTATCACTGCGCGCTTCCGCCTGTTGACACACAGCACCGCTCCGTCAGCTGTTTCACGGTGTTTACATGCTCGGATGGTAAACGTAAATATGTCTGACTACGAAACGAGTGATGAAGACATTCCTTTTACCACAGAGCCAAAGGGATATCTTTATGAACCCGAATACACAGACACCGAGCTTCGTCAAATGGAGTTAGAACGGGCAGAGAGAGAGGAGAGAGACAGAGAAGCGGTCCAAGCTGAAGTTGGACCTGTACAGACAGTACATAGTTGCTGACAATAATAATAACAGCCATCATATAAAAAGGCACCATCTTTAGCTTGTAGATAGTTGTTCTTACCTGGGGTCGTGGCACAGCAGGGCTCTTCAAAACATGTTTCTTCCTCTTTCCTGGGCGTGTAGGAACATAATCGTCCTTGCTGAAGTGTGCACTACACACACGAAGCTTTTTCACCCTTGGCAGTCTCGCTTCAATGTTCAAGCCTATGGCAAGAAGCCAAAGTTGCCTAATAGCAATGTCCGTGACAGGAAAGCGGTGAAATATATACAGCGACTTGGTGTGATCTTTGTTGTTGCAACCCGGATAATCGCAAATCCGCACCATTTTTATATATCCTCTTGTCTAATAATCTCGCTAGTACTCACGTTAGCTCTCACGTTAGCTCTCTCGCACATCCGAGCATGTAAACACCTTGAAACAGCTGACGGAGCGGTGCGGTGTGTCAACAGGCGGAAGCGCACAGTGATACGAAGGGAGGGGAAATAGTGCCAGGTGATCGTGAGGTCTGACTTTTTTGTCGTAAACGATTTTGTGATGCAAATGTTTTACTCTTTTGAACGGATATTGTTTTTTGAAGCAAAACGCTTTATCTTCGTGGCCCCGCAAACTAGCCGTAACTACTTTCTTCAGCAACAACAGCGGGACAGACCTCGGCTCACAGGACGCAGTGGGGGAAAAGTCACTGCTGATGCACGACACTGATGGTGAGGATGTCATACAACTTCATGTCAAAAAATCCGAACTATCCCTTTAAAAACAGTCACTTCTGCCCTTTGACACTAGTAGCTGTGTCACCGTCTGTATGTCGTCAACAACTGACTGTCAAATTAAATGAAGTACAATTCTTTATTATTTTCTAGATTTTATGTATTTCAGCAATAGTGACAGTTTTTACATTGAACTGGAGGGACTGTAAATACGTACTTAACGACTGAACAGTGGTTCTTTGCCTCTCATGCCTCACTCCCCCACCTTCTCTTGTCAGTGAGCAAAGTGAGCTTCAGCTTTTCCTGCCAGGATTTTAAATTTAATGGTTTCAGGTCCGTCCTCATACACCTGTGTAGGTGCTCAATGTGAGCCTGGAGCCATATTTTCTTTAAATAACATTCACAGTGGAGAAAGCTGCTTTTATTTTTGGTGCCAATAATTCAGATTTGAGTGTGTATGTTTGCTTAAAAGACTTGTGCTTCGTCTCACAGTGGCGCTTCACATTGCTGCTTTTAATAACCGCCACGGTATCAGAACGTATGAGACGTACTGGTTTTAAACTGGCTGTGAGAAGAATCAACATGTTAGAGTCCATTCTGGATTAAAAGCTGTTTTCATTGTCCACTTTTCTCTTTTTTTCACCACGTGTGAAATACCTCTTCCCTGACCGACAGATTCCTGTCTGTATTATATCACTCACTCTAGTCACCCTGCTTGTCCGAATGCGCTGATTTGATTGGCTACGTTGCGTCATGTGAGATGATTTATAGCACATGCAATTGTTCTGTGGGTTTCCGTGGGCCACTAAACCAGTACTGTAAAGGCTGGCAAAGTGGTGCCATGTAATATAGAAATGCTTCATTTAAATGTGATAATCCGCAATAATTTATTGGTTATAGGTCCGGATAGGATGGCATCTGAGTCTTGGTCGTGACCGCAGCCCGCTGATTGGTGACCTCTGTGCCAAAGGGTTTCTTGTGAATCCGTACGAGATTCCAACGGACATGACAAAGTGATGTCAGTATTTCTTGACCTGGGACGATAACGTGTGGGAATTTATCGTCAGGCTATTTTTAAAAACTGATAAAAAACAGTGACTATAAAAATCCAGATAAATATATTGAAATGGGGAAGATAATGAAATATTTATGTTTGTGAATTATCTCTGGTGGAAATCTCTTACACTGACTTATGGAGTGGGGCAGCTAATTATTACAATGACTTGTGTTTTACATCCCATGGCGTACAGATGGCTGCTTTATTATTTTTGTGAGAAAAAGTAGTCAAACTTCAGAAAAAAATGTTTAAATAGCTCATTGTGAGCAATTGGTATCACAGCAGTGGGAGATAAATGTCATCTTACAACTGCGACTGAGAATGTAAATGAATCAGTGCACGTGTTTGGCCTGTGTGAACAGAACTGATATTGAAACAAATAATGTAAAATAAAACGGGTCGGAAATGACACTCCTTTGTGAGCAGACATTGGACAAGGACCAGATTTTTTTTTTTATAATTTCTAAAAACACATATGTCAGATTATTTCCCTCTCTTATACATTCATGAGCTCCAGGATACTGATGGAAATAGTCTGGTCATTGTTTCCAGCAGGAAAAAATTTCCTCCCAGCTGAGCAGAGAATAGGTCAGGGCCCTTAGAGAGAGATTGGATCTAAATTGCTCCAATCTTTGCGTTAGATATCGGCGGAGGGACCCCCGCTGCTGCGCTGTTGCACGGCTCCGCACAATCACAGGAGCAGTAACGAGAGGGCCACAGGTTCGCTCTTCATTATTTAGTCTTTTAAAATGTTGCCCTTTGGCGTGCCTTTCACCAGAACAGTCAGCCCCCAAAACAGCAGCAGGGCCCTCCGGAGCCACTTAATCAGCCGTGGGTGTTGTTGAGGTTAATCTGTATTGTTCACGGCGATGTGAGAAGAGGGGTGGGTCTCCCCTGATCCCCTCCATGTGCTGATAGCTGCTTCCTAACAGGCAACAAACATCCCATGGCACGTCTTGTTTATGTAGCCCTGCAGTGGGACTGTTTGTTGTGCTTGTGTCATGGACACAGAGATAACCTCACTCCAGCAAGGAGTTTAATTGCTTGCCCCCTGTGTTGGCAGGATCAGAAGAGAGGAGGAGGAGAAAAGAGCTCCGCAATCTCTCTCATGGGGCTAACTCCATCTGAAAGCACACTGATATGACTGTAAAGCAACAAATAGCCAAATATGTGCTGCAACAACAATTTTGAGAGAAATTAAAGTTACAGTAACTAATTTCAATACATTGTTAGTTTTGACAGCAAATTTCTATTTCATTTTAGTCAGTCTTTTGGCTAAAATGTCATTTAGTTGTAGTCATATTTTAGTCAACTGAATTTGATTAGTGTTACTCTAGTTTGGTTGATTAAATATAAGATTTCAGTAGACCAAATCTAAAGTAGGATAAGTCGACTAGTGGGTTCAGTTATAATTAGGGATGCATGATATGAATTTTTTTAGCCGATAACGATAACTGATAATAATTTACCATTTTTATATTTTAAAATAAGTTCATAACCTGTCGTTTATGCACCCCTGAGGGTAAGAAGGCTAAGGTGTAGTATGTCAAGATGAATGATTTCATTTTCCATATCTCTAACCTCACTATTGTTAACACAACAAAAACAAAGAACAGTTCTGACTTCAAATCTTCATTTATTTTCAGTGAGGAAGGTTTTTCTGTACTTTGGCTTTCATATAACAAAGCTTATCAAATGTTCTGTATATAAATTAAATATAAATCAAATGCACTGACAATATCTCAGATCGGACATGTCGACGTATTGAACACAAGTAATTGAAACAACTGAACAAAGTGCATCTCTAAATACGAAAATAAAGGCACATAGTTGGCATTCACATTTTCACGAAATCAACAAACCAAATACATTTCCTAACTCAGCTCAGAAACTTTACAAACTATGCTACTTTGAGGGCATTAGGGCTAGATTTTTCTTGAGAAAAAGAACCATCTCTGCCTCCTCGAATCCGATTGTGTTTCTTTTCTCATCAACCACATGAGCAGCAGCAGGAAACAAACGCTCGCTGTCGACACTAGTGCAAGGGGCTGACAGGTATTTCAGTGCAAGTTGGGCCAGGGTCCGGAAATAGGATTTGTTGCTTCTCCAGTACTCCGTCAGGCTCCTAGTCCTGGGAATCAGGGACTGAATGGCATCATGAGCGTGACAACTGCACGCTGTTTTTATTGGATTATTTATTGGCTGTAATTTCATTATCCAATCAATTAATAATAATATAACATTCCCATTATCAGGTCGATAATCTATCAGCCCTATATCGTGCATCCCTAGTTAAAATGTAATGCATTATTAAAAGATGCAATAAGTATGAATTTTAGTTAAAACGTTTAGAAATGAACTAAAATGATCAACAGAGTATGAAGAAATAACAGTTTTGACATGGTGTCGAAGATGTCCGTGCATTGTGTTGCAGAGATATCAACCGAAGTTAGCGTGCTAACCCGCTAGCCCGGCCCGTCCTGTCTCATATTACCATGATGTACCTCAAAAGGAGCTGAAGCCCTGGTCAGAGCTGCTGTCAATCACCTATCTTCAAACTGGCCTCCGTCGGGCTTGGAGGCTGTTTTCGGGTCCAGTCCAGCTGTGTTCACGGAGAGGCTACCCAGCCTTTTCGTGGCCCGCTCACCTGTCCCCAGTTCTGGTGACAACTCTGGTACCGCTTCCTGCCAAAATTCTCTGCTAGGTCCTCCCCATCCTGGGCCTGAAAGGAGCCTTCTCACAGTGGTCAAAAAGCTCCTGTGCTAGTGTTTTAACACCAACAAGCTCGCCGTCTGGACTGCTAGCTGCATTGCTAACTAAGTGAGCAAACTAGCTCAAGGCAACTCTGGTAATATGCTGCCCCTTATATGTTTAGAGTATGAATTCGACAGGTGGCCAATTCTTAGATATTACACCATTTTAAACATGTTTAATTGTTTCATCAATTTCTGATTTTCACTCCTACACACATGCACACAAAGCTCCAAATTGTCTCTATACTACATTTTGGCTCATTTCTCCAATCATACGTCTAACATTGAGTTTACTACTTTATTCAGAGTGCACTCTTCTTTTTGTGGGTTTGAAAACTCAAAGCACTCAGTTTGACTTCTGTTAATAAATGAGTAATACTCAACCAAGTTTACTATATACTGAGCGTACGCTGTCCTAAATTCACACAAAAACAAACAAAAAAGACCGACTGGCACACTGAGTGATTTGCAGCCTTTGAAATGATCAACTTACTTCTCTGCAGAGAGGTATATTGGATTCACACTCTTAATACAGCGGAGCCTCTCAGCCGAGATGAAAAACTGAATTTGTCATGTTTCTCCTAATATGTTGTGCAAAGGGGATGGGGGTGGGTGAGGAGTGTACAGGCGAGAAAGCTGCCAAGCCAGTGACAACATTTGGACATTTTTAACTGTTGCATATTTTATGCCAAAACATGTTCTTTTCTTAACCCTAACCCTTAGACACTGTTTTTGTGTCCAACCCTAACCAGATCATAAACACAGCATTTGCATAAATGTTCATTGCCAACATTTATTGTGGTGATTGGGTTACCTTTGGCTTATGCACTGCATGCATTTTGAAATTGTAAAGTTGTGTTGTTAGTAGACAGATTGAGGAGAGGGGTTGGTTTAAGCATTTATCAATTAATACAATTACAGACTGTGCATCAATCAGTGTGCTCCAAACCCTTTATTTTTCCCATGGAAGTTTACTGTTCTCAAACTGAGAAGCACCTGATTTCGCTGCTTACTGCTCGCAGATGCGAAGAAAAGCCTGTTGCAAAATTCATTGTTATTCAATGCATTTGCTCAAAACTATTCTCATTTGCAGCTGGCTACTCAAAGTACAGCGTAGATAGACATTCATGAGTCACTTCATGTCCGTGGAAAGTGGATGCCAGACAGTTCTTTTCCACAGCCCTGGAGGAAAATTGGACCCATATTACTCGTTCCTTTATAGTGGGTGTATGGAGATGTGCCATCTTATTGTGCATGGCTATTATGAATATGATATGAATACGGTTTGATTGCAACACTCCCTTGGGCCCACACGGGCGCCATTTCATTTATGTAGCTTAAAACAGAATGTCTTGTCAAGTTTAGTCAGATAAAAACTCCACGGTCGACTTATGTCATAAGTCGTCTCATATAATGCTTTGATTTAAACCATAAGCAAATTATGGTAGTACTCAAAAATGAGGACTTTAACTCAATTCAAAGCCCAGGAAAGAACACCATTAAGAGAAATTCAGCTGAGGAATGCTGTCATACTGTCTCATGGCTCAGTTTCGAATGCTCTGAACCTTTGGAGCCCCACACTAATAGCAACAATTTTATACCTTAGTCACACTTTAGTTCTCTAGCCAGTTGCTGATTCTTCACCCAGTTTTTACTGTATATGTGGCATTTCGTTTATTGTCTCTGCAGCCATGGTAACTATCACTGCTCAGGTTTTCTTATAATTCTTGTTGCAGCAAGGAAAGTTATATGCCTCATTTATTGCATGGTCCATGGTTTTGGGGCATTGGAACAAAAACATTAATGTACTGTACAGGATGAGCCACCACTGTGTTGTTGCACAGTGGTGTAGAAAAGTTCAGCTGTGGTGAAAAAGCAGGATTGTAGTTTATTCTACTGTGAAATGAAAATATAAATTATTGATGTCACTGTAATTGGAATGAAACAGGAGTATACGCACAGCATTCACATTTAATCAAACATTTTTTCAAAGAATAATCAAAACCAAGATGAACATACATGCATTTGTAAAGCACGCAAGTTCACTATGAGCTCATTTGTTGAACATCATTAGCTTGAGTGTTCACCTCCCCAAATACAGTGCATTTATCAGAGGCTGAACTTGGACAACCAAGTGCACACTGTTGCTTATAAAACTTAACATTAAATATGATGTGTTGGAGGATCTCACTGGAACTCTTGAAGCCTCTTTCAAGCTCTGATTAAATTGATAGAGTGTCAGACATTTACAGTGAGCCTCAAGGACTCCCTGAAGAAGTGTTTCCTGGAGATCAAGGCAACAAAGGTACTGTATTCTGACAAATGTGTTTGGCTGTAGTTTGTTACTTTCTAGATACCCATTAAAATGAAGCTTGATGAACCTGAGTGCGTACTATTATTAACATAATTGTCTCACTGAAGATGGTAATTATATCTGTTTCAATATAGACATTCCCATTATTACGTAATGAGTAATTAAAGCCATTACTTCTTAAGTGAATAGCATGCATCCTATGGGACTCCTCATGGAGAGATTGCAGGAGAGTAGATTTGTCTTCTAGTCTCTTTAGTTGCAATTACCATATTGCCTTTGATTACATCACTACATTGGGTTTTCTTACTACTCTGTTGCAAAGAGTCTTACACTGTTTCAATATGTGACCTGAGAATACGTCCACTGTGTACTTCTTAGTACAGTATCCAGTATTTGGGAGTTAAAGTAACTCAAAAGAGGTCAGTATGTAATGCTGAGGATGTAGAAGTTTCTTCTGACCACACACTGGGACCACTTTGGACAAAAAAATGTAGGCCTAGTTAAAAACTTGAGAAATGGTGGGCAGTTCCAGGGCTAACAAACAGGTTTTTTTGAGGGGAAGTTTCATTATTCTGACAACTGAAGGACGTGAGTAGTTCTAAAATCCCTCAACATCAGGGCTCTTTCAAACATGATGGGACATGTCAAGAAACTATAAAGTTAATGATCACCTTTATGATGTTAAAATGTCAAGATCTAAAGACTCAACAGTGAAAGCTAAAGTCAAGGTGAATGTAATCTTGAGTCATAATGAACCAGGTTTAATAGCTGCTGTTTGCTGCACTGCACAGCTGTGTAGCTGTTCTCGAGGATCTGAATGTGTGAAGCTTAGAGTTATTGTCACTAAGGCTTCATAATTGTAACTACCTGTGAATGGATTTTTTTCTGCATTTGCCATTTGAAGTCTCAACATTCTGTAATTACCTCTCTATATAGTAATGTAAATCTTTAGTGGCAGGGTCTGCCATTCCCTCACCATATTCAAATTGTTTACCTAAGCATGAGTGATTTACAGGAAAAGATGTGTGCTTTTTTTGTAATTTCACCTCATTCATTTTAGCCTGACTGTTTACTGCTCTTTCTACTTATCAGAGCTGTACTAAGGTACTAAGGAGCAGATTCACAGAGACTTCGGATAGTTCCAAAAAGTTCTCAGCAGGCAGTTTAAATGAATGAATACAGAGAGACAGTTTGGCAGTTTGTAGTTAATACATGATTTGTTGACTGACTGATTTGTGGGACTGGGCTGCTATATTTGCAACCAACTTCCGGGAACTATTTTGAAGCTCCACGATCCGCCATTGCTTTAAAAAAATGGTCCATTGGCATAAACAGAGTTGACACAACTCTCTCTACTCAAGGGCTCTGGACAGGTAGGGGCTAGCTGTCAAAGTCTCAAAGTGGCTGCACCCCTCATTATTTATAACTTTAACAAGGTCATATTTTGCTAATTTTCAGGTTCATACTTTTTTAGGGGGTCCTAATAGAATAGGTTTACGTACTACGTACACACTGTGTCTTGAATGCTCGGTTTTAGCTACAGAGTGAGACACAATAAAGGAAAGGCAAAAACCCAAAAAGCATAATATGATCTCTTTAAACCTTAACATAACTTAAATGACAGTGTCATATAAAAATTCACAGCCCGTACAGATCTCATGACCGGGGAAATAAGCTATGGAGACGGTTTGTTGTACAAAGCTTTATACGTGTTTATTTCTGCTTTAAAGTTAGACATTTTAAAATGGAGTTCTGTGGGGATCGACTCACTTTCTGGATGCATGCTAGTTTTGGTTTGACATTAAAGTCTTCCACCAAACATTTTATCTTGGCAGCTCACAGCACAACAACTGCTTTTAAAAACTCAACAGCAATGTGTAAAAGTCTTCAGAGGCTATTTCTTTCGTTGGAAGCAGTTGCTAGGGAATTGGCTGTTGGCGCTGAAGTGTATCTCAATGCCTTAAAGAGTTCTCTAACTTTGGTGATATAGTATACTATGATTGAGACTGCATTAGTGTATTATTAAATAGAAGTTAGCCCATCTAGATCCACCATATTGCTTTTCAGTATTGCAGTATAATTTAAAAATCAATCCTTGATGCATTTTCTGACTGACAAACCTTCCTCAGTGGATTAAAGGTCTGTGAGATTGTCTTGATCCATCTCACTTAGCTTGTAAATGAGAACTGCGACAGTGCAGGTTGTTTGATGTAAATATACTCTACTGAGGTGGTGAGGTGAAGACACTCTTCCCTGAGGTCGTGAACGCCTTAGTCAAACATCCGACCAGAACTCAATGATGCCTGAAAGCTTTCGCCCATTAAAAGTAGCCTTTTTTTTTCTGCTTAGTCCATTGCCACCTGGGAAAATTACATGCTTGTGAGGAAGTGATTTAAGCACCAGTGAGCAGACGTAGTGGCTTTTACTGACTTACCTCTAACCACCTGAGTGGTCCAGTAAGTGGAAAAAAAAATCTCATCTCCTAAACCGCTACAAAACTCAATAAATCTCAAAAACATGCTGATCTCATTTGCCATCCCAGTGCTCCAGTGTGCAACGCGGTACTGTCCAATTGAAACTGCCATCATGACAGTCTCTGAAATAGCTGGGATTAGTTCACAACCATGCACAAATAATTTGGGCTGAATGGCTCACTCCAGCCCCATTCAGTTGAAAAAAAAAAAAAAGACCTCTATTAACAGTCAATGGGATATACAAAATTGTACCACCAATCATTTTCTTCTGGTTTGCCCAGATTGCTGGAGGTAATACCCAAATGACATTGTTGTTTCCTGCGGGATGCATCTCATAACAACTGTGTTTAGCTGATAATTAAAAGTCTCATAGTCCAGCAACTCCACCGTTGCCTGTGTAATTCTTGATTTAGTTGTTTTAAAGACTGATGAGTTTAATTATGCTCTTTATTTAAAAGGCAAAGTAATGTCATGTAAGAATTTACAATTAAAACTCCTGGGTATGTACTGTACGTAGTGAAAAGGGTGGGTTTTTTGTTTTGCATCAATGCAGAAATGTTACGTGGTTGCAGAACAACAAGGTCTTGCTGAGTTGTGTTTCAAAAACTATTCCAGCATATATTTTATCCCCATTGATTGTCTTCTCAGCACAGATGGGTAGACTTGTTAGTTTTGTTGTCTGGCATGATTTGCTATTCCTACCTTCCCTGTATATCAAAGCACTCCTTTTCTTTCTGTTTGACTTAGCAGACTCATCCTTAAGGACGTCAAGTATTGATCTGTTGTCTGATCTTTCATGGAGTGCACTCAATTCCAGACTGATAGACTCCTGTTGTATTCCCAGGGACCAAACCAACTAACTGAAAGGGAATGGGAGGTGTTTAAGTATTACCAACCTTTTCTGTACGGAGCATTTTCTTGGACGACCTCCTCTCATTACCTAGAAGAATTACTGACCCTGACACTAGTTTGCTTTCAGCACTTTACCATTTCTTAAACATTCTGTTTTTACAGCTGCCCTTCCTCTTTTATTCAGCCTGAGCCAATAGCTCTAATGAGGCTACTGGGGGATCAACTGTACATAGTAAATTGTTCCAGACAGGTGACATGTAGTGGTTACCACAGTTGTCATTTACATGACATAGATGCCACAAAGTTGCAGTGAGAGAGTGTGTGGGCCTTTTTGAATTGTCTGAATGGAGAATGTGAAGTGCACTTGACTGCTTTGACATACTGATGTAATAAAGGATCTGGTGCAGTGATAACAACCCTGTCAGGCAAAGCTTTATATGGATTTCTAATGGAAGAAGCGTAATTTTTCAACGTTTGATGATTCATGTAATTTGTGTTAACTGCTGTCCTTCCGCTCCATTCTCAGCCAATTGGCAATATGTTGAGGTGGCATAACCCTGTTGAAACAGTAAGCACCCATCATCTGAGCCCCACTTGCTATTTAATGGCCATTATCATTCACAGTACAGTCTGTACTAAATTAAAAATTGTTGATTAAAAAATTCATACAAATCTAAGCTGCACTTCTTTCCTATATTTAGATGCTAGCATTAACAATAAATCACAATTAAATTTGCATTGCTTGTTGGCCAACACGTTAATATAATTAAAAACCTTTCAGAAATTCCCTTAAGGTTCCATTGTAAATCTTCCAGAAAGCTTGTGAGGAAAACAATGGGAAGGCAAGTCAAAAGAGGACTAGAGCAATGGAGCCATTCCTAAAAAAACAGGGTTAAGCAGTACAACTGAAAGTAACTTGGTAAATGACAACAGCAAAGCAACAGTTTAAAGCCATAGAGATGGTTCTGTTAGGCTGTACTTATGCACAGCAGTGCTTTAAAGTAGCATCAGTATGTTAGGCTTACAATGCCAGTGTTACCCCCTCTCTTTAACATTTAACATTGAAGTTACGTATAGAGCACTTATGCTCACAGATTCTGTTTTTTAGCTCACGTTTTGTTTTACCTATATCATACATATTACATGGACATTTTAACGTCAAGTACACTACATATTTAGTGTTACATGTAATTCTCCCCCTAACCTTAATGTCAACACCTGACCTTGGATGGTTGAAATGACTCCCCTTAATCATAGACTAGCAGTGTACACAGTTACGGTGGGGGATGGTGGTTGGCCCTGCTGCTGCGGTCCTGCTTGACTTCTACTATCATCATCATCATTATTATTATGATTATTATGATTATTATTACTATTATTATTATCTTTTAGTATTATCAATATTCATATCTCAATTAGTAAAGCTGTTATTACTGCTGTGGCTGCTGTATCCCTCCTCCTCCCGTCTCTCCCACTGCTTCTCCCCCCTCTCGCCCTCCCTCCCCCTCCCTCTCTCTCCCTCCCTCTCCTTCTCTCTCTCTCTCCCTCCCTGTCTTTCTCTACCTCTCTCTCTCAAAACCCAACTGGTCGAGGCAGATGACCACCCACCATTGAGTCCGGTTCTGCTCTAGGTTTTTGCCTGTTAAAAGGCATTTTTTTTCTCGCCACTGTCTGCAAGTGATTGCTCATGGGGGAAATGTTGGGTCTCTGTAAATACATTTATCAAGGTGTATAGCTTAGACCTGCTCGGGAGGGGGGGGGGGGGGGGGTCTACCAAGTTTTATGGTAATACATCTGTTCCATCTAAGGCTGCTGTCTAAGAGGTAAGAGACAAACAGCCCAACACAAACACACAGCTGACCATGACCCAGTTCAGCTCATAGTGGACTTGGCTTTCCCAATGTTTTCTTGCTGTATTTATGTCCAGTGTTTACCAGACCACAGCCAGGACATGCTACTGATGAATCCCACTACTGGCTTACTGCAATACTACTCAAAAAACTAGTAGTGACTGAACAAATCATCAAGATATAAACAAACCAAATTACACGGAGGGAACTGGACATTATTTGGAATGAGGAATTTGTTAAGAGAGATGGCAGGCGGACTATGGATCCACATATCAACTTTGTACTACTGTTAGTTCAGCAGAGTATTCATTCAAGTCTGGCTATATTTGATGTAATTTAAAAGACTAGATCTCGAATATCTTTTGATTTGGCTAATAGTCATAGTTCTTGGTTCTTTGAATAACAAGACAAAAAGTCTGCTCATGTTAGTGGCACTGTGAAAGCGTAATCGCAGAGGGAACATGACCCTCCCATCCTGGGAAAATCATGAGACCTCATGTGTCAAATTCAAGCTATTATAAATGCCAACATATGTCATACCCTGAGGATCACAAATGCTTGAAAAAAAAAAAAACAATAGATCCATCAGTTTTTTTCCTGTGTCTAGCTGAGTTAGTTTTATCATTTCTTGTTTTGTGTTGGCTTCAGCAAAGGTCTTTAAGACATTTCAAATTTGATCAATCAACCACTGACAGTTGCTCAAACATTGTACAAAGCAGCTTAATCGTCCAAACACAGGCTGCTACCGAGGTTTTATTAGAATCAGAATAGAGCACAGTATGCAAATAGTTATTTTCAGTCCTTTTAAGTGAGTACCAGCAAAATTCAACCTTGTATTTGCCTTAATGCCATTGGATGCACCTCATACAGGTCAGCCTATTATGTGAACAAAGGTTTTACCCATACACCCCTTTAATGGTGTGTATAGCCACATTTTCCATTGAAAACAGTGGCCTTCCTCTGTGCAATGCCGTTGAATGTGAAATTCATTTTACGAAGCAGTCATTATGGGATACTGAGGTTCTTCAATAGAGGGACGTCTCTGCGCTAAGTAAGGTGGAATGCATGGTTTGGCTGATAGCTTTATAACCCTCCTTAAAATGCTTTGCTTGTCCCTCTTGACTGGCTCTGCAATTTTAAACATTTAATGGCTCAGCGTTCTTCTTATTAATGTTGGCTATATTCCCATCTGAGTGGACTTGGACACATTGATGCTCCATGGTTCATATTCTCCTTCATGCTCGCGTTTTTTTGTCATAACTGGTGCCATGATGACGCTGACCACGCTCAGTGTTGTATCCTGAAATAGAAAACCCGTTGTTGTAGAACACTACACCGTTTCTCCATGTTTGCTTTATGCCATATTACATTTTGCCTCTCAAAGGATCATGAAGTTTGGAAGCATTCTGTATGACTAATTATACATATTGTGTGTGTGTGTGTGTGCACGTGCGTGTGTGTGCGTGTGGTGTGCGTGTGTAGGGGGTGCAAGGTCTATCGCAAAGTGTATTTCTTCACAGTAACGTGATGAGCATATGTCTGCCATAAAAGACCTCTCCAGATCATCACAGTACGAGAAGGAAATTGCATGCAATGTGTGTATCAGTCTCCTGCTATGACACCTATTTTGCATAATTAGCTGTTGGTACCTCATTAACGGATATGTGGAGAAGCTATTCGCTTAGCACCTAAATGCATAAGGCTCCTACAATCAAGGTCAGTTCAGAAATTAGTTTAATCTGTTACTGCCTGCGACATGACAGATACTAGGACGTCAGGTAATTGCTTCTTTGGAAAAATGGAAGAGTTCTGTGAAGTTAGTCATCCGCAAGGATGAATATTATAAATTGCACAGAGGAGCAAATTAACTGGGTTGATATATTATATTTCAGGAAGTGTGGGTTTCTGTCAGGGTGCTGCACTGTGTTTTGGCTCATGTTTAGTGCGTCTGATGTGAGTCCATTAGTGCTTTGATGATCAGTCAGGTTGATGGTTCAGAGCAAACAATGTGGATTCAGTGACAGCGTTCTGAAGTGACAACTGTTGGTAAAAATGTCAAATGTGTAAACAAAACACTTGACCATGAAAGGAACGACTATAAAGGATGACTTTATATCGTTTTGCATTTGTATGTTCTACTGCCAGAAAAGAAATGAGCAGCAGGAGCAGATTTAACACTAACCACATGTCGGAGGCTAAAAATGGTGTCTGTGAGCGTGAAAAGAGACTTTGGTTTCACTCAGATTTGAGCATACAAACAGCAGCACGTTAGAATGCAGGTGCAGGCAGTATTGTACAGTAATTTATGACTCATAAACAATTATGTCATGAGTTTTAATTCATAAGTTTTAATAAATCTGCACTATGTAACTTCAGTGAGAGGGTAGGATCATACAACATACATGTTTACATACACAAGTTTTCAACACACAACACTGTTATAATGTAATGAGTTTTGTTTGTAGTTCACACCTACATTACGTCTGACAAATTGTTACAGACCTGGGATTTGTGTTTACGAGGGGTTGCACTCAGAAAGTCTGCTTTTTGAAATTGTAATTTCGGAGTAACAAGTAACAACTGGCACTGCTATATAAAACAATTGTCTTTTATACTAAAATGTTACCAAATATATAGCATGTATGTGAGGTGTCATTGGTTCCAGGCAATGTTAGAGCCATTTCTGTCCTACATGTTTCAGCACTCACAACACACTTAGCCAGCAGGGACTAAAAAAGATCTCTAGTTTCTGGGACATTTCCTTGTTATTCAATGCTATTAGCTATTCTGTCATTGCCAGCACGTGTCTTTTTCAAAGACTGCCTCCATGGGTTGAGGCAGGGGTGCAGCACTTCCTGTCCTCTCTAAATGAACACTGATGTTTATTGAAGATCTCTTTGGCTCCAGCTGAAAACTCATTATAAAAACTTCCAACATAACTCAGCAATATGTTGAGGTCTGGTAAGCATGGCCCAGATCGATGCAGACAATCAATTCATGTCACTGTCTGCATTAGCCGACGGTAAATGTAAAGCATCTTTTCAAACAGAGGGCACGATCGCCTTATAGGAGGACAAGAAACCCTTTGTAACAGGGGCGCTCTTCTCTTCAAAGTTTGCTTTGAGGTCAAACTGAACCTCTTCACATGTCTGACACAGAGAAGCAAAGGTTAAAGTTCTGGGCCGGACACAGAGAAATATCAAAGCAGCAGCAGAGTACCACATGCGCGCACTTGATGCTTTTGTCCAGACAACTCTGCCTGACCTTGACATGACCTGACATCTTGCTGAATGAGGTAGTGGAGTTTGTCTGCAGTAGGTGAGTAGGATCCAGAACTGTTTTCACTGCTTCATATCCTCTTGCCTTTCATTTTGTAAAATCCCTTTCACTTTTTTTCTGGAGCTTCTTCTGTTGTTAAACCTCATTTTTTGTTGTTAACTATAATTTTAGTTCAAGGTTTACAGATAGCCAAGAAAACAATAGTTAGAGAGATGTCAGGATTTTGATTGTCATCTCATTGTGTCCCATTGCCTGCTTCAAGTCAGTTTAAGTGTTTTTCAGAAATAAGACCACAACCTTTTATGAGCTTCTTAAAGACAACAATAAAACATTTAATGGTACCTAGTTGCCAGGATGAGATATTGGTTGACAATGCCACAAATCTAATAAAACCCAATTGCCAGAATAAATGTTGGCAATGGACGTTTCTGCAAACCACAGATATCTTGAAACTCAACATTATTTTAGGCAAAGTTCACAATTTTATCTTATGACAATGCTGTGCTGATGCTCTGGTTAGGTTTGGCACAAAACCACTTGGTTAGGGTTAGGAAATGAACAATTTTTTTTTCTGTTTTGGTCACAACAAATACAGCAGTAGGTTGTCCCAAAGTTGCCCATTCCAACACATCCTCATACCTAAACGATTGAGCTCGTCAAGTATTGAGCTCACACTTTGGTCAGGTTTAGGCAAGAAAACTACTTAGTTAGGTTAAGGGAAACATTGTGGCTTGGATTAAAATCACTGTGTTACCTCTGTAACTTCTGTTACAAATGAACCCACGTAACTTACCTTACATATGTACGTGACGTAACTCCACTATGTTTTTTGAGTTAAAAGAAGTCACTGTTGACTTCTGGTTTCACACTAAACACGAGCAGCAGTCTCATGGATGAAAGTCCTCTGCTTGTTTAACCCAGCTTTCCATCCCCGACCTCCTCCCTGGACAGACTTTTCACTCTTTATGCTACTTCTCCTTACTTCCTCCTTTGAAGCTGTAATAATTGCTACAGCAGCTAGAGGTCACCACCTAACAAACACAAATATGGGTCATAAGAAGCTGCTTGCATTTTCAACCTATATGATTATTTCTCTGAGGACAAGTTCCCTGTTCACATGACACTGTACAAGGTAATTGTGTTGATGATGATTTGAGGAGTCTCACAGCCTGGAGAATGAAGCTGTTCTGTAGTCTGGTGGTGCGGCAGCGGATACTTCTGTATCTTTTTCCAGATGGCAGCAGGGTGAACAGACTGTGGCTGGGCTGGGTGTCATCTGTTAGTATCCTTTGGGCTCTGTGCAGACATCTCACTTCACTGATGTCACTGATGTAGATGGTGCCAGTGATGTTCTGGGCAGTTTTAATCCCCCGCTGTCGAGCCTTCCTGTCCTGGGCCATGCACAAACTATGCCAGTTTGTGATGTTTCCAGTCAGGATGCTTTCTGTTGCTCCTCTGTGATGTTGTGCCAGTCTGTCTGAAAGAGTCAACGCACATCAGCTCCATGGAAATTGTTCTTTTGACCAGGATTAGACGAGTTTCGATGCTTTTGTGAACTGGCGTTACTGTTAGGAATAGAAGTTAATTTGATGATGTCTAAAGTCATATGATGGGACTCCACAAATGGAAAGAAAAAGAAAGAGACATTGAAATAGTGGAATCAAACGTTTAGTCCTTCTGTTCACCTGCCAACACTCACACATCACGCTCCACTCACCCACAATGCAAACAGAGGAGCTTTAGCCAATGAGCACAAAGCCCTTCTTCTATAGTGAGTAAACCCTTTATATCACAAAATTGAGGTAAGCATGTGTCTCATGAGAAACATCTTATTCTAAACTCATTCAATTGAGGTGTATATTGTTTAAACACATTACAATTTGTAATTTTACCAAATTATTCAAATTATTATTTTTTAGGATAAGCACATCACTTAGCAGTGCTTTAACTGACATAGGTAAGGGGTGTTATGAGCACATATTCTCTGGGGGTGAGAATTAGACAGGAAGTAATTAGCCTCTCTTCCAATATTTGTAATTTTAGCATCTTAAATTGGCAAGCCTTACCTCCAAAAGAAAAAAAGAAAAAAAGAAAAATAAACCACCACCACCCTTGCTCAGGGATAAAAGCAAGAGTTACTAATGGATGCCTACAAAAAACAAAAAAAAGAAAAAACATTTAGGAAGAAGCAGTATCCTCTAATGACTGTATCTTTCTATGAAGGGGAGCGTACCTTCATTTTTTTTACTCCTGTTTGACAGATTAAAGGAACACTGATTAATTGGTCTCTCTGATGCTACTTTTAATGAACAGCTAGGTCGGACCGTTGGGGGCAAATTAGCTTGATCCTCTTTTTGCAGAACAGAATTAATGAAACCCCTATGGATTGAGCTGAAGCGTGCCCTGTATCTGCTCATGTGCAGTTAGAGTAGCTCACACTAGTAGCAACTGTTCCAATATTTGCCCAAACTTAAGGTGTAAAGGTTCAGCGGTTAGCCCTTGTAATGCAGTAAAGCTCCCATTAATGAGATTATCAGGCACTAATGAAACTTCAACTGTATCATTACATCTTCAACATCAGACCATAAAATTCTGAGAATGGAAAAGAGGAAATCTGAACTTCTTAATTTAATTATCTTTTGAATTGCATTACATTACATCTACATACTGCTGTCCCTAGAAATATACCTGTAATCATTGCGTACTGATTTTCACATAAAGTGAGTCATACTACTGCATATAAATAATCCCTTTAACCTCCAGGCCTGAGAGCTTTCACCTTTTTAAAAATCAGAGGAAGTGAGAGATTGATGCAGGACTTAGAGAACAATGTATTTTCACACCATGAGCCTACCAAGAACAGCGTGACTGCAGCCGTTAGTTGCTTAGAGCAGAGCACAGCGTGTCCTCGAGAGCAGTTCACTGTAGCAGTCTTGGTTGTTTGTCAAATACAGAGATTTTCAGGAGAGATGTGATGCAGAGGACAGTACCATTTTCAAAAGTGAGGAACTTGGGATCAGTCTGGTAGCAAGCTGTCCTCATCAGACAACCCTTTCTGCTAAAAATTACATCTATACCAGACTGCATAACAATGGAAAGAAACCGCATAACAGCCTGTTGTAACTGAAGCATGATTGGTGTGTTTAGGGTTGTGTTTGGGCAACAAAAGACCGTGGTATTTTTTATACATTCTCTTTTTGTCCATATTGCAAATTTAAACCACATTTTGAGAATATCAGCAAAATAAATGCAAATTCAATGCTTGTTTCCATCCACTGCCATTATGCCATTATAAAGAGTTGTGTCATCGACCAGTTCTCCAGTCAGACAGTGGAAATAAACATAAAATACACAATGGAAATGACCTCGCTGTTTGATCATGTATTAATGAAAAATGTATTCAGATAGTGTGTTTCCATCCCATGAAGCACATTTACTGTTTTCCATGCATGAAAAAACACGCTTAACTTCAAAATGCACTTGTTTTAGTTTGTTTTAGTAAAAAGCCATCTACACAACATTGAGAACCATCAACATTGATTTGAATTTGGAGTGTTTCTGTCATCCTGTTGAGTTCAGTCATGTCCAATGTTCACTCTCCTTTTGGCTCTGTGTGGTCCCCTCCAACTCCTGAGCAAAACTGGCCATTTTGGTAGCAAATCCTCCGCAGTGTTCACCTGCTAAGATGTTAACGATATCTTTCCGCAGTTTGGTCCTGGGCAGGTGGTTACAGTGGTTTAAGAGCTGTTTTTGCTATAACCATTAGCCCCCTTCAGCTGGAAACAAGGTTGAGTGTTGAGACTAAACCAAAACTGCACTACAGAGCTGAAAGATAAGTCTTTGTTGGTTTGTCACAACAACAAACCCCTATTGCATTATAAAAAGTCACTAACTGTAATACATGATTGCACATCAACTCTGACCACCTCCCTGGAACTTGGAAAGCAATATCCAAAACTATTTAGAAGCGTATAAACATGTTTAGGAGACAGCGTTGGGCAGGAAATGAACAGAATTAATTGTTTAAACTCAACAACCCATTTTTACAACTTAGCTTTTTGAATATTTTGATTAACGGTCAAAAAAAATCAATTTAACAAAAAACAAAGGTCTAAAAAAAACACTTTTCACAGACTGTAGTGTTACATGCTCCTCGTGAAAATATGAGCAGGAATGTGGGTTGCATAGTCTGATAGCGTTAAGTGTGGTTCAGTAGCGCTAGATAGGGTCGTCTGGAAATAAATTATACACCCAAAGGCCACAACAGTGTTGTCATGTCTGGAAAATTTGTTTTCACAAACCGAGGGGAAAGCTGTTTTCAAACTCAAAAGAAGAACAGAAAAAAAAAATCCATATGTTTTTTCTAACATGGAAAAACTGCAACCCAAAGTGACATCCAAGTGTAATGTGTATTCATCGATCTTGTTGAAACAGCTGGATTTGTCAGTGCAGATTTTTGGCACTTTAAAGAGCAATATGCTGCATGGCTGCACAAAGTGTCAGCATGTTGTTGCTGCATGAATAGAAGATATTCCAGCGCCCACAAGTCATAATGAAATAAGCTGTGAAGTCTTCTCAGCTGTCTTCTTTGTAGTGGCTATAGCTGTGTGGGAGGAGGTGTGGAAGAGGTTCAGCCATGTTTCTTTCTGCTTTGTGGGAGGATTCTGGATTTGACTCTTAAGTTTTGATCTATCTGCGCTTGTAGGAAGAGACGGTTCCTTTCAGTGACCATTACCAACCACGGAAATTTAATTTAGTGTGGAAACTGTAACTGTGAAAATGCGCTTCTTCTCAGTTGGTGGATTATATGTTCCTCCTTGGTTCAGCTCTATATTGTGATTTATTATAATAATGATAACTTTATTTACACAGTACCTTAAAAAAGATAGTTACAAAGTGCATTACAAGCACTGTATACATATAAAATAGCAAAAGGAAGCAGGGTTACATGTTGCTTTTATATAGCAAAATAATAACAGATAAAAGTAGCGAATAATAAAAGTGCAAATGGATGGATTCATACAGTAGAAATAAAACAAATAATTGAATGTTAACTAAGAAGACTTTTATATAAAACTTGCTGGTTGGTCTTGCAGTTAGATTCCCATAGGACAATGAAAGATTTTTTCAGGAAGTAAAAAGCCAAAAATTGTTGTTTATATAATTTCCCATGGATAATTTTCATGTCTTTTATGTGATCATTCTACAACACCAGGTTATTGTTTCATAAAAAATTCACAAGGTGTGCTGGAGAAGTGTTTAGATATTCACCCGAAAAATATTGAATGACATGACAATGCAACCTTTGATTCTGGCAGTGAATATGCCTACTTTTAAGCGCTCCCTGGGTACAGTGGGGCAATTAGCTAAGGAGCACATAATGTCCCCCTTATAGAACATTAAAATAGATCTAAGCAGGTGGTAGGTGGAGTGGTGTGTCAGCAAAAGTAGCACGGTTTTCATAGTATGCATCAACAACAACAGTGCTGGACAGACTGGATGCTCAAAGTTCAAATGGACTGCCCTTTTTTTGCGAAGCATGGTCAGTAAAATGCTGTGAACACAAGTGATTCCACTGTATCATTTTTATTTTCTGCTTTTTGGATAAGGTGGGGTGATGGTCCGTAGCATGCAGATGAGTCCACTAACCTTGTGGAGCGACACATGCCAGTCAATACATTATCTCCAGTAGTTTAACGTGCCATAATTGCATGCTAGCCACCTGCCTAACAGCCCTAACTCTGTAACTATAAGCAGTTTTGACAGCACGACAGAGAGCCACTTTGTAACGTGCATGGTTTTTGCAGTCTATTGGGAATACTAGTGAGCACTCTGCTGGATCAGAGCAATAGACCGCGGCCAACAAATGCTTCTTGACTGAACTTACATAGCTCATTGATGATGACATGCCTCATTCTGATGATGCAAGTGAATCGTGAAGATGCCTTTACACTTACATTTTTAAAAAATTGAGCCTCAGGTAGAGAACACTGGCTCCTTCTTGAAAGCCTTGGCGCATGCACAGATCCCAACAACGAGGTTGCACTTTTATTTGTGCTTTGTCTTGCATCCCTCTGGCAGTTACGAGAACACATTTTATCAGTGGGGGTATGTGACTTAATATATCTGAGGGGATATATCTATGTGCTTTTGTTAGAGTCTCTCCAGTATACATTTTATAGCTTGGAGAAGTTGAAAGAGAAGGGAGGAGGGGGGTCTGAGTACTCTGTAGCTGTATACAGTAGCTGGGTGCAGCATGTGACATTGCACAGGGAAAAATTCATACTGAGGGCTGTCATATGGTGTGTGGATATGGCGTACATAAACCCTGAGGGTGTGAGAATGATAAAACCCTGTTTTGTTGTATTGCGAGGGAGAATTCTCCCATTAACTTTGGTTTGATTGCATATAAACATGGCACGCAGGCGGCAGAGTGCTTGTTTCCAGAAATCCCTGGCTGAGCGCTGCTGTATCTGCTGCCAAGTGAGGTAGGTTACATGGCTTCGAGCAGTGTAGCCTCAGCCATGGATCGCAGCCTGTGAAGACCACTGTGTGGTGCCAGGGTTACGGGTATGTAAAGGGAGGCAAATGTGCCCATTACACTCAGACACCCTTCCTCACCAGCCGGGTGTGATCTGCTGCTCGCACTCTGTCTCTCTGTCTGTGTCCTTCCTCCGTTTGGACTGGGCTCTCGCTCCAAATGCCTTTCAACCACTTTCTCTTTATCACACTGACACACTCTCTCACCAAGAATATAAACACACTGACTCGCTCGCGCACATCCACAAATTTGCAGCCTTCAATCCATCCCATGCTGTCCAGACAAATCAACAGTTGGAGCCAGAAGCTTTCTGCCCATCTGGTCGGCCATTTCCAGCGGGTCCCAGTGTGTAAAAAGAGAGAGAGCAATCTCATCCCCATCCTGCCTGAGAACCAGAGGGTTCTGATAGTTTCCCCCAGTCAAAGTCAAGAACAGTGAATACAACTCTGGCACATGGCTGCCAAGGTCAACAAACTCTGTAATCTCTCTCCCTCTCATTCTGTTTTGCTTTTTCTCACTTATTCTCTGTCTCACACTCACCCACACACCTCTTGCCTTCTACTCGCTTAGTCACATATCCTGTGGAGGTTTGATTGTACCAAATCCAGGGGGAAAGGCCCACTTTGCAGACACAGCAGCTGATGTACTGTACTCCACAGTGATTAGTGTGAGGCCAGCTCCCTGTGACTGTCAAGCCATGGGCAGAGACACCTGGGAAGTGTGTGCCCTCAAGTATCAGAGCAGACTGCAAAGTTGGAGCTGAAGATGATTTGGCTCAAATCATAAGTAGTTACTGTTGCTGCACTTTTTTTCCACTGGCCTAGTTTTGGCGCGCGCAGACAAATCATAAACAAAGCCGTGTTGTCAAGATGATAGGCCTTTTATTGCAGATTGTAATATTGCGCGATCCAGATTCTCTCTGCCTTCTGGCCTGTATGCACTGGCAAAATATGTGGCTAAATAAAACTCACACTGACTTGCTCACTTATAATTCTGTTAAGGGAGAAAGTAAACATGAATGCATTACAGAGAGCACTGACAATTTTCGAGATCAGCTCTATTGCTTATGAGATTTACTTATTCTACTGTGGAGCTCCTTGGTTGACTGTTTTTTTCTTTTTTTAATCTTTATTTATTCAGGGAAGGTTGGCTGGAGAGGCACACTCATTTTCATCCAGCCACAGGACATGGCACTCACACCTGGGAGCTGCACACTATAGCCATTGTTTAGCCGGCCAATGAGCAGCTCCACTGGAGCATTGGGAGGTTAAATGCTTAGCTCAAGGGCAACTCGATCTTAGTTGTCATGGGAGCACAGATAGGTACCCATTCTCTTTGCCAAATCAAAGTTTCGAGCAGGTCCGAGCGTGAAGCGCTGACCTTCCACACACAGGCTGCCTACATCACTAACCCGTAGGCTGTAAACACCAGACACAGAACTGACCACGCCAGACCGAGCAAGGAGCACCTGTCTGAGTTAGATACAAATTTAAATGTCATGTTCTGCTAATTTTATTTAGACTCACAGATAGGTCAGAAATGTAAGATAAAGGTGGGAGAGATGTGACAGATTGTTGTCATAACATGCAGAAACAACTGCACTCTTGTGCAGTGTGAGTACCAGAGTGAACAACAGGGGTCTCATTTTTTAGAGGGACCCATGATCAATTTGATGCGGAAATGATCGTAAATAGTCAAATCTACAACTGACTTAAGTGATATTCCTGCTGATTATGTCATAAAATGTTCACATTACAGGTATATGACCTGACCTTTGTATCGGGAGCTGCAGGGGATTATGGTGATGTTACAGGCAAGCTACAGAACTAAGACAGACATCATGGCGGCAGGTGTTTGCAGCAGCTCGGCAGGTACTGCTGACACACCTCTCCTAAAACAAACTGGGAGACCGCCTGATCATCAAATTACACGTAAAATCTGGGCGTCATGGCGATCGGGTTTTAAATGCGTCAAAACCGAGGAGTCATCACACTTGATTGTCTTGGCCCTATGCCTGTTGGTTCTCACGGTAACACAAATGTGGGGAAACTGGTCTGCTGCTTGTGAACGCTCTTCTCTGCATGTCACCTCACCGGGAAACCTTGCCGTACCACTTGATTCATGGAGTCAGTACATCCTATACTCCAACTATCTGGATGACGGGCGAGTATCTGCCAGGTGTAAGCAGCGTGAACGGCGTGGACAGAGAATGGCCTCTCTACCAGCAAAACAGGTTTACTCCATCTTTCTCTGTGCTGTCCTTCTGCTATGTGGAGACGTTCATTTAAACCCCAGACCTGCGGACTTTCCGCAACCACATGTGGATATTTGGCAGTCAGCTGTTCCCCATGGACCCGCGGCAAGACCGGTGACCTACTTTTGTGACGCTCATCCCGCAGGATCACGAGATAATAATCCTCCGACAAACTCTGTGTCTGAACATGACATCACCCAAACGCTGATAAAAGCTGGACCATGTACTAAGACAAATGCTTCACAGACTACCACCGTGCTCTTCAAACAACAGCAAACAAAATTCTTTCAGGCTGTAAACCACACAAGCATACTATGGAACCCGAAAACAAAACCGAAAGGCATCTTTGGTGGACATTTAAACATACGAAGCGTCATATCAAAGACTGAACAACTCGAACATTTATTAACAGATTCAAACCTCGATTACTTGTGTCTCACAGAAACTTGGTTAACTCCTACAACTCCTTTATCTGTATTTAATGTCCCAGGCTATAAGATATACAGACAAGACAGATGTAAAGGGAAAGGCAGTAACATGAAGGTAAAGAAGTTATACTTATGGGTGACTTCAATTTAAATTGGCTTGACAAAGCACGCAGGAAAAAGCTCAAGGATATTGCCAAAACATATCAGATGATACAAATGATAAATAAACCCACAAGAATAACAAAATCTTCTCAAACCAAATAAAAACAAACCAGATAGGATAACTAAAACATACAACTTGATTACTGGTTTGTCAGATCATAATTTCACTCTAGCTGCTAGAAAACTAAGTAGATCACGGTATAGGAATCAAATCTCACTGAAAAATAACCCCAATATATCTTTTCTTCCAAAGAAAGATCTAGTATTGATTGAAAATGAAATAAAACAAACAAATTGGAATGACACTATTGAAAATAAATCCTGTGAGTAAGCATGCAATGATCTAATGTCAGCTTTTAAAGATATTTTAATAAAATATACAAAAACAATGGCCAGGAAATCTAATGCAAAACAGAGTCTGCCTTGGTTTAATAGCAATCTCTGGAGATGCCTCCCTAAAAAAATTTCTAAATTCTGGATTGATTACTGATTGTCTAATGTATAAAGGTCTGAGAAATAAAGTTATAATGCAACTTAGAAAGGCAAAAGCAGATTTCTTCCTTGAAATTATTAGAGATGCCAAAGGGAACAGTAAAAGACTATGGAAAAGCATTGACAAACTAACTGGAAAGGAAAAGCCCAAATATGATAAATAAATGGAAATATTCAAGATGATAGCCTAGTTGTCGCTACAAATTATGATAATTATTTTTTAAATTCTGTGCAAACATTGGGTCAGAATTTTCCAAAGATCCACCCTCAGCACTCCTTAGTTTATGACAGTTCTGCCTTTCGTATAACACCAACAAATGATATAAAGGGTGGAAACGTCCTCTCAACCCTGTCCAATGGCAAAGCAAAAGACATATATGGTCTTGATACTGCCTCTCTAAAAAATCATAAAGAATCTATAACCTCTGCTTTAACTAAAATAATAAACAAATCTATTAATGAGAGCACTTTTCCCAGTGCCTTGAAATCTGCTATAGTAACCCCTGTGTATAAATCTGGCGACAAACAGGAAGTTAGTAACTATCGACCTAGCATCCTCCCAGCCATTTCAAAGGTCATTGAAAAGGTTGTAGCAGAACAACTAATTGCTTACCTCGATTCCAGGGCTTTTTTACATCCTATGCAGGTTGGCTTCAGGAAAAAACATTCAACCGAAACAGCATGCTGCTACTTTCTTGAAGTAACTAAAACAAACCTAGGTCAGGGAGGAGTGGTGGGAGCAGTTTTTCTTGATTTGCGCAAGGCTTTTGACACGGTTAATCATGACATACTATTAAACAAACTGGCAAATTATGACCTTTCCATACAGACACAAAATTGGATTAAATCTTACCTAAGTGGCCGACATCAGTGTGTGCGGGGGAACAATACTCTATCCCCATTTAAAGCATGCACCCTGGGAGTGCCACAAGGGTCAATTTTAGGGCCGCTGCTTTTCAGCATATATATTAACGACCTTCCATCTGTGTGTAATGATGTTGATTTAATAATGTATGCTGATGATACTGTGTTATATACTCACGGGAAAAATGCAACTGAGGCTGAAATTGAAGGAAATGCAGAAGGTTGTTGAATGGCTAAACAACTCCTCTTTGACTTTAAATGTTAAATGAAAAGACTGTAACCATGTTCTTTACAAACAGGAGCAAACTCAGGGATTGTCCTGAAATCTTAGTAAATGGGCAAAAAGTCAAAAGTGTGGGTGAATTCAAATATTTAGTGGTTACTCTTGATCAAACTCTTAGTTTTAAAAATCATGTTAAAAAGCTGAGTAACACACTGAAATGTAACCTCATAAACTTCAGACACATAAGAAACTCTCTTACTGTTGAAGCATCACATACATATTTAAATGCAATGATTCTCCCACATCTTTTCTATTGTATGACAAGTTGGTTTAAGGCATGTAAAACAGCCTTAAAACCACTTGAATCATTATATAAAAGTGCCCTTAAGATTCACGACAAAAAAACATGCCAGTATCATCACTGTCATATACTCACCAAATACAGTATTTTAAATCTTGAAAATCTAATAATGCACACAAATGTATGCCTACTGTTTAAAATCATTCATAATGCTACTGCTCCTCCTTTGAAAAAAATGGTTACACTCTGCTCAGAAAAACAACAAGAGCTACCCGATCAGTTACCAGGGGAGAGTGCAGTATTCCTAAACGCAGGACTTCATTTGGTAAATCATCTTTTTCTTTTGTTGCCACAAATCAATGGAACACACTTCCAACAGAGCTGATTACATGTGCGTATTTTAAAACATTTTCATGTCACACAACCCTAACCCTAACCCTTTGATGGGGGGGGTATATTTATTTATAAAAGTTGGTGGGAGGGGGGTAAATTGTTTTAAATTGTTTTAATGATGTGGGAATGTGTGTATTCATAACTTTGTAATTGAAATTTTGCACAACTGTGAATTTAGTAACTGATTTTAATTTATTGTATGTTCCATCCACCTGCCCAGGGATTACGGGTGGAAAATAGCAACTTGCTAAAACCCGGTGCAATGCATCTCTCCTTGTTATATACAGGGTTAATGTTTTATTGTGCACTGTCCCTGTTCAAATAAAAGAAATAATAATAAATAATAATAATAAGAAGGCTGCCAAGCCAGTGACTGCTTTTCGGGACTGCATTTCAACATCTGTAAGCAGGACAGCACTGGATATTTTTAAGGAAAACGTAAAATTTTAAGCTGTGTTTGTGGCAACAAAACAGATATTCTTGATGATAAGTCAAGTGGACATCTCTAGTTGTGTTTGTGGTGACCAAAACAGGTATTTTAAGCCAAAAACCACGACGAAAGTATAAGCCCAGCACAGTTACAACATAAAAACAAAAATTTTACCTAAAGATAAAAAGAAATGTAAAGTTTCAACATATCCATGATTTGCAGAAACTTAAAACCAAACATTTATTCTGGAGATTGGGTTGGCATTCAAGGCCTGTGGTGAACTTTTCATGAGCTCTATGAACATTTGATGCAGCGTTTTGTTTGTCAACCCGCTATGCAGTCCACCAAATAATATTTGTTGCCTGGCCTCAATAACCTCGACCATCGCCATGATCTGGACTTCCAATAAGTTTAATTTTCTCTTTGGGTCCATGGCTACTCCTTGTGCTGACATTACGTAAGGGGAAATCACAAGGCATGAGGCATCAGTTTAAGTGGATTTGAAATGTATAGATCACAGATGCTTAAGTTACAAACGGGAATCTTAGAACCTACTTATGCAAGGTGTTTTATGTTTAGCATATTCTATGATTAGAACGTAAGCACACTGCTGAAAGTTATCTTAAAACTAAATTCAAGTGTAGATCTAAGAGCATTTTTCTTCGATATATACTTGAATTTTTTATAAACGGGTGCTGTGTACCTTTTATTTACTTACTTTAAAATGATGCTTCATGTGCTCCATAGAGAAAAAGTCTAGTAAAACTTTATCTAGTATAACTCTGGAAATCCATATCACCATATTAATATTGATGTTTTTCTAGTGAGAAAATGCAGCAAGCTCAAACATAAAATGGTGAAATTTATGTTAGCACTCCTTGTATTTGTGTGTTTATCAACATTTAACATATAAACAAAAAAACTTTAATCATTTTTATGGTTCACTTGAGGACTTTTAAAATGATCACACTGACAACTGCAGATATGAATCACATAACAGCTTTTGTTTCCAGCGGACCTTTTTTAATATAAGTGCCACCAACTGAATATTTAATGGTCTGAATGTACCACTTGATTATATAGTACCTTTACAAACACAATTTTTTCCTCGCCCAACATGATTGTTTAAAACAGTGTAATTACAGAGCAGTGCAAACCCATAGACTCTGAATGAATATGGGAGGTCAGACTGGATGGTAGAAAATAAAAGCAAGCAAAGCTGTTTCCTGTTGTTTTGCTGCAGCAATGTAATGTTTTAAAAATACAAATCTTCAGCCATGCAATCATGAATTTCCCCCGAGGACAAAGCAGTCAGTCAAGCGAAGGGGAAATGCATAGTAACAATTGGCATTTGGATGAGCAGGGCCGACTGTATATGACTGGTCGTGAAATGGGTGAGGAAGCGACGCATCCACATATAGAGTGAAAGGCCCGCAGAGAGCAATTCAATTTCCAACACTTTACTGAAACCTGAAACTTTGAATAAGTAAGCATGAAGGACAAAAGACCATAAACTGACAACTAACACTAACACAGACGGCTGTCTGACACTTAAACAAAATTTCTGACCACAAAGCTCATGCTTGACATTGCTGTTAAAAGCCCACTCCATAGCCTTTGGCTCTGAAACTGTCGCCTTTTCAGGTGGCTTTTGGTTCCACATAACTAGACCTATGGGTGCACTGTGGACCTTACTCTGGCTTACTGTGGTGTGAAATTGCATACGCAACCTTGAAATGATTCCCACAATAGCAGATGGTCTTAGCAATGGAGAAAAATACATTTTGCCCGCCTGTCTGAAGAAGGAAGGTGACAATAAATGAAAGTTTGATTAGAAAACGACACCTGGGGGGTTATGACAGACGACAGGAGGGTGAGCCTCTTCAAAGTCACTGATGAAAAATAGATTTCATCTTTGACTGATTAAGATGGAGAACACTTATGAAAGCTTTGATAATTAGGAAACATAAGTCTTTTTGCAGATGTGATTCAAAAGTGTCAAAATGACAAGCAGAGGCCAAAACAGATGACATCTTAAAATAGACTTAGACTTTCTTTATTTGTCATTCAAATTACACCTTACAGTGCAGATCAGAACGAAATGTCGTTGCAGTTGGCTCAGTATAGCACAAGATAAAAAAAACAGCAGCACGTATTTACATAAAATAAAATATATAAATAGAAAGTGTAAACATAAATACTATATAAAATAAAATATCAAATATAGTATATCAGGTACAGTTATCAAGTACAGTATATAGAGTAAGGCTCAATCCCATTTCCAATTTCTACCCCTACGGCTCATTTCCAACTGCCCCCTTGCCCCTCAGAACAGAGTTACAAGTGATCGTGGTTGATATGCCCCCCTTCAAGACCCTCATATGCCATCAGTAGTCATCAATGGCGTTCAGGTAAACAGACAACACCATTTGTTGTCACATTTTCAATATGCCGTCTTCAGCTGTGGTGATTTATCTTGTGTTACTGTGGCAATCCTGGGATATCACAATGTTATACTATTTATCCGATGGAGATTTTTAAAAAAAGCACGGGCGCTCACCTTTTGTTCACAACTTCACGCTATCAATTAGGTTATTAATTAAAAATAAACACTGCATCATCACCTGGCCACTAGCGGCCCAACATTAGCCCTTGAGCCTACCCTGCCATTCTGTTCTATTAGAGGAGCGGTACCAACTTTACTGCAGGACTATACTTAAAGGGGCACTTTGTAGTTTTGGGGAAGAAATCCAAACTGAGAACTTTAATATCTACAATATTAATGAGGTAATAATACAAACTCTGAAATATTTATTTTTTCCATATCTGAATAAACAAAGCTGTTCTCAGAGGAAAATGAGTTCCCCAGAACACTGTTTGAAGCTAGAAAGGTGGCAGGGTCTGCCACATATAAACAAAGTGAAACAGTATGAAATTGTGTTGTCCTTTAAGGTCAGTTTATTCATTTCATTCCCTCATGAAAACGAAGCAAGTTTATTTAGTTTTTATAGGCATGAAAATGAAGATCTTTCTCTTCTAATTAAAATATCTTCCCCAAAACTACATAGTGCACCTTTAAATTGCAGGCATCATTGCCATCAAAGGGAGGGACTGCAACACTGAAGTACATCAAAATGTGGGACTTTAATGGCCAAATAAGCAATAGCAATGCAACATTAGCTGACTAGCTAGTTAGCTACCAAGACTTCAACAGACTAGTAGTTATTTTTTTATTTTGTTTTAAAGAAAATGACCATAATGCATTAAGACTGCAGAAAGGTCTCTTAACCCTGGGTTTAAAGAATGTCTCTGAAAAACCTCCATTAGGGCCGTACACTTCTACCCTACCCCTCTATCCCAACAAGAATCAGGACACCAAACGCTAAATGTGAACACACAAAACAGAGGGGTAGGGCTAACTGGTAGGGGCAAGGGATGTGTTGGGATTGGGCCCTAACAGTATGGCTCACAGCTATTATGAGAAGAAAGTAAGAGCACTGCTGTGAAGTATCAGGATGTGACGCGCTACAATTCAGATAATGTGCACAACCTCAAGGAACGTTTTCCGCTGCAAATGCAAAGCTGATGATAATCAATACATTACAATACAAGTTATTTCCTGATATACTTATTATGCTTCACAGCGCACTTTAAATAAGTTGCTCCTGGAATCAGCTAAGTACATTGAAAAGATGCTGAATCATAAAAAGCAGTCTGAAGGGACTGCTACTTTAAACCAGAGTTGTTTGGTGACTATGGCAATGATTTATGAGGCAAATTCAGATGGAACCATTTTCTCATTAGAGAGGAGAACATCGAACCAACCTCCTCTCTTACAGCTTAGTGAACTAAATGCTCAATGATTGATGCTGATGCTGATGTGCTTACTGCACATTCAGACTCCCAATCTAAATTGCAGATGTCAGAGCGCATGTGGCGTCCTTCGCTGCACTCTTTTATATTCAAACAACATGGTCAAGAATGAATTACTTTTAGGAGGCTAATACATCCACATCACTTATTCTTGTTGATTTAGTGTCATTTGCTATTTAATCACTGCAAATATATAGTGTAGATGGACTTTAAATGGACCAGCGCTAACTGTTGCTTCTCATTCCCCCCCCCTCTTTGTTTCTGGGCTGTGACATCCTTATCCTGTCATCCTTCATCCTGTTACCCTCTCCTTCCCTTCTTCTTCACATAGATTCACGCTGCAACTGACCTGCTCAAGTAGCTAACAACATTTATTTTCTGTTGCACTGAAGAGCCAGGGACACCCAGCTTACACATGGATGGCCATTGAGTGTACTCATCATTCATCCAGTCAATCCGATTTGCATGTTTCCTCTACTGAAGGGATTTTGTTTTGACCAGTCAAGTGACATAATCAATAATGGGATTACAGACACTCAAAGCTCCTGATTTCCTTACATGTTTTATTTGAAGAAAACACTAAAATGTCACTTTTCTTCTCTGTTCAATGATCAAGTTCAAAATTAAATTACAAAAGAAACAAGGTGGTTTGTTCTTTTGGATTTCTACAACGTAAGAGCAGTGCTGATGGATGACGCAAGCTGATGTCGTGCCCTTGCTCTCGTATTTTGTCCTATAGTCTGACTCATATAGCTTCCCTTATCTGCGTGTTAGCATTTTCAAAATCTCTGTCCCTATGGGAAATGACAACAGCCACCTCCAATGTAGCAGCAGGAGAACCTCTACTGCAAGCAGTACTCATTGGACTGAATGGGATGTCTACAGGGGTTTTTTTCGTATATGTGAAAAAAGTTATATAAACTGTGTGACTCCAGAGTGACCTACACAGAATCTGGTAAATGAACGCCAGTGATAGTCTGGGCTGAAGACCAAAAGTTTGGAAATGAAAAAGAAGAAGTGAGCTTACTGGACCTCTCCTAATCTCTGCTTGAGGCTATTACAACATACTCAGATCTCCATCCAAACTGTCCATGGCCAAGTGGCATTGTGGGTAATGTAGGTTCCAGGTTTCGACAAGGAAGAAGAATGCTTGGAAGAAGAAGGTATCTCTGGTTCTGCAGCAACTGTCCATCATAAATCTGACAATTTTATAATGCAGTGCTAAACCAGTGGAGTACTCTTCTAAGAATTCCCATAGTTCCCATGAAGTCAAAATTGATTTTTAGATGTTTTTTTTCACGTCTTGCTCTATATCTCACCTATACAACAGTGTCAAACCCAATCATGAAAAAAGTCACTGTGTGCAGGCATTGCCAATGGGATTTTAAAGTTTGTAATTTCCTGGAAAACGTTGATGATGTTGATGCACTCCCTGCCTGTTTCTCAGGGCCAGGCCTCATGGAATATTGTACAAAAACACAACTTGAAATTGGATCATATTCTGTGGTGTGAATATTTTTTGGTTCTCCCTTCGATGTCCTCTGGCTGCTCTGCCACAGCTACAAGCAGATAGCTTCATTTGTGGCTAAAGTAACTGCTAAATACTGCTAACCAACAGCATCCTGTGAAAACCTCCAGATCAAGATCGTATGCAGCCTCCAGAAATGACGATCGAGGCCAGTTACAGTACTGAGGGGATTTATAGAGTTTCCTGTAGACAGATACTGGTAGCTTTGAGCGCACAACCTAACAGCAGCTACATTTAGCAGCAGCTACTTTAGTAACAGTCAGCCGTGCAGCTAGGTTAGCGATCCTAATTGCTTACTCCAGAAACTGTGGCACTGAATTCCCAATTGTCAAACTGGCCTCCGTTTTCTTGGAGGCTGTGTTCTTTCCAAGTTTGGCTGTGTTCATTACTGGGAGCTGCCAGTCTGCAGTAACACAAATTCACAAGTAAACACGTAATGTATGCCGCAGCACCTAGCACTCCACTAGCCATTCCACGGAAACTCTAAGGTGGAAAATCAGAAAAGGCTCAGAGTCCTGGGTGTATTTTTGGAAGTTATATATGCCATTTTGGTATTGCACAGTATGAGGACTCGCAATATTTGATTCGTCATTCAACAAAACTCAATACTTGTAGACTTTGCATCACCCACAACTGTTAAGAGCAGAGTGGCGCATCAATTCCAAGCATCTGGTTCTGACTCCTCTAATGCTCCTTCCAGTGAGCTTGGCTCTGTGTTTGTGTACAGTGTGTTTGGACAGGTCAGATCTAATGATCATTAGTGGAGGAAAAAAGGTAACGCTTGGGAAAGAGCCTCCACAAAGCACTATTTATAGCGGACCCGGTCCAGAGGCATGGAGCCTCCAGGGAGAAAAAACAAAGTCATAGATCAGCCTGAGGGGAGGTAATTAGGACAGATATTTAAACTGAATAATGCAGACTTGCTGAAATATTGAAACCACCTAAAGTTTATTAATTAAGCGCTAATCTGGTGAAAAGGCTTGTTTCATGTCTCCCTTAGTCTGTGCCAGCTGAATTATTCAGGGACACGAAGGCATACTGGACAGATAACAGTCTGCCGTACATGTCATCAGTACTCTCGTTAAGAGATGATTAAAGGCACGCTCCACCTCTGTACTTGTGCGTCAGCAGTCTGCTATTACAGTCGATATGGTTCTGTAATACCCACTGTAGTGAGTCAGTCACACTACAGTAGTCTAACAAGGTCACTTTGAAGTTGCAGCAGTGCACAGTCAGGGAAGATTTGTTAGGAGAGTTCTAAAAGAGGATTCAATTACATATCGCCAGCCAGGCATGTGTGCTAGAGCATACAGAGAGATCCACAGACATATGGTCACATACGACTTAGTGAATGCACCATACTGTTCACTCTGGGGTCAAATAAACTGTTCCACTCCAATACTGTTTGGTAAACAAATAAATACCACTCTTAATTTACTGTTTTGCTGTCTGACACAGTCGAGTCCAAGGTGACAGCTGAAACTTGCTCTCTGCCTCTAATCCCATCCCTTCGGTTTTTTTTCTCTCACTTCTGTTATCTATCTTCTTTCTCTCGCTGGCTCTCGCTCCCACTTTCTCATTTCAATCTCTCCTTCTTCCCCCTCACCCATCTCTCTTCTCTTCTTTTGTTCATGCCGCTTGAGTTTCACAGATGGAGTGACTTGAGGCGATGGTGGTTATGCAAAACACAGTTCAAATGAATGCAGGGCTGCCACAATGAAAATGGCATAAAAGGCATGCAGACAAAAACGCATCTAACTCCTTTATGGCATGGGAAATCCTGTGGTGGAGGCAGTAAAGTACATTTAGGATTTCATTATTATAAAAGCAGAAAGATAATTTTTCAGCGCATGGCTAGAGTGAATGCATTGTTCAACAAAGGACAGTAAAAATATAGACACAGACACAGAAATATTCGGATTGGAGGCTACTGGTCCAGCACAGATTAAACTGTCAACGATGAAAACTAATTATTCTCCCTACAAAGTCCATCAGATATCCTATGAACAACACTGTATTACATGATTCCCACAAGTTTCCTAGTCATTTTCACAGTGATACATTGAGCATGATCTTGTAATATGATAAACAGTACTGTTGAGACTAAAAATAACTGCTAATTTATTATGAGACTCTGCATGTCTATATTTTATTATAGTCATGTTTAAGGGTTCAGTATGCTCAGAACAAACTGGGTCATATGACTAACAGTCAGACCACGTCTAGAAGTAAAAGTGTTTGTTCTTGTTCTAGATTGCCACACTCAAAGATGCAGCTGTCTCCTACAAATTCTGTTTATATGCAACAAATCTGCAACAGCAACTTTGTGTGGAGAAAACAAACTGCTGCCCAAATAATGTCTTCTAAAATATCCACTACAACGTCTGTTTATAGCAACTTCATTATTGTTGTGTTTAAGTACTTATAGTTTGTGATTAATTGCAGGAAAAGATGTGATGCGAAAAGCAATCTCAGTCAATAATCAACATAATATCATGGGATTTGATAAATGAGCGCAGAACTTTTGAGGACATTCCACACGTTATACACAGTTTAAGCTTTGAGTGTCATTTAGTGCTATTTAGTCCCCATGTAAAAACAAAACAGTTGCAGATTAGGGAAAGGTCATGGTTAAGGGTTAATATAAGAAGCTGATGCTATTGAGGTCATTTCAGTTATTACATGACAAAAGTTAAACACGTGTAAAGTTTCTTCATCACATTGTCTAAAAATGACTTGACCATTGTTGTATATTTTTGTCAAGTTGTGTACTTACATTATCCCAAGTGTTTCCACAAATGTTCAAAACCTAGATAAATCATAATTCTGTAGGTTTCATGTGGTCCCCTGTTTCTATAACTTCCCAAAGAGAGTGATAAAGGAAGTCAGTGAAAGTGACTAGACTTAACATAACAAACACTTCGTTTGTCAAATAGACCGATATGCATTGGCAATAGTGGGTGTTTAACAATAAAGACAACAACTCCCATGCTTCATTGTTTCAATCGAGAGCCACCTAGTGGCAGAAATAACACGTACATTTAACTTGTGTACAAAAGTTCGAATAAGTCCGCGTTGATGGGTCTCCTGGGTGAAAGTCCTGTGTTTGACTAGTCTATCCTCCCCAATCTCCTCCCTACATGGTCCTACCTCTTTATATGTCACCTAAAAAAAATTTCTTTGACATTCATGCATAAAATGACATGCCATCACTGCACAATATAAGTCAGTATATAAAAACTAGCTTTTCGACTTTTCTAAGCTTTATGAAGACATGGTAAATAACCAAAGACTTTGTTATGTTATTTGAAAACTATTTAATGATACCAGGCCGCAACTATTGAAAACGATTGGTCTCATGAGTCACTGTCCTGCACTTTGTACTCCAACCATCTGGAAGCATTGCCACTGAACTTAATCCAGACAGCAACTGCAAAACCTTCAAAACACATTTGGCCCAAAAAAATTACTAGCATATAAATGTAATTTCATGGTTGCATCACACTGTCTCCCCAATTTATTTTTAAAGAGCTCTGTGGGTTGCAAACAATACAAGTGTGAGTTCTTCAGAGAGAAAGTGGCCAAACGCAGCCTTATACATCAGTGTTCCCAGTCGGTCAATGCGTTACGTGGGTGAATTTGTTGAATTGTCTTTATTGTTGAACCTTGGCACCCCAATTCCAAAGTGAGTTTTAGTCGAAGTTAGCACTTGGATTCTATATATACTGAGACATATACTGAGACATTATACTGAGACATTTTTAAGCTCACCCCTTATCAGAGTGCAGTTTGCAGACACTGATTCCAGCCCATCCTATATTGCACAAGTAAAACTCAACAACTTAGTGCAGTAGACTTTGACACCATATGGACGCATGCATTAAGAGCAATCATATCTTGTTGGAAGTTTTTGTCAGCACTTTCCAGACATCATTTTCGACAGCAGCTTAAGCTAAAGGGGTCTGATTTGAATACTGCTTAGTCAGTAATTGCTGTCTCTTTATTGTCAAGATTTTATGTTGGGAGATGGGCTCGATCTTGACGACTGTACATCGCTTAACATTATCGCTGAGGTGCAGGGTCAATCAATACAACGGGACCTGTCCTTTAGGAAAATGCAGATATGTTGAGAATCAATACTCCTGTGTCATCACCTCTCATTTCAATCAGGGTGGCTGGGATATGACACCATGGCAGCTCTCCCGGGAATGACACTGTACAATGGCGTGAATCTCAATGGATTCAGGAGAAACAGGAGTAGATGCAAACTTGTTGACTTACTCAACCTACTGTAATCTATAGCTTCCTGGGCTGTCCTCTTCTGTTTTCTTCTCGCTTGAATTCTTGAATTTTTGAATTTTTGACATTTTTAAATACAATCCAAGGCTAATTTTTAACCAACCGAAATGGTACGTCAATTAAACCTCTTCCCTTTGTCAAAGCCTGAGCTTGAACATGTCTCTCTGCCTGAGCTGAACCAGTCATCCATCTACTGTAAGCCTGAATCTGACGGCTTCTCAACTTGAGCTTCAAACTATCTCACCATTTTGTCTTAACCTTTAAATGCATACCTTGGGTCTTGAGCAACACGGGATTATGATACCTTCTGTCTAATTCATTAAATTAATTTCAATTTCAACACTTTCCTGGAAAAGGCCGTCAGCCGTTTCCGGCGGATAAAAAAAGGGAAGAGGCGCCAGGGTTTCTGAAAACAGATGGATGCTCTAAAAGTCTTCCAGAAATAGATTTGCTTCAAATGAAGAACCTGCACAAACATATGTTATGTGTGTTTTTATAGGTAATAATCAACCCAGCCAGAATAAATGTTGGGAATAAATGTAGACTTCTGCAAACCACAAATGTTGAAACTTTCCTTTTCTTTGTACTTCAACTTCACATTTCTTTATGTTCAATTGTATGTTGTGATAACACTGATAACACACTTAATGGTCTGGTTAGGTTCAGGCACAACAACCACTTGGTTAGGTTTAGACAAAGATCATGTTTTGGCTTACCTGGTTCTGTTGCCACACCACGATGGATATTGTCCCGATGTCCCATCAAAAATATCCAGTGGTTTCACACTTCACACAACAAATGTTTAACCACTGTCGTAAATACATGGCTTAATCTGGGTTTTAAAATTGCTGGGGTGCTAAACATCGAAGGCATTTAAAAATATTTTTTAAAAACCCAATATATTTAAGGCTGAATTTGTTTCTGCTTCCCAATCATCTGAGCTCACTTCTCCATCTGAGTCAAAACCAGTGTGCCTGAGCTCAAACCTGTCTCTTTGCTGAAGCTGAGCTAAAACTTTCCCATCTACCTGACCCTAAACCTGTCTCTCTGTCTTTATATGTGCCCGTCTGTCTAAGCATGAACTTAAATGCCTGTCTAAACTCTCTCTCTGACTGAACCTGAACATGTTTCTTTGTTTGAGCCGAGCCTGTCCCTCTCTGTCACAGATGAATAACTGGTCTCACACTTTAATAGAACTATTTTACTAACAATGATTTAGCCACCGGTGTTCTGGGGCTTGATGCTCATGCATACACAAAGGTTGCCTATAATTTTCGATTATGCATTTTGAAATAATCTTAAAGTTAACTGGCAGCGATCCCAGCCTGGAAGGCTCTGGCTCCAAATATGAACTCCCTGTAGGTTCAGCAGCATTTATAGGAAAATAAGTTGCATAACCATGAGTGATTCTCTTTAATCTAGAGTTTGTGAAGTTTCCAAGCCCTTTGACCCAAGAGGAGTAAACTCTGACTGAGAATCATTACAATACCGAGAAAAAACTGCCCTGGTTTCAAATATAGACCTTACTCTGTGTGCGATTTCAGCACAGATATGAAAAGGACATGTGGTGAGACAGTAATTCTTGAGCATCCTCAGACGGGCCTCCAGGTTTTCCCCTTTACTGTAATTTCAAATCACTGGAGTCCGAGGAGAGTTGGCAGGTATAGGGCCCAGTAGCCCAGACATCCCTCAACTGACCAGAAACAGAATGAGCCTCATTGTTGGACCGTGTGAGTTCCAGACTTTCTCTTTCAGGTTCACTCTGCGTTTAAACATGTTTTGCTTTGAGCTGACCAGCCGTTGTCAAGGGTCAATACCTTTTTTATTCTCAGTCATGGTTTCCAGCTCGACTCATATGACGCCTCAGTGGACACATCTGCGAGCAACAGCAGTGCGAGGCCTGACACAAGCATCTGCTGTGTGTGTGTGTGTGTGTGTGTTTGTCATTGTCTAAGAGACTTCTGAATTGTCTTGCAAAGTGTTTTTTTTTTTTTTTTCATTTGGGGTAAAAATTTGGTTCGGGAAGAAACAGAAGGCAATTGTCAGTATCACTCCTCACAGTCAAGGTCAATGAACAGGAGAAAATACAACACACTCCACAACACACAGACAGACTTACACAAACAGCGCTGCTCAGAAGACAACTGCAACGATTAAACTCTCGCAAAATAGGACGTGACATTGATTTTAAGCAAATGTAAATTGAAGGCAGAGGTTAAGGTTCTGCTACAAAACAAGACATAAGAAAATTGCTTTAATAGTCTGCTTGAAAATGCTTGCTGGGACAAACATGGACCATAATTAGCTTGATTGCATTTGGTGTTGATAACATAATGATGCGTTGATAACCTGCTGCTGTTCCCCTCAGATGAAAATCACTGTATATCTTTTCTCAGCCTGTATTCATTTATTATTTCCTCACCTATGTCCTGCACATGACAAGGTGCCAAGTGTTCGCAATAAGTTTGTTGGCATAAACACAATAATACCTGTCAAAGTGTTCTGTTTGAGTAAATCCCACAGCTAAAAGGTTGTTTATTTTCCGTGCGCCCTGCATAACAGCTGCTCGGGGGGGTATTATGAAATGTGAAACGAAAGGGCAGGAAGCAATAAACAGCTTCCTGTTGTTAATGCAGTTATGGATGTGTTTAAAAAACCTGAGCAACAGCTCAATGCCAGCTGCCAATAACTGTTTTTCCCATCAAGTGGCAATAAGGAGCATGACTGACAGATGATTGGTCAACATCGGAAATCAGACATCCAAGTGGAATCCAACCAAATGACAAACAGTCAGTGGAAGGGGGGTAGACATCGAACGCCAGTGCACTGAAGGAAAAGTTCTGATGTTGACTTGAGGATGTTACATGGGGGGCTTTTGATTGAACTGAACCAAGCCGCAATACTGAACACAACTGTCAGAGAGAAAGGACAAACATCAAATGATGCCATTTTATTTTCTCTAGTATTGAACTGCAAACACCATTAGTTCTGCAAACTGACCACAAAACAAGCAGACACACATCCATAACCTCGGGTCTGTAATATGTTGTTTCCGCTCAAATAATGCTATCATGAGCCTCCGGGAGCCTTGTAAAGGTGATTGTTATTTGGTATTTCACATACACGACAGTGGTCCCTCTCGGGGTCAGAGTATTGATTTCCTTTTTTTTTTTCATTTCGATCCCGCCATCAGGTGCCAGTGTTTGTGAAATTTCTTTCTTCGTTCAGCTTTGTTGACACTTCCTCTCAATTTTGAGGATCCTGAGGCTGCGGTGATATTTTCCAAATCGATCTGTTTGATCAGAGGCAGTCTGATGGAAGCGGACAATCTGTCACCCGCTCTGTGGACTGGACTGTACGTGTCATCGGTCTGTTACGGCAAGTCATTTAGAGGCATTACCGAATTAACTGAGGCCGATTCCCATTGTTGATGACAGGCTTGATTCTAGCGTTGGGAAATGATTTATTCCACTTTAAATGGAATTAGTTAACCTTTCTGTTACTTAATATAATTGTACAGTTTGTCATAATTCATATTTGTGTTCTCCTTGTTTGACTGTGCAAGAAACTGGTCCAAAAGTCATTTAATCTCCGGCCACTTAGTGTTCTACTAAATGGGAAAATCATTCATCTTGATGGTGCTATATTTCAACTGGGTTCATTATTTCATTTAATTAGGGCAGGAAAATGGACAAATATTTGGCTGAAGAGCGAGCAGATGACATTTCTGAGGCAACATTTCCTCGTTGAATAATTAGACTTAAGCGTCGTTGACATTAGGAAAGCAAATGGAAAACAAAACCCCACATTCTTCTGACAGTGGATGTCAGTTGAAGCACTTAAACCTCAGCAATTTACTATTTAGATACACACTTCTGTCATTTCCACCTACGAATTCTTTGAATAGCTTCTCAAAATAATGCGTATGTATAGAATATCAATGATGAGCTAAATACTAATTTGCTTTGAGTGACAAAACCAAGACAAAACCTGACAGTGTCTCATACTGTGCTTTGCTATGCGGCTTAGCTCTGCTTTCTTCTCTCCTTAAGGCTTACCGAAAACAAACATGATCCAATAACAGCCTAATAGGATGGAGGCTGATGATGAAACTTTTACTGTCATCACGCTCATTATCCGATAAAGACACTAAAAAGTAAGAGCGGGCGAGAGGGAGACAGTGAGACAGCAAGAGAGAGAAAAGCCACAGAGAGGAGACACAGAGGGGGAGGCGTGATGAATCTGGAAGAGGAATAAAAAGAGTGCTTATTCAGTCGGGAAAGATTTATGACCTAATGCGGATGTGGTTGTGAACTCTTTAGTGCTTTGCCTCTCTCAAAATTCCCCCATCGTGGTGCTCAGTAGCTCTGCAATCCTGCAATCAACATCCTGTCTCCATGTAAATGTGCATAAATGGCTCCCTACACAATGAAATTTATGGTCCAGACAACACACTCTGAGATTTAGGTTCAAAATTCCACTCAAAGTATTGATTTAAACATCAGCTTGGTTACCAGGCATTAAATCCTGAATATTTTATGCATGTGATTCAGTAGATATCAAAATAATTACAGCAAGTGACTCTGTAATGTGTCATTCCTCAAATGGAAGCACATGATGTATGATAATGCATTAATGAGCTTTATTATGTTTAGGATTGATCATTTGAGGTGATTCTCAAGTTGAGGATAAAATATACACTGTACAACTGTGTTTGTTTCAACAGATGTTGACTAAGTGTTTAAGTTCACATATGCTCATTTGAATGTGGTTAACAGTGATTAATAATAAAGTGTTTGGATTCAAAAATGAAGATTAGCAGTTAACGTTTTTGCAAACTACGGAGACTTCTATACGTATGTGTCGTAGACTATGTGCTATAATGATATTTTTACGATACGTACCATAGCACATTTACATTCCATGTGTATTACCTGACTTTCACATCTAGATGTGGAGGGGATGGTGGTGGAGTTAACTGCAATTCAAGTCTGCTTTCTGTCATTTGTAAGTGTGGAACGACAGCATATTGTTGACGCGAGACCACTGTGTTTCAATATTTGTAAGCATGACACAAAATTTTAAGGCAACCCCGGATAATTTCCACCCATATTTGTAACACCAAAACAGGTATTTCAAGCCAAACCATGATGTTTCCCATCCCTAACCACGTGTTTCTTTGTGCCTAAACCAACCAAAACGGGAGCATAAACACAGCATTGTGTGTAAAGAATCATAAAGTTGCAACATAATGCAACATTTTTCATTATTCTGATGATTGAGTTGAAAAGTAATCAAGACTGTCATAATAAAGTCCACTAGTGCTCTGACTGCTGCTGTTATTACTTCAATGAATAGTCCACAATTACTACAAGTACTTTTGCTGCTACTAGAAATAAAAGCTTGAGTTGTCATTAGTGAAGCTATAACTGTTGCCTCTGCTGCTACTGTTCCAGTTCAATTCAATTTAACCTTTATTTACACTTGAAACAGGAGGCTTTTTTACAAGGGTACAGAGAGAAAAAGCACATCTAATCAACAACATGACCGGAACAAAAATAGAAACATCAGTTGGTAGTTGTGGGAAACACAATGATTACTGATTAATACTAAGAGTAATCATGCCCTTGTTGAGGTTCATGAAACTACACAGCAACATTTCTGGGACTTCAAGCTGCTGAGCTTCAGCAGTTTGAATAAATGATTCCATGATTTTGGAACAGCGTATCTTAACTTGGAGCACAGTTACTGTTAAAACCTGCCAGCAGAACATGTTTAATAAACTCCACATCTCTGACAAAAGTTTGAATAAAATTGTGTTACTATTTTAAAAAATACCCAGATACATAAACAGGTGATAGAAGGGAGGCAGAGCTGGTCATCCACTAATCACATCACAAGGCTGGCTGTTTGATCCCCAGCTCCTCCTGTCACTGTGTCAGAGCTTCCTTCAACGCAACGCTGAATCCCAAATCCCTTCTGATGATTAGGCCAGCGCCTTGTATGGCTTCACTGCAGCCTTTGGATTATGACTGTGTTTTGAAACGTAAAAGAGAGTTAAATTGTAAAATGTTTTGGATTAAAAATACTGCGTAAATGCATTCCAGACACAGGTTCTTTCAAAGAATGATGATTCCTGCATTTTGATGAAGGGTGCAAAAGTGTGTAGTGGAAGGGTCATCAGTAACATACTACTATGAATGCTTCTTCTACTATTATCTGTACTAATAAAGCTATAACTTCTATGAGTGCTATGACTCACCGCTACTGCTATTACTCCCTCTCAGTCAGTCCAGTAATCATAATAAAATGTAGGCAGTTTTTTTTTTTTTGCAAACCACGAGTACCTTCAAATTTGTCATACATGCCATATTGACATTTCTACAACAAGTGTCATATCGCATTCACATTACATGTGCAAAGGCTGAATGTCATGTCCTGAGGTGGAGGGGATGAAGCTGGTGTAACAGCCAGGTGAGCAGACTGCCAAACAAGATGCCACTGTTAAAGACGGCGTTTCAGCATCTGTGGTGTGGAACCACCAAGCCCAAGCCAAAACATGATCTTTTCCTAACTCTAACCAAGTGGTTTTTGTGCTTAACTAGACCATTTCCACAACTCTGACACAACGTGAAACTTAAAAATGAACCAAAGGAAAGTGACATAAAGAAATGTACAGTTTCAACATATCCATGGTTTGCAGAAACGTACATTGCCAACATTAATCATGGCATCTGGTTGGCTCTGGTTAAAAATAACAACTTTTACAACCAGTGAAAGTAATTTAATAACTATTACACTCATGCATTCACATATTAATATAGATTTATACTTATTTTTTCCTAAATAAAAAGTGTACCTTAGTATCCAAATGAAAACAGTAATATTTATGAGAAATGAACATTATTACAATAGCAACAGTATTTTCATGTTGTCTGTTGAGTTTAAATGTAATCATTTATTTATCTACATCCAAATTATGACTTTAAACTACATCAACACACAGCATGTCAAAAGCTTTATGTATATTTGGCAATCTGTGATATCTTCACATAATGTGATACTCTATATTCAAGTGTTGACCCAGCACTGTAGTAAATTAACTACATTTTGGACTTTTGATGAGTACTGCCATTACAAATACTAGTGCTCTAATGACACCGTCTTTCACATGTAGTAGATCTACTCACTAATAATATTGTGCTAAAATGGAATATTGTCTCTTCTCGCTGTATACAGAATCATCTGTTAACTTTCCTTACCTACCCACATTCTCACCATCACCCAATTTTATGTAATGATTGCACAAAAATCAGACTCAGTCATGCTTAATATATCTTTGTGTTGCTCTGGATGTAGTATGTATTTAGTACATGGTGTTGTCATGCCCTTTTAAAAACACCGTAGCTAATTCTGCGATGTTGTGTCATATTAATCTCATCCATAAATTATGGAAAAAATACATACAACCTCATCTAAATAATGTATGTGTCGAATTTATGAATTATCTTATTATACAACTGTATAACTAACAGGACATGTGGTGGCTCGGTCTGCCTTTTGTTTTGCTTCATCAAAGACTGCTGCAGCATAAACAGCTCATTTGTAGTGTTTTCCATTCACAGCAGAGTACACTCATAGCAATGTTTGTTTTTGGGTTCCTCAATCTCACTTCCAGAGTTTGTTTTTCCACGCAGTGGGACACCCTTGGGACTCACTCTCTGCTCCCCGCTGCTGTCACTGTACTGTAAGAGCCCCCGAGCTATGTGGCTTTGTGAAGTTGAGCCGTGGCAGTGCACTGTACAACTTTCTTGCATATGTAAGAGCTTACATAAATGTTTAAAAGGCTGGTTCACTGACATCACACAAAACAAAATTTAAATATATTCTCACTTACTCCTGGTACAGCCATGCAGATAATTTATGGTTTCGGAGGTGTTAAAAAATGTTTAATACTACATTTGTAAAAACAGTGTGTCCCAGTTAAATGGGAGAATCCACTTCTCTATTTTTCTTAGAAGAAGAAGTTCAGTAGATTGTTTGTACAAAGAAAAAATTGTCGAGTTTTAAAATGTGATTTTTCACTTGAAATTTACCTTCATCACTTTGGGGCGGAGACACAAGTTGCACAGATGATTTCTCAAAACCTGAGAAGTCAAACTATCTGCATGGACGGTTCCAGACCTCTGCATCACTGCTAATGACTGTTTCCCTAAAACAGAACAATCAGTATCATCTTCCTGTTCCAGAGCCAGAAAAAAATGTTAGTCAACTTAAAGTGATAACAGACAACTTCTTCCACCCTAAAGTTTCCAAGTGGTATTATACCAGATACCAGAAGTGGACAACTGGATCGCTTTCTGTTTTCTTCAGGGTAGCAACTGCCAACAACACAAGACAAAACATGAGTTTATTCACTCATTTTATACTCTAATGGAGATGTGAAAGCAGATTGAAATGGTGCCAGGCAATCAGCCTGACAGGATCACCAGTCAGCCCTCGTTTTCCCAGGAGATTTCATGCCCAGTCGCAGACAAAATAGCATGGTGAAAGCAAGGTTTAGGGAACCAATATAAACGGCGATTATATCATTATTCTATAGCCATTAATCAACATGTACGTCACAATGATAAGTTAAAACAAAAAGAAAATGTCTATTGCCTCTTCAAATTAATTATTTTCTTCGATTTTACTGTATATGTGCAACTAAAGCAATTGTGTATGGGGCTCTGAGCACTGCCAAAACACAGGTGACCTACACAGCAGTACTGTGCCTCCTGCGTAAACACTGACAGCTGCTGCTGCTGCTCAGCTATCCTGCTGCTTTCACCAGAGGCCACCTGTGTAGACATTGTGTTTGATACCATTACATATTTGCCTGTCATTTGGGTGAACTGAAACTTTAATGAGATAAAGCTAGCTAGAGTCAACGTTGAAGCATGTACACGGTCACTGAAGGTTAACAGATTGTTACCGAAACCTTAGAGGTGGCAGAAAACTTTTCTTTCCACTTTTCTGGTTCTACATAAACATGATTTGAGGGAGAGGCGGCTGCAGTGGCCTCTGCAGTGTTGATGCGGGATAGATGCATGATGGGGGACTGCTACAATGGCCATGAATGTGGCTTTATGGGCTTTAAAATGAAACAGGTCTATCAGACAGAGGTCTAGTTTGAGTCAGAGTGCGAATCAGAAACAGAATCACACATATAAAACTGCCCTGGAAAAAGTATAACGTAAAAATAATGAATACTCTGAGGAGAACTGTGTGTCCGTGCGTGCATGTGCACGCCGTGTCTGTCCCTTGATATTTGCCCAGATTTGCTCCAGAACCACCCAGTGCCTCTCAGCACCTGCTCATCTTCAGATTTAAACAGCAACAGAGAGCAGTGAGTGGAGACAAAGAGTCGTTCTCAGCTCCAATGCCAGGTATATCTTCTCTCTTCCCCTCTGGCACACTTGCAGGCATCCACCTCCCATCATGTTCCTCTGGCAGTCAAAGCAAGATTTCTGCAGGAAGCTGTGCCAGGCTCAGCTTCTCATTGGCTGGCCTTTGGACGCGCCAGCAAAGAAACCATGTTAACCTAACCGATTCCAAAAGTCTACACAAGTTAATGTATAAATTAGAGGAATGAAAGAATGAATTATGGCCTGTTGATGATTTCTTTGACCTGAATGAATCTCTGCACTTTTCATCAGTTCAGTTACTTTTAGTACAGTCATGTCTCTTTTAGGTAGGGATGCGTGATATCAGTGAATATTTCATTTATCCTGCTGTTGTGCTCAACACTTCTGAAACCTGTTGACTTCTGTTGCAGGTATCCCTGTTTCATCTTTTTCAGTTGGCATTGAGAGTGGGCTTATTGTGGAGCCTAATGCTGGCCTTACTTACTTTATTGGCTGGCCTTCAGAGGTTCCAGCAACTAAACTCATTTATTGGCTCTCTGATATGGCTTTCTCATAACAGAACGTGAATAAATCAGGTGAACTGCTAAGATGAGATTGTTTCCGTGTCAAAGAAAAGGTGACTATGATTATTAAATCCATTACCACTGTGCATGTAGGAAGTACAGCCACTGGAAGTCACTTGGATGGAGAGAAATGCATGTCTTTTCTTTTTTTTGGCCAAGAAAGAGCGTCACAGAAAAAGCAGCCAAGGGCGAACAAGAATAGAAATGTTGTTTATTAAAATTGATCTAATCCGTGTGAATAAATGAAGGGAAATGCAAAACAAAAGCTTGAATGAGAACACAACAAACTTTGCGGGAAGAAGAAAGAGGGAAAACAAAAGCAAATGTTAAGCTCTGACTGCATTTCTTGTTTCGCCTCAGTGTTTCCTCTCAGCTCAGGAGGCAGGCAGTTTGGGACCACACATATTTATTTTATTTTTTTTTTTTTTTGACAGCGCGGCGATCATGTTATGCCACGAACAGGTTTCTTTACATATTAATTACATCTACCAGCTGGTGCGAGAGAGGACGGCTCCAGATATGTAGCCCAAGCGGACTCATTAGTTTTTACCCACAGATCTTAGCTGCTGTAGCACCACTGCGCACACTCATGAAAATGCAATAAGGAATTTTAGTTCAGTGCAGAACTCCTGCTTCTATTAGTGCTATTACTGCAACTACAACACCACAGATTACATTGCTACTACACTTTATACTTACACCATAGAAGGAGCAGCAAAGAGTTTCTAGGATCCAGCAGAGGCTTTGACCATTCAAATTCTTGCTCTTTATTGTATAGTTGTATGTGAAAGATACACTTCAGTTTGCAAAAAAGGATTTCTGTAGTTGTGATACACTCCAGACTAAAACAGCTGGAGGGTGTGAGCTTCACAATGCAACTATATTTGTAAAAATCCTAGTCAGTGGTACTTGTGCATGTCACTGGATATTCTATTATGTAACCATGCAAACGCAGATGTGATTATTTTCCAGCGGAGCAGCTTGAACTAGTTTTTCTAAGCAACTTCAATTAATTAACAGTTTTTCTTTTTTTGTCTTGGGGGTAACTTGGCTGTATTTCAGATGCTGCCACTGAAGAAACTGAGCTGGTGAAAGAAAAGAGTGTCAGCAACACCAATTTTATATCCAAGATACAGTCAGAGAACCTTCGTGTCAATTCAGGTCATTTTGTTCAAACTAATGCACAGATTCACTCTTGTTTAAAAAGGACATGAAATTAACATTTACCCTCACTAAGCTTTTACAAGGAGAAATGTTCAAACAAGATTTTAAAAGTCTAATCTGGTGAAGGAGACATGTGCCTTAAACCTACATTTTAACCGTGCAGGTGGCAAGGCTGTAGGGACAGCAGTGAGGTCTGTCAGCAAACTACTTTGGTCCAGACTGAAATATCTCAACAACTATTTGATGGATTGCCATGATATTAAGTACAGTCACTGATGTTTCCTGCAGGATACATTTTAATTACGGTGGTAGTCCTGACCTTTCTTCTAGCGCCAGCACTTCAGCAAAGTTCAGCCTTATGTTTGGTGCTAATTAGCAAATGTTAGCATATGCTAACACAGTATATTAGAGTCCACTTGCCAGAGTACAATATTGGCATGGTACCTTTCTGCAAACCACATTGCCAACATTTATTCTGACCATTGGGATGTTAACTCAGAAGGTGCACAACATTATACCTGCTTTATATCATCATGTTTGTCATTTTGGGTTTATTAGCATGCTGATATTAGCATTATCTTAAAGCACCACTGGGCCACACAGACTAAAAGAATAATTAGCTAGCATGGCTGACTCTTTTAATCTTGTTGTCTTGTTGTAAAATGTTGTCACATACCAACCCGTTCTTATTCCCAACACGTCAAATACTGCCACCTGGTCAGTGGCCCAATACACTCCTAAGTTTAACGCTGTAGTTACCCTTCTAGCATCACTTGCACTGGACTTCTCTTCTATTCTAGAGACTGGGGTTCACGTATTGTTTGTGACCAGGGGTCAAGCGTATTTTTTGTTTTAAGTTATGTTACGCAGACAGGTTTAAGTACATAAATGAATTACTTACATTACGTGACATGAGTTACATCACTTAACATAGGTTACGAGACTGAACAAAGTTATTTTAACCCAAGGTATGATCTAGTTCTTTTGGAGCCTAAACCTAACCAAACTACGACCATTTCACAATGCTGTAGTAAAAGCTGGGTAGTAAAAGCGTCATAGTTTGAAGCTTCAGGCCACTGGCCTAGCTGCCATATTTGACAAGTTGGGAGTGAGAAAGCATTGAACCTACATATAGCTTTGACATTGTAAATACTGTCTTATATAATTTGGATACAGGAAATAATCCAGCCCCTTTTGGGACTCTCTAATGTCCAGTGAACACACTGTTCTTTTATTATGATTTTTATTTTTATTGTGCAAATAAATAATAAAAAATGTATCCTCACTGCTGCCAATGCTGTCCAATTAATGTAGGATGCCTATTTATCATTACCATTACATTTGTTTGAGGTACTGTATGTCATTATCACAGAACATTATGATCATACAGTTTGGTGAGCAGGTATATTACATGAATGCCCTGAGTAATCAGAATAAGCAGAGATTTTGCACTTTATATACACACTTGGATGACAGGGTTTCAAGGGGTTTTAGCTGCAATGTACAAAACATTCGCTATTTTTTGTTTGTTTTTTCTGGGACTTTTTGGTAGAATTCCACCAACATATCTAAAATCTCCACACATCTCAATCTGACTGTTGCTGATTTGTTTTTTCTGACACATCTTGCATGCACAGAGCAGCTATTTTTCAGCACCCAGGGAACAACTTCATCCTGTGGCCAGCAACGTGATCAAGGCCAGTAGCAAGCCAGAAATTGAGAAAAAAGTAGCCCATGCAATTTCACACAGAAAGGTCCAGGGCTTATATCTTAGGACCTTCTTGTGGTGAGCTAACAGCGCTAAACCTGTGAACCACTGAACCACCACACTGCCAAAAAATAAATGAATACAGAAACAGCCTGGAGATAAAATCATGACAATCCACATGAGGGGTTTAAAAATGACGTAAATATGCACTCTCGCCTTGATACGAGTTTTATGTTCCAAAAGAAAGTGTTGTTCTTTTGGATGCGTGTTGTGTGCGAGGCGTGAGGCATATGTCGTGTACAGCTGGTGGTACTCTAGGGGGTTTGTCTCCGCCTTATGCACAACATGCTCCCTGCCCAATACAAATGAGGCAGCTGCAGAGATAGGCACATTCACCTCTGTGCACAAAAGCATACAGTAGCAGGTTAACAACTTGCAGACATGATGGCTGGCTCATCCATTCTCCTTTACCGGAAATGTCGGCGGAATCAGCAGGTGTCAGTCGTTTTCTGTAATGCAGATCATTTTGAGTGACAGGTGGAGTATCACCATTTATGAATATATATCGAGATAAGAGAGATTATCATCATTATAATGCCACATTAACGTATAGCTTTTCCTAAACTCAGCACGTCAGATGAGATTTAAAGATCAGCCAGTGTTTTCTCTGTCGATTTGAATATTTGCAGGAAAACCCAATAATTGAAATGATTTCTGTATGTTTGAGGAGCTCCTCATGATCTCTCACCACCCAGCACATCCTGGACTCAGCGTGACATTATCCCTTGCCCTATCCATATTATAATATCACAAGACAGATTTCCTAATATAAGCTAATATAAACATTAGGAAGACATTTTTGGCAGCATTAGTCTTTGATTGAAAGCCATTTAAACCTCTGAGTGAGAGTGCTGAATCAGAGGGGTGGGACTTGGCAATCTGGTAAGAGAAATTCCCTTTGAGGATGAGTGTTTCATTTCCACTTCTTTAGCAAGGCACAGAGCAGCAGCGCTACACAAACACACTCAACTACACATGCGCACTTTAAAATGCACACTAACACACATGCGCACGCACAAACAGTGTGTGTCTTCATCGCTAAATGGGGCCAAAAAAAGAAAACAAAAAAAACACTGCGTTCTCATTGCCAGCTTACTTGAATTGGCTCATCATTACGCCCTATTGGTGAAGATCCAGACTTCGTTCCAGCTTAATAACAATGTTTTTCAGAATGCTGGTCGTTTAGTCTCATGTGGGAGGGATTCGGATGACAAGTGTGTGCTTTTAGTTTGCCTCCATTTTATTTTGGTTTATGGAGCAGTTTCAAACAGATTCAAAGCAGGCAGTTTAAAGGTAATAAAACAACAAAGTAGGCATTTGCACATAAGGTGTAGATGTTAATTGGAGACACTGAGGAGTTTAGTTCCCTGTCAGTCTTTATATCTTCACAGGTGTTACACAGTTTTCATCTTACACTCCTCCCACATCATGTCATGGGTTAGTTCTATCAAAACAATGGAGTCAGAGTGAAAAGTAATTCACACATTTGTCTTATGTTTGAGGTTTTTTTTTTTCTCTCTCTTTTTTTCCCCCTGCGCTGAGTCGGGCCTGCTTTTAATCTCCTGCAAAGCTGCTTTGGGTTTCCGTGTATGGCAGCTGATCTTGTGCTGCTTTTGTTTGTTTATGCAGACCCACCAGAATGGCTTGGCTGCTTTATTTAAAGTCACATATACTTTACTCTGTGCTTTGTATTGTGAATTCCTCACTGACAGAAGCATGGATACAGGCTTAGCACCGTTAAACAGCTCATCTATAAACATGGAACGAAAAAAAATATATGATTCCATTAGACATGGCAATGTTTCTGGCGGTACAAAAACAAGAAATTCTGTAAATTTACATGTAGTGCCTGTTGCACAAATATGAGTTTGCACAGGTTGGCATTTTGAGTCAAATCTGAATGGACCTACAGAAAACGGCTGTAATCATTTGGATTGAAGTGAAAGTACATTTCTTCTATCCGTGTTGAGCTCAGACTAATGTCCTCAGACAGTCTGACAATGAACATGCCTTACAGTGTGCAGAGACTGATTGCCTGTGGCAGTTTCCACCCACAGACAACTAAACTCCGTACCAAACTGGTCCCTCAGTAATGTTTTGTGTAAAATAATTTTCTGGAAGGTTGAGCTGCATACAAACTTTAGGATTAGACATACAGTACAGTCTGGAAGTAAACTAATTTAATCCTCTCTCAATTTCACTGTTGCGTGGGCTAAGCTGTCACAAAGTTAGCCCTACACAGTATGTTTGTGTTTTCCTTGTTTCAACCTGCCACATTATTTGCCTTATTTAACAGTGAGGCATTGTAGAGATCAACTCAGGGGAAACCTTGGCCATCACAAGCAGAAACTAGCTGATAAACGTGATAATTGGGAAAGCGCGGGACTTGGGGGGAAGCTGGCCATGTTCCCTTTTGGATCAATAATACACACCCTAAATTGAAACTCATTCAACCTGAACTGGAGAATGAGTTTGCAATCTATTGTCAGTTGGGAACAAGGTTGCATTCCAGTGGCTCAAAAGCTATATGAAGTGAAACTGAACACGATTCCTCTCTTGCTGCACAGCTAATCCAGCCGTTTGTATGCGTGGAGGGAATTTGTGATGATTACACAGGAGAAAGCACTGGAAATCAAAGAGCTAATTTATGTAGCGGGCTAGAGGTTGTGACATATTGTTGCCCTTATCTTGATTTACACTTTAACCCAGCTGTAATAACTAGTAGTATCATAGGATTAAGTGGGATTAAGTTGGTTTATTTAGTCGAACTAAAATGATGGACAACTGAAAGTGCACACTTCTCATTTCTACTGGAGAGATGAGTGGCTGCGATAATGAAAAAAAGGCGAAAAAGGACTTGAGAGGAGCTGCTTGCACAATGAATTCAATGCTCAATGATGTTGAAAAATCTGAGAATAAAGGAATTACAGGCTTGTAATCTCTTTCACTTTTACTTTTCTGTGCACAATACACATCATCACATGCAGAACAAGGCAGGACATCACACACAATGTGAACTATCAGTGATTTAGGTGAAACTGGTTCATATTTTATGGAGAAAATGTTTTGATTTTTACTCTGATGTCCTCCAGCAGCTCTGCGATTTACAGATTTTTCCTGATATCGACCTCTGCTTGGAGTACCACTGGGAAGTGTTCATGTTTACACACTGTCACAGCAGCTTTGGTCCGTTGGGAGGAGCAGGTTTTCAGGTCTGGGGTCAGAATGGCCACCAGTACCAGGCAGGCAATGCAACTGGGCTCAGCAGCCTCTACAGACGTCATGACAGAGGTGAACAGACCGAAGAGGATGTTGACGAGCTGGAATAGTTGCTGTTGAATCGAGAGGATTATTAGCTGGCTTGCACAGTTATATGTCTTGTGTTGTTGTACTTGCTCGATATTTGACTGTGTGAGCAAAGTCAACTCGCTACCTTTTGATCAAAAGCCAGCTCAGCCCATTTTGACAGAGGTTTAGTTGGTAGCATGTTACAGCCTGGTGTTGTCATCACTGGTTCAGGTTTTCTTTATAAAATTTTGTCAGAGCCAAGAAAAGCTATCTTTAATGTGCATGATATCACCTAAATATAAAGGGTTTAGTTCAAGTGCAGTGGCCCACACACCCACAGAAGCTGACCACACCACACCAGGAAGGGACAGAATTTTTGGGTGTATTTGCTAATCTCACAGGAACAGCGCTGTGCTGTGAGGTGTGATGCCGATACACTTTCCAACAACTCAGTCACTACAAAAGGATCAGCTGTAAATCAATTATTAATATATTTTACTCAGCGTCATAAATATACCTAAATCGCTCTTTGTATTCGAATTTGATCCATTGGGTCCAATAAAATTGAAAATGTCTCTAAAAAGAGTCACATCAGAAAATTATTTTCATGCTATTTATGTGGGAGCCAGCAGGAAGTCAGCCAGCTCAGCCAGAGGAAGGCTCTGTGTGCATGCTCCACGGGCCCAGAAATGAAGAAGCCTGAGGAAGCCTGAAAAATGTTCTGGTGTATGCCTTCAGTGACCAACTTACACTGAAAGTAATGAGGCACCATCCTGGAACACAGTATTCAGCTCACTTCATACAGCCCCGCAACACGGCCAAACAAACTGTAGGTTGAGAGAATTCCTCACATCACTTTGTTTTAACACAGAAGAGAGTCAGCAGTGTGAGGAACAATGAGATCTCCTATGTAGCAGCTCAGTCGCCAGAAAGTAATGTTGGCGTTAGATAAAAAGTTTTTGCCAACCACATACATTCACATTTGTATTTGTCATACATAAATTATTGACATTTCTACAATACGTGTGACATTATGACTTTCATATCAGGAGGTGGAGACTGCCCTTCAATATTTGTGGGTGTGAAACCACTGGATTTAATGAAGGAGACCTTGGGACAACTTCAAGCTGCATTTTTGGCAACAAAAACGGGTATTTTAAGCCAAAACATGATTTTATTCTAAACCAAACCAAGTGGTCTTTGTGCCTTAACCTAACCAGACCATGAGCACAGCCTTGTCACAACATCAAATTGAAAACTGAACCTAAAGAAACTCTCGGTTTCAACGTATTCGTGGTACATTGCCAACATTTATTCTAGTGACTGAGTTGTATGTAGACAGGTAACTACCAAATGCAAATACACTGAAAGTCAATGCATAGTATCAAAATGTGTTTTGAAGTATGGAGGCTCTGGGTTTCAAAACAAATATCTTTATCTGAATTTATAAACTGAAAAATGGCCAATCGCTGGATTTCTTAATGGAAAAGCAAAGGAGATAACGAGCAAAATGGCAACAGGGAAACGAACCAAAGTAGTAGGTGAAGAGTTAGAATGTTATAACAAGCTCTTACAAGTTACATTGTCTTAGACACTCTGTTGGCCTCGGGGCTATTTTCAACTCCAGTACCACTGCTTCAGACCCAGTCGATGCATTACAGTGAAGCCTGTCATGAGTTCTCTGTGCTGGCCTGTGTGTCTCACTGAGGGGCCTTTGTTGCATGAGCCATGAGCTCGCCTCAGTGCGGCAGTCTTGAAGAGAGCTCTGAGCTCCAGGCTCGCTACATTCCCTCCCTGTTCTGAAGGCCTGACAGTCCTATTAGGACTGAATGAGGAGGAATTTGCCTTACCTTGGCAAAAGATCTCTCATAGCCCCTGACAGCTATGGCAGCTCGTCATGGCAGCTTGCTGATGAGAACTCTGCAACCCTCCTCCACTGCCACCGCTGCCATCACAAAACCTCCTCCTCCCCCTCAGCCCTTCATATGGAGCACTTGAGATGCCAGAATCTCGTTTTTTTCCCTTTTTCTTGACGATAAGAACAACAAAATGGAAATATATAATACCAGTATCTCTTGCTGCGAGAGAGAGAGAGAGAGAGAGAGAGAGAGAGAGAGAGAGAGAGAGAGAGAAAGAAAGAGCTGGATCCTTGGAGAGGGTTGAGTGACGGAAAGGAGTTGAAAAGCACACAAGGCAATTTAGAAATTTATATTCAATCTTCCCTTCCCCCTTGTGGAAGCCCAACCTACACTCCTGGCATCCCATTTTTCTGGCTGACACACCATGTAAAATTGATCAATACGAACTTGTCACCTCCAGCTCGCAAGAGAGGAGAGATGGAACGACAGGTGACTCCATGCACACAGAGTAACTGTTTACTAGTTTTATTTTCAGGGGTTGCACTTCAGAAACAAAAGCTTTGTTACACATTATGTGTTTTACCTCATATGGTGCATTATATGTCTAGAAGCTCAGGAAAAAGTAATAGAGATATCAACACCAAACCCACAGGTAGATACAACAACAAAGGATGTTTTCATCAATGTTATGTTAACACCCCAAGTGGCATTCGGCTTAATATGAAATATCATCCTCCGACTGCCACAAAAAACTTGATTTGTTAGTCGCTGATGACGCCAATGTGCAGCTGAATCAGAAAAGTCACACTTTCACGATCACAGGTTCAAACCTGAGAACTGAGAGCGCAGACAGTCGGTGAATCACCAGGAAGTGATACACAGGAAAGAGCTTGCCAAGTATGAATTGGTCGTGGCCATCTGGCAGTGATGAGCAAGTGCCCCCGTCCCCTCCTATGCCCGTCGACTGGGACCAGTGAAGACAGAAATCAGTCAGATGAAACTGATGCGGACATCAGGTGCAGGATCCACTTACAGCTCGTCTCGCCTGAGCTCCCTTTGACTGCTGGTGCACTTCGATACGCTGCCTTGCCTCTGCAAGACAGTTCTATTTCTCCAGCCTCCTAGAGGTGTTCAGCAGTGACTAAACACTCCCAAACGACCTTATCAATTGTTTTATTATTTCAGCTGTGGAGGGGGTGGTGGCAGACAAGGTGGCAGAAACACATTTTTAGTTCGGAGATTAGGCGAAAATCCCACCCGCCCTGTGGGAGTTTGGTGCTCAGTGATTATGCAAAACCTTTAGAGACGTCTCTGACTCACAAGAAAGTGAACAAGGGATGCTTTGATCATGCTACTGAGGTTACCTCCATTTCAAGGTCATTCTTTATATCCATATTCCTCCTTTGTTCTCTATCATTCAAGGCTTGTAAGCATCACCTACACCGAGTGGATTATCACAGCGTGCTCACTGAGATGACAGCAACCTACAGAAGTGTGTACATGTGGATTTATCTCTGTGAAGTCACATAGAACAGTAACAGCTTTAATCTTCCGCCATCAGCTCGGGATCTACCAATCAAGCCTGCTCGCTAACAAGTGATGGTTCACCTTCAGCTACATTATGGTGGCCAATATTAGCAATGAAGGTCAGTTGACTTAATGAGAATATCATAACAGCCTGTCAGGTACAATCTTGTCTTTGATGAAAATGACCTCTAAATCTAAATGTACACACCCAAAATGTCAATCCAAAACATTCATATTGAACTTTTTTGGATTGATGTTTTGGATGTGTACATTTAGATTTATGTCTGCAAACTCCTTTTTGGCACATCAAGTTTTAGGCTTGCAAACTTACTTTAAATGGTAAAATGGTAAATGGACTGTATTTATATAGTGCTTTTCTAGTCTAAGCAACCACTCACCGTTCTTTACAACACAAGTCAGCATTCATCCATTCTCACACACAGTCTGGTAGAGACCATGCAAGGTGCCACCTGCTCATCAGGAGTGATAACCATTGATACGCCCTCACACACCGATGGATGAGCCACTGGAGCAATTTGGGGTTCAGTGTTTTGCCCAAGGACACTTCGACATGTAGACTACAGGAACCAGGAATCAAACCACCGACCACAGCCTTCAGCAAATTAAAAAAAAGAAAAGAAATTGCTTTTGATGTAAAATAATCACTCCATCCAGGAAAGGATGGGACATTCAACTTCAGTACAATCAGCATAATTGCAGCAGCTACAGCAAATGCAATTGGCTACGTGGTTCAGTCAATCATGTGACAGTAAAAAGCATAGGCAGCATTAAGGCTGGGCTTATGGGGCCTATAAGCTCTGCATGTTTAACTGTTTATGACTTACAGCATTTTTTATACTAAACTGTGATCATAGCTGCATAGGAAACAATATGTTTGAATAGCATGGTCAGAGTCAGCATTCAAGTTACGTGGGAGCCAATGGGAGCTGAGCTCCCATGAGGTAGGGTCTGAGCTCCCATGAAAGCAGTAAAATCACACATCAGTGGGGGTCACTTATACATTACTACATATAATGAATTTCTAATTGTAATTGAGTATTTGTTCAAAATTAATGATATAAATAGGTTAAAAGAAACACATTTTCCAGAGGAACTACACACCATATTCTCTCCTGAATGACAGTGACAAGTGATTTTAGTTATTGCATCATGAGGAGGAAACCTAAATTATATGCAATACATAACAAGCTGTTTCTTTCCTTGTAAAAACTGTCAGTTTGTCACAGCATTGCTGCAAAAGCCTGTCTGTTTATCATGTTTTAAGTGCATCCTGTCTGCTTCTCTGTCTGAAGTGGGTTGTACCTCCTAGCAGCTGTTTGAAGACGGTTTCAACTGACTTCACCATAGAACATGCGTTTACAAATCCAGTAAACAGTAACTAATATTGGTTACTTCTTTGGAGAACAAACAGAAAAAGTCTGCGGACTCTTAAAAAACGCTCAATATTGAGACTTGTTGCGTCAGGAGAAACTTTTACACTTAGAGAAACGCTGTATACAACACATTCTTAACTATTAAGGCATTCTTGGTCATTGAGCAAATGTTACACATGAAGAGATTTCCTTCTTTGTGCAAAAATATTTGCATATAGGCCCACAGCCGGGAAGTGAGATCCAGTCACTTGAGGCACATTTAACGGCAGGTGTGAATTGACGGTCTCTCTCTCTCTCTCTAAGAACAGACTCAGATCATCACTCAGCTCAGATTATTACTCGAACCCTGGTTGGAGTGAAGTGCTGATGGCTGCTCTTTTTGCTCAGCCCCTCATGCAGATATTGGGAGCACCAGCAGGCAGAGTTTCTAGTGGCCAGCTGTCATATCTGGACAATTAGACCACCAAAATGAAGCAACAAAGTATACACACTGTAGGTTAACTATGATAACACAGAACTAAGCTGTTAAGCTTTAAAATACTTTCACTCAAAATGATAACTTTACTTTAGCGTCATAGCTTTCAGCCTATTTTGTGTGCAAGTGCATTTTGTGTCTACATGAACATGCAAAACGCATCTCCCAGTATGTCACCTTGATCCTGGTAATGAATGATGAGTTTTAAGTACTGAAGTCTCCGTTGGCCACAGTTCTAATGTGAGCCTCAGTAGCTTATTAAATTATGCTAATTTTCCCATTGAATTTAGGGTTGCTGTTTCAGGGTTGTAACCCTGAAACTTCAACTGAATCACAAATTTGCAAAATGGGATTTCTCGGAAAAAAATAAATAAATAAAATGTCCAAGTTTACAAAACTAAGAATACTGATACAATGCAAAAGATTTATATTTCATACCTGACATATTCCACTTATATTCCAAGTGCAACATCTTTAATAAGAGGGTCTAGTCATCAGGCATCTGTGCTCCCATAAAATCCAAATGCACCCCAGTATTGACCTACAGCTCTGAGTGTTTCCTGGGTGGAAGGTTTATGATTATCACTCACTAATCCCTGCAGTGCTGAGTTTGTGGAATGATGATGTGAAAACATGCAGGTCAAATTGTACCTCATGCATAATAAATCATTTTAGCTTGGATGCACTATCTTCTAATGAGCAGGCTACCGTTCTATAGTACTACTGTAAAAAACATTGTTGCCTAAATTTGCACATTTGCTCTACAGGTACTGTGCGATGAACTTCAATTATCCTCCTAAGTACACGTTTTCAGCTTTTCTGCACATTACAACCTTCTGACACACACTAAGACACACACAGATACAGAAACACTCACCTTACCACACGTCTTGTGCTACCTCAAATCCATATGTGCACTTACTGGCACGGACTGCTACGGACTGCTACGGACTGACAACTTGCTACAGATGCAAATATTAAATCTACGAATGTCACACAAAGAAACTCATATAGTGACACTCATATGCAGAAGAGATTACCATCCATCTGTGAAGTATTACATGTAGCAGTATATGAGTTAGGATTACCAATATTGTCTTTTTTATATTCCCTAATCTTGACAAAAATCGATTTCTCACAGGAAACATAACACAGGACCACTTTGCTTTAATTTAGAATACACAAATAAATGTTGACCTGGAACATAAAGGTTAATTTATTATCTTAAAGTCCTAAATAATATATAAGATGAATATATACAATTTTGCATATATGATAATGGCAGATATACAGTAATGAAGTCTGTTTTGTCATGAATATAATACATGCACATGATGAGGTCTGTATGGAAATTTTAAGTAGAATAATCCATATGAAATCAACTGCAGCATTATTGTGCCAATAAGTGCCAATATAATAACACCGCAATAGAATCTGAGGGTATGGCAATCTTGTATTGTTAAGTAAATGGAGGCCTCTGTATCAGGACCTCACACAACCATATAACTGCAACTGCAATCTCATCAGAGAACACACCATGAATGTCTAATCTGACTGATCAATCAGTAATCTAAACCGAAATAAGGAGTTAAATAAAATTATATAATTTAAAAAAACATTTCTATAGCACCATTCAAAACCAAAGTTACAAGGTGCTTCACAGAATATAAAACCATACAGTACTAGAAAGACAAATCAAGCAAATAAAATGCAAAAAAATCAGATGCTTCACAAAATACAACACTGGTGCAAAAAACAGTAAACAAGAAATATAAAACACAGAAAATATAAAGGGCAAGATTAAGACTTTGAAAATACATTATGCAAATGCTTGTCTGTACAGGTGTGTTTTTAAAAGCTTTTTAAATTGTGGCACTGCTCTAATATTTAGTGGGAGTTTGTGTTGGGGCGAGAACCATAAAAGCACAATCCCCCTTTGTTTTCAGTCTGGACCGTGGTACTGTTAGCAGGATTTGGTTCTCTGATCTGAGGAGTCTTGGAGCAGAATAAGGGGTGAGTAGTTCTGAAATGTGTAGTGGAACAAGATCATTTAGGGATTTAAAAGTAACCAGTAAACATTTGAATTGAATTCTGTAATGGATTGGTAACCAGTGTAATTCAGCCAGGACTGGTGTGATGTGTTCTCTGTGTCGAGTGTTAGTGAGAAGTCTGGCTAATGTATTTTGTACTAACTGTAGGCGGGCAACTGCTGTGTTGTTTGGACAGGTGAATAATGAGTTATAGTAATCTAAATGGGAGAAAAATATATTTCTATGTTTCTGGATAGCATTGGTTTGACCATGGCGATATTTCTGATTTGTATATAACAAGTTCTAACTGGACTGTTAATGTGTTGATTGAAGTTGAGATGGTGATGGAAAACAACACCCAGGTTTCTATCTGACTGTTTTGTGTTTGTTGTTAGTGGTCCAAGGTGATGGGTGACAGTATTAGAAATATGATTTGGACCAACAACCAGTACTACAGTCTTGTCTGTGTTCAGCTGTAGGAAGTTGGAGGACAAGTAGTCCTTCATGGCAGCAAGGCAGCAGTGCAAAGAGTCCAGGTTATTGTGGTTTTCAGGGTTGAACGAAACATATATCTGAGAATCATCAGCATAGCATGATGAACTAGATCAATATCTAGTTCAGTAGCTGAAAAGTGGTTTCATTTTCCATCCCTGGTTTCATGTATCTGGGGTTATGTTCTCTTGATCAGAGCACCACTGTCATAACTGGAGATGTAACCTGAAACCATTTGACCATCTGCTGCCAGGTAAAATCGACACCTGTGTCCCGTCTCTGTGACAGACAGCGCATGAAGATAAATTAATGAGACGTCCATGTCCATTCCTTTCATCTGCAGTAATTGATGCTTGCTGCAAGGAAGTGAAAGGTTAGGGGAAGCCCACTGCTGCTAAGAATCTACATCAAATATTAATGAAGGGGAGCGTGGGATGATTCAGTCTGTGTATTATTAATGATGACATTGGTAGAGTCAAACTGAGTGAAGGGCATGTCGGTGGACAGAGCGATGTTTAGAAACTTCAAGCTAAATTACTGACATTTTATGCATTCATATATTCCTTTCATTTGGCATAGGGCAGTCCAATTAGGGTTTGCCAATATGGGAATTCCAAAAAAGGAATGGTTTTGCATGTGGTGGCCACAGACAAATGCTCTCTCCTTATCCTTCCTGAGTAATGCTTCTCTACTTTTGTGTTCTGCTAGTGTCCTTGTCACTACTGGTAGTATGAGGTGGTACCTGCAGCCCAATCAGGTTGCACAGGTAGCACAGCTCCTCGAGGAGAGCTGGACAGGGCCAAAGAAGGGCATCAACCCAGCAGCAGGAGTATCTGCTTCTTTGTGTGAGGAGGAACAGGAGGAGCACTGCCAGAGCCCTACAAATTGAACTCCAGCAGGATACCAGTGTGCATGCTTCTGACCAAACTTTCAGAGACAGACTCCATGAGGGTGGCATGAGGACCTAATGTCCTCTAGAGGGTCCTGTGCTCACAGCCCAGCAGCGTGCAGCTCAATTGGCATTCACAAGCAGGTTCACACTGAGCACTTGTGACAGGTGTGAAAGAGTCTTGAGATGCCATGGTGAACGTTTTGCTGCCTGTAACATCATCCAGCCTGATCGGTTTGCCGGTGGGTCAGTGATGGTCTGGGGAGAGTTGCACAGACCTCCATGTCATAACCAGTAGTACCCTGACGCTGTTAGGTACCACAATGAAATCCTCAGAGCAATTGTCAGACCTTACACTGGTGCTGTGAGCCTTGGTACAGGGCAATGCCTGGCCTCATGTGGCCAGAGTGTGTGGCCAGACCTCTCGGCTGTCCAGGATCTCACTGATGCCCTGATCCAGGTCTGAGAGGAGATCCCCCAGAACACCATCCACTGACTCATCAGGAGCGTGCTCAGATGTAATCGGAAGTGCATACAGGAATGTGGGGGCCATACACACTACTGAGTGACGTTATGAGTTGTTGGATCAGCCAGTGATTTCAATTTTTTACTTTGTTTTTCGGTGTGATTTTGATTCCAGCCCTCAGTGGGTCGATGATTTTGTTTTCCACTGACCGCTGTTACATCATTTTGTTCTCAACAAATTATACAATAAACATCAGTAAAGATTGTCAGCTTGAATAATTTGTTCTTTAAAGTCTGATGTGATGAAAGTTTTCCATTTCTGAGCAGTATATATTTAAATAAAGCAGAGAATTAAAGCATGAGTGTGTGATGTTAAATATAAAGTCTGGAGCCTCTCCACAGAGCATGGATTCAAGGGAACAGGTGGCAGTGAGAAAATCTGGGAGATTTCCTGCTGAATCTTTGGGTACATTTTTTTTTTCAGAACTAATACCACAAATTTTAGTCAATATTTGTGTGATTATGTAAACAATGTGTAGCTCAGAAATATCTGGTATCATTTGGGTAACATCAAATGTCATAGATTACAGGAATATAAATAAAGCTTTGTTCTGCTTTAGGGATTTATGATAGCAAATCATGTCTTCCTAACCTCATCTTGTCTTTTAAACTTTAAAAACTTCTGACTTTTATAATGACTCATATTTATGAATCATAAGTCCTGATGCACCCTGATGAGCAACTTCTCACAGTTGCTGACTGTCCTCTCTAAATAGCAAAGGCAAAGGTTGTCTAACATTTGCATAACCCCACAAAACATCACCCACTAATACACTTTGGTTTCTCTGATCTTTTCCAAATTAACATGACATTAACCACCGGGCTGGGAAGTTAGAAAGTTGTTTTTGAAAGTCAATGAAAGGCAAGTCCACATACTTAAACAACAGGAACAACAACAAAAAGTTGGTATTGGACGATTACTGAAAACATCAGATTATGTTTAATGATGATGTTTTTGTGTTTTTATTTATTTATTTGAACCTTTTTTTAAGGTTCATTAGAGGCTGATGTCATGGTTAAAATATCAGACAAACCTCATTTACTTTCATGTGTTGTCTGTGGACATTATCAAAGAAATTATTGTGATTCATCGATATGTTTGTGTTAGTTACAGGATTGTTGTCAGCCTGGCTAACTTAGCTATAGTCTCATTGTAGTAACTAAACTACTGACATACAAAAGTTATTCATCTTCTGGGGTTTTTGCAGTGCAGTCACAAGGACATTTCTACAAAACCAGTCGTATCACATTCACATTTGCCTACATGTTTATGACCTACCAGTCATATCTTGTGGTGGAGAGGATGGAGTTACAGGAGAGAAGGCTACAAAGCCAGTGACCGCAGTTTGAGACTGTGTTTCAACATTGGTAGTTGTGAGACCACTGGATCTTTTTAAGGAGACCTCAGAACAGTTTCCAGCCACAACCAAAATGGGTATTTTAAGCCCAAATTATGTTTTCCTGACCCTAACAAGGTATTTTTTGTGTTGTTACAAAAGAAAAATGTAGAAAATTGAACCTAAAGGGAACATGCAACACGAAGAAATGTAAAGTTTGTCTCTGGTTTGCAGAAAGAAAGTAGGGGTAATGGAGATGCATATGTTGTTAAATGCAAAATAAATTATTTTTAATTGCATCAAATTATACATAGTAAAATAGAGCCATTATCAAATCACCTCCTCTATTATTATGTGATTTAATGAACCAATACAAAAAACAAAACCTTCAGCATGAAGAAAAAAAAAAAAAAAAATGTAATTGACCATGAAAGCTTTGATGTTCAATGGTGTTTAGATTCTGCATCCAATAATCTGAATATAATGATGGTGTGACATTACGTAGGAGGTTTTGTAGTGGACCCAAAAGCGGACCCAGAACAGGGAGTAGATTATATAATTATATAATTTATTAGGCAGGTAGAGGTGGAGAGCTCCGGCTCAGGCAGATGGCTCCGCGGGAGGAGGAGGCGAAAACTCAGTTGTGCAGGTTGTATGCTCAGGGAGTCCAAGAAGTGCAGAGTGGTAGAGGTGCTGGCGGCAGGGTGGTGTTTGGCCGAGGAGCTGATCCTGGAGGGGAAGTGGAGAAAAGAAAAAAAGACAAAGTTAGATTGTAGGCGAAAACTAACCCGAAAACTAGAGACACTAGAAAACACTGGAATCGCAGAGTAGCCCATTTACCAACTAGAGCAGGCGATAATAATTTGGCAGCGTGCAGAGAGGAGACCATGGTATAAGAGGAGGCGCTGATTACTCCAATGCGCTGCAGGTGTGTGTGGCAGCAACAGCTCCACCCAGCAGAAAACCACGCTCAGCCTCTCCAAGCACCTCTGAAACACAAAGCACACACAACCACGAAAAACAGGCCACACCAAAGTCCAAAATATGACAGATGGTAAATAGTTTACAATGTTTATTACGTCCGAGGTTGGAGATGTGAGGCGTCACCTTGAAATTTTGACACATTAAATTCTTGAGACATCTTTGAATACTCGCGCATTTGGATGAATACACAGAAGGGCATAAAAACACAAATATTGGCATCTTCGTGCAACTCCATCTGCTCACTGCTTATGTAATTAATTTCATAACTCAATGACAGAGATATTGAGGTTTGTCTGTTTTAAACTAATTCAATTATCTATCTAATCTAACAAGACAGAGGAGAAATCAATTGCATTGTATTACTGCGAAGCAAGCAGAGGGGATATTTGGAATTCCTTGCAGATCTGACTTTTCCACCACCAGCAGGTCCAAGTTTTACTTATCCTGATATGTTCAAGGACATTCAAGATGCCTAGATGACATGTACTAATGACTTTAGAAGGGGACTGGTTTTGAGTGAAATGTCCCTGGTGTACACATTCTAGCTCACATGCTGAACTAGGCTGGTGAACATAGTAAACATTACATCTGCTAAACATCATCACAGAGTCACAAGCATGGCTGTGGTCTTATTAATATCTACCTTTATCGTGCCGTTCTTTCTTTCTTTCTTTCTTTCTTTCTTTCTGTCTTTCTCAAGTCAGAGTCCTGAGTAAAAGCTACCACAAAGATTACACTTCTAAATGTTATGCATTTATTGGAGCAGACATGCTCTGCTTCTACTAACTCTAATGGTATTTGCACTCCTATTCATTCTGGCGGTCTGCCACAATTCAGCTGACTTTCATTCATCAAAGGGCCGTCTGCACCGGCTGCACAAACTGAGCAATAAGCCCTTATTGTGACCCAAATATTGTAACACCAGGTACCCATCCAACATTGTATTACTGTACACTAGAACCGACTGGCAATGTTTCTTTGAGATGATTTTATTATGAGGACGAATTCCTCTGTTGCCAACAGAAGAGCATGCTGGCTCCTGAAAACACATATTGTGAAATGATCTCATAAAATGGCCGCTTTATTCAGCTGTGCATGCTTGACATCAATAGAGGGCTGAACATGTAAATGGCGAATGTATTGATTTTCATCCTCCTCTTGCTAATGATGAGGATAAAAAACATTATTGGTGCGAAGTGATGAGGTGTTTAGAAAGAAGCTATTTGTCATCCCCTTTGACCTCAATCCCTAATCAATGTTTTCAATTTGCACGTCGATAAAAGCCAACAGGCCTAATGCGAGGACTCGACAAACTCCTACAGGGGTCACATTAAAAATGCAAGGCGTGGTAGACATCTCCAGCACCCTGACTGGATGTTGTCCAAATATAATATTGTACCCCTGCAGCAATTATAGGGATCGCTGGAAGGGTGGCGACTGCGAGGAAATGAACTCAGGATCAATCTTGGCACTTATCAGGATATAAGTGAGTCGGCTGAGGTTCAAGGAGACTGCAAGAATCTGCTTGGCACCTGACGCAGTGCAGTTCTGGCCGTGAGAGGATGACTGCCAATCTCACTCGTCTTTTCAGCCCATTTAATTATGCTATGCGTTTACTTTTATGTATCTCAAATCGACATTTTTGAACTTACAGCCAGAGGAATTGCTAGGATCTTGGAAAATTGGGGGCTCAGCCCTGCTCAGCCTAGATATCTTTAAATGTTCACCTGATAATTGATCACTTTTTGACTTATTTTTAGAGTGTAATGAATGTTAGATGTGAGACCCTGTGTTCTGACACATTTGAACAGTGAAGAACAGTGTTAACTCTGTCTTATCAGTCCACCTGAGGGGAAGCACTCACCATATGCCATACAAAATATAAGCAAATCTTTTATTTTGATTATCAATTTGATTCGGCAAAGGCAAGGTAACATCAGCCTACATTTGTTTCTGTGTTCCACATTAATATTCCAGTGAGTGCTACCAGTGATTCACAAACTGTGTGACACTCACTGGTGAGCTTTGGGAGCTGTCCAGGTATAAATTACAAAGCTATAATCAGTGGCGAAAGAAGTATTAAGATTTTTTACTTCAATAAAAGTAGTAATGCCACAGTGTAAAAATACTCTGTTACAATTCCCACAATCTCAAAGTGTCAGTATTTGACAACATGGGGAAAATACTCAACAATCAACTTTCATACATAAAGGGATTTAAATAAAAGAAGTCTACATAATATTTAAAGGGGCTCTGTGGATTTAGTTTATGTTAGCAGACTCCACTTCAAAACTAACATTCGCTACTGTTGCTCTCTGCTAGCAGAGCGGAGAGTGGTGCTGAGACGAGGCACTGGAGGACGTGCATAAAGTCACATCCTTTGTCATGGAAAATCCGACCCGAGTACTCCACTACAAAATCCGCCTTCCAGGAGCAAGGTCTCATTTTCTTTAACATCACATCACAGCTTTTCATCACCGCTCACATATGGCCAATAAAAAGTAATACTACATGTAAATTTCTACAAATTGTTATATGAAGTACCAAATGGTAATAAGTACTCATTATGCAGGATGGCTCAGTTCAGTTAAACATATATTAAATAAGTGGATTATTATTAGAGATGTGTTAAAGCTGGAGTTCGTAGAACATGTGAAAAACGCATGAGACTGGGATGGAAACAACTGCGCTCTCCCCTCCCTGTTTCGACTCTGTAGCTCCACCCCATCTTTTGCCTGAATTCTCGTGGACGCGCCCGACTGTGGCGCTTGGAATATTCACGTCGGAACTTTTCTGTCATACACTAATAATAATAATAATGGCAAATCTACTTATACAGCATAATCTAATGACAACAGCAACACTTATATATCACGGGAGAGAGGTGTGAATGCTAAGAATAATAAAATATCGTATAACGCTAAAGTAAACAATTACCCCCACATGCACAGACTATCAGAGACAACCACTTTATTCAGACACTTCTTTCTTTTCACCGTAACCTGAAAATAAATAACTGTCACATCCATATTTACACGGCACACGTCCTCTGTATGTCGTGTATATATAACGGTATTGACAATACATTTGACGTTGACTTTGGCTTTGACTTGCTTGTAGCTGTCGTGAGCCTTTGGCTACGGTTAGCATAAAGCTAATCAACTCACAACATTACTCATCAATTGTGACCACAAACCGCCTGCTTCATTAGATTCACGCACATATCCACTACACAGCCAATTACTACCACACATTTAGCTTATCAGCTACGTAAAACTTGCATTGGAGGCTCACCTGTCCAGGAGAAGAACAGCAAGCTCAGTATCCAGCTTCAGCCCGATGCTATCGCTAAGCTCTCTCCACCTCGGATATGCTTGTCCAATGTTTACACGCGATTTATTCCGTCAATTGTCACTCTCCCTCTTAGACTCTCGTGTCTCTACATCGGTCATCCTTTTTTTGGCTTGCTTAGCCGTGTACGCTTTTGTTGGTAATGCCGGGATAGCGGCTTTTCCTGCCGGGATGTCCGCTGTTGCACCTTCACCACCGATGGAACGTGTGCGCGCATCGACTTTGGTCGAGCAACCAATAGGAACGCCCAAAACAGCTTGCTCTGTATAATGAACTGTGATTGGCTGAACACTGCCGCTGGCACTGATTTTTTAAAGGCTGAATACAGAGCCAAGAGGAGACACAGAAGTCCACTGTTCTGTCATAACAGGTTCCAGGGCGGCATTCCGAAGGGCCGCCATTCCGAACGTTCACTTTCATGTTTCGGAATGCCGGCCCTTAATTATTTTTGAAAAAAGGGCGCCATTCCGAACCTGAAACCCTAACCCTAACCCGGTCGGAATGGCGGACCATCGGAATGGCGGTCCTTCGGAATGGGGGTCGCCCCCCGTCATAACACTATGAATTACAGTGTGCTGAAAGGTTATTATTGATTTTTGACCAAATGACGCCAAAAATAACTTACACACTCCAGCTTTAATATGTAACTCTCACTGATGTAGAAGCTGGTAAATTTGGAACTAGTTTAAAGCTATGGTCTATGATCTGAGAAAGATTTGAAAAAAGCACCCCCCCCCCCAACACACACACCCCTCCCCTCTGTGCTCCTTAATCCCTCCCCTCCGAGCTCGTATCGCTCTCCCCTCCGAGCCTCCTGCGACACACCCCCTCCCGCAACAAGCAACAAGCTGGCCGGCAGAAACCAAATACAGCGCCAGCTTTGAATGCGGAGTAACGATGTCGGATTCACAGGTAAAGTTATTACAATGCACGTTGAAACTAACGTAAATCTTGTAAGTCATTACAATGTCCACAGCTAAGCTCCACAGCCAAGCTAGCGTAACGTCATTAGCATGTTACAGCTATGTTGCACGTTACAGCTAGGTAATAAGTTACTATTTATTTAACAGCTAAGTTAGCCACTTCTAAAAGTTATTGAGGGCCAAGAGACTAACAGATGCTGCCGTCAGCTTTAATCACAACGATTGCTGCCACATTGTGTTATGGAGAAATAAATCCGGACAAGATGATTGAAACCCCGACGCGAAGCGCAGGGGTTTCAATCATCTTACTTGCATTACTTGCTGCTTCATTTAGCTGCCACGAGCAAATAAATAGGCTGATTTGGTGTAAACATAATAGCAATTTTAGCTTACAATGCTAACATAGAGGCTAACATCTCCGTTGAACAAGTAAACAAGTGTTGACAATAATGCAGAGACAGAAATTTTTTCGACGCCGTCTAATAACACAGAAAAAAACTAACGGCAGCTTTCACAGTCATAAGCCAGCATCAGCATGAAAGTTATCTGTGTCACAACATCCACAATAAAGACGAAAGATTGCCTGTTCAACAAAAACTCTGCTGTATCAGCATCGCTTTCATGTCCAGATCTTCATGGAGCTTTCGCCACCGTTCAAACAATGACCCAATGTTTACTCGGGTTTGAGCCCTCTTTATTTCGCATCTCTGCTTTGTGTCTGCCTTTTCAGTGACAGACTTGCGTTTTCTTTCAGCCTTTGCCGGTGGGGCGAGCAGAGGCCACTCGCTATCGCTCTGCTTTCCCTCCATACCTGAACTGCTCAGGGCCAACCAAACCTCTTGCAAATGCGGAAGTGGGTTGGGACGAGGCGTGACCAGGAGCAGGAAAGTGAGCGAGGGGATTGAATGGAAAAATTGACCAATTCAATTTCTTTGCAGTTTTGCAGGCGCTAGAGAGAATGGATTTATTTGGTTCCTTTTGCTCTTCACATTGTGTAGGTCGTACTATTGGGCCATAACCACCATCTAAGTAATGTTAATAATAATGACCATAGCTTTAATTTGCTTTAAGTACTGCTGGGTAGTTTAATCCATAACAATATATCATACTTTGTTGATTAATACTTTCCATTAACAATCTGAATCTACAAAGTAACTAATAACTAAAGCTCTTACATAATTGTAGTGGAGTAAAACGTTTTAATATCTCCCTCTGAAATGTAGTGGAGTAAAAGTATAAAGAAACATAAAGTAGAAATACCCAAGTAAAGTATAAGCACCTCAAAGTTGTACACTACTTGAGTAAATGTACATAATTGCATTCCACCACTGGTTCTAATCATATGTTAAGAAGCCGCTGAGCTAAATTAGCTATATCTCTTCTACACTACACTACAGTCCTACACTTTACCAACCTGAGCCAGTGGTGATCTCACGTCCTGACTCATCCGCAGGAGATAACTGACTCTGCACCTCCTTGAGCCTCACCTGCGCCTCTTTGCCTTCATCCTTTTCCCTTTTTGAATGTACTTATATTCATAGCCTTCAAGGCTTGAATTATATTAGATAGCTAGCTACCACCAGATGCCAACAATAAAAAAGCCCTGGTGCGCACTCTCTCTTGTAAGCTCACACGTGTGCCAAGTAGTGTGAAGTAAATCTGCTTTTAATGACACACAGAGGACCCAAAACATACTATTTTTTATTAACAATATTGTATTATTTGCCAGGGTTTTGAGGCCTGATCGGAATGACAGATGAATAGACCCAAAAAAAGCATAGCCTCGGATGCCCAGGCCTGACGAGACCTATGCTTACAGCACTTCATCGACAAACTTTCACAGATTGATCATTTCTCACTGATTTCCCTTTTTCTGCAAGATGCATTTCTTTTATCATCTTCTTATGTATTCTCCAGCAGACACAGGTATTGGGGTACTATGATACAATCTGTTTTCAAAGTCAACGGGTGATGAATATCTTCCACTTAATTCAAATGGTACTCTATGCAGCTCATATTCCCAGCGCTGGTATCTGTCTCGCATTATAAACGGCAGAAGTCCTGCTCTGATCGGCTGCGTCAGACAATAAACTTTTAACATTTAATTCTTAAAGATGCGTGCATTGATTCATCTGAGACTATTTTCAGGCAACTGAGATCAGATTTCCTCTGCATTTTTTAATCGTAATACCTATTACAGACCTGAGGGCGTCCAAAGTTGTTAAGAATCTCTTTACACACCTCTCCATCTAAATCAATGTGGTACATTGTGATGTAAATTACCGTTTGGGCTTTAGGTTTTCAGCTGAGTGATTGAGAGTTCAGGCAGTCTGAATTATGTGCCAGGCCTTTCTAATGGTAGCTCATAATTTCACAGATCAATGAGCATTATCTATAGCAGTAAAGAAAAAAAAAAGGTTGAATTTGTAATGGGGCCAAACTCAATATTCCACTCCCATTGTTCAGCAAGGACACGGCCTTTTGAATCCCACTGTGCTGCCAAGTACCACCTTTGAAATACAGGATCTCTCACTGTGTTGTGTCTTTAACCACTTGTCTGATATTCCATCTGAATTGAAATTTTGCTTCGCCTCATTTCTGAGATACTTAGTGTGCAGCTCACCAAGGCTGAATTACCATACAGGCAAAGGGCCAGACCCTGAGGGCCTCAAAGTGGGGTTCGGTATGTATCAACTGGTTTGTGGTAATCTGACTAATTGTGACATTGTTTGGGGATATACAGTTCATCAGAATACAGAGCACAGTGTACAAAGAGAGCGAGGAATGTGGAGTTAAAGGAATAGTTTGTGAAATACTAATATCCTTTCTGATAAAGCTACAGCCAGGAGATGATAAGCTTATCTTGCTGGAACTTTGGCCAAGTCAATTGACTCCCTGAAGTCCTCCGAGGTGACCGAGGCTGAATCCAAATATCCACCCTCTGGACTTGCAGACTGCACGCAGACCTTAGTCCTACGTACAGTGATGTGTTCACCGTTGACACTTTCTCACTCCTGTTATGTCCAAGGCTATTCTCTCAATTTTTCAGGTGATCAGAAACTCCTCCCCATTATTCCCTCCTGATCTCTGGCACCTGCTGGGAGGCCTTTAAGAGCTCCGGGTAGCTCCACCCACTCTCTCTCTCACACTGCAGCTTGGGCCTCCTGCAATGCCACCAGCCTCCACCTTTGGTTGTCTTTGTTATCCATGTTTTTTTGTTTTGTTTTGTGCAATAAATGTTACTTTGGCTGCATTGAGTGTTGTTTGACTCCTGTGTTGCTTCCCAAGAGCCAGGGTCGTAACACTCCAAACTCGTCAAATATGGCAGCTTGGTCAGTGCCTTAAGCTTCAAACAATGACACTCTACCTACCCCTCAAATGTTGGTTTTGCGTGTGAAGGACTGCAGTCAAATTAGGCAAAAAACTACTTGCAATGTCCAGTTAGACTTTCAAAATAATGCAGTTTGGTTAGGTTTAGGCACCAAAACAACTTGGTTAGGTTTAGGATCCTAAGATAATTAGGGTTAGGGGTTCAGGTAACCCAACCCTAACTTACAGAACATACCTTTATAGCAATTCAATATTGACACTCCTGGGGGAAAGTCCTGCATATGACCAACCCAACCAACCCCAACCTGGACTTTTGTTGCTCTTTAGATTACGACACTAGAGGGGAGCTTTCAGAAATTATGTGAGAGAGGTCACTACAGCTTCGTGTTGGGGGTGACGGCTGTCACCATCATCATGTCAAGTCTGTGAGGGTGAGAGACCGTCATGCTATATAAACACCATAATAACAAAATGCATTTTGATTACCTCTTTAGCCTCTAAGTCTACTTGCTCATTCATCATGACGTGGTTGAGGTGGTTCAAGTTACTTTTTAATGAAGTCATTGTTATACACATTCACAATAAGTTATTCTTGTTTCTTCAGTCCACAGTTAGAAAAACTGCAACATTGTGTCCATATTGCATTTGTGGGTAATTAAGTGAGTAAAGTCTGCATCCCAGACTCTCTGGAAGTCTGCAGAAAGTCTTCTTGAGGACCCTAGTAGACTGGATGAATTGTGGGTTTGGACTGCTCTCAGCACTTACCAACTTCCCAGGAACACTTCCCCAAAGTACGCAGGTCTGAAAGAGCTGTAAAGTTCAGACATTTGGATTTAGCCCAAGACTCCAATCACTGCTTTATTCCTCAGTTTCCAGCCTGTATTCTTAGCTAAGCTAATTGTTTTCTACCTCTATCTTAATCTAAAACAAAAAGATATGAGATTATGATTGTGAACATCCAATCACAGTTGACGGACCAACTTCCTGGTCCAATTTACCATATTTATGTGCGCTCACAGTTTTCCTGCATGTGCAATGAGATTATTGCCATTACTTCCAGTCCACTTACCTCTAAATAAAGTTATTCAGATTCTTCATCATCTGTCGGATTGCTTCGCTGTTTGCAACATTGGACTTAATCAAAAATGACATTACCGAAAGAAATGGTATGAAATGATTAAATAAATGTGAAGTCGTAATAAAATGTCCTTTAACAGCAGCTCAATTTTGCTCAAGGCCTTGAAACTCAGACCAGTTAGAAGACTCAGTCCAGGAAACCAAATGAGTTATCTGCAAAATATTTATCTTTATAATGTTCCACATTTATATTGCTGAAGAGACTGTACTGGAGAACAAGTAAGTAAAGGCAACAGGGCCGGTGATTGATTATGTTGCAAACCTGCAAACCTTTGTATTGTTAAAACTCAGCAGGATGGATACAACTTACCTCACAGAATCTGTAAACTCAGCAATACATTTTAACTAGCCACAAAGGTGCCAATACCCATCCCAGAACAATGAATGATTCACCAGAATACTCAAAGCAGCTTTCTCTTCCCAATAAAGAGTTTAAAAAGCATGAAATTCAAACACAGGTAATGGGAGCCGGACTGTATAATTATACTCTTGTCTCATGTAGAGGTGCCTTCATTCCTCTCTTTGCTCCAGGCCATTTCTGATTCAACACGAGCATCCAGAATAAGAAATGAGGGAGGACTGTGGTGTGAATGCAATTTGCAGCTGGTGAGTGCATCCTTAGATATTTGCCCAAAAGACATGAGCTGGCTAAGCCATTATGATCTGCACAGGGCAGATAAATAGAGTCCTGCTGGGAAGTGAGAAAAAGAAAATACTATATTTTCTTCAAGATATGTTGACTGGACCTGCAGGGCAAGCATGCATAATCGGGGTGTAATTCAATTAATATGTTGCCTCGAAATATCCTGAGCAAAAAGCAGCTGTTTATTTGTACTACGAGATGTTGCATATTAAATTATACAGCTCAATGAGCTGAAATGTTGAACAACATAACTAAGATAAGGTGAAAATCTTTATTGATTTGAGTCTGTGCTGAAAATTCAGATTTATAGACATACTGGGACTAATGGTGGGCCTTGAAAGAGCATCCATCACCAGTGGCATGTGGCATTGATGACCTGAGAATGTGAGGCAGTTTTATGGATGCATTATGAGTAGGCTGCCTGAGCGATTTTAAAGCCGCATCACTCACAGTGTCTAACAAAACTGGTCTACATGTATTCACTAAGAGTATTTCTCCACTAAGCGTGGCCTTGCTAAGCACATTAACACACAAACACACACATTATCCAATAATACCCCGGGCTTTGACCATTTGATGTACAATCGCCCTGTGAATACTGTGTTAAATACTGTAAGCCTTTCTGTTATCTTTCTCCCACATTCTGCCTTCCCCCGAAATGGTCCTTGTTAGCTAGTAGTCCCAAAGATGTCAGTGCAGGGAGAGGAGACACATCAAAGTGCCAAGTATTGTGGTAGATGTCTGCAAAACCCTGCTGGCTTGAAATTCCAACCCTTTGCTTACGCCTACACAGCCTCAGAAAAAGCAGCTACAGTAATTGCAGAGGGGCTATTGTTTTTCTTAGCAGCAGAAATAATTGTGTTTACAAATGGTCGGTGGAAATATGAGCCTTAGATCGAGATGTGGGGTCAGATTGGAAATGACAATGGCAGAATTCTGCATTTGTTTCAGGCGAGAGTTTCCTTTTAACACCAAACACAATGTTGTTAAATTAAGCTTTCACAAAACTCAAGCTGCCAATCCTTTGCACCGTATAAAAAGGCTTAATTGAACAATGCGTGACTTTATCATAGATTTATCTACGCCTCTAACCATTCAAATCAAAACAACGCAAACTTTTCTCTTCGACTTGCAAGGTGAACAATGTCTGATTCATATTAAGTTTCAAAAACATCTGTTGGTTTGTTTATCACTCACAAACAAATTAGTGAGGCAAGGAGGCAGGAGGCAAAAGTATCTGTTACATTTAAGAACCTACAAAACACCACAGAATCTCTAACATATGGCAAAAGCTTGACTCAAGCAAATGATATCAGTCAAGATTCATCAACACAGCCCTGGAGGACAGGTCAAATGGGAATTAACGCTTCAAGCAAAGAGTGAAAATGTAATTTATGTTCTTGTAATCAAGTGCATGAGTGAGATAAGTTTTGCCTCGCCATGATGAGTAGGAAAATTGGGTCTCCAGAGCTTTTTAAACAACAAACTTTAAATATAAGATTATACTTAAACTTAACATCATCTGTGAAAAAGGAGGAACAGACACACTCTCACATGCACACCTCCTCTACACACACAGTTGTTAAAAGTATATGGGATCCAATCTTATGAGAACTATAAAACAGAGTAATAAGATGAGCATCCTCTTCCTCACCAAGAGAATTTACAGTGTGGATGGGTATACTGACCATAACTCTTTATATAAGCTTAATTTTCATGGCACAATATACACATCCGCATAATAGACTTTGACTTTTAGATGGTCAGGTGTGTCCTGCCCGGCAAAACAGAGCACAACAGACCTTTGTGATGCTTTTGGCATCGCAAGCAGCCGGGGATGTGGGGAAATACACTCATCCTTCATAATTTTCAGGAGTTGGGCCCGGCCAGGTATTTAGAAAGCTTATTCCCTGCTGAGTTGCCCTGCAATTTAATCCGAAGGCCCAGTCAAGCAAGACAGATGAATCCTGTCATCTTCTCAGAGGCAAGGGAGGTAACTTATCTGAAATTTTGAGCTAATGTATTAGATAGTCAGAAATTAGAAAAAAACTCAATTTAGTTCCTTTTAGAGTGGATTAAGTCCAGAAGACATGTCTCTGGAGCATCGCCCGGACAAGTGACTTCCAGAAATCAGTTATTCATGAACTTGTCAGCTGTCAGGGTAGTTTACAATCTTATTAACACATTTCTCTGTCTCTAAAACCTTGAATTCCAATTCACCAAGGTTTTTCCAACACATTATCATACTTAAACAACTGAAAAAGTATATTGATATTGATTCCCAAAACGACACGTATCACTGTTCTGAAAATAACATGACTGTTGAGCAACAGGCGTACCAGACCGTCTTCATAAACGTACTATTTGGTTAGGTTTAGGAAAACATCATGGTTACGGTTAAAATAACTAATTTACTTCTACAACTTCAGGTATGAACATACCTACTTTACACAAGTAACTTAAATTACATTATGTACGCGACGTTACTTCACTACGTTACAGAACTGTTGACATCTGGTTTCACACTGGACGCAAACACCGGTCCCCTAAATGAAAATCCTGAGCCCTCACCTCACTCTTTATATTACTTCTACTCACTTCTTCCATTACAGCTGTAATAATTACTACAGCCACTGGAGGACACCAGCTAACCAAAAACAGAAATATATGTCATAAAAAGCTGTTTTCATTGTCAACCTACATGGTGTTTTTACTGATGGGGACAGGCTGGAAGCAGGACAGCTAGACGAGAAGGCTGCCAAGCCAGTGACCAATGTTCAAGACTGTGTTTCAATAGTTGTCAGCATGAAATCACTGGATGTTTTTGTCAAACGTCGGGACATTTTACTGCTATGTTTATGACAAAACTAAGTATTTAAAGCAAAGACATGATCTCTTCCCTAACCCTAACCAACTGGTTTTTGTGCCTAAACTAGATGATTATCACAGTGTTATGACAACCTAAAATTTAAAACTGAACCAAAAGAAATGCAAAGTTTCAACATATCTGTGGTTTGCAGAAACAAACATTGTCACCATTTATTCTGAAGATTGGGTTGGGTCCAAGTCCAGTTGCCTACGATATAGAACTTAGAATTACCATGACCTGGATGACTGAGAACCTTCATCAACCTTTTGGGTCAGCTTGTGTTTTCTCCTGCTTGTGTTTCTGACGCTGGTGAAAATTGACAGTGAGGACAACATCAATACTGTTGAAGAGAAGCTCAGAAATCATCGAATAAAGCTGCTTTTCCAATGCAAACGTTCTGCTCACTGTGATTGTTACTTGATATCTCAGTACATGAATGAATGTAAACACTGCAAATGCTCGGCAATAGTCTAATGAGACAAGGCAAACCTTCCCATTGTTGCTATTTATCACAAAGACAATGACATTAGATGAAAACAATAACTGTGGGAAATATAATTAAAGTGTGATACAGCCTTATCTTGTATAATTCATTTATCTAGTGTTGTAGATCTATCAAACAAATCCAATGCTGAATTATGTAGAGCAGAGTGCCATAACAACTGCACAAATTCATGTAGTAATGTATTATATTACTCCCCAGTTATTCAGTTGTCTTCCTAACCAAGTTTAAGATGAATAATGTAAGTTAAATCAATTCCTTACTTTTTTATCCATTGCACATCAATTATTTTGTCGAGAAAAACAGTGATTGAAACTTTCATACTCCAACATAGCCCTTTTCCACCGCAAAAGGTCAAACTTGCTGTTCTACTGCAGTAGCTTGAACTTACTCATTGAGTTGGCTGTTGGATGATCAGAGAAGCCTTGTTAAAGCAACTGACCGATATTCATGTGGTGGGTTGCTTTGCTTTGGGGTATGTAAATGTGCTTTTAACAGCACTTTAACACTGCATACATTTAAAATGTTCTCTGAAGAAATGTTCTCAGAGGAAGTGTGACTGTGTGTAAGGCAGAAAGAGAGAGGAGAGATTCAAGAATGATTATGGATTCATGAATTAAATATCTGAAACACGACCAAATGTTTGAATGAGTGTCATAGGGAAAAAGTTAACTAGGTTCCTGAAACTGATTTATCACATTTTGCTTTATGGGATCAACAATGGTCTTTCAATGAACTAAAATCAATAATTTTGCGTTGAAATTTTATGATTCCTCATATGTGCACAGATCATCATGTGGTGCATGGCCTAGTCATGTTTGTTCTGAAGGTTAACTAAAAGGTAATGAAAGTACACAATATAAAATCACCTTATTAAAGCTGGTGTGGAAGAAAGAGTCAAAGTATGCTTTTACTGTCAGCCTCGACTCACAACTCAGGAAATAAAGAAACACAGAGATTTAAGTGGGCAATGGCAGCTCATCAGGGGTGAAAAACTACTGGGACACAGGGAGCTAACAATGGCTACTTGTTCTCCAAGGGCCTTTTTACACAAAGTCAGTTCACCACAGTCAAGACTCTTTAAGTTTCACAAATCCCAACAGTGCCATTTCTGGATAACTGATTCCGGAGATTTGCACTTTAACTGCCTTTTGTAACCGTAGATTTACCAGTTTGGCAATGAATTTGTAGAACACGGTTTGTAGAGCAGGAATAATATCTTCTAAGTAAGATGAGACCTTATTAATAAATAATCTGCTTGGCTGGCCACTTCATATTTGGCAATTTAATACCATACAAGGCTAACACTTGGTCTGTAATGATACCTGCAAACAGCCTATCTTCACATTTAGTTCAAAACACCTTAATTTGACTGCAGTGTTGTTGTCCATATTGTTCTTAGTAAAGGTGAAAAAGACAAGAATTAAACAAATTCTTTATCCAGTACCCTGAACCCAACAGATGCACCATGCTAAATGATCAAAAAGTGAATCAGCAGCAAGAGAGACTACAGCAGGTTTAACCCAGGGCCCAGGTTAAATCTGGGGTTTAACCCTGAGCTTTACAATGGACCGTTGCCAAAGCCATTGCAGAGAAAGTGCAAGTGTGTGGGACAAAGAGTGCTTGAATCTGATAGCAAAAGTAATGTAAATGGACCTAAAAAAGAAAGTTATTTGTTAATCAGGTATTTACTATGAGTGACCTGAGCGCACAATTTTCTGCCAAAGCTAACACAATTTTGTTTTTTTCACATAATAGTTTTCTGTCTGTGCTGGTTTATTGGTATTCTTCTAACTTGTTTAAAGTGGGTGGGTCTCAGTTGGTGACATCATGTACTTCTGTACACCAATTAGAATTTAGGAACCTTTGTTGGGTTGCCAGGCCCTTGTTTATCTATATATCTGATTAAACTACACCCACACAGACAAATAATGATTGCCTTTGGCATTTTAACCTAATAATCTGCTTATACAGTATACAAAAAACAGTATAATAAAGTTCAATGGCGAGTTCTTCTCAACTTTTACAGATAAGCGATAGAAACAATCCCGACTGGAAACAATACCAATTGGTATGGTTTGTGCTCGGTCCAGAAAATGATACCAGATAAATGAGGTTAAACAATACCAGAAGACAACACCCGCTCTGAGACCTGCCTGTTCACCCTGCTGCTGTCTGGCAAGTGATACAGAAGTAACCGCTGCCATACCACCAGGGTATGACAGTATACCACTGGAGTATACTGTATGCTAAAAGAAAAACAACAAGCAAAAAGTGACAACTATATCAGAGACTATATGATGACATCATCATGGGGAATTTCAAGGCATTAACACCTTCCTTGGGTTACTCACATCTTCACACTGATGAAGTATTTTTGTCGAGTGTTGAAACTTCTTTGAATCAACACAGCTGTCTCTGGCCTTCATGTTCTGTCAGGCGACGAATGTTCTGGACAAAACACCAGCAATAAAGTCAAGTATCCTGAGTCGTGATTGAGGTAAGAGGAGACAACATATGTATTTACAGACAAAATTACATAGACTAAATAGATTCATTTTATAACAGGTGTACACATTTTACATATTGTCCCAGTTCAATTACTAAGAGCTCAAAACAAGTAATGATATTTAAAAAATCTCTATGAATGATTTAACTGTCAGTTCTGATCATGTAAAGTGTCAATTAAATAGCACATAGCCTACTAATGCAGTCCAGCATTTTGTCATTGACCTTTTGTTTCTAAAGATATGTCGACAGAGAATCTAGATTACAGGCTCTGTGTTATTGAGAGAGTGTACCGATGTGTAAAAACCAAACCCTTTTAAAAGAGAAGAATTTTCCAAGTCACTGAATAGTGCTGCACATTGACCAGAAGAGGAAGCAGAGGTTGATTGATTATTTCATTTAATCTGGCTGCCACACCTCCACACTATACCAATTCTCCTCCCTTCTCCTTCAGCCCACAGTCTTTTACACTTTCGCATGGCTTTCATCATTACTGTAAAGCACTCTGACACCTTCAATTCCTCTTCATATCTGTGGCAAACAATTTCCATCTCCACAGCTTTGTTCTCCCTAATAGGCAATAGAATTGCACTAAACTCCTCAAGCTTCTCCGTCTCCATTCTGCTGTGAAGAGTCCATCCATTAGCCTTGCACCTCATTGCTCCCAGCACCTGACCCAGAAACCAGAGGAGAGGCAGTGAGGGCCTCACATCATCCTCCACCGTTCATTCATTCAGTGCACAGATCTGTGGTGTGCTGGCACCAGTTATTGGCTTTTAGGCAATGTGCCTGCACTGCTTTCTGTTATTGATGAGATTTAAATTATACCCGGGGACAATGTTTTATGCTTTAGTGCGTGACAAGTCAGTTGGCTGTGAGCGATGCCGAACCACTTTACAGAGACCACACATCACATTATTCAACAAAAGTTTGAATATTGAGGTAGTCTAACTAAGCTTTGATTTCCCATCCATTTTTACCCAGTGGGGCAGGTAGCAGGACTGCAATAAAACGTACTCAGTGAATAAGCTCACTTATAGAGTTCAGCAGATTTAGGAAGCTTACGTCAGGCCCCCTGTCCCTATAGCATTTCTTTCTGAGCGCCAGCGCTATTATCAATTGTTCCCAATGAGGAGAGAGTGCATGCAGCACATGCAGCCACCTCGGGCAGCAGACCTTCGGCACTTTTCAGAAAGGCACTCCTTGTCTTTTTTGTGTCCTTACTGCAGAGCCTGCATATACGGGAACCTTTAGCTCGGTAAAGCTGAGCAAGATTTTGTCTTTCATCAGTTACTTTTTGCCTTGATTGTCTCAAGCTGGCCAAGCAATGGGAAATCAGAGACTGTTGTGCCAACATCTTTACAGAGACCTGTCTCCACCACAACACTTGATGGGTAGGCCTATGGAAGAATTATCCTATCTTTATTCAAGAGCGTAGATTCAGTTTGAGAGCATGATTTCATTCCTTTTCAGTGACACAGCTCCTTCTCATGCTCAGATTTATTCTCCTCACGCTCACATTTTTTGCTCGCACTGAGATGTTTGCTGCTTTCTTTCAAAATGTGTGCTTGAACTCAAAAATCACATGCTTGTGCTCACACATCTTCTCGCACACAAAAATTTCGCTCACATTCAAATATGTCCTGTGCTCGCTCAGATCTAAAGTCTGCGCGCTCAAACCTAATGTGCACGCACTCAGAACAAGCACCTCCTCTCCAGTTGATGAGTCTGCTCAGACTCAAGGCTGTCCCTCCCTGCACTTAAAATATTGTGTTTCACCAGCCAATAGGGGACAGCTAGAATGTGGACCAATCAAATGACGGATGCCGCCTTGGGTGCATTCCTTCGCACTTTTTTTGAGTGCTCCGTAGGGGCGGGTATCCCGGCCGCCGCACTAGCCCTTTTCACACTCCCGTTTGCATGCGGGGATCCCGCGCCAATTCTCCGCATCCGCCTCTCTGTGAAAGTTTCAGATGCGGTGAGGGGTGAAATTTCGCTGCGCTGAATACGGAGGTAGTATCAGAGGCGCAGTATTGGCGAACCGAGCCAGTGTGAACGGATAAGCCGGCGGCACGGAGTGAGGATGTGTCGATCTGATGGTGTTCACTGTCTGATAACTGAACAGGTCCATCACTCAACAAAATATAGAGAAATGTCACGGTGTAAAAAATCACCACGACGGTCAGCCCTCCCGACCGAGACTTCAGTGAACTTTCCCCCCAGAAAACAGCCTCCCTCCCTGCGAGTGAAAGAGTCCGACAGTCTCCTGTTTACTGATGGTGATTATGTGATTATGTAATTCAGAGAAAAATGTAGGATGTTTGGTGTGTCAGGATCTCAATCACAACACATTATAACAGCATCAATATGATTATAAACAGTCAGCGGGTACATGTTTAGATTAACAGGAGGACACCGGGGAACCCGTTGAAAAAAACACACGTCATCTTCATGACGTGTACCGTCACACCGGTGCCGGCTTTCTGTGTGAATTACTCTGGTTCGTCTTTTACGCCGGAGATGCTCGGCTCTGTGTGAACAACCAACGGCGGACAGTTGGCGAACCCCCGCTGCGGCGATAATGCGCGTCTCTGTGAGGTTTAAAATGCAATATCTGGCAGTGTACTTAACCACTCGACTATCTTAACACTCCTACACTGTTGTGAGTATTTATACTATATAACAGATATCTGCTAATATTAAACTGAAAAAAATCTAAACTACGATAACTCTTTTTAGGATTACTTACGATTAATTATACATAAATATGCTGGCGTCTTAAATAGGTGACGATTCAAATAGCTGGCTAATATGGGAAATTGGTGTATTTTGAGAGAAGCAGTTTTACAAACAGACCATATGCCCGCCCCAAGAACGCACCCAAGGCGGCATCTGTCATTTGATTGGTCCACATTCTAGCTGTCTCCCTATTGGCTGGTGAAACACAATATTTTAAGCGCAGGGAGGGACAACCTTGAGTCTGAGCAGACTCCTCAACTGGAGAGGAGGTGCTTGTTCTGAGTGCGTGCACATTAGGTTTGAACGTGTAGACTTTAGATCTGAGCGAGCACAGGACATATTTGAATGCGAGCGAAATTTTTGTGTGCAAGAAGATGTGTGAGCACAAGCATGTGATTTTTGAGTTCAAGCACACATTTTGAAAGAAAGCAGCAAACATCTCAGTGCGAGCACAAAATGTGAGCGTGAGGAGAATAAATCTGAGCACGAGAAGGAGCTTTGTCACTGAAACTGAATCTACGCTCTTGAATAAAGATAGGATAATCCTTCCATATAGGCCTTGCTCCGAGCTGACAGAGCACATTACTCCAGCAGGTGGAAGAGAGGTGGACTCTGTGTTTACATCATTGATGCTTGGTGCGTAAAGCTATCAAAGTTGATGGACAGCGTCTACCAAATGTTCAACTATATCAGAAATTTGCTGAAATGGTGCTGCACGGTTGTTGCGACGAGCAACAGTAATTGAGTCTGCTTGATGGATTTCATTATGTCTTTAATGCGGTCTTCAAGTGGATTTTATTTTTAACCTGTCATGTGAATGATGTTTTTTTAGCAGTCTTTTAACTACATGAAATCATTATGGATTTGTAAGTGCTTTGTTTCTGAACATGGTTGCTCTTGGGACTGTTGTGAACTTTCAGCAAAGAAACCAACCGCACAGACTTCGATATAGCCAGGATTTCCTTATCCAGCGCAGCAATTTGATTGTTGGGACTTTATGAGATGGCATTCCGCCAGAGATTGCAAATGTAGAGTTGTTCATTTGTAACGACAAACAGTGGTATGTGTGAGGAAATGTGGCCAGGAAGGAGGATCACAAAAGAAGCTTCACAGACCGGATGGCAAGCAGCAGACAGTGGTATAAGTGAGGAAGCATGGTTGGAGAGGAGAGGTCCTTTAGAGGCTATGTAGAGTCGGGCTTTGCCACCTACCACTTCCCCCTATTAGGGAAGACTATCACTCTCACATAGCTTCAAACAAATGTGAAGTGCATACCGGCGTACAAGAACGCTTGTATGTTTGCATTGACTGAGTCTTGGCCTAAAGATTATGAGCTGTGCCAGGACTATAAAATGGAAGGCTTTGGTCAGCCCAAACGTTGGTCACCATTTGGTCAGGCTCAACCATGACGCACAGCTGACCGGCAAAGCACTGGAAGGGGGCCTGTGCTTATATGTCAATTCCCACTGGTGTAAGACAAAGTAAGGGAACGTATTTGCAGTCCTCACATCAAACTTTTATCTGTTTAACTGCACCCATTCTACTTACCACTAGAAATTCCACAAGCGTTAATGACGGTGGTTTATATTCATTCTAAAGCCAATATGGTAGATGCAACATCCACCATTGTTAAACTAGTGCATCGTTGACAAAGCATTTCTCCTGATGCCCCGCATTTTATACTGGGTGATTTTAACACTTGTAGCCTCAAGAAGCCTTCTACCAGTATGTAACTAGACATGGTAAAGTGCTGGACTTATGTTATGACATCATAAAGGGGGCCTACGAATCTTATCCTTTGGCACCACCAGGATCTTCTGACCCTAACTGCGTATTTCTAGCCCTGGTCTATAAACCAGCCCTTAAGAGGGGGAAAGTTGAGCAAAAAGTGGTTGCTGTGTGGACAGATGGTGCTATTCATGAATTGAATGACTGTTTACACAGTACCAATTGGGATGTTTTTCAGGACTCTTGCACTGATTAAGATGAACTGACTTCCACTGTGTCAAGCTACATTACTTTCTGTAAACAAATGATTATTCCCAGGAAGACAATTATATTGTACCCAAATAATAAGCCCTGGGTCAGTAAATCCCTCAAGAACACTCTCAATATAAAAAAAATAAAAACTAGCTTACCACTAGGGTGATATTTACCAACAAAAAGGAGCTCAAGAAATGTATTTTCAAAAAAGAAATAAATCTGGAAAAATGCGATATAAAGACAAGGTACAGGATGAACTTAAGAGTGGATACCCTCGTTCTGCCTGGAGGGGAATTAAATCTATGGTGGGAATTAAGGACAAGAAAAAAGGAGTGTTTAACTCAGATAAATCTGACTCGATCCTGGCTGAGGAGTTAAACCAGTTTTACTTGAGATTTGTTTCACATGATTTCACTGATGAGCCGTCCAAATTTAGGGTTGCCTCAGAGGGCAGTCAGATCCAAATTGATGAAATTGACATCAGGAGAACCTTTGAACAGACAAATGTGAGGAAAAGTCACAGGCCTGACTGCATTAACAGCAGACTACTTAAAAAACTGTGCACCATTCTTGAGTGGTATGTTCACATTTATTTTTCAGCTGTCCTTATCACAGAATAAAAGTTCCCATGTTATGGAAAGACTACATCGTTGTTCCAGTGACTAAGATCCCATCCCCAAAGGTGTTAAATGATTATCGTCCTGTGACACTCACCTCATTGGTTATGAAAGGTTTTGAACGTATTGTGAAAAGGAGTTTGTTAGCTGTTTCACAGAATGTAATTGACCAGCTCCAATTTGCATATCAAGCGAGGAAGGGGGTAGAGGATGCCACAACGACGCTGCTGAATTTTGTGATCAGACACCTGGAGGGCATGAAGACACATGTACGTTTATGCTTTGTTGAGTTCTTGTCAGCTTTTAACTGTATGCAGCCCCATACATCGACTTTGGCACTATCTGTTGGCTGGTGTGCTTCTTGACTACAAGACAGTCACAGAGAACCTGTGTTAATGACATGTCTGTCTGAGGCCCTGTTGTATTCGACAGAATCCCCCCAGGAGTGCTTTTTGTCACCTTTATTATTTGTGCTGTACACCAACGACTGCCAGAGTATGTTGAGTCAAGGTTCATAATAAAGTTTGCAGATGATTTGGTGATTGTTAGTCTCCTGCATCACCATGAGATGGGCCATAGTCCAGTCTGGGACAATTTCATCAAATGGCGTGATGACTCATTCTTGCAACTCAGTGTCTCTAAGACAAAAGAGATGTTAATTGATTTTTGTAGAAACTTGCCTGTTACAGAACCGACTTTTATTAATGGCATAGCTGTGGAGTTAGTAAGTCAATATAGGTACCTTGGCACCATCCTGGATGATAAAATTACTTTTGAGGCCAACCCTGACTCCATCTGTAAAAAGGCCAATCAGAGACTGTTTTAATTGAGTAAGCTGATGTGTTTCAGTGTCGACAAATCGCCCCTAAAAATGTTATATATCTTTTATCAAGTCACTTTTAACTTTCGCAATGATCTGTTGGTTTGGTAACCTCAGCAAGTCAGCATGGTGAACAAAATAGGCTGGGAAATGTTGTTAAACTTTGTCAAAAAGCCATTGGCACTAATTTGAATGATGTTGGCCATGTTTATCAAACCAGAGCCACTCATAGGGCAAAGGCTAAGATGTTCAAATCAAACAGATATTTGAGATCATTTGTTCCATCAGTTGTTGGGTTGCTAAACAAGCTTTAGGTTTACTTGCTATTGTATTAAACAAAGGACTGATGCACTCTTAGAGCTTTATTATATTTATTTTATTTTTATTTCTCACTGTATATTTTTATGATGACCTCCTGTATGTTGTATTTTATGTTATGTCAACATGTATTGTATCTTTTTAGAATGATGTGTGCTGGTTGTGTTGCTTACTGTTGCAAACCAAATTGCCAATTGTTTGTATTGTATAAGGGAACTTCAAACTTTAATTTCATTATGCATCCCTGTGTTGTTTAAAGACAAATAAAGCTCGATACCTTGATTTATCAAATGGGGTGGGGCTTGTCACCCATCACTGTTGTAACCTAGAAAATGGAGGAGAAGCTTGATCTGACCATGTATGTCTGTCCTGAAACAAAAAGTACTATAACAGATGTTCTTATGTGGGAGCAGATTGGCTGTACCCTAAATGTTGGTGGTGGGTGCTGTGAGTGTTTTATCACTTGATGCGTTGTAAGCTTGTTGTTAGCTATGTTATCAACTAGAAGTCAACCGACAGTGGATTTTTAAAGGCCGATATAATAACGTTTTTGTTGGTGAAAGCTGGACAGATACAACATAGTAATCTATAGTCATATTTTAAATGTTTTTATTTATTTTTTAAATATAACACTGTCGAAATTGAACAATCTTTTATATTAACTTTATTAGAACTGTTGAACATTAGGGCCCTCTCTCTCCCCCCTAGTCCCTCTCACCCTCTTGTTGAAAAGTTACAGTGAAACTCTGACTTTGTAACGGTAGTAAAATAGAGTAACTTTAGAGATGTGCAGGACACAGTCTTGAGTTGAAAAGCAAGCATTAGCTGTCTGTTTGATATCAAGACACGAGATCTGGAAACGTGTGATTTAGTGGATTACATCGTTGGAATCTGTTCTATGTACAATGGACGATGAGCTGTTCTGTGGCTGAACTAGCCAGGATTACTTCTGTTGCGCATCCCATTACATTGTTAAATGCCACTCTTACAAACCATTAATGTTTGTGCATATTCCCGGGGTAAGGAGGATCCTAAAGTGTGCAATTTCATTTCATGAATGGATGCATAGTTACGTGGCTGGATTATTTGGAAGAGAGAACGTCACATCGGTAAGTACAGTATTAAGTCACATAATGTTAACAGAATGGTTTCTTTTCCTGCCTGCCTGGCTGCCTTCAGTGCCCTGTTCCTATCATGGACAAGGTGATGGTGTCACGTTATATATTTGAGACAAAATCTGAAAATGGGTCAGGTCTGGCTATGCGAGACTATATACTGTATGACTTGAATGCCACACTTGTCAGCCTCCCATAAAATCAGTTGTTCCAACGTTTAACGTTACCCCGGGACCACAAAGATTTTACGGTATTGCCATATTTCCTAACCCTTTCCCCAGAGTAATGCATGGAAGGTATTTCATGGAGTGGAGAATTACTTTATGAAAAAATTACCTCTGATGTAACAGTAGTCTCTCTTAGTCTACATTGAAAAACGTGACGTTAATTATATCTGTTGCACATGTAGGGCTGCGGCATATCTAATGTTAACGTACAACAGGTACCTGTCTGTCAGTTTGTTTGCTTTAGATTAAGAGGGAGAAGGAGATTAAGGGATTTAGACATTTTCAGGAGAAGTGGCCCTCAAATGATGATGATCGACTCAGAGTTTCCTCCATGAAAAATAGTGACATACTCCTCCGTGTGGTCATTGGAGGTTGCACAGCCATCCTCAACTATAGGAGCCAAATTCAGCCAATAAAAATAGTTTGGAAAAGGTCCTATCGGCACCGATTAATCAGCCAAACTGATTAATCATTCGACCTCTATCAATCAATCCCGTTAAGGTAGTGTAGTAAGCTACCATTCTAATGTCAGTCGAAACCAACATGTAGTGTTTTATTTCACTTGCCTCATCCTAGCACACCCCTGAGACTCTGCCCCTGAAGAAACCTGTATGTACATGGGTCCCTATTCAATATTTAAAAAGGATGCATGTTACACTTAACTGATGAAGACATAGCTCTCATCCAAGCATGCAAGGTGATTATCGAAGTCAGGAGAATGTAATACAGTGTGGACATGATGTGAAAAGACTTCTATGTCAGCTTTGAAACGCTGATAACACAAAATGGCAATCAGGACTCAAAACCAAAATATTTGTTGCGTGGAAGCATTTTTAAAACTGTATTAGCATTACTAGCAACAGAACAGAAACAGTCCTGTCACTTATTTTTTGAAGACTGAAATGGCTCTTTTCATGTTATATACCAGCCGCATGAGATGTTGTACACAGAGGGAAAGAGAAAAATAGAAGCCATTTTGACCACTCTTGCCACTAAACAGTAAAAGGACAAAATCACAAATAGGACTCATTATATAATGTGTTGGCAAAATGTTCTCTGATCCTGTCCAATTATGAGCTATAAATGTAGTTTTGAGACTCACCACCTGCTATCAGTCTGTGTGTGGAGGTCTCATCTCAAGAAGGCTTTCCCATATTTGGACAACAGTTTGGAGGAAGCTTCTGTCCAAGGGAGAGAGTGTTGTATGGTCTCACTGTAGGTCATGTGGTGCAACAATATGTTGGAAAAGGAGTAACCTCAAGTCGGTGGCTATGGCTATGGACACTATATGGTTACACTACTTTTTCTGGTAGAAAGTCGGAAATTTTCGAGTCCCCAGTTGTCTGGAACACAGCACTACTATGTGTGGATTGAGCTTTTAAGTGGGCCATAGTGAGTACCAAAGTGCAAATCAAGCTTTGAAAGTGTCGCCTTTTAGGCTGTTATGAACACTCTCATAGAATATCTTACGTGGTCGAGATCCCTATTCCACCTCTTCTGTTCAGTTGATATTTTATGGATGTACAGATTCACATCATCAACATACAAGTAGAGTGTAGTCTTGCATACATTAACAAGGCCGTTACTAAGGACGGATAAAGGATTCAGCCTTGTGGTACAGACATATTTATGGAATGGGTTTCTGAGGCTTGGCCTTCATTGACAAGTTTGATGGAGCTGTTAGTTTGCAGATGGCCTTGGAGCCATTTGAGAGGCTTCCCACAAACCTCCTTGCTCAGTTTTAGGCAGTTATTTTGCTGTAACACATGACCTTTTCGAAGGTCTGAAGCTTAGCTCTCTTCCAAATATCACCAAACATCATTGATTTTAAGGATTTTCCTCTGGGAATTTTGGGTTTCTCTGCATTTCATTATTTGTGTTATCTTGTAATAATTTGCATTTTGAAGCTTTATATTCTGCAGCAAATGAATGTGGGTTAGCTAGCGATTGTACTCACACGCACACTTGAGCAGTCGGGAAGAGATGCATGCCATACACAACCTGGCACTTTGAAGGGCAAATGTCAATACAGTAAACTGTGTCCACCCAGTGTGCAGACTCAGCAAAGACATGGGACACACGTCAGAGGTCCAGATGTCAGTAGTATAGCTGGCTGCCTGCACGTCTTTCAGCCTACATGAAATGTGTTCCCTCACTGTCTTCCATCGTGCTCTTTCCCTTGATGCATCTTCAGATACTTTATACGATTGCTGGTGTTGAAATTGGCAACACTCATGCCCCCCCTCCAAATTACAGCCTTGCATACTGAACATGTCACCATTTTACTGGTGGGGTTATTCAGAGTAAAATATTGCCAAATAACTGACATGTTGCTAGCTCCATCTGACTCACGTGAAATCAACTTCTTCTTCGCCGCTGTAAAAAACAGTAGTTGCCAGGGGCAGCACAGCGCAACTTCCTGTGTTGGCTTTTAGAGCAGTGAAGAAGATTCGATTTCTGCTGTGTAACGTTAAGCAGAGCTATCGGAGCTAACTGGGAAGTAGCAGGGTCCCGTTTCTAAATTATAAGGTATCAGATAGGTGCATAGACCCATGTACTCGCCGATACCTATACCTGCATTTTAGGCAGTATCTGCGGCATTTCCCATACTGGTATCAGAATCAGAACAACTCTAATCAAAACTAATTGTGCCATCATCAAATAAATCCTATTACTTTACTTTTGCTAGATGTGGATCAATACATGCAGATTACTCTCAGTCCAAACTCTTCTAATGTTTGTCTGCGTTCACGCATCAGGATTTAATCATGCAAAGGTAGCAGAGATACTGCAGCCTGGTGAGGCAGATTGACTTGTTTACGAACTCAATACAGTAAAGTATTTCAGTTCTCTGCTCAAGATGGAGACTTCACATTGTCCAGAGCCTGGTGTGTTTGACACATTATTCTCCAGAGGTTAACAACACTGAAGGAGAGGCGTATTGGATGCCAGCTTAACAGGAGTGCAATCTGGATTGGTATTTAAAAGATAATGGTGAGGCGAAAACCAATTAGCTTTGTGCTCTGTGGCTGTCCAATGCTCACAGCTGTTGTCAGTGCAATTACAGGGTCACTCCTGCTGCCAGGTATAAGCCTGTATCTTGACATCAGCCAAGCTAATTTTGTTGCAAAGCTAATTATTGAGATGATTGTTGCTGAGGAGTGGTTGACGTTTCCTAAAAAAAGCAAGTCTGTGATAGAGCGACTGAAAGTAACTTTTTTGTTAATCTGTCATAATAAAAAATTGATAAACACAACCATATTCTCTCTCCTGCAATGATCAAACAGAACCTACATTTGAAAACAGAAAACCACTTTTAGAGTAAAGATCCTCCTTAATATATATCCATTTCCAATTCATCAGTATTACTGTACCTACATATCAGGCAGTGAATTGCGAAGTACACACATATATGCACATTGGACTCTTTTACAGAATAATACAACATAATTAGTAACGCATTATTTAATTATCATCATAAGCTGTACACTTTATATCTCCAGGACATAAGGACTCTGGTACAGGATTTTGTACATTTTGAAAATGTGTGACGCTGTGGAGTTTTAAGATACTTAATACAGACATTCCCAGTCCTCAAAGTATATCCCACAGACTGTGTTGATTCCCCCGGCTCTTTCTCTGTTGCGAGCATGAGGTTCAAAGTTGTGGCTCTGAGTGAAATATCTTGACAACTATTGGATGATTGCCATGTAATTTGGTACAGACGTTCATCGTTCTCCACGTGTCGCCTCGGGAGCTGCTGCTGACAGGCAGACAGCTCACGACAGAGACGGCCGAACAGAGGTCGGAGTCAGCCCGCATTGAACGGACCAAGTGCTTCAGTAGCGCTTATGTGCTGCTCATGTCTCACTTTTAATTTGGATTCCCAGTCAGTCTTGTTTATATGTGATATGTATGTATGTTTTTTTTTCCATCACATTATAAAGTATGTGAGATGTGTTGGTTGACAATTCCTATCTTTAACTTTTTTAACTTTTTCCAGTATATTTTGAATTTTGAGGACCGTCAAAGGACATGACAGGTGTGAGGCAGCCAAAAGAATCCAGCTTTAATTCTTTATCTTCCTGATGTAAGAATTTTTTTTATTTTTTTTTACTATAGTATTATGTTTTCAGTGGAAATATCTCCATTCCCATCATCAGAGCTTAATTTGTGAAAAAGAACAAAACACACAGTGGTGATTAAGAATGATAATTGACTACTATTTTTCATTAGAAATCTTGCCTCAAGTGACTTCAACGAAAAGAGAGAATGAAAGACCACACTTAAGGAACACTTAATGCATCCGCCTGGCTTTGATTGGATTTAGATGTGTGTTTCCATGGTCACCCAGTGGTGTTTAAGACTGACAAGGACTAAGAGAAATAAGGCCTTCAAGCTGATGCCTGTGAAACCAACTCCTGCCAGAAAGCAAAGTGAACTTCCTACCCTAAGACAGTCTGCCGGACAGTCCATCATTAACCACTCGACAGCTTAATTAAAGGAATCAGAATAAGATCTCTGGAATGCAGCTCGACATTTTAACTGCTCTTAAATGTGCCTTCTTTAGCGGCATAATTATAACAGGAACAAAGGTTATTACCAGGTCATTATAAAGGATAAAATGGTAGCAGAGTGATTTCTCAGCTCACGTATCTTAGCACAGCTCTAATATATTCTCTCTCATTGTGCATGGATGTAACAGTATTCTCCCATGTATAGATTTTTTTTCTTCTCTTTTTAACGATCTTACTGCAATCAGCCTCTTTCTTAAAATAGGTTTCAATTGTTTATTTTCTCTGACATTTTTACAGGTTCCTCCGTCTCCACTGTGCAGTGTCTTTCTGTTTTTATAGCTCATCCACCTTCACACACATAGACATAAATACACTCATGTACAGGAATACATCCATATATACACCGTGGTAGAAATGATAGCATAGACATCCTTATCCATGAGGTAATTGCTAGTGCAATTTTTCTGTTTTTAAATAGACATGAAATTTGACGGATAACATAATTTGAATTATATCTATTCCTTGAATCCTTTCATCCTCCAACACCCACACACCAAAACTCCCTTTGCTTTTTATCTGCTTTTAATGAGTCAAACTAAACACCTGTGAGTTATATTCTGCGTTTTTTGTGCATATCTTTTCATATTTTACATGTGTTTGACATCTTCCCTCGCAGATGTACACACACCCACACACATCAGGAGCAGCTGGCCATTAACTGCACCAGGACTGTCCATAATGATTTCACCTGTCAAGTGTGATCCTGCTGCGAGAAGCTGCACACAGCAGAGTGCAATGGCCACCGGGAGTTTCGAGTCAGCTCTGACAAATGGCCAAGGCTGGCAGTGGATCAGCAGACTTGGGGGGCTGTCTGACTTATCACTCCACCAGCAGACACTATTACAGCCATTGGGTTTGTCTGCAGGCTCCTGTACTCACTCAGTCTTCTTCTAACGTGCTCACACTGAATTCCTACTCTGTCAGCCTGTTTTTCTTCCTGCTTATCTCTTGTAATTTCAAACCGAAGACTAAGATGCTTTATCGGCATGGCACTTCAAAATTAACAGCACTGCCAAAAGATGTCACATTCTTAATAAATGTACCTCGGGGAGGATGACTGAACATGCTTGCTGTGTTTCCTGTGATGCTGCTTCAAATTCATACAGTTTCACACATTTACATTTGCAGCTGCTCAAGTATAACCAGAGTCATTTTTCTGCAACCAGAATTGATCTTGACAAGACCCAATCCTGTCAGAAAACTCTGTTTGATTCTGCCTCATTTTCTAATAAAGACTTCAGGTTCGGGTCACATGCAGTACATTCTTTGACTGATTACATTTATGGCTATGCACTGTAAGTCATTTATGTTTAAGGGACGTCTTTTACATATTAAAATGCCATGTAGTACCTTTGTATTCACAGTCATGGTTGCAGGCTGCTAAGTACTTTTCACTTTATTATAAGGTATTTGAAATCATTTAGTATTGTGTGTGATTGTGTGCACTGGTATTAATGACGTGAGGACAAAACTCAGGTTACAGGGGGTCAGGGGGACTGACGTGCGTATGAACAATTGGGGACAAACAGCAGGTCCCCATAAGATAATCAGAATCAGAGTCAGCTTCACTGACCATGTACGTGTACACCTACAAGAAATTACTCCAGGTTTCATTGCTCTCAGGGTACTACAGAGAAACAGACATGAAGCGAGAAATGAGGACACCAAAAACAAATACCTTAACAAATAAGGTAAAGAATGATAAAAAAAGAAGGAAAAAAAGGAATTGTGAATGTCCAGGACTGTGCTGTACAATAGCATGTGAAAAGAAGGTAGTTGTGTGTACAGTATAAAAACGCCATGGCCAACACCTTAAAAATATACACTACAAGTCTGTATACAAGTCAAGTGTGTTGTAAATGGCACAAGCAGAGCCACAGAGGTAGTGCAAAGCATTATGTAAATGTTACATTTTAGGGTTATTTCTTGTTTTTTTGTCTAAAGAAATAGTTTGACATTTTGTTGAATACTACACAAACATTTGTTTTCTTTCAGAGAATTTGATGGGAAGATCAATATCATTCTCATGTCTGTAGAGGAAATACGAAGCTACCGCCAGCAGCCACATAGCTTAGCTTAGCACAGACACTGAAAGCAGGGCAAAACAGCCGGATGTGAGCAGCAAAAACATTAGTCCGACACATAACAACAGCTTTACACTTTTTTAGGGAGGAAACAGACAAAGAGTGCATGTGTTATTTGTGAGCTTTAAAAGGGCCAGAAGGCAGATTTCTAATACCTTTGGACAATCAGGTTAGGTCTTTCTCCTAGTTCCAGTCTTTGTGATAGCATGAGTTTACTGGCACTGTCCCAAAATGTGGAACTTTAATGTTGGGTCTGGTTAGGGGAATGATCAGAGCTAGGCATGTAGTAGTTAGTGTCAAGTTTAGGGTATTCTCCAGGGAGTGAATGTAAGTCAATTTCCCGCCCATGCAGACTTGAATTTAGCACTAATTAATGCTGACGAAAATAAGCTATTATGTTGTAACTCAGAATAGCTCCAGCTCTCACTGTGCCTGAGGTAATACTGAGGGGCTAGGCCAGCAGTGCTTTCTTCCTCCACTGCTGAATATTAAATGTTATTTGAATGTTTCCTCCCAAGGAACTTCCAAGTTCAGGTGGTCTGCATGTTTCTAACTTTACAAAACTTAGAATCTGAAAGTCTAAATCCACTCTCAGCAAGCATTAACCCATTAATTTCCACAGTGTTTTTTTTTTTTTTTATAATTTCCTTAACGGCACTAAAAGTACTTGCTCAGCTAAGCATAAATCCATTGACATTTTTTAAATCAGTCAAAGCATGAGGCTACAGCGACAGTTTTTTCTTTACATTTTTTCGTAAAAGATATAAAATGGGATGTTTCTGATGTGTGTAGTGTTGTTATATATTTTGCTAAGTTGTGGACATACATTATCCTAAATGTTTCCAACCAAATGATTAAATCCAGAGAAATCCACCTGTTGCTATGACTTCAGGGAAAGTCAGAGAGCAAGGAAGGAAGTCGGTGAATGTGACTAAACGTCAATAAATCTTTTAGACGTACTTTATCCATGAACACTTCTGAAATGCAATTTCCTTTTCTTTAATTCTTTCATTTCTTTTTCAAAATTGTTTCTACCACCACGTTGATGGCAAAACTACTTTTCAGCTCTGAGGAAGTTTTCTGTTTTGTGCATTGGTGTGATTGTGCATCGCAATAACAAAGATACACAAAATTATTTTAATTCCCGCCAAAGGCAGGCAACTTAACGTTAGCTTATTTGGAACAACGTGGCCAAAATTAACTATAAATCATTGTCAGACAAAGCATCACAAACAAATTCATTTGGTGCCAGTTGTAAAAAAGAGAAAATGCAACATGCTCTCAGTCTCACCTTTGGTACAAAAAGTGTATTTTTCCTGCTCTGAAAAATATGTCCATGCATTTGTCTATTCACAGTCTGTCTTTTTCTTGCTCCATCTCTCTTTCTGGCTCCCTCTTTGTCACTCTGGGTCCATTGCTGATGTGAATTTTTCATCACAATACTTGTTTGCCTTTGCTATTCACGGAATGCCAGATTCTATTTCATTGTTGTTGTAAAAAGCATACCGGTCTGTGTAAAGCATGTCGTCCGTGAACGAATGACATAAATCCTTTAGTGAAAACCTCTTGTATCTTGTGTAAAATTTTGCATTGGTCGAATAATACTGTTCCATTTTACAAATGTTACCCTAAGTGACTTGGTGCAAAATAGCCCCCTAAAAGCATCTCTAACAGGCAGCAACTTTGATTGGATTAGATATTGATTTATTTATGTTTACTGTTAGGCGGCAACCCCTAGTGGCTGTATTAATTATAAGATGAGTAAAAGTCAGACATCATGTGACGTATACAGAGCAACAAAATCTGAATATGTGGAAGGATGGGGTTAATTGATGGGTCAAACAATGGATTTTCATCCCTGAGACTGCTCCCTGTGTCCTCTGTGAAGCAAAAAGTCAGTGTGGACTAATTAACGAACAAATGTGACAAGTATTTTTCAACTGTGTCTCCTACAAGATTACATAAACTGTTTTGCCAGATATGTTAAAAATGAAACATAATTTCTGTGCGGAATATGTTCACTTACAAGTTGTAGTTACAAGTCGTTACAACTGAGTTGAATGAGTTGAATTTAGTTTAACCAAGACCAATCAAACTAAATTCATTCAGGCTAATGTTTGTCAGCAACCAAATTACCAGAATAAATGCTGGCAATCGACATTTCTGCAAAACCACAGATAAGTTGAAACTTTACATTTCTTTAGGTTAAATTTTCAATTTTGTCTTGTGACAAGGCACAAAAAACAGTTACCAGCTTTGTTCGCCACAAGGTCTCAAAATCACTCAGACTCTGGTACAACAAACTTGACTGAAAATTGTCCTGATGCCTCCCGAAAAATGTCCAGTGTTTTCAAATATACGGTTTCTCGAACTCTGGTCACTGGCTTGCCAGCCTTGTGGCCTATAACTCCTCTATCATCCCCTCCACATCCTGATATGAAAGTTAGGTCATAAACATGTAAATGCTCATGTCAATATGATGAGATTATTTCAGATTGCTTTTACCCTCTAGTGGCTAACAGTCTAATAATATTAACATACATTTGTGATGAAAATAAAAGCTTGGCCTAAAACATGACAGACTTCCTGAAAATGTAGCTGTTAAGTGCCCTATGTTTTGATTCTTATTTTTTTTGTAAGGCTACATTCATGGTGTACCTCAAGGTGGCCATTTCCCATGGCTGTATGCAGCTTGTACCTTTACCATGTTTACCATTACCACGTGTCATCAATTCATCCACTCTCTTCTTTTACAAGGTCGTATGGGGGAGGTAGTACAAACACCTGGACTACCTCTGGGTTAACACAGTCATCCAATTCATCCCTACGGGACAGTGAGATTTTCAGCCCACCTGACCTGCATGTGGGAGGAAACACATGTGAACGCAGGAAAAACATCAACTCCACACAAAAAGGTCACAACCAGGATAGAAACCCACGACATGAGGAAACCAACCACTGAGCCGCCCTGCTGCCGATCAATAAGTCATTACCTAGTTAATTTTGAGACATGCAAATCATGACCATAAACAAATGAGTGCTTTGCCAAGAGGATTAGATGCCTCTCCTGGCTTCCACATTTTACATTGTGTGCTACCAGGTCGGAACTGGCAGGAAATCTTCTGGCTTGTCTAATGCACACTGATTGCTTAAG